>NC_059346.1:28715000-29355000 GCF_019703515.2 Myxocyprinus asiaticus
AAATGAAAACTTTTTATTTTTGAATCTTGGTCTCACCAGCATTTCTTACAGAGACCTTTCCTCCTTTTATTTCTGCATCCCCTATTTCTGTTCTGCCTGTTGATTTCACTTGCCACTTTAACAGCAAGAGGTACAACTGCAAATCTTTGTATGCCAAAATAAACCTAATTTCTCAGTATGCATGTGTGCCCATATTAAAAATTAATAGCTATTATCTGACAAGACTGTAATTACCTCACATCAAGTGCCGTCGAACTAAGAATCTCTAGCTTAGCAACCTCCTTTCTCGCTGCATCCAATCCCTCTTCACTTTTTGTGTTCTCTGGCTTCCCATTGGCTGTAATGGTGGGTAGTACACCACGCAGGTTTAGCAGACTGAGGTAGGACTCAGCGTGGGAGGAGACGGGAGGGTTTTCTGGCTGCCCTGCTGAAGAGGAGGTAATGGGCTGGTCTGAGCGAGGAGTGTAAAGGTTCTTCAGGTTCAGAGAGAGAGAGCGAGTGGGGATGCTATTCCATGTTGACTCTTCTTCTAGAAAAGAAAAAATCAAATTTGAGATATGAAGTAAAATCCTTGGTCTCTCAGTCTTCAGTACTAATAGGTTAGATTAGATGTAATCTAAAAGATGATTTAGATCTAAAGAAACTTAAAAGACATCATAGTTTTGTGGCATTTAGCCTGTGTGTGTTAGCTTTGAGGTCATCTATATACTAGTATAATCCTAAACATAATTTGCTTTTAGCAGATGTACAATGTTTCTCTTCTGGGAAAACAGACCAAATATACTGATGTCTCATCTTGCACAACACAGATTTTTGTCCAATGAAATGTTCCTCCCCCTAAAAGCACATGTTATGTTGTAGCAAGTAGCAAATCATGGTTCATGGCTGAGACACGTAACCAAAGCTTGTTTTCTATTTTTAAAAAAAGTTGAAATAGGAAATATATCAATACAGGAAAGAAAACTGCAGCAGGTCTTTAAGCTGGCATCTCACTAGCCAGTTCGATAACAACTCAATAACAATTGGCGATGTCACACCTTCTCTATTTGTCTTTATTTTTTAGGTCTGTCCTACTCCCCGATTAAAAATGAGTGTTTACTGAGGAAAAGGTCTGGATCAGATCCAAGCAGGACAATGGCTTGTCAGTTCTTCAACATGAGAAAAACCTCACTGGTCATTGCCAAAGCCATGAGAGCCCATCCCACCAACTGCCACCAATAATATCAAACATGCTGGATGTTGTCAAAGAGTTAAAAAGGCCATTATATCAGCAGGGCATTGAGTCACTGGGGCTGTTAACGCCCACCTGATAAGAGATGTGGCCACATGCTCTCTGATTTTCAATGACAAAGTAAAAGAAGCTTAAGATTGAAAATCTGTCGAAAAAATCAGCTAGTGGGATGCTGGCCTTGGGGTTAAGTGTCTTGCTCAAGGGCACAATTATAATATGGGACTTCTATGACTCTCCAAAAAGTCCAATTAGTCAGAATACACCAATACATCACCACCATCCTACCAAACACAAACTAATGCATGTACACACAAACTCTAAAAGAGTGGTGAGAGGGAACTGGGCATGGAGCCCTGTGCTGATGAATCAAACCCAATAAACTCCTGTGCTAAACTCTGAAATAGATAAGTGTACACCAACCGACTCAAAATCTCAGCCTGCCAAAAACAATGTGTTTGTGTCTATGACAGCAACAGAGCAGTGACACTCACATTTTCACCAGCCTTGGTTCTAGAATTATTTTTATCCATGAATTTTCTCATAGACAGTTTTAACCTCAGTTACCATTCACTTTCAATGTGTGGAAAAAAAGATGCAATGAAAGTGAATGGTGACTGAAGTTAACATTCTGCCTAACATCTTCTTTTGTGAAAGAAAGTCATCCAGGTCTGGAACAACATGAGATGTATAATTAATTAATTCATAATAAGTAAATAATGAGAGAACTTTCCCTTTAAACGACTGATTATAAGTCACTGATTACAAGAATAAAATATAATATAACTGAAGTTTATCCAAAATATATTAAAGTTTATAGGTGGTCACTGCTGAGCTCATTTGGTGTGTGATTCAGTGTGGGTTACAGTGAGTCATTTACAATGGAAGTGAATGGGGGCCAATCCAGAAGTGTTAAAATACTCACTGTTTCAAAATTATAGCCACAAGACATAAACAATATGCATGTTAACATGATTTTAGTGTGATAAATATTGCTTACTAACCTTTTCTATGTATATTTATATCCAATCTTACCACTTAGTTACAATGACAACGCAAAGCTGCAAACCCTAAAACGACGATTTACAGCTCAATTAATACACAAGTTTTAACAGAAGAATGAATGCAATTGTTTTTATAAAATTATAAGCTTCACATTTCTGCCTTTAAACCCTCCAAAAATTTGACCAAAAATTGAACCACTTTGATGCAATCGATTTGGCTTCAATAAACATTACTGTCATTTTCTGTTATCAATGTTTAGTTCTAATTGCTGCTGTTTGAGTTTTCAGGTGGATTTTACAGTGCATCTTACTCTGTGTGGCTGCATTGACTCTTATCTCCAGTTGGCTGAGGTGTTTGACCAGCAGGGCTGTGTGCTGCAGTAAGTCTTGGTTCTGAAGTAGCAGCTGGTGAGTTCTGGCCTGCACCACCATGCGGGCCGCCATCTCTGCTGCCAGCTGATCCTTCAGAAGCTGCACCTATAACAGGAACACACTCAGTCAAGACTGAGTATCCATGCCAGCCTCAGGTAAGATAGTTTACAAGTTTGAGCTGAGGATTTTGGTAAATACAACAAATCCAAGGGCGAAATGGATTCCATTATCAGTGACGAAAGCGGTTTATAAGTTTAAATCAATCTATTAATTTAGATTGAATATTCAGTTGGATTCCTGCATCATGCAAGAGACTTGTTGGTTATTAGTTTCCTAATTTATGTTGATGTTTGTGAGGTTCAGCTTATTGGGAAGAAAAACAAGATTAATATCTCACTTGATTCTCCTAAACAGCAATGAGATTGAATAGAGAGAAAATTAAGACTTTTGCTTAAAGGAATAGTTCACCCAAAAATGAAAATTCTCTCATCATTCACTCACCCTCATGCCATCCCAGATGTGTATAACTTTCTTTCTTCAGTAGAACACAAATTAAGATTTTTAGAAGAATATCTCAGTTCTGTAGGTCCATACAATTCATGAGAATGGGTGCCAAAATTTAGATTTTCCAAAAAGCACATAAAGGCAGTATAAAAGTAATACATTTGACTCCAGTGGTTAAATCCATATCTTCTGAAGTGATATAATAGGTGTAGGTGAGAAAGATATCAATTATTAAGTCTTTTTTGCTAGAAAATCTTTTCCCTGCCCAGAACCGGACGTAAGCATGAAGAATGTGAATCACCAAAAACACAAGAAGAAGATTGTGGAAGTTAAAGTGGAGATTCACTGAGCAGGGAAGAAAATTTATAGTAACAATTGACAGAAATATTGATCTGTTTCTCTCCCACACCCATCATATTGCTTCTGAAGACATTGATTTAACCATGGAGTCATATGAATTAATTTTATGCTGACTTATATGATTTTTGGAGCTTCAAAATTTTGGCACCCATTCACTTGCATTGTATGGACAAAAAGAGCTGAGATATTTTTCTAAAAATCTTAGTTTGTGTTCTGCTGAAGAAATAAAGTCATCCTCATCATGAGTAAATGATGAGAGAATTTTATTTTTGGGGTGAAATATTCCTTTTAGTATTCTGCTTTTCAATTTTTTTCTGCCAAGAGAAAAAGACCATAGTAATCTCATTTGTGTTTCCTTTAGAGTTACAGAAGAGATCTCACCAATGTCACAAACTGTGCTCAGACTTCCCAAGATAGCAAAGTCAGAGATTTCAATATGAACATTTCTCATCATACTCTCCCAAAAACAAATTATCTAAGCTATGCTGTCCACATCAATTTTACAACTCTTCCCGAACTGAATGTCAACAATTGACTCATGTTTTTCTATTTTCTCCAAACGAATTTTAGGAGAAACATGGTGTTGGTCCTGGTTCACATGGTGCCTAGATAAGATCAGACAAAACTACTGGAGACAATGTTGATTGCTAATTGAAATTTAACTAAGAACTCCATTAAGTCTCCTGAGAAATGGAAGAGAGAGCAACTTCATAACAATAATATTTTCACGAGGGGTTGTGGGTAAGTGTACGTCTATCTAATTTTCCATGCATAACTATGCAGCAGCATGACTATGCTGAATGAGAGCTGAGAGCAAATCAGTGTCCTCTCTCTCTCACATGAGATTATAGCCATAACATTATCTCAATGCTATATTCCAAATGAGAACAAATGTCATGAGTCGGAGACAGAATGACAGAAATGACTGAATAAATGAACAGGCGAGTGAATAAAGATGGTTATTGCTTCTATCAGCATCACGTTCTGTCTCCTGCTCTAGATTTATCTTTACTTCGTCATGGTAATGGAGATTGGTTTATACTTCAAGAGTATGGAAGTGCTTCTTAACAAAGGCGATCGGAAATAACGAAGAAGGAACTGAATCGGCTTGTGCAGAATATGTGCCACAAAAATTGCTGGAGTAAGTGAATAGATATGCATTCTGGGAGGGGAGCAAGTGATTGTGAAACAGCCTGAATATCTTTGGAATAAACTGCATCATACAGCCATAGTGCCTCCTGGTGTTAAAAACAGGACTATTCAGGTTAGAAACACAGTAAAGGTATCACATCCAAGTGTATCACATCTTACCTGTGCTACAGCAGTCTGTGTTTGTTGTTGCTGCTGTAGCAGCTGTTGCTGGAGTAACTGCAGGTGATGTTTGGTGGCCAAAGGTGTGAGAGAGGGCGAGCAAGGAGTGCTGGGAGACAACGTGTAGAGAGAGACACCCTCCAGGTCTTGCAAAGACTGTGAGATGCAGAAAGAGAAGGGAAAAGTGTTACCACACAGTTAAATAAAAAACACACATTAGAAACTTTGTGTCTACACTATGTGTCTTCCTGTCACAATTTGAGGGACTCAATCTGCTTTGAGCCTGTGTCCAATTTAAATGTTGCTCTTCTTTATTATTTATTATTATTTTCATTTTCATTCATTATTTTCAATTACTTTTATTTCTATTTGTATCTTTTCAATCTGCATCTTTTCCTGTAGTCTACCCCTATACCTTTCTTTGTCAATAATGCTATATATTTAGTCAGTGATTAAGAAAATATATATTTTTTGGCCTTTTTATCATTTTTAAGACAATCAAGAGAGGAAATTAAACAATAAGGTAAAGACGATGGAAATGGAACTGGCATATGAAGTGAACAGGCTTTGAACTTAAGTTGTCTGCATATGAACACCACGACACGGCTTGAGGTATGTGGCAAACTGTAAGAGTACGGCTCTGTTAACAAAACACTATGGACACACAAAACATTCTCTTGTTTGTGTATTAAATGTGTTTTTTCCCCTTTCTTTTGAAACATTGTCCTCTGATGTTTGCATATGAGGGTTATTGGCTGTTAGAGCAGAGTAAAGGGTTAAATAGTATGTGTTTTCATTAAGAAATCACTTTAATATCCCCATGGATTTGGATCCCCTGGAGCAAAGGACACTTTAAGTGCTTTAATGTTAAGTGGAACATGTACACACACACACACACACACACACACACTCATCTTGGTGCAGCTATCATTATGAGGACTCTCCATAGACACAATGATTTTTATACTGTACAAACTATAGATTCTATCCCCTAACCCTACCCCTAAACCTAACCCTCACAGAATTTTTCTGTGCATTAAAAAATGCATTTTTACATTTTCAATAAAATATCGTTTAGACTGTTTTTTTAAGTGATTTGAATTATGAGGACATAAACCACATTTATAGCATATTACCCTTGTAATTATCAGTTTGTAACCTAAAAAAAAGTCCTCGAAAACCACTTAAACGTGCCCCCACTCATGCACACATGCACGCAGACAGAAGTTAATTTTCTCTAAATAGCTTTACTCTGTCTGCCATCAATGGTCTAAGACAGCGACAAGGCACCAAACCAAACACAATAACAGTGCAGTTTTAATGCACCATTTGACATTTTTAGAGGCACAGTAACATTTGTAGTTAGTTCAAACTGTTACTGTGTAGTTGAACCTTTCATAAGCATTATAACTGCAATGTGATCTAAAAAAAGCACTGTCTGTTTGTAGCATGGCCTAACAGACCACACAATACTTTCATCTGCCATAAAATGAACATTAATATGTTGTTTTTTGGATGCATGAGATGCTGGTGTTCCCATCAGACTTCTTAACTAGTCTGACCAGCAAGACTTCCTTGGTGAATCCTAGAAATTCAAGCTGGCCTTTTCAGCTGGGTTTTGTTATATTTTTAGGCCAAGAAGGAGAGAGATCAGAGAATGAAAGGGTGAGACTAAAATTACAATGTGGTTACTCAGTATAAGAAAACCACAAGACATTTTCTCAGTGGCGTGCACTTTTGGTGCCCAAATCTAAAGGTGCCCTTCCTGTTGTCCTATAAAAAGGAGGAAAATCTAATAACAAAAATAAAATAATTAAATAAAATGTAAATCTCTTAATAATCTCACAATAATAGAAATAACATGTCAATATGAGATTTCCTTGCAAATCTCCAAGTTGGTATAGCTGCAGGCTGAAGATCTCCTAATGGGGGCAGAATCTCCAAAAGAGGGTGGGGTTACTTGAAAGGGGGGCTGCACCAACTCCAAAAGGGGGCGTCACTTCCACTCACAGTTAGAGTTAAGGAAATGGTTAGGTTAGGTTAAGGGATCTGTGTATCTTTGCTGGCAGTTTGGAGCTCCCACACCTTTTTGCCTGCAGCTATATCCTTCTCCACGCAACAGCATATTGGATCATCGGAGTGGTGTGGTCTCAGACAAGTAAAAGGTCAGATAGAAAAATCCACTCTATGTATATACTCTATTGCTGCCAGTTTTTAGACATGTAGGCAACCATGGCAACCATTCAGAACCATGGGATTACTATCTTGATACCATACCATGATTCCACAACATTATTGCTGTAAGATCCTAAAAAGTTGTAATTAAAAGTACTATAGAAAGTGTCGGTTCAATAAAGAGGATGATGAGGTCAGACGAGAAGAGAAGAAAAAGTTTAAAAGTACTGTGGTGTTACCATGGATATTTATATGACAAAAGAAAAATGCTTAAATAATGTAAAGCAAAGAAATTTGTTAAGTGTGTATAAGTTCTACTCATTCTATATATATATATATATATATATATATATATATATATATATATATATATATATAAGAACACAAGAACACTTTCTGTGCAATAACTCATGTAAACCACTAGAAGGAGCTAGAAGTTTACATTTGAATGCGTAAAAACCCGAGGGAGGAGAGACAGAGGATGATGTAGTAGGACATGTCTGCCAAGGCAGGGAAATTACAAAAATGAAACTGCTCATAAAAATAATAACACTCTCTGTCTGTTAATGTCCATTATATCCATGCTGCAAACTGGAATAGATTGCAGTGCCTCACTTGATGCACAAGTGTATTAATTCTTATAATCTAATAATCTAATACAGTACTTTCTCCTATCCCACCTTAACATGCAGAGACAACTATAAGTACACCATTTGAAGGTTGATTTCCCAGAAAAGTGTAAAAACTGTGGCTCTATGGCACTTTCAAAACATTGCTCTGTTTGTCTGAGCATCCCGATCAGCCTGATAAAGCCACATTGGCTCACATAGTGGGGTAAGTTTGGGACTATCTTTTTGTCTATCTGTTATTTGGAGTGTACCAGGGGAGGATTGGGAACATGTTAGAAATCAAGCATTATTTTTTGTAATTCCATTTGGTGATGCTAGTGGCGCAGAAATGACACTCGTCAGCTTTCAGTAGGATGACAAAAAGTTATCAGATAGGCTACTACATAAAAACAAATTAGGAAAAACAGGAAGCTGCAACAAGGGATGCTCCCATTCTGTCCTCATTTATCCAGCAGTAGAGCCATTTGTGATGAATGTCTGCTACAAGGCTAATGAAAAACCACTGGATCTTTGATGTGTGCAAGACAAAGAAAACATGAATGCATTATTAATGCATTGCTGCTACATTAATACATGTAAATGTTAAATAAATGAATGCATTGTTTCTGCTTTCAGGCTGTGCAGCCAATTTGCACTGGGAATATTTTGTAATGAACAACTGATAAATATCAAACATCAAACATTTCTGAGTTTGACCTGATTTCATTATCTTTGTGACTCAGATTCTGAACACAGACACACAGCCAAATGACCCTGAAACTCATTAATGGCCAGGTGCTCGGGTTTAAAAGGCTCGACCTGTGTCTAAACAGGAGCACTCTTGAGAAAACTCAAGTGCTTTTTGCACATCTAATCACTCTGAGGTCTCAGAGCTGCAGAGCAGTGGTCTTTCGATTGAATGAATCTCATAAAACCTGTCAAGGGCATGTCCAGGTCATTCACCCCAAAATCAAAATGTAATATTTAAAGACCATTAAAGGGATAGTTCACCCAAAAAATGAAAGTTCTCTCACCATTTACTCTCTTTCATGGCATCTCATATGTGTATGACTTTTGTTCTTCTGCTGAACACAAGCAAAGATTTTTAGAAGAATATCTCAGGTCTTTAGGTCCTCACAATGCAAGTGCATGGTGGCCTGAACTTTAAAGCTCCAAAAATCACATAAAGGCTGCATAAAAGTAATCCATAAGACTTCAGTGTTTTAATATGTCTTTAGAAGCTAGGAAATCTTTTTGGGTGAGAAACAGATAAATATTTAAGTCCTTTTTTTACTATAGATCTTCATATTCACTTTCATTTTCTTTCATATTGTGAAAATAAAAGTGAAAGTGGAGATTTATAGTTAATCAGATGACATCTGATTAAAGAAATGACATCTGTGCTGTGCTAGCTAATTTCACTCTAGCACAACAAATTCCTGTCTCACTGGGACTATGTGATGCTAGCTTCACTTCAGACAAGTTACAGGTTAAGTTAAGTGGTTGAAATCAGGCAAGGATTTTGAAAACTATTAGAGTGAAAATAGTGTGCGGGCCTGAGACATTACAACAGCATCACAGATTACCGAGAAGGAGGAAAAGGGAGGAGATAAAGGGGTAAAAAAAAAGGGAAGAAAGAGAATGTGACAGGGGCTTCAGCAGACTCAGTAGACATCTGTGGGGAGAAATTATGCAAGAGCCTCTTTTAAAAAAAGAAGCAAATTCAGCAATCAATCTCACCTGGAGTGTTTGTCCAGGTTTCACCATGTTGAGCTCTGACAGGCTTTGAAGAATGTCATCCATAGCTTGCTCACTGAGCTTTGCTGAATGTGACTCCGTTCCTGTTACATTATCCATTCCATGTTCCATTCCTATCGGCTGCCGACCTGTAAACAACAGCCGCATTTTGCCAAAAAATTGTGATTCACAATTTTTAAAAGGTCAATGTGCTACATAACACCCATTCCCTTGTTTCCTTCTATGCACAATCCCTCTTTTAAACAGTCACATTCTCTAATTTACTCATTATTTTTTTTGAATGCAAAAAGAAAACAAATCTAATCCAAGTCCATTACTGTTAGTTTTGGACTGCTTGGCTTCCCATAACTAAATAAGACACGCGTGTCAATGATTACTCTTGATTATCTGCACTTTTAACATCACATCTGAGACATATATTTGATATAGTGTGAGATGACATACATTAGTGCTCTACTGGGCTCTTCTCCAGACTGATTACTCTGTCCGTCTGCAGGGCCGTCTGGCTGCTCATCTACATTATGCTCAGCATGCTGCAGACTCAGCTTATGGCACACCTCAAATGCCTGATCCACCGTTCGCACTATCCGCATGGCCTGACTCTGAAAGGGGGAAGAGAGACTGAACTATACAAATACAGACATTTAAACACATGTAGAATCAATTAATACAAATAATTTCAAGTAACAAATTGTATTACAATGTATAGAGCTTACTTATGAATTATACTGTACATTTACTTGTTATACAAAATATTTTGGTCATATTATTACAGAAAATATTTGTCAATTTTTTTTCTTGACCTTATCAAATGGAATAATTTTGTTGTAGTTTGCATTATTTTTCACATTGGGTTGAAGTTATTATCAATATAGGGGCTTTGTATCTAAATTGTAAACGTGAACAAAGAGCAGAGTGAAAACAGAAGAGGAGAGCCAACTGAGACAAATGGGTGAATAGTATGAAGGTTAAGGCCCTCTACAAAAGTCATCACTTGCTCAAGGGTCACATGATATTAATCAATGGTCTGGAGAGACAGAGAGGGGAGAGGAAACTACTCTACCTTCTTTTTGGACTTGAACACATTACATCTGACCAAGCTGCTCGATCCATCACGAGCAATGTAGCTGAAAATTTTCAGATCCTGAGAATCATGAGATGCATAGAAGATCCTGAGAGAAAACTAAGGCAAAAGAGAAGAGGAATAAAAGCAAAAGACAGAAGAAAATAGTGTTTAAGTCCTATGAAACCAAAAATGTATGATATGTGTATTGAAAAACAGTCTAAACATTAATATAAGGGCTGTCATTCGATTAATTTTTTAATCAAATTAATTACATGATGTGCTGATTAATTAGTCAAATTAATCACAATTACTGAGGGTAGTGAAAGCCATAGCGAGACTTAAATGAGACTTAAATGTTGTGCAAGGTGTGCGAAAGGTCTAATAGAAAGATCCAGTTGATCCACAATGACTGAAGAAAGAAAGGATGCTAAAGAATTCATAATTCGGATAGTTCAAGAAGAAGTGTTTAGTGACGAAATCAAGTCTCTAAAACAAGGAAAAGAAACTAATTCAAATCAGTCCAACAAGTTGTATAAGTTAAGTCCGTTTGTTGATGACCATGATATCCTACGGGTGGGAGGAAGATTGACACAGGCAGAACTTCACCCCATGTCAAGCATCCGGCCATTCTTCCAAAAGGCCATCATGTATCTCATCTTCTCATAAAGCACTTCCATGAGAAGGTGCATCATCAAGGTCGTGGCATGACCATCAATGAAATCCGCTCCATGGTATTTGGATTCTGGGATGTAGCAGTGAAGTGTCATCTCTCATTTACAAATTTATTAAGTGTAGGAAGTTACGAAAATGCAATCAGGAACAAAAGATGGCTGATCTACCACCAGAAAGGATGGAAACTACCCCTCCATTTACCTACAGTGGTATGGATTGCTTCGGACCATTTTATGTTAAAGAGGGGAGGAGATAGCTGAAGAGATACAGGCTCCTGTTTCCCTGCATGTGTTCGAGAGCTGTCCACCTTGAGGTACTGTATGATCTTAGTACTGATGCATTATTTCTATATGTGGCAATGTAAGTCAACTACATAGTGTTTAATTTTTGGTGCAAAAGGAGAGTTCCTGGAAGTGATGAAGGGAATAGAACAAGAACGTGTGAAAGAGTTAGGTTGTAGCTTCGTCATGAATCCGCCTGCTTCTAGTCACATGGGTGTTGTCTGGGAGAGACAGATTCGGACTGTGAGAAGTGTACTGACATCCATTCTAAACCAGTCTTCCATGAGACTGGACAGTTCATCCTTAAGAACATTCATGTATGAAGTAATGGCGATCGTGAACAGTCGACCATTAACCTCAATGTTCCAGCGGATCAGAACCATTAACGCCTAATCATATACTAACAATTAAAACCACTATCATTGCACCGCATCCTGGAGAGTTTGTAAAAGAAGATCTCTGTCTTCAGAAAAGATGGAAGAGAGTACAGTTTTTGGCAAATGAGTTTTGGACCAGGTGGAGAAAGGAATATCTGTTGAGTTTGCAACAGAGAAGTAAATGGAATAAGAGCAGAAGAAATGCCAAGACAAATTATATTGTTCTGCTCCAAGATGACTTAGCACCACGAAATCAGTAGAAGCTAGCCAAAGTGGTAGAAGTCTTCCCAGGAACGAATGGCAGGGTCAGAAAACTTAAACTTCTTGTTAGTGATACAACGCAAGATAGCAAGGGTGCACGCACAAGTAAGTCAGTCTATCTAGAAAGACCCATACACAAAACAGTTTTGTTACTTGAAGCTGATTAAAGGGTTAAGCTTGATAAGAGTAATTTAACTGTATATGCTTAATGTGTACAAAATACTTATCCTCTGAATGTTTATAAGTTCATGTTGAGTTACCTGAGTATTCATAACTTCCATTAAGAATCACACATTGTGTGATGGTGGCAGTGTACTTGCAGTCACAAAGCTTTCTGTGTCTATAATGTTTATTTCCACTAGATGGCGCTAGTGTGCTTAAATGCTCATTTATTTCATTAACCTTTGATTAATTTGTTTATTTTAATATCTATTTCATAATGTTCTATGATTTCTACACTAAACTGTCATTTATTTGAGCAAGATTTATCCTTTCTAAGAGTTTTTTGGTTTTATTTTATTCCCGTAATGCATTTTTACATGTCACTTCCTGTTTATCATCTGTATGAAGAGACTGAACAATGTTATCATCACAAAGTTTAAAGTATTTTTCTCTACAATTAAAAGCCATCCGATTAAGAAACTTCAAGACACAAACCCACTCTTACCTCACAAGCAAGCAAAAGTGGTATGTAGTTCCCTATCCGTCACTCACTCGATGTTGTGTCGATGTAGTGACACTAGGGGTCACTCTTGGGAGTCCGAGACACCTCTGGTCTTTGATAAAAGGCCAATGAAAATTGGCGAGTGGTATTTGCATGCCACTCCCCCGGACATACGGGTATAAAAGGAGCTGGTATGCAACCACTCATTCAGATTTTCTCTTCGGAGCCGAACGGTCATGCTCATTGAGCTGAATACTACTCTTCATTCACCTCTGCTGGATCTGACGGCGCATTTCAGCGGCTTCTCCCTCCTCTGCACTGGTGCACTGCAGAGAACGCCCCTGGGCACTTCGGCAGAAAAACTAGAGAGTATATTTTCTGAAAGAGCTTTTTCCCTCTAAAAGAGTATATATTTCTCTAAAAGAGCGCACAGATGGAATGTCTTTTTAAAGACGCGTCTTTTTAAAGATGCCTTTCCGATTGTGTGTTATTCCTGGTTGCGGTCGTTATCTCTCAACTTCGGATGGTCATGATCGCTGTCTTTCGTGTCTGGGCGCGACCCACATGGAGGCAGCGTTTGTGGATGGTTCACGTTCTCACTGCAAGAACATGACCATGGCAATGTTGTGGCCGCGGCTTGCTTTTGTAAGAAAGCAAGCCACCTCAGCGGCTCCCCGCCTCGGTCCTTCTACCTATGGGTATGAGGCCAGTGTGGCTAGCACCGGGGGCGATTTGGGGACCCCAATGGGATCGTCTCCGCCGGGTATCCCCCCGCGGACCTCCCATTCCCCAGCACGCTCGTCTGCCCCAATTGGGCTTCCAGATGAGTTTGCCGGCTCGTCTCACGGCGAGACTGGCTTCTTGTTCGAAGATGATGAGCTCTCGAGCGCAGCATCAGAGAGCGGGCTTGTCCAGTCGGACGCAGAAGCCTCAGCTGGGCTTCCCCCTTTGGGGACGATTGCCCAGTCACAGGCTGATGCCGAAATGATGGACATACTTTCCCGGGTGGCCGCGAGCTTCAGGTTAGAGTGGAACCCTCCGCTCTCCCCTGAACCCTCGCGGCTTGCTGATTGGTTTCTGGGCTAGCGGCGCCGTGCAAAGGAGCCACGCCCTGCTCCAGTGCCATTCTTCCCGGAAGTGCATGAGGAGCTGACGAAGTCGTGGGAGGCACCTTTTACTGCCTGGCCCCGATTCCGCAGTTCCCCCGCTCTCACTACCCTCGATGGCGGGGTGGCCAGGGGCTATACGGCGATTCCCCCAGTGGATAAGGCGCTCGCGGTGCACCTATGCCCGCAGAGCGCCGCCACCTGGCTCAGACGCCCTAAGCACCCATCCGAGCCCTGTAGGCTCACATCGTCCCTGACGGCTAAAGCCTACAGTGCTGCTGGACAAGCCACCTCTGCCCTGCACGCCATGGCTCTCCTGCAGGTCCACCAAGCCCTGTCATTGCTGTGTCCGGTGCGCGCTTTACGCATCTATTTGGATCGCACGCAGAGCTTTAGAATCTCTGAGCAGCTCTTTGTCTGCTTTGGTGCACAGCGGAAAGGAAGCGCTGTCTCCAAGCAGAGGATCGCCCACTGGCTCGTTGACACCATAACTATGGCATATCTCGCCCAGGACATGCCGCCCCCGGTAGGGCTACGAGCCCATTCTACCAGAGGTGTAGTGGCTTCCTGGGCCCTGGCCAGAGGTGCCTCTCTAACAGACATTTGCAGAGCAGCGGGCTGGGCAACACCCAACACCTTTGCAAGGTTCTACAACCTCCGGGTGGAACCGGTTTCGTCCCAGGTAGTGGCACGCAACACAAGCGGATAAGCCTGGGTTAGCTGGCCGGGTGTATCGCTTGCACATAGCGCCTTCCACCTCCCTTGGAGCTGAAGACGTGCGCCATTAATTCCCAGTAGTGTTCACAAACTTTGTTCCCTGGTTGACTTCCTCCGAGCCCTGTGGCAGTCGAGTTTTCGGAGAGACTCACTGCCGGCCCAGTACACATGCTAACTAAGAGTCCTGTTCTGGGGTATGTGCTCCGCATGTGGCGGTTCCCTCTAAGGCTAACCCCATACGATATATCTATATCTATATTCCACCAGTTCGTTTCCCTGTTGGCAAACTGCGTCTTCCTAGGGCAGAGCCCCTCTGCCCCAGTCTCCATGTTTGTAGTAACTCCTCCCCCGTTGGGTAGGATCTACCTTGAAGACTCTCCACATGGTCGGAAAGACCATGTGATGTATTCTTCCACTTAAATATCCCCCCCTCTCTTTGGGCGAGGTGTGGTCTCTGCAGTGTCTTCCCCTTGGGAGGGACACCCCCTGACTAGACCTGGCGGCCCAGTTGGATAATCCCCCTTCTTTTTTAGGGAGTGGAAAAAGAGAAAGGGAAAAGAGGCCACGACTGGGTTAAGCCTGTCTCTATCTTTGGGTAGTCGACTTGTCACTAAAGGGCCGTTTGACACTCATGACTATGTTGGGGAGGTTACGTGTCGACCTGGTGTGCTGGCTATGAGGCACACAGTAGTCTGCCCACCACACACCGCCAGTTCACGTAACACAGTTCAGCCAATTGTGGCGTTTCATATAGGGACCCCTAGTGTCACTACATCGACACAACGTCGAGTGAGTGACAGATAGGGAACGTCATGGTTACTTGTGTAACCTCCGTTCCCTGATTGAGGGAATGAGACGTTGTGTCCCTCCTGCCACAACGCTGAACTACCCGCTGAAATGGCCGGACCTTATATCGGCTCCTCAGCATAAAACCTGAATGAGTGGATGCATACCAGCTCCTTTTATACCCGTATGTCTGGGAGAGTGGCATGCAAATACCACTCGCCAATTTTCACTGGCCTTTTATCAAAGACCAGAGGTGTCTCGGGCTCCCAAGAGTGACCCCTAGTGTCACTACATCGACACAACGTCTCGTTCCCTCCATCAGGGAACCGAGGTTTACACAAGTAACCATGACGATTTATTTTGTTTTTTTTCGAGTTTAAAGTCAGGTGTGTTTTCCATGTAACTGAATGTGTGACTGATGGTTTTGTTTTTATAGTCATCCTTTTTTTATTTAGTTCTACGGTGTTGGTGTCTATGTCGATGAATGCATTAAACATCTGTGAGAAAAGAACCTCAGCCTTCACGTTGTGACTAAGGGCGGCATATTGGCGCTGCGCCCATAGAAAGCAGTTCACGGAAATCAACACCACAGTGTTTGGTCACGTCAGAAGTTTAACACTTAAACGACTCCTTAGAGCGTTCTGAACAGTATGCAATGGGTTTAAGTGAATATAAATTATGCGTTGCACATAGCGAATCCAAAATAGCGAGTCCTCACATGAGGTCGCGGGGACGCACGAGGATAACTGGTCTGATCTGTTACCACACATGGATGGCGTTTGTAATGCTAAAATTGCCATAGTAAGAACATTTTATGAGCCTTTTTTAATTTCACTTAGAAACAGACTAGTAAGTCAAATACACAAAAAAACATGTCAACACTAATATGTTGAATAGATCCATTCAATTCATTTGAGCAACTTTATTTCAAAATAGTACTTTTCCTATTCAAAATGCATGTGACATCAAATAAACAAGAATAAGGTCAGAAGTAATCTAAAAGCAGTCTGATTAGATTACTTTAAAAAATGTAATACAAAAGATTGTTACTGACTACAATTTTAATAATGTAATTTGTAATCAGTACCAGATTACAATTAAGAAGTAATCTGCCCAGCACTGCTTTTCACATGGTGAGTTGATGTTAGCTGGAATGGGTTCCACCATTTATAAATTGGGCAGCATGGTGCAAAAAAACAAAAAACATCCAGTGAGTGGCAGTTCTGCAGATGAAAATGCTTTGTTGATGAGAGAGGTCAACTGAGAATGGCCAGACTGGTTCAAGATGACAGAAAGGCTACAATAATTCAGATAACCCCTCTGTGCAATTGTAGTGAGCAGAATAGCATCTCAGAGTGCACAACACTTCGAACTTGAGGCGGATGGGCCACAATAGCAAAAGACCACGTCGAGCACTTTAGTAGGACCATAGAGAGTTTATAATAAAACCTGCAATCTTTTATTGGTTTGATCAATCAATATTGACATATCAGCCTCAACCGGAAAATTCCCACAAAATTCCTGGACAGCAACTAGCTTATTTCTCTGTATCTCTGGTTCTTAAATTATATTTTGCTTAATTTTGTTTAATTTTCTAGCAGGGTACAAGGTGAAAATATGATTTTGAATATTTGGTGTGCTTTAAGGTCATGCAGGTCGTTTTGTCTTTCAGACGGTGAAGATAGAACACAACCACTAATTTTAGTCACATCGCAGTACGGTTACAAGGTGAAGTGAATGTGTACCCCCCTAGAAATGTCAAATGCCCCCCTGTATAATGAATCATTGTGCTGACACAGGTTACTCATTTATTTATACAATACAAATGACAATGTCAGTAACCTCCTCGTATTGTTCTAAACTCTGATGTTTTCTTTCTTCAATGGTAAACCAAAGTTATTTTCCAATTAAAATCATGGTTAGATTTAGGGTTTGAGTAAGGGGTAAGACTTTATGGTTAGATTTGGCTTAGGAAAATCGTAATAACATAATTAATTGGTTTGTTTATTTTTCTCTATGGGATTAAACGTGTTCGACCCATCTCGTAAGATTTCCACTGACTTCACCATCTCGTACTGATTATTTTGAGTTTTCATGTAACCAGGTAGATAATGGACCCTATTTTAAGAGAGCTTATGCTAAAAGCAGTGCTATGCTTAAGAACTGCTGTATCTGCATTTTTACAACTGCCTGTATTTATTTGCAAACACACACAAGGAGAGAGAGTGAGGCAGAGAGAGAGAGGGATTAGTACTTAATAACATGATATTAGGTGAGGCCATAGTTTTATGGAGAACAATGGAGCCACTCTCATCCAAAAATAGCCCTTTAAACTAAAGTATACACAGAGCATTAGGGTCAGAGTGCATACTTCTTTACTGAAAAATAGCTCATTTAGTGGTCGTGCTATACAAATAAATAAAATATCAAAGGACAAAATTGACAAAGACAAAATTAAGAATACACATGAAATGTTAGCTCAGTGCAACTATTTACTACATCACTGTTGTCATTATATTGATTGCGATAGAAAAGATAGATCAGGTGTGGATGCAAACACTCTTCCACGTTCTACACAGGAGTACTAAGAGATTGACAATGTGTCAAATTAAAAATATTTTTTCAGTGTAATCTGCCAATTGTCTCCACTGTGCCAAAGTGCTGTTAAAAAAGAAAAAAGCTCACATCTGCCCCATGTGCTGCTCAAATACAATACATACCACAGGGAGTGTCAGGGTATTTAAAACACTTTGAAACACTTTTGAATGTACTTTTATATAATTATATTCTATGAAATGATGCAGTGTAGACTATATACAGTATAATTTGTTACAAAAATGCAAAATACAATATACATCACCATAATCACCACCAAATGATAGCATTCAATAAATCTTATTTTAAAAATTCTAAATGATTTTTTTAGTGACATTCTTGGCTCATTTTGAAAAAGCACACTGAAAATGCTGGTGCAAATCCATCATGTCCCACCTGGAAGGAAGTGAACCAAGTAAAGTGAATTGACTGTGAGGATGTACAAGCTTTACATGGGTGGTATTGATCTGCTCGACTCAAAAGCAAGTTCAGCATTTGGTCCATACACTGGTTCTTGAATTTTATGGCACACCATCGTATTTGGAGAGGTCAATGCCTGGATGTTATAGACAAGAGTGAAAATCCCTGGACAACCTAAGATCCTCAAAAGGGGACACAGCGGGGCACAGCTGACACCCTAATTCAGATCAATGTAGAGAGACAGACCATCCACTGCTGAAGAGAACTAAAGGATTACAAAGATTTGTTGTTACAAAAAAATAAAAATAAATAATAATAATAATTCTTTCTGGCTCCATTCTGATGAACAGGCTACCTGATGCTCTATGGACATGTTTAATATATACCACTGCAAATACAATGAAACATGTTTGTGTGTATCTTTAGTATTTTTGTAGTATTTCTTGTAGCTTTTTTTTATTTTATTTATTTTTTTATTTATAAAATGACATTTACATTTACATTTACATGTATTCATTTGGCAGACGCTTTTATCCAAAGCGACTTACAAAAGAGGAAAACATAAGCGAATCATCTTAGGAGACAGTGGTATGAAAAGTGCTGTATTATAAAGTATCACTAGCATCATAATAGTATTCAAAACTATTTTTTTTTTTTTAATGACTGGTTAAGTGCTCATGGAAAAGATGTGTTTTTAGTCATTTTTTGAAGACAGAGAGTGAGTCAGCTTCATGGATGGAGTTGGGAATGTCGTTCCACCAACATGGTATGATGAAGCTGAAAGTCCGGGAAAGTGTTTTGGTGCCTCTTTGTGTTGGTGCAACAAGGCGACGTTCCTTAGCTGACCGCAGGCTTCTAGTGGGTGCGTAGCTCTGCATAAATGATTTTAGGTATGCTGGAGCAGACCCAGTGACTGTTCTGTATGCCAGCATCAGAGCCTTGAATTTGATAGGAGTTAAACCAGTCAAGCACAGTTCCCGTGATACCCAGCGAGGAGAGGGTAGAGAGTAAGATCTGATGGTTGACTGTGTCAAAGGCTGCAGAAAGGTCCAGCAGAATCAGGACGGATGATCTGGATTGAGCTTTCGCCTGTCTCAGCGAGTCAGTGACAGCCAGCAGGACAGTCTCGGTGGAGTGTCCACTTTTGAAACCTGACTGATTGTCATCCAGCAGCTTGTTCTGGGAGAGATAGGCAGAGATTTGTTTGAAAACTGCCCTTTCAAGTGTTTTTGCTATGATGAGATGTGTTAATTATGTGTGTGAGTGCAGGTAGGATGGATGGAGAAATGGCCTGGAGAAGGTGAGAAGAATGGGGTCAAGGGAACAGGTGGTGGGGTGGTTGGAGAGGAGGAGTTTAGAGATCTCAGTGTCAGTCAGAGTAGAGAACATAGAGACAGAAGGGTTGCATACAGGAGATGGGTGTTTGACAGTGTGTGGTGCTGAGAATGTATTGCTGATGGATGTAACCTTATTAGTAAAAAATGTGGTGAAGACATCTGCTGTCAGTGATGTGTCAGGTGGTGGAGGGGGAGGGCAGAGAAATGTGTTGAATGTTCTAAACAAGCTGCGAGTGTCTGTGGTGCTGTTGATCTTGTTCTGGTAATAGGAGGTTTTTGCAGATTTAACGTTATCTGAAAAAGTTGCAAGCAGAGACTGATATTTACCTAGATCTGCTGGATCTTTAGATTTCTGCCATCTCCTCTCAGCTGCCCTGAGGTCAGTCTGATGTTCACGAAGGACGTCAGACAGCCAGGGGCTGGGTGGTGTAGCATGTGCTGGCCTAGAGGAGATAGGACAGATGTTGTCTAGACAGGTTGTTAAAGTAGAGCTTAGTGTGTCTGTAGCAGTGTTTACATTAAGCGTGGTAAATACATTTAGTGTGGGAAGAGAGGTAGAGACAGCAGTGGAGAGGCGTGAGGGTGAAAGAGAATGGAGGCGAAAGGAAACCAAAGGTGGAGTCTGTTTTACTGTAGATGGGAGAGTCATGTTGAATTGAACAAAGTAGTGATCAGATGACAAACAGAAAACGTCCCTATTACCTGAAATAAGTGGCATGAAATATCACACCTGTCTCTGTAACAGCCCTAGGTTCAGTAAACTGCTGGAAAAAGGATGTCTGCGGACCACTGTCAGATCCTATGTTTAGCCAATCAGAAGACATTCTACTTGTCAGTCCTTGTGCGCGTTCACAGGGCAGCCCATATATGCTCCTATAATTACTGATATGGACCGGTTTCCTGCACCCAGGGCTGTAGCTAGTGGGATGAAGGGTGGAAATTATTCTAGGGGCCCACAGTTCCGGGGGGTCCCACAACAAATTCTAAACTGTATTTTTTAATAGGAATGGGGCCTAGAGCAATATACAGTCAGGAGCCCCGAAAACCTTGCTACGGCCCTGCACCCAAGAAAGGCTCAAGGGATTCCCCTTCATCTCTTCTATCTGCTCCATCTCTGATACAATGGTC
The DNA here is from genome assembly GCF_019703515.2 of Myxocyprinus asiaticus. Taxonomy (NCBI): domain Eukaryota; kingdom Metazoa; phylum Chordata; class Actinopteri; order Cypriniformes; family Catostomidae; genus Myxocyprinus; species Myxocyprinus asiaticus. Next base: position 28,735,731 of record NC_059346.1, read on the forward strand.
TCCAAGTGTGAGTGTGTCTTCGAAATTCCATGGTTTTGGAAAGACAGGATGTGGCTTATTCAATGGCTAAGTCTCGGGAAAGTTAAATAATGGCTAAAATTCTTACAGCACCTTAAACTTCCCTGTGAAGTGCCTTCACAAGTGCAGTTCGACTTGGTGTTTTGACGTATTTCCTATTGAAGCAGAAAGGATGTCATACACTGTGTTTGTTGTGTTTATTTGGAGTCCCACAGCTACCCTACAAATAAATCTATCCTTACCCCTCAACCTAACCCCACTACAAAGATTAAAATGATCAGTTTGTAAAATTATTCAATATACCGCAACTTAAAAGTTCTATTTAAAACAATCATACCGCTGTATTACTAGGAGGCAACAAAGAGGAGAAATGTAATGAAAATGAAGAGGAGAAGAAACTATGCTAAGCCAATAGGCTAACCGGTTAGCTTGTGAGCTAACTGGGGAAAATAGAACAGATAAATGTTTAATATAACCATTTATATCTCCGGTTTAATAATATGATATGTGATATAGTTAAAAATGTTTTCTTCGACATATTTCAATCAAAAGAATTGCTTTGTGATCAAAGGGGTGCATTCCTTGGAGTGGGTGTTCCTTGTCATATTCACCTTATGCACCAGAGAAACTAGTGCACAGCCATCTTGACAATTTTGTCTAGGAACTTCTAGTGGTTGCAATATAGATATCTATGGTGTTGATGTCAAAGTGTAATTAGTTAGCGAAGTGGATTTACAGGTTATAGAGTTGTCAAAAGCTATCATGAGTATTTAAAAGTGTTCAAGGGATGTAATAACAACTGGAAGCAGTGGGGGAGATTTTTAAACAAGACTAATTCATTTATAAATCCACAAGATCGTAACTTCAAGCAGTGGACATATTGATATGCCTCCGTACTCATGAAAGTCCAAGAGACAACACAGAAATATTTCTGTATTTTCTGACCATCTTCTCGTATCATAGTTAAGGTGAGTAGATTTTTTGAGTTTTAATAGGTGCAACTATTAATCCACACACATACATACATGTGAAAGTGTATGAAAGTTGAAAATTATTATATAATAAAATAACTTGATTTTAATTGGGTTGATTCAGGGCATACATTTCTCAAAGTGCCCTGTGCTGCAGCCCTTCAGTTTGGAGAAGCTTTCAGAGTGAAAGAGCTGCTGTTGCCTCTTTTATTTGAAATGTTTGATTTTATATTCTGTTTAAAACCATTTTAATCACATTTAAGCCTCTTAAAAATTTAGGGTGACAAATTAATTTTAAAAAGTATAATTGTAATTTTGTTATGAACTTGCATGTGTAATAATACAAGCTGTCACTGTTGGAAATTTTATGTCAACTACACATTTTAACACGAATTATTAACAAGTTGAAACCTAAAAATTAAGCAGAATTACACGCATAACAATTAAACGCTTGTATCATTAAAAAGTGCAGTGTGTCATAGCTGTCTGAATGTGATCTGCCAGGTCTAATTTACCTCCGCGGGTGTGGTAAAAACGAACATTTAGAATGACAACAAAACACCTCACGATCATTTTAATGTAGTAAAAGGGTGGTGTAGACTCATACCATCAACTCTTGGGGAAAAATACTTTCTGTGCTCCCACACATAATCCATTTTGATCGACTCTTCTCAGTAGCTTCAATACAAACTGTAAGTTAGATGACAAAATGCAGAAGAGCGGAAAAGGGGTGGGGCTGAATAAGGTGAATTGCAGAACCCACACAGATACACTTGCATGTCAAAGACTCTTACCAGGGAAAGTTGAGATGCAATCTCAATACCGGCCAGCTTTTCCAGAGAACCGAACAATAATCTAACTGACAACATGGTGCAGACTGATCCAGCAAATGGAAAATAACTCCAATAACTCAGATGAGCTGTAGAAGGAATAACAATTTTAATTGGTAACATTTTAATGAACATTGAATAAATGCAAAATAATAAAGAAGTACATTTTGAATATTTAGTAAATAGGTCTTGAAGATATAACTCCTAACTAAGTCTATAGTATGTTGTCTCATCTAATGAACTAAGTAAAAGAAAGGATTAAGATAGACTGAGTCCTCAGAGGGTCTAAAACTGCGTACGCAGAATTATTTAAGACATAACAGTTTGTATCGTAAACTTAACTAATTCTAGCACTTATGTAGTCACTGAACATTGAATATTAAAATAAATACTTAATATACCTGCATACATTTTGAGTATTATCAAGTACATTGTTGGCATGACTGCATAGATAAGTGAATGGATATATGAATATTGCTTAATAGAGGATTATAATTGACTACACACATAATATCATACAAGCAAAGTATAAAATAAAGAAAATTGCCTGTCCACATGCATCAGTCCCCCAGTTGAGTTTGTAAAAACTCATTAATCAAATAAAACTCATTCTGAATTATCCCATCATGAACAGTATGAAATCTGTTAACAGGAAAAGTGTAATGGAAAGTGTTGTGTTGGTTCTCACAACCATAAGTAGGGAAATTTTAACAAAACCAGGATCGAGTGTGTGTATCTTGCTTGGTGAATGGAGTCAAGTCAAAGGATTTGTCCTGGACCCAGAGTGAAACATCTGTGGCGGAAGTTCTAGGCTCCAGTGGTGCTAGACCCAGCCCCGAAGAGTAGTGGTGTTGGTGTTTGGATCGATCGGCCAACCAACACTGAAAAGCAGGATCGTCCAGGAAAAGGTCATGCCCCAGTATGGCTAGGAAGGCGTCAGCTGGTAGATCACACGAACTGATCTAGGAACTCTGTATACTGTCCAGATAGCATCAATCAGTACCTGTTATCAAAGAGAAAGAATAATAGAAAGAGAAGAGAGAAAGAGGGGAGAGAGAAAAACACGGAAGGGAAACCCTTCCAACAAAGTTAGTCACTAGTATTATTATTATGTTTATTTTTTTGTTCTTTGTTTTTGTAGAAGGAGAATTTCCTTTCCGTCGAAGCAGCATTACATCGGTGGACCTGTCAGGGGGAGAAAGTAGTGTTATCATTAAAGCAGCATTAAGCATAGCGTCGGCGGGGTCGGCGGGTGGGTTTAGTAGAGCAAGCAGGGAAAGAGTTAAGTTTGCATTAAATGCATCCATAAAGTCAAGCCTGGCTTAATTTCAACAAGCAAAGATGTTGGAGCTGTCTATAACTCTGGATATTGTTCCAAAAATACCTAGTTTTTCATTCAATACCTTATCTCCCACCTACACTGGGTTTGTCACTCTTAAATTGTACGCTTCATGTGTTGGATCTTTCATGTTTTAAATGCTAAGGGCAGTGTAATTTCTTTTTTTTTTCTTTTTTCTTTTTTTTTTAGAAATTGGTTAACAATGAGGTAATCTTGAGGGAATATTTCCCTCAGCAAAATTTCAGCCACCTTTCTCGGCAGTGGCGTTTTGTAAAGGGAACGCTTCTACGCATCGAGAAAAATGACACACAATTACCAGTACGTATTTATAGCCATGGTCAGAAAGCAATGATGTAAAATCGAGTTGCAAGTGTGTAAATGGTCCCTTCGGATGAGGGCTATGACCATTTGAAATTTTGTCTTTCCTAAATTATGGTTTTGTTTTCAAACAATGTAGGCATCTGGACAACCTGTCTTTCACATCAATCTCATGTCGGGCCAAAACCAAGTTTGTTGGAGCATCGAATGTGTTTTGTTGACTCCTTGATGAGCCAAACCATGATACAAATCAATCAGTTCAGTTTGGTACCCCTTTGGCGGAATAACTTTGTTGTTTAAAATCCACAATCCCTAATCTGATAATGTGGCAGTCAATTTTTGACAAACCTCAACATCATCTGGATTGTACATCTTAGACAATGACTCTGAGCCTACACAGTTGGGTGAACAGAAAAAATGACAGTCATGTCTGCTGTTTGTGATTTTGTAGCTTGTTTAGCAGCCCTGTCGGTGAGGGAATTTCCTTTTGAGAGTGTATGGTTAAAAGTACTGTGATCCATGACTTTGTAAACTGCGACACAATTTGGTTGAATTTTACCACAAATGTCGAGAATATCTTTGTGGACTGGTTAGTGACTTATTGGTGTACCAGAAGTGGTTCTGTACCCACAACGTTTCCAAATAGGGCCAAAGCTGTGAACGTCATTTTCGCAATATGTGCTGTCTGTGTAAATGTTAATTGGTTCAATTTCATTGGAGGCAATGTTTAGAGCCGATTTTAAGGCGTAAATCTCTGCTACTTGAGCACTACCCCCTTTAAGCAACCCCAAAGAGAGAGTATTGCCCAACTCCCCCTTGACCACTGCCCATCCAGTGTATCGTATCACACTCATAGAAGCTGCTTCCATCAATGAACAGTGATTTTGAGTCTTTCAGTGGTTCATCAAGCACATAATGTCCTTTGTCAATAATGACACTGTCAACACAGTCATGTGAGGACACCGTATTTTCAATCAGAGAGGCAGAGTTTGTTTTGTTATCAGCACAGAAGGTCAGTTGTGGGCTTGTGAGGGCAGTTTCCCACTTGGCACATCTTTGATTGGAGATAGACTTCATCTTTGTCTCCCCCAGTAGGTGGAGGAAGCGATGCAGTGTGTGGAGGTTGACTTGATTGTACCCCACAACAGGCTTAGTGGCCTTCAAGGCCCACTCTGCACAGTCCAGAGCCAGCAGGCAAGGCAGTAAGCCTTTCATTGAGTATGGAATCAGGGCGGAGTAATGGCCAGTGATATCAAAGTTTTTGTCACCTTTGGTTTGACCCAACCCACAGTTATAAGCATGTGATCCAACATGAGTCCATAGATGGAATGGTTTAAACATGGCAGGGTGATGTCAGGCAGGAGAGGAAGCGAGGGCAGTTTTGAGCAGGGAGAAGGACTCATCCATCTCCGAAGTCCACTCTAGAGGAGCAGTTCCTGGAAGACATCCTTTTAGGGCCTCAGTAAGGGGTCTGGCCAAAAATTCGGCTGAAATTTAAAAGACCCGTAACTAGAGGTGTGAATCTTCACTTGCCTCACGATTCAATTCGATTACGATTCATAGGGTAACAATTCGATATATTCTTGAACAGTGAAAATAGTGATAAATATAAAAAGTTATATTTATATAGTGCTTTTCTCACATCTAAAAATAACTATCAGTAGCAATCCGTAGTTTTTCGCTTTTCCATTGAAAAATTCATACTCAGTATTGTGAAAACTCCAACAAAAGAATTTACCTCGTTCACTAGACAACACAATGTAAATCACAAATAAACTTCAATTTGTTTATTTCAATATATACTAATATATTGTTTATTTGTATCTTGTATCATGAGTATTACAATTTCAGTTGTGTAATTAGACAATTATACCAAAGTCCTCTCATCTGCTTTTCTGGATCAGAATTTAAAATTCTTCATTTAATAATTTTGTTTTTTGAAACAAACACACAACAAGGTTCTCTGTTGTTTTGATTGTGGCATCTCATAAATGGAGGTACATCCAAAATGAACCTATCAGTCAGATTCAACCCTTTTCGATCATGGTAATCTCAAATTGGTGCACATCAAAACTCAGGCTGCTACTCCCATATCCCTTGGGATCTCAAAGATTCTATACTTTCTCACCCCGCAATACGTCAAATGTATGGAACCAATCATGCCCAATCAGTCCTCAGATTAGGGGATTCATGACGTCATTGGCTGAAGTGTAAGTCATAGTAATTCATATGAGTGCAGTCACACGATATCATACGAATTAGCCAGATTAAGAAAAGTCATATGAATCCTTACAATTTCGCTGTGAGAGTGTGTAGGATTATTGCCTCTCGCAAGTTCTCTCTCCGTCTGCAGCCGAAATTGAGAGAACCGGCAGCAAGGAATATACCTCACGAGACTTCACCTACAACCAATCAGCAGAGAAATTAAAAGAATAGAAGATGAAAACTCACCTTCCTAATTTTTGCCTTGCAGGAGAAGAATCACAAAGTTGATCCAATTTCAACTTTATCTTGGTTGAGACCTCCAGTTGGTGCAGACTGATGGAAAATAACTCCAATTACTCAGATGAGTTGTAGAAGGAACAAAAATTTTAATTGGTAAAATTTAATTAATGAAATAAAATCAATTATAATGAACACTGAATAAATGCAAAATAATAAAGAAATACATTTTGAATATTTAGTAAATAGGTCTTGAAGATAACTCAATAGTCAATAGTATGTTATCTCATCTAATGAACTAAGTAAAAGAAAGGATTAAGATAGACTGAGGCCTTAGAGGTGTAGTCTTTGCAGAGAGTGAGGAGAGAAGAGCTGAAAAGATATTTGTCTGAACCTATACAATACAAATCTGTGTGCAAGCTTGGTTCATCACAATGTTTTTGTTCTGACAGAGAAAACAACACATTCAGCCTGGGTCTCGATGACATTCAGGGCCTAAATACTGCGTAAGCAGAATTATTTAAGACATAACAGTTTGTTTCATAACCTTAACTAATTCTAGCACTTATGTAGGTATCATGAGTAACAAAACATAGTAACTGAACATTGAATATTAAAATAAATGCTTAATATCCCAGCATACATATTGAGTATTATTAAGTACACTGATGACATGACTGCATAGATAAATGAATATATAAAGAATGGATATATGAATATTGCCTAATAGAGGATATAATTGATTACAAGCATAATATCATATAAGCAAAGAATAAAATAAAGAAAATCGTCTGTCCACATGCATCACAACATTAATCCATAACCATCCCACAAATGCACAGAGCATATCACTGTGTTTGCTTATAGGACAAGCCTGGAGTGGATCCTTTGTGCAAGTCCAATGCAGATGAATGAGTAACAAGCGAGTAAAATATAATATTCATGTTTTGAATCACAGTACACTTAAGCAGAAAGAATAAAGGACAGTTGCTCGAGCTGTACATCCCAAGAAACCTTCTCCTGCAAAAAATATATAAATAAACTCCAGCAACTTTTTTCATGTCCAGCTCCCGCATTGGCATGTCCCATTCAGAAGTGACCATCCCTATGGCCTATTCCCTTCGAAGACAGTTACCCTCCACTGTGTGAGCTTCAGATGGCTGAAAGGTGATAACGGTCAATCAGAACTCACTTCATCAAATCTGATCGGAAATTCTGTTTGGAAGGACCATACAGCATGGATTGTACTCCCTTTGAAGTGCCCTGCGAAGGCATGATCAGCGGCAGTTAGCTTGCAGATGCTCTGAACAACAGTTGTAGGGGAGGGTGTGTTCTCGTTCTAGAAAGCATTTGATTGGACAAGGTTTCTCAACCTCTATGTGACGTCATGGACGTTCATGAGTCTTTTAAGCCGGAAGAGAGAGACTGCAGATTTTAAATGCTATATATCTTCTGAAAACAAATTTTGTCAATGTTTAGAAGTACACTAACATATAAATGATCTTAAAGCTAATGGAGATGGACTAAAAGCAGCTAAACTTTCATTTTGATTTTACAGCATCTTCAAGTATATATTTAACGTAAAGTTCTGGGTTCAATACAAGCTCTGTAGACAGCATTTGTGATTAACACAAAAAATTATTTCGACTCATCACTAATTTTTTCATTTTTAAAGCAAAAATTGTGTGTTCAGTAGTTCAGTATACGTTAAAATAAACATTGTTTTAAAAGTATAGATTTAAGATTTGCATGTTAACATGATGCTACAGTATGTGATACAATAGCCTACTAGCCTTGTCTGTTTAAAGTTAGGCTATATCTAATATTTCAACTTCGTTGTCATGACGACGTAAGGACAGTCATAAACCCTGTATAGTCCTAGTAACTTTTGCACACTGCACAATGATACCAAGAAGGGATGTGATGTAACTTCCTTGTTGACAAGAAGCTGATCAAGTATTTTGCAGCAGAAGAACATAAACGTGTCTCCGTCCTGTTGTCTGCATATGTGCATTCTGCATAGTGTCCTACGATTGAAAAAATAAATAAATCCAGATTTTACCAAAAAATTAAACTGTTTTAATCAAAGCTGTTTGTTACGTATTTATCTGAAACCAGTGCATGACTGCTTTATGTACTGGCGCCAGCCACACACAGAAATCCACCTAGAACAGTAGTTCACTACAAAAATGATATATTTATCATTATTTGCTAGTTTTTAAGTCTTTAAAAAAAAAATGTGAGCAAAATGTTTTGCCCTTTGAGCTCCCAAAACTGGAACGGTGGTACAAATGACTTCCATTGTAAGTGCCTTACTCTAACGCTGATCTGTTTTTGTTTTTTTTTTAAAGGAAAAACATAAATTATTTTGGTAGTTATCAACATTATGCAATAAATTAAGCTTAACTTGATTTAACCTAGAACATTTCTTTAATACATAGCTTTCCAAATTATGCTTTCCTTCTCAGAATATTAATACACTCAGTGTGAGTGAGTGTGTGTGTGTGTGTGTGTGTGTGTGTGTGTGTGTGTGTGTGTGTGTGTGTGACACATACAATTGATTGGATCATTGATGAGAGTCTGCAGGTCTATAAAGCTTATTAAGAAAGCCAGACTCACTGTCCTCATTTAGACTGATTTGTGTTGCAGGAAGAGAGAAGACTTAATGGATAATAACCTTCTAAATAAGGAATAAACTACACAACAACAACAAAAATTATAAATACAAACACCAAGTATTTTTTTCAGCTATATATATATATATATATATATATATATATATATATATATATATATATATATATATATATATATATAAACTGAAGCTACAGCATAATACATATTAATAGAAAAATTCATTTAAAAAACTGATTGTAAATTAACAGCATTTTATAAAACAAATGCACATGCAAAATGAGAATAGGTGTAACAATTTTGTTACAGTATTTGAAACTTATTTTTTAGATGAAGTCAAATAAACAAGGCCCGAACATCTGTGTTATCTAAAATTTGCCATAGGGGCAGTATAGCTTTAATAACTTCAACGCATGATCCAGTAGTCAATCAAAATACAATAGAGACCAGCATAATTATTGACATAAATTCAGAATTCATAGTGAATTAAACTAATTGATCGCTGACACAAATACACTTACAGCTTGCTACTTTTTCTATCATTAAAAATCCTACACCAAAGACTGAATGAAATTTAATTGTGTTTCAAACTCTATTTGATCTGAAAGTTAGAAATACTTTAACAATGGGTTCACAAGGATCAAGCATGTTTGTTGTGTCTCCATATGCTATATCTTTTTAGATTTAAGTATTACATTACTGCAATGTTTCCTCTGATATGAGGACTGATCAGTTTAACATTTCCTGCACCAAGCTTTTTAGAGATAAAGAAATCTCTCCACAGTACTATCTATAACAGCAAAGGCACAGCAACAGCAGAATGGACAGGAAATCTGAAGCAACCACAGTATGTTCCATGGTAAACTGTCATTTACTCGAGTATTCGAGTATTACTATAAGTCTTTACAAAAGCAGAATATACTGACCAAACTGGGGCCCACTTCAAATGGGGCTGTGTTTCTTACAGAAGACACAAGATGCAAAAGAATCACAATATACAGTATAAACAGTACTGATGAGTCTTCTTTTGGGCATTTGAGTTTTTGCTTAGGATACGTTTTGCATTCTGCATTTTGCATTTGCAGAAAGTGCGTGCCAAGTCAGTGACTATTTTTGAAAATGAAATAAATCTTAGTGATTCAGAAACACAAATGTTTTCTGCTTAAATACATTCTCACATAAGTAACGTGCAAAAATGCATATGCCAGTACATCTTACTATTTATGTTAAACCATCTAGCCAAGAAAAACACAGATTTTGTTGGATTCCATCAATAGCCATCATTTCTCCCACTTTGTATAATGTTTTTCATCTATATGTAAAGTCCTTTGTATTTTAAGAGGAGGGGCATCAATAAAAAAAACATCCTTAATATTCAACTCACAGATTTTGAGCCCCTCCTTAGTGGTTCTTTACAGTGAGTCCACACACACACACACACACACACACACACACACAAAGATACACATGAGCCAGAAGAGCCATTAGACAACAACATCAAGAAAACTCATTTAATTTAAGGTAAAATATTTTATTCAATTACATCTGTTCTTTTTTCTGAAAAAAAAAAGGCAAATTTGATACATTAAAAAATGCTCATCTTTTGACCTAGTAAAACCTTTCACGCAAAATATTTGTTTTACTCATTTATTCTTGTAGTTTGATAATAAAAACTTCATTTAAAACTTTTGGGATTTGATTCAACATTATGCTACAAAACCAGTATATACTGTTATCCATAACTTAATTTTAAAATCAACTTAAATATACAAATTGCAACCTCTGACCTTAATAAAAAAAGAAACAACTCCAATGGAAATTTTTTTGTCAAAAATAATCACTTTTCTCCATCTGTGTTAATTTTTGAACTTATCCAACGTATTAATGGGAACATTCGATAAGACATATTTATCACTATTATGTACATACAGGTGACTCCCAGAACTTTTTCTAGAATGACCAGCAAGATCATATCAACCGACAACGCTACAGTTGTCATCCAAATAAATCCACAGGTGGCACAAGACAGTGTTATTTCTGATGATGGACAAGCTGAAAGAGTATCACATTGCAGTACTGTTCTTAAAGGATTCCTCAAAGTACAACCAAAGTCATTGGGGGTATGTATATTTAAAACAAGATTTGTCTGCTATGTGTTTCAAATGTAACAAAGCTTAAAAATAAAACATAATCTTACATTCATTTAATTATGTTTTTTTATTTTTTTTATTTTTTATTTTTTAGTATTTAAATAGTACATAAAAAATACAGACACGCTGTGTGATGTGTCCTCAAGTGCTTAGATATATGTTGGTTCTGTGTGTTTCTTTGTGCGAATCTGTGAGAGATAAAAGGATGTAATTCATGGCATAAACAACAGAAACTAAACTGAAAAATAAATTAATAAATAATAATATTAATAAAGTAAAACAATTGTCCAGGCATTCACTGTTTGGTCACGTAAGCAAGAAACAAATTTACCATGTATTGGCCTGTCTATATTCCATTGAGACTGTAGTAACTGTAAGACTGTAAATATTTTATTTTTGTTAATGGAATGATTTTCAATGATGTTTTTAAATTAAACTGCTAAACGAGGACTTTAAGACATTACAGCATAATTTTCTGTAAAGCTGCTTTGAAACGATGTGTTTTGTGAAAAGCTCTAAACAAATACAAATGAATTGACTTGTGATTTAAAATGCTAACAAGAATGTAACACTAATCGAAAGACCCGTATCTGCCCTCTTTAGACTGTCCAGATTATGACTGGAGTGATTGGCATCTTATTTGGTATTGTCCTTACCATCAGCAACAAATACCATTTCAGTAGTGTAACAGTCTTTAGTGGCGTATTCTACTGGGGATCCCTCATTGTAAGATTAATTGAATGGTTTTGCTTTATTGCCTCTGTCTTTATTGCTCTTATTATAATTTCCAATATGGACTTCAACATTTCCTCTGTTTCGTCCACAGTACATCAGTGCCGGCTCTTTGTCTGTTGCTGCAGCGAAGAAACTTAATCCATGTTTGGTGTGCATATACCGTATAACCCATAGATTTTAGAACATAGTACTCTTCATTTGTGAGGTTGTCTCCAATGCTCCAAAGTTACTGAAATTACTGCTGTACAAATTCAATCACCACAAGCTGTCAGACATTTAGCAGCAGTCCAGGTGTGATATGTTAGTAGCAAAGCTTTGAGTGTCTCATTGTGGCTTTACTCTGGAGGACCAAGAACACTGAAGATTTGTACCATATGCAAAACTGATACTCAGTTGTAAAAATGAGTTTCTGCAAGCACAAATCCTTTTTTAAATGATCTGTTCTTTGAGAAGAAACTGCATATAGAACTGATACATTTTCATCAGTGGACTAAAATGGCAACCACAATACTGCATGTTCCAGGGTAAACCCTCTATTACCTCAGCTGTTGTTGTACTGATGCACTGGATCTTTTGGACTTCTTTGGGTTTTCAGCAAGAGAAATGCCTGCTACAAGTGCAGTCAGTGAGCTTAATAATTACACAAGTGCATGTTTACAAACATTTTAATAGTGAGCTCAATCTGTGCAGCTGATGGTTTTTCTCAGCTTCCTTAACAAAATGAGACATTCATCTCTTTACCACTAACAGATCAAGACAATGGACCCATTATGTATAAATGAAAAAAATGCACATACTGTATGTATATAAAATGAATTTATGAAGTTTTAAGTTTATGCAATTAATAATCCAGTAAATTCTTTTAATGCTTTTCTCCCTAGGTGAAAGCATCTCTTGGAATGAATGTGTTTAGTACCATAACTGCAGGGGTAACCATAATTCTTACGTCCATAGGAATAGAAATCATGACCAATCGATATTGCTTCTATGGTAACAGAGGCTCTGAACAGACCCTATGTTCAAATACAACGGTATTAAAATGTGTGATGTGAGAATTTTGCTATGATTCCTTAAATGTTATTTAATTATTTATTCATTTGTTTTTAGGTTTTAACAGTTTAAAGTGATGTCTCCTTCAAAATAAGTTTTAGAAACTCAGTATATTTGATGAGATTTAATTTGTGGTAATACTTATATATATGGGGATGTTGAATTCTTTGTAGATTCATGTTAGTGGGATCAATGGAATATTGCTGGTGTTCTCCATTCTTCAGTTCATCATCTCCATCTGCATCTCAGCATTTGCCTGCAAAGTCACCTGCAACAGAGACTCTACAGTTGTCAATGTTTTACTAAACCAGGTAAACAATTTACCAAGTGGTGAAGAATGTACCTTGACCATTACCAGCTGGGTAGCAGGCAGTTTTATCCCAGTTATTCTGGTATCCCACAGTTTTAGGAAATCGTCATGGTTACTGGTGTAACCTCCGTTCCCTGATGGAGGGAACGAGACGTTGGTGTCGATGTAGTGACACTAGGGGTCACTCTTGGGAGCCCAAGACACCTCTGGTCTTTGATAAAAGTCCAATGAAAATTGGCGAGTGGTATTTGCATGCCACTCCCCCGAACATACGGGTATAAAAGGAGCTGGTATGCAACCACTCATTCAGGTTTTACGCTGAGGAGCCGATATAAGGTCCGGCCATTTCAGCGGGTAGTTCAGCATTGTGGCAGGAGGGACCGACGTCTCGTTCCCTCCATCAGGGAACGGAGGTTACACCAGTAACCATGACGTTCCCTATCTGTCACTCACTCGACGTTGGTGTCGATGTAGTGACACTAGGGGTCCCTATACAAAACGCCACAAGGCTGAATGGTGTTACGTGAACTGGCGGTGTGCGGTGGGCAGACTTGCTGTGTGCCTCATAGCCAGCACACCAGGTCGACACGTAACCTTCCCCAACACAGTTATGAGTGTCGAACGGCCCTTTTTGGGGACAAGTTGACTACCCAAAGATAGAGACAGGCTTAAACCAGTCATGGCCTCTTTCCCCTTCTCTTTTTCCACTCCATAAAAAAGAAGGGGGATTATCCAACTGGGCCGCCAGGTCTAGTCGGGGGTGTCCCTCCCAAGGGGAGGACACTGCGGAGACCACACCTTGCCCCAAGAGAGGGGGGATACTTAAATGGAAGAATACATCACATGGTCTTTCCAACCATGTGGAGAGCCTTCAAGGTAGATCCTGCCCAATGGGGGAGGAGTTACTACAACAAGGAGACTGGGGCAGAGGGCTCTGCCCAAGGAAGACGCAGGTTGCCAGCAGGGAAATGAATTAGCGGAAGATATAGATCATATGGGGTTAGCCTTACAGGGAACCGCCACATGCGGAGCACCTACCCCAGAATCGGGCTATTAGTTAGCGCGTGTACTGGGCCGGCAGCGAGTCTCTCCGAAAACTCGACTGCCACAGGGCTCGGAGGAAGTCAACCAGGGAACAAATTTTGTGAACACTACTGGGAATTAACAGCGCATGTCTTCAGCTCAAAAGGAGGTGGAAGGCGCTATGTGCAAGCGACACACCCGGCCGGCTATCCCGGGCTTATCCGCTTGTTGCGTGCCACTACCTGGGACGAAACCGGTTCCACCCAGTTGTAGAACCTTGCAAAGGTGTTGGGTGTTGCCCAGCCCGCTGCTCTGCAAATGTCTGTTAGAGAGGCACCCCTGGCTAAGGCCCAAGAAGCCGCTACACCACGGGTAGAATGGGCTCGTAGCCCTACCAGGGGCGGCATGTTTTGGGCGAGATATGCCATAGTTATGGCGTCAACGAGCCAGTGGGCGATCCTCTGCTTGGAGACAGTGCTTCCTTTCCGCTGTGCACCAAAAGCAGACAAAGAGCTGCTCAGAGATTCTAAAGCTCTGCGTGCGATCCAAATAGATGCGTAAAGCACGCACCGGACACAGCGATGACAGGGCTGGGTCTGCCTCCTCCTGGGGCAGCACTTGCAGGTTCACCACCTAGTCCCTAAAGGAGTGGTGGGAACCTTGGGCACATAGCCCGGTCAGGGTCTCAGGATCACGTGAGAGTAACCTGGACCAAACTCCAGGCACGTTTTGCTGACAGAGAACGCTTGCAGGTCACCTACCCTCTTGATGGAAGTGAGCACAGTCAGGAGGGCAGTCTTCAAGGAGAGTGCCTTAAGCTCGGCTGACTGCAAAGCTCAAAGGGGGCTCTCTGTAGACCCTGAAGAACTACAGAAGTCCGATGAGGGAACGAGGCGCAGCCTGGAGGGATTCAGCCTCCTGGTGCCTCTTAGGAACCTGATGATCAGATCATGCTTCCCTAAGGACTTACCGTCGACTGCGTCGTGATGTGCTGCTATGGCAGCAATGTACACCTTCGAGGTGGAAGGGGACAGCCTCCCTTCCAACCTCTCTTGCAGGAAGGAAAGCACTGATCTGACTGCGCATCTCTGGGGGTCTTCCCGACGGGGAACGATTGTTTAACGAACAGACGCCACTTAAAGGCATACAGGCGCCTCGTAGAGGGAGCCCTAGCCTGAGTGAACGTGTCTACCATCGCAGGTGGGAGACAGCTTAGGTCTTCCACGTCCCATCCAGGGGCCAGACATGGAGATTCCAGAGGTCTGGGCACGGGTGCCGGATGGTGCCCCTTCCCTGAGAAAGAAGGTCCTTCCTCAGGGGAATTTGCTCGGGGGGAGCTGTCGCGAGGAGCGTGAGGTCCGAGCACCACGTCTGGGCGGGCCAGTAGGGTG
The DNA here is from genome assembly GCF_019703515.2 of Myxocyprinus asiaticus. Taxonomy (NCBI): domain Eukaryota; kingdom Metazoa; phylum Chordata; class Actinopteri; order Cypriniformes; family Catostomidae; genus Myxocyprinus; species Myxocyprinus asiaticus. The sequence goes on from NC_059346.1 coordinate 28,750,942, forward strand.
CTTACCAGGACGACCTTCTCCTCATCATCCCTGACCTTGCACAGGGTCTGTGCAAGCAGGCTCACTGGGGAAAACGCATATTTGCGAATGCCAGGGGACCAGCTGTGTGCCAGCACGTCTATGCCGAGGAAGGCCTCGGTCAGGGCGTACCAGAGCGGGCAGTGGGGAGGATTCTTGGGAGGTGAACAGGTGCACCTGTGCCTGTCGAATCGACTCCAAATCAGCTGGACCACCTGAAGGCGGAGTGTCCACTCTCCCTTGAGGGTAACCTGTTGTGACGGCACGTCCGCTGAAGTGTTGAGGTTGCCCAGGATGTGAGTGGCTTGCAGCGACTTGAGGTGCTGCTGACTCCATTGGAGGAGACGGCGGGCGAGTTGTGACATACAGCGGGAGCGCAGACCGCCTTGGCGGTTGACATATGCTACCGCTGCCGTGCTGTCCGTCCGAACTAGCATGTGCTTGCCCTGGATCAATGGCCAGAACCTCCGCAGGGCGAGGAGAATTGCCAGTAACTCGAGGCAGTTGATGTGCCAACGCAGCCGCGGACCCGTCCAGAGGCCGGCAGCTGCGTACCTGTTGCAAACAGCGCCCCAGCCCATTTTGGAGGCCTCTGTCGTGACCACGACACGCCTGGAGACCAGTTCTAGGGGAACACCTGCTCGTAGAAACGAGAGGTCGGTCCAAGGGCTGAAAATTCGGTGACAGACCGACGTAATGGCCACGCGGTGAGTCCCGTGGTGCCATGCCCGTCTCGGGACTCGAGTGTGGAGCCAGTGCTGAAGCGGCCTCATGTGCATCAACCTGAGTGGGGTGGCCACCACCGAGGATGCCATATGCCCCAGGAGCCTCTGAAAAAGTTTCAGTGGAACCGCTGTTTTCTACAGGCCAGCACCGACTGGGTGCGCTCGTTAATAAGGCGTGCCGTCAGGGAGACCGAGTCCAACTCCAAACCGAGAAAAGAGATGCTCTGAACCGGGAGGAGCTTGCTCTTTTCCCAGTTGACCCGAAGCCCTAGTCGGCTGAGGTGTGAGAGCACCAGGTCCCTGTGTGTGCATAACACGTCTCGAGAGTGAGCTAAGATTAGCCAGTCGTTGAGATAGTTGAGAATGTGAATGCCCATCTCCCTTAACGGGGCAAGGGCAGCCTCTGCGATCTTCGTAAAGACACGAGGAGACAGGGACAGGCCGAAAGGGAGGACTTTGTACTGATATGCCTGACCCTCGAACGCGAACCGCAGGAAGTGTCTGTGTCGAGGAAGGATCGAGACGTGAAAGTACGCATCCTTCGTGTCTACCGCCGCGAACCAATCTTGATGCCGGACACTCACTAGAATGCGTCTTTGCGTCAGCATCTTGAACGGGAGTCTATGTAAAGCCCGGTTCAGTACTCGCAGGTCCAAGATTGGCCGCAACCCACCGCCTTTTTTCGGTACGATGAAGTAGGGGCTGTAAAACCCTTTCTTCATCTCGGCTGGAGGGACAGGTTCTATTGCGTCCTTCTGTAGGAGGGTAGCGATCTCCGCGCAAGGTAGCAGCATTTTCGTCTTTCACCAAGGTGAAGTGGACACCGCTGAACCTGGGCGGATGCCCGGCGAAGTGAATCGCGCAGCCGAGTCAGACGGTCCGGACCAGCCCTCGTGACGGATTGGAAGGCGCAAGCCATGCGTGTATTGGATGTACCGGCAGGTGGGGCCTCGCGGTGGGGCAGAGCTCGAGGTGCCACACCACGTCGTGGCCGTGCTGAGTCTAGGGACATCGAAGCACTTACCTGGCTCCTTGTGACCACACCCGGAACAGCCTGGGACGGGGGAGGAAGAGGCCTGTCCTCGTGACCCGTGGAGACTGTCACATCGGGGGCGGATTTGTGCTACAGCTGGGCGCTCAGGGGCGGGAGACCGCCGCTGGAGCGCCAACCTGCCAAAAGGAGTGGTGGACGGTGGTCGTGATGCCAGCCGTACACACCGGATACGTGACCCAGGGAACAAGGAAACCACTCTTGCTGAGCTCTTGAGTACTGCAGCCACTTGGGCATGCAGCGCAATTAAATGCAAAAGGTAACAAAAAGATGAAGATCTGCTTACCAGCTCCAGAGCAGCGGGTTTCGTTGTCCCTGGGTCGCCCGTCTCAAGGGCGCTTTGAAGCCTTTCACGGGTTCCGGGCGGCCGTGAGACGGGTGGCGTCTGCTTCTTGCGGTGGGCTCCACGCCGGGGCCAGGCCGAAGGGGCGGGCTGCTCGGAGCTGGTGCAGTAAGAACTCACCGTGAGACGAGCTGGCGGACTCACCCGGAAGCCCGATCGGGGCAGACAAGCGTGCTGGGGAATGGGAGGTCCGCGTGGGGATACCCAGCGGAGGTGGTCCCATTGGGTTCCCCAAATCACCCCCAGTGCTAGCCGCGCTGGCCTCAAATCCGTGGGTAAAAGGACCGAGGCAGGAGCCTCTGGGGTGGCTCACTTTCTAACGAAGGTGAGCCGCGACCGCAACGTTGCCATGGACATATTCTCGCAATGAAAACATGACCATCCACGAACGCTGTCTCCGCGTGAGCAGTGCCCAGACACGAAAGACAGCGATCGTGACCGTTAGAAGGTGAGAGATAACGAGCACAACCAGGAATAACACACAATCGGAAAAGCATCTTTAAAAAGACGTTCCGTGTGTGCGCTCTTTTAGAGAAATATATACTCTTTTAGAGGGGAAAAATGCTCTTTTAGAAAATATACTCTCTAGTTTTTCTGCCGAAGCGCCCAGGGGCATTCTCTGCAGTGCACCAGTGCAGAGGAGGGAGAAGCCGCTGAAATGCGCCGTCAGATCCAGCAGAGGTGAATGAATAGTAGTATTCAGCTCAATGAGTATGACCGTTCGTCTCCGAAGAGAAAATCTGAATGAGTGGTTGCATACCAGCTCCTTTTATACCTGTATGTTCGGGGGTGTGGCATGCAAATACCACTCGCCAATTTTCATTGGCCTTTTATCAAAGACCAGAGGTGTCTCGGGCTCCCAAGAGTGACCCCTAGTGTCACTGCATCGACACCAACGTCGAGTGAGTGACAGATAGGGAAAGGTATATTTACTTTTTTATTATTATCCAATGGAGAAAACTATGTGAAAAAGTATTGTGACCACACTTAAAAAAAAAAAAAGGTATCTTTAAAGTTCAAATCCGTCACTGGGTACCTTTGTTTTGGTTACATATTGTAGCCTTAAGGAGACAAAAAGGTATGTTTTTATTTTATTTTTATTTTTTATTTTTTTCAGAGGATATATAAATGTACCTTTAAAGGTAAACAATAGGTCCATAAGGCACAATTATGTATTTAAATCAAGCTTTTAATTTTAACTAGAGGTACAAAAAAACTTCTTATTTAGGGTACCACCCTAGTGATGGCCCTTGTTCCTTAAATGGTACCATTTTTTTCTGAGAGTGCATGCTAAATTTTAGTTGAATAGTACAATGCCAGAGCATAAGTATAAGTGCAGAACAACAGAGTAAGGACATTTTTAAAGTGCATTCATATATTAGGTAATTATGATTTATTTTTGGTAGTTAACATCTGAAAGAGGTGTCATTTTCATCCAATTTTAAAGATTGTGATGGATTCCACTGTTCAGGTTGGAAAGTCATACCACAAATAAGGGACAGTGAGTGTAAAGGCTACAGGAAATACCCTTGTATGCTGCTGTGATGGCACCATAAATCAGGCTGAGGGAAGACAAGGTAGGAGCCTGAGGTAGTACTGATGTGACATCTGAAACAGAAAGGAGAGTGGTCTCAGTGGAATGTCCACATTTGAAGCCAGATTCATCGACTTCTAGCAGGTCATTATGTGGATCATTCCAGGATTATTCTCAGGAAAGGAAGGAGAGAGACAGGTCTTAGTTAACTACTGTCTAGGGTTAGTTGTGTGCATGTTGTTGTTGTTGTTTTTTTTTTGTTTGTTTGTTTTTTTTGCGAAACACAGAACGAAAAATATTTATAAATACCCCAGTCCATCTTTTCTTAAAGGTGCACTTTGTAATTTTTGCCTTATTAAAATAGTTTTACATCTAAAGAACTGAATTGCAATTTTAAAACATACTTACAAAATCATGACCACTCACATTAGATGAAGACTTAAAAGTCATATCAGTTACCTTATAAAAGCTGTTTTATTTTACATATGGAGGGTCCCCTCATGGGGGCTGCCATGTTGAGATCACATGACCAGCCAAATACTACTGGCTTAATCTTAACTTTTGCATTCAACAGATGCTGCATCGAGGCACCTAGGTGTCAGTGTAGGTCCACAATGCATAAAATAATAATAATAATAAATTACTGAGTGCACCTTTAATGTAATGTCAGTTATTAGTGACTCACTTTATAGCTTAAAAAGGACCCATACTAATGTGATAAAACCACTCACTAACCTTCTCTGTGCAAAGCTATCAAAACTCCTGTCATGACTGTGTAAAACTATCACAGGATATGCACAAAGATACCAGAAATGGATGTAACTTAACCGTCCGCAAAGTTCTTTTTGGAGCTCCACTAGCAGGAATTACATTGGTAACACATATCCAAAAGAACATGAAAATTTCCTTTTCATTTTTTGTTAAAGATAATATAATAGTAATAGTCTTATGGCTTGTGACTCTTAATTGAATTAAAAGTGCTTATGTTGAGTTTCTTGTGAACTAACTAATGAAACATGTCTGTCACTCCACAGAGACCCGATTCACAGTGAGGAGATCTTACAGTCCAAATGTTGCGAAGAATTCATTTCTTATACTGTAGCTTGTGACAACCAAAGTTTTTTTTTTTTTTAAAGTCTTTCCTGTTGTTAGGGGCATCTGAATTTATTTACATTTTTATGTTATGATTGTTGGTAAACTGAAAAATTTCCATGTGAGATTTGTAAATATGGAGAAAAAGGATATGCTTCTATCCAATACTCTTTGTTCAAGCCCCAACTATATGTCGTTTATTTTTATTCTCAAATGTCTGGTAGGGACCAAAGGTTGCATTCTTTGACAAAGACTCTGAATGAGCTGAGTATATCCTGAACATGTATGTTTATTGTGTGTCTGTTATCCAAATGAGTCCACAGGTTCTTCATTCTTAGAATTAATCCACAACACAAAATAAATTAAAAATGGCTGATGAAAGTGATGTACTTTGGTTCTAAAATATTTTTTTATTTTTTTTATTTTTTTGCAGTGTACATTGCAGATGACTAACTTTGTCCAAATACATCATTTTTAAACAGTGGCAATGCTATATTATTGCGTTCAAGTAAAAATATTTTTTTTAAGGTTAATGATGGACAAAAAAATAAAAAATACAAATAATAAAACAGAAGACAATATGTCTCTTAATGTCTTAATTATTAATGTCTTATACTGTATATCCTGTCAGTGTGTAGCAATAAACTGATGCTATTTCCATTTCTAAGACTTGTATCTTGACTTGTATCTTGTAACGTGTTAAATAAATAAATTATTGTAACCAGTGTAAAAATATAACCACAGAAAACTAAGGTTGATGTGATCTGAATTAAAAAAAGACAAAATACCTGAGAATTAAGGCACATACAGCTCCTGGAAATTTTGACAAAACAATATAAATATTTATTGATTAAATTGATTAAATGAGAAGAACAGTCATTTTGTCCAATATTAATACCATAATTGGTCTTGTCTTCTCTAGCCGTAGGTGAGATCATGAAAATGAGCCTACATGACTCAGTAGACATTCATCAATGCATCCATAAAACTATTGCAAAAGCCTATATCATTTTTAAGACAAAGCAAAAAAAAAAAAAAAGCTTTGTGTAGAAATAGTTATTTTGTGCTCAACAGAATCAATGTAAACAAACAACAATTAGGGCATAACCATATAAAAATGGAACAAATTCAGTACAAATCAGGCCTATTTGTATAGCAATGTGAAAATTGAAAATTGAAAACAATGTATGAGTTAATTAAATTAAAAATGCATCACCTCAAATATATAAACATTCAAACGAATTTAAGGATGGAGAAATTTAAATGGGAAATTTAAATGTGAAAATTAATTATATACACTGGATTTTTAACACTGATTGATTCAGTACAGATATTTCCAGACAGGCAACTTTTATTCATACACTGCAAGACCTCAAAGTTATCATTTATTTATATGTGATACGCGTGTCGGCAATGTCTGTGCTCATTTTATTTTTGAGAAACTGTGTCAAGCCTTATGCTTTGGCAGGCACTTTTTGTGTCATCCAGACAACACTATAAACAGTAAATGTTTTTGAGCAGGGTTTTAGAGCAAAGATTTTGAGCACATTTGAGAAAAAGAAAATTCTATGCAGCACTTATAGATTTATAAAAAGCAACAACATTTTGTTCCATGGTAAACCCACTATTACCTCAGTGTTCTGAAACTAGAATATTCAGCTGTCATTGTCCTGATGAAATGAATGATTAGGCCTGCTTGGGGTTTCAGCTAAAGAAAGACCTGCTAAGTGCAGTCAGAGAGCTTCAAACTTACACAATTGCATGTTAACTAATATTTTATCAGTAAACTCAAACTGTGTAGCTGATGCTTTTTCTTAGTTTCAGTTTAACACGATGAGATATTCTACTCTTTAACACTAGTAGATCAAGACAACGGACACATTAGGCTATCACTTCACATAGATAAACTTCCTGCATAAAGTGGGCACCTCCTTAATAGTTCTTCAGCTGAGTCCACCTGAGCATACACTATCAGAACTTTTAAACAACAACTTCAACAAACCACATTTCACTTCAGGTACTAATTACTTTGTGTATAAATTCACTTCTTCACTTTTTTTTTTAGTGATATATTCTCTTGATAGATATTTTTTCTTGGTAAGTGGTAAGTACATTTCTCTTGAGTGTTGTATTGGCACGAAAGAAAAAACAATCATCTGTAAATGATTATTATGATCTTTTACAAAAAATGACTGCTGATATTTATACTATTTACTGTTGTGCCTTGGAACTAAAACTCATTTTAAAGCTATAATTTTGTCATTTAAGTTTTTTTACACAACCAAGGCTACAAAATACCAACAATGTGACCTCTGATCATTAAGAAAAAAGGAAGAACTCGAAAAAATACTGTTTAAATGGATTTGAACTGTCTGCTATATGCAAGCCTATACGAGCAGATTTATTTGTCTAACAGCATTTTCAGCTGTAGGCTACTATCCTTTGTTGCGTTATAACATTGCTTTAGTAACTATGCCTTTTTTTTAAAGCATAAGAAGTTTTTTTCAATAAGCATATAATTGTGAACCATTAAAATCTTTAGATGTTCTCAAGTAAGGTGTTAATAAATCTCTAGGCATGGCTATATTTAGATTTATATATTTATAGTGCAATTGCATTAAAGATTTTGCATTTCTCAGTTTATGGTCACTTCTATGTTCCAGCTATTTTTGTGTAAAAAACACTTACACTAACATGCTTACAGGTGAAGATCACAACTTTTTCAAGAATGTCCAACAAGGTCATATCAACTGACAACTCTACAGTTGTTATCCGAATAAATCCACAGGTGGAGAGTGTTGTTATTTCTGATGATGGACAAGAAGAAAAAGGACCATATCACAATACAGTTTTTAAAGGATTCCTTAAAATACAACCAAAGCCACTGGGGGTATGTATTTTTCATAATGTACGTGAACATATGATTTTCATTCAAATCCATTCAGTATTTTTAATTTCTTTAAGATCTGCAGGAAAATGGAATGCAAATTCAGACGTTCTGTTATGTATCCTTATGTTCATACATGTGCGTTGGTCTGTGTGTTTATTTATGTGGATCTGCAGCACTGTGAGATGAGAAACACACACATTTACACAGTCATAAACAAGCTACAGAAAACAAAGCATGAGTGTTCTGTTTTAATGCTGCTGGTTAGCATAAACAAGAAACCAGTTTTAAATGCCATGTTTTGGCACACCAAACGGTAACACTTTAAAACAAGGTTACATGGTAACACTTTTACCTACATGGTAACACTTTATAATAATGGTCCGTCATTAATAGGTAACTATGCAGGAATTAATGCAGGATTAATGAGTAGTACTACATTAACACTTTAGTTACTACTATTAACTAATATGGAAACATGATTAACCAGTCAGCAAGTCATAGTGAACTGATGACTGAGGTATTTCACTGTTAGGTAATAAATAATTACTGAATTTGATTTTCCTCATTAAGAACTATCAATTAACTATGGCTAACATAAAATAACTACTAATTAATTACTAATCAAAATATTAACATGTGTCTAAAATGTGAATGATTATGTTTTTATTGTGAACATAATCATGAAATGCACCTTCAGAGAAACATGCGCCTCACGTGTTCTTTGCTGGAATTAATTTATGAACATAACAGCTCTTTAAATCATGGCTACAGTGTCTGGTAGAGTATCATAGTCAGCTTACAGGTGTATGTGCCCAACACGTGTATTCCTTGGGATATCTCTTCTGTTTATTACAAATTATTAACTTCAGCAGGTCTGATATTGCTGGAGGTCTTTTTAAAATAGTTTTGGTAACCCATAAGTAATGAGTCAAGTGTTACCACTTAAACATGAATGTATTACTAATTATTTTAAAGTGAGGGTCATGGTAACGCATTATTAATTAATGAAAACACACTTGATTATACACAATTTTTTATTTTATTTTTTTACATTTTTTATTTTTTTTACAATTAATTTATTATTCATAGATATTGTAGGTTAATCTTAAAAAAAGTGCTTAATTTTATGTGAAGTGCATTTTTTTTTCCTGAGTAACTTAATGGATCCGATAAAAAAAAAAAAAAAAAAAAAAAAAGAATGCGTGTCACATCCATAAAGCTTCTAATCCAGTCAGTATTGGCCATATGCAACGCTCGCGCTGAAACTGAAAGAAGAGCGAGTGCGATTTTGCTCCGTCGATCCGCCTGTATGTGGTAAACTTTAACATAAGTTCTGTTCTGTTTAGACCGAACATAGGCAAAGGAGGAAACATGTAAAATTAATTTCATAAAAACTGTATGTATTTACAGAGTGGGCTCTCTAGGGCGGACGTACACATGTAGAATCGGCCTCATGCTGCATGACGGTTTTCTCTCCGTTTTCTGTTGAAGTCTTGTGGAGATCAACACACTTGACACATGATTTTGACTTTATGTTAAGAGATAATACTTTAAAAATATATAGTAACCGTGAGCACCAGCAATTAAAAGCATTATCCTGCTAAAGGTTTGTAGCCTAAGCATTTATGTTCAATTATTTCAATGATTCATAAGATTAAATGATTAGATGCCAGAAAAATATGTTTTGAATGTCTGTGAATGTTAACTATCTGTTTGATTAAATGAAACAAAAATGTAGGAACAAACACTTGAGTATTCATTACTAACTGACAAGTAACATCTCAGTTACTATTAATGGTTTATAATGTGTTTTCACTTTAGAATAATGGTCCAGATAACCTTTAACTCCCAAGGAAGGAAACAATAAGATCTCATTAATTAATCATGCGTTACTATGGCCCTCATTTTAGAATAATGGTCCAGAACATTAGTAATTCCTTCATACTTACGTGGTAACACTTGACTCGTTACTTATGAGTTACCAGAATTATTTAAAAAAAGACCTTCAACAATATCAAACATGCAGAAGTTAATATTTTTTAAGGTAAGGTAAGGTAAGCTGACTATGATCATGGCCGTAACCACCATAGACATTGAGTGGGACATGTCCACACCCAATATTCATTCAGTAGTTAGTATGTTAATGTAATCTTGTGTTGAAGCAGTAAACGTATTTGGCTTGCTGTCCGTATACTGGAGGGCTCGGAGCTCGAGACTCTATATGCAGCTTTGAGGAATGCGAAAGGTTAGTTAAGAATACAACTTTATTACGTTTGTCATGGCAGGGCACTGCTGCGGCAGTATTGAGCACGAGCGGGCGCTGCAGCCCATTATCTGGTGGGGCACTGTGGCTGCAGTTTCAAATAGGGCACACATAGTTTATCACATTTAGGCACACCTTATTGTGTGTCGGGCTCATTTAGACCATGAGCAAAGGAAATGCCGATGCCATGGTTAACGGGAAAAGCTAAAAGGCTCTTAAGACTACTGCACCAACACTACACTCGAACAGGAATACTCATACTGCATTTTGGACGGGAGAGCCCACGGAATGAATGACGTGAAATTTCACACTACATTTGAATGGGAGAGCCCACCCTGTGATTCGAACGGGAGAGCCTGCATTGCGGTCGAACGGGAGGGCCCACACTGCGATTCGAACAGGAGAGCCTGTGACCAATGCGCTGAGGTTCACACTGCATTCGAACAGGAGAGCCCACACTGCAATTCGATGGGAAAGCCTGCAAAGCGTTCGAACGGGAGGGCCCACACTACATTCGAATGCTGGGTGGCGCAGAGTAAAGAACTTTGCTGAATAGCAGTTTGATGGGTATACATTTATGAGCTGTGCCCCTCGAGTCTTAATAAGAGGAAACAGGAAACATGATTGCGGTGTTATGGGAGATTTAGTGGCAGGGCCTGAAAGGTTCCGCAGTTGTGGCACCTGGAAAAACACATTTGCGCTGCTTTGCGTTGTGGTGGAAGTTTGTCGCATGGTCTGAAGGATACTGCAGTTGCGGCACCTGTACACCACATTTGCGCTGCTTTGCGGTGGGAGTTTGTAGCAAGGTCCGGAGGACACCACAGTTGCGGCACCTGTACACCACATTTGCGCTGCTTTGCGATGTGGTAGGAGTTTGTAGCATGGTCCGAAGGACACCGCAGTTGCGGCAACTGTACATCACATTTGCGCTGCTTTGGGGTGTGGTGGGAGTTTGTAGCATGGTCCGAAGGACACCGCAGTTGCGGCACCTGTACACCACATTTGCGCTGCTTTGCGATGTGGTAGGAGTTTGTAGCATGGTCCGAAGGACACCGCAGTTGCGGCAACTGTACATCACATTTGCGCTGCTTTGGGGTGTGGTGGGAGTTTGTAGCATGGTCCGAAGGACACCGCAGTTGCGGCACCTGTACACCACATTTGCACTGCTTTGCGATGTGGTGGGAGTTTGTAGCACGGTCCGAAGGACACCGCAGTTGCGCCACCTGTACACCACATTTGCGCTGCTTTGTGATGTGGTGGGAGTTTGTAGCACGGTCCGAAGGACACCGCAGTTGCGGCACCTGTACACCACATATGCGCTGCTTTGTGGTGTGGTGGGAGTTTTTGCATGGTCAAAGGACACCGCAGTTGCGGCACCTGTACATCACATTTGCGCTGCTTTGTGGTGTCGTGGGGGTTTGTTGCATGGCCCAAAAAACACCACAGTTGTGGCACGTGGGCAGCACATTGCAGCTTAGGGATGTTTTGAGCCGAAGGCAGAAGCACCGCACTTGTGCTTTCTTAACTAAAATGGTTGCCATCTTGCACCTGTACACCACATTTGCGCTGCTTTGCGGTGGGAGTTTGTAGCAAGGTCCGGAGGACACCACAGTTGCGGCACCTGTACACCACATTTGCGCTGCTTTGCGATGTGGTAGGAGTTTGTAGCATGGTCCGAAGGACACCGCAGTTGCGGCAACTGTACATCACATTTGCGCTGCTTTGGGGTGTGGTGGGAGTTTGTAGCATGGTCCGAAGGACACCGCAGTTGCGGCACCTGTACACCACATTTGCACTGCTTTGCGATGTGGTGGGAGTTTGTAGCACGGTCCGAAGGACACCGCAGTTGCGCCACCTGTACACCACATTTGCGCTGCTTTGTGATGTGGTGGGAGTTTGTAGCACGGTCCGAAGGACACCGCAGTTGCGGCACCTGTACACCACATATGCGCTGCTTTGTGGTGTGGTGGGAGTTTTTGCATGGTCAAAGGACACCGCAGTTGCGGCACCTGTACATCACATTTGCGCTGCTTTGTGGTGTCGTGGGGGTTTGTTGCATGGCCCAAAAAACACCACAGTTGTGGCACGTGGGCAGCACATTGCAGCTTAGGGATGTTTTGAGCCGAAGGCAGAAGCACCGCACTTGTGCTTTCTTAACTAAAATGGTTGCCATCTTTTGCTCCTCGTTAGTTAATGGTGAAGTCTTGGAAAGACACCTAGATAGAGAAAGTGAGATGTAAACCTGCGTACAATCCAGTGACAGGAATTTAAATGGGCTCTCGCTGAGATCTGCTGGAAGTAATATTGGTGAGACCCTGCGGAAGGCACAATTTCAGGCGTTGCTGTAGAAAATAAAAAATAATCATATTTAGGTGAAACTTTAGAAAAAATGTGCTAGGGAATACAGTACATCTTCATAAACAATGTGAAAAAAGTAGCATAAAATGATCTGAGAATTAAGAGCTTTGGCTCTGTACTGCATACAGATATTCATGGTCTTGCAATCATCATTGAAGTATTCACTTTAGGCCATTCGTTCTTTGGAAGTATAACTGTCACCTTCAGTACAATATACTTCTTGCATAGGAAATGCATCACAGAGCAATAGGTGTGAATTATCTAGGAATGCATTGAGTTGCAGCTCTGCACTGCATACAGAAATGCAGGAGATATGTGCTGGGAAATACAGTACATCTTAATAAACAATGTGAAAAACAGCATAAAATGATCTGAGAATTAAGAGCTTTGGCTCTGTACTGCATGCAGATACGCAGGAGAAATGGACTTGCAATCATTATTGAAGGATACAGTTGTGGTCATTCGCTCCTTAGGAGTATGACTGCCCTCTGCTGTACAATATACGTCAATATATGTCAATAATGCTAAGAGGAAGCGAGACCTGTTGCGGAATGATTATGAATGAGTTGGAACGAGGTGCATGATCCGCCTCTAGCAGAGCCGAATTCGGCTCGTGTCTGTTCGGACAGAGTCCGTGTATAACTGCGGTGTGCTGTGGAATGGTCAGAGTCAGTGCTGCGTGGCAGCGAGCTTGCCTTAAAATGTCTGCGTTGGTATGAAAATAATTTGTCATTAGATTATCGGTCGATAGAAGGGAGTTCTGTGTTGTATGATGCCCCTGTGTTCAGAATGAAATAAATCACACTCCGAAGGGCACTTTGGAGGGAGAAACAATCGTGATATTCCTGTTAGAAGATGACAAACAATCGCTGAATAAAGCACACCCCCTAAACAAGCTGCGGCGTGGTAATGAGGCTGACAGGCATCACCTGTGCGACAGAACCTGATTAAAAATGCTGGGGGTTGAAATGGTGGTTGGATTGAATAGTTAATCTTTGTTTCTTTCGCTTTCAAATAAAATTTAATTCTAATGGCATGAAGCCGGAACGGCGCCCGTTCGCGGAGACAGGCACAATTTGAGACAATATATATATATCCGTCTGGGTCTGTTCGTGGGGAAAAGGGCGGGGCCGAATGCCGGAAAGACTCTAATGTCAGGAGAGTTGTCACAGGAAGCAGGTAAGCAGCGGCTTATACCAGCCCGTGGGCTGTGATTTGTCAGAGTAAAATTAACATGCTCCTCCCGAACCTCTGTTAATTAACTCCATTAGTATTGGTCTACTGATATGGACTTTTTCCATGGCTAATTATTACGTTATTAAATTCGGTCTCCATAAATCCTGAATATGTGGTTACATCCTTGACCATGATACTCTACCAGACACTGTAGCCTTGATTTAGCAACCTGTTACATTCATAAATTAATTCCCACAAAGAACCCATGCATGATCTCGTTCACAATAAAAACATAATCATTCACATTTTACACACATGTTAATGTTTTGATTAGTAATTAATTAGTAGTTATTTTAAAATAGCCATAGTTAGTTAATAGTTCTCAGTGAGGCAGATCAAATTCAGTAATTATTGATTACCTAACAGTGAACTACCTCAGTCATCAGTTCACTATGACTTACTGACTGGTTAATTATGCTTCCATATTAGTTAATAGTAGTAACTAAAGTGTTAATGTAGTAGTACTCATTTGTCCTGCATTAATTCCTGCATAGTTACCTATTAATGATGGACCATTATTATAAAGTGTTACCAGTTACATTAGTTAATGCATGAGGTATCATGAACTAATAAAGAGCAATATTTATTAACAGCATTTATTAAGCTTTGTTAATGTTAATGACAACACAATTGATGATAACATGTCGATGATAACACAACTGTTAATTGTTAGTTCATGTTAGTTTATAATGCATTAACTAATGTTAAATGTATTAGTAAATGTTGAAATGAACATTAACCAAAAATAACAAATGCTGTAAAAGTATTGTTCAATGTTATTCATGTTAACTATTGTAGTTAACTAATGTTAACAAATGGAACCTTATCGTAAAGTGTTACCCAACAATATAAGATTACATTCCACATCAGCAGCTGCTTTTTTTAGACTCCAAATGCTAACATGAATCTGACCTGTATCTGCCTTCTATAGATTGTACAGATAATGATTGGAGTAACAATCTTCTTATATGGCATTGTACTCAACGATAGCTATCTTGATAGAATTTCTGTCTACAGTGTCATAACCCGCTGGACATCCCTCACTGTAAGTGCTAATTAACTTGTTGCTTTATGCTCTTAATAAAAAATTCAGTATGAAGTTATGTTTAACAAATTATCTGTTTCTTCCATAGTACATCACTGCTGGTTCTCTGTCTGTTGCAGCAGAAAATAAACTTCATTTGTGTCTGGTGCGTACATGCAACTCGCAGTTTTTAATCACGTTATAGATGTTCCTTTGTGTATATCCCACCCTATTATTCAGGTTACTTACATTCAAATTAAATTTACAAAATAAATGCCTCATGTCCAACTTTTTTTAAATATGTTTTTAAACAAAACAGAATGTCAAGTGCATTGTACACTGGTAAAGCAAAATTTTTCAACAAATAGCCAACCTCATTCATGTATTCTGTGCATACAGAACATTAGCATACAGGTAACAGTATAACATAGTGAATTCCTTTGAAACGGTAGCAGTAGTTTTATGTTAGTGTGTAATTTTTAACATATCTATAGAGGTACTGCTTGGAAGGGGGAAGCTTTTCCTGGCTGTCACTGAACACTCTGCTTCATTGGTGTATTTCTGCTTACTGTAAAATTGTAAATATATTTGCGGCACCGTTTGAAGTTCCTGATATGCCACACCCGAACCCTCTGGAGACACTTCAGACATCTTTTAAAGGAATCTCAAATATCCTATTTATGTACTCAAGAAACATCAAGATAGATTTCTATGGTATGTTTATCAGAGAACTGAAAGGGTGTCTCCAAAGGAGCTCCAGATGGTTCCACCATTGTGACATGTGAGGAACCTCAAATGGTGCCTTGAGTATCTTTACATTTTTACAGTGACAAACTCACTACTGGTTCAGTTTAGTGCATATTTACTATCAAGTAATTTTACTAGGCTCAAATTTGAATCAGCTGCTTTTTCTCAGACATCAATCTCAACTTTCTTAGCACAATAAGTTCCCTATCTGTCACTCACTCGACGTTGTGTTGATGTAGTGACACTAGAGGTCGCCCTTGGGAGCCCCAAACACCTCTGATCTTTGAGATCCAATGGGAATAGGAGAGTGGAAATTGCATGCCACTCCCCCGGACATACGGGTATAAATGGAGCTGGCTTGCAATCACTCATTCAGATTTTTTCTTCGGTGCAGAGCAGTTGTGTTTCAGCGAGTTGAATTCCTCCGCTGATCCATTCACATCGAAAGCGTTTGGATTTATGGCTCATTACAGCGGTTTCTCCCCCTCTTGCACCGGTGGTGTGCAGAGAACGCTTCAGCAGCTAAAAGAGTATATTCTTCATAATAAAAGAGTATATTTTCCTACTAAAAGTGTGGCACAGACCGAGCGTCTTTTTAAAGATGCCTTTCCGTTTGTGTATAATTTCTGGTTGCGGTCGCTATCTCTCCGCTTCTGACGGCCACAATCGCTGTCTCACGTGCTTGGGCGCTGCCCACGTGGAGACATGTCCTCATTGCAAGAACATGACCATGGCAGTGTTGCGATCACAGCTTTCCTTTGTTAGAGGGAAAGTCACCCCAGTGGCTCCCCGCCTCGGTCCTTCTACCTATGGGTATGAGGCCGCGGCGGTTAGCACTGGGGGTGATTTGGGGACCTCAATGGGAGACCTCCCATTCCCCAGTATGCTTGTGTGCCCCGGTCGAGTTCTGGGATGAGACCACCGGCTCATCTCAGGGCGAGTTCGCGATCTCATTTGGGGCTCACGAAGAGGATGAGCTCTCGATCGCAGCATCGGAGAGCAGGCTCATCCAGTCTGATGCCGAGGACTTGACTGGGCTCTCACCTTCGGGTGCGGTCGCCCAGTCGCAGGCTGACGCAGAGCTGGTGGCCATGCTTGCCCGGGTGGCTGCAAGCGTCGGGCTGGAGTGGAACCCTCCACTCCCCCCTGAACCCTTGTGGCTCAACGATTGGTTCCTGGGCTCAGAGCGCCGCTCACAGCATGCCCGGAGATGCATGATGAACTTACAAGATCGTTGTGGGCACCTTTCACTGCCCGGACCTGATTTATGGGCTCCTCCGCTCTCACTACCCTCGATGGTGGGGCTGTCAGGGGGTACTCAGCGATTCCCCAGGTGGATAAGGCGGTTGCGGTGCACTTGTGCCCGCAAAACGCTGGCACCTGGCAGAACCGTCAGAGACACCCATCCAGGGCCTGTAGGCTTATGTCGTCACTGGCGACTAAGGCCTATGGTGCCACTGGACAGGCCGCCTCCACCCTGCATGCCATGGCTCTCCGGCAAGTGCACCAAGCCAAGGCAATGAGAGAGCTGCACGAGGGTAGTTCTGACCCGAGATTGATGCAGGAGCTGCACTCGACGACTGATATCGCCCTCCGGGCGACGAAGGTCACAGCGTGGTCTCTCGGGCAGGGATCTGTCTGTTATCATGACAACCGGGCACCGCACAATTATGGCAGGCCTGGCGCTCCGGAGGCGGGCCCCCCACATGCCCAGCTGTAGCAAAATTGCACCTACACCAGGACAGTTGCAACAGGCCATGAGGATGATTTCCCTCCTCCTTCATCCCGGACTGGTCCTATGGTGGGTATACGGAGGCAGGTAAGTGCTTCGATGTCCCCAGACTCAGCATGGCCATGAGTTCGGGGCTCAAGCCCCCCCCACGTGGTGCCTCAGGATCCGCCCCGTCGTGAGGCCCCACCCACCGGTACGTGGCTGACCAGGACTGTCCGACTCGGCTACACGATTCAGTTCGCCAGGCGTCCGCCCAGGTTCAACAGCATCCGCTTCACCTCAGTGATGGTCGAGAACGCCGCTGCCTTGTGTGCGGAGATCGCGTCCCTTCTATGGAAGGACACGATAGAGCCTGTCCCTCCTGCTGAGATGAAGGGGTTTTACAACCCCTACTTCATCGTACCAAAGAAAGGTGGTGGGTTGCGGCCAATCTTGGACCTGCGAGTACTGAACCGGGCCTTGCACAGCCTCCCATTCAAGATGCTGATGCAAAAATGCATTTTAGCAAGCGTCCGGCATCAAGATTGGTTCACGGTTTTAGACCTGAAGGACGTGTACTTCCACATCTCGGTTTTACCTCGACACAGGCCCTTCCTGCGGTTTGCTTTCGAGGGCCATGCGTACCAGTACAAGTTCCTCCCCTTCGGTCTGTCCCTGTCATCTCACGCCTTCATGAAAGTCACAGAGGTAGCCCTTGCCCCGCTAAGGGAAGTGGGCATTCGCATCCTCAACTATCTTGACGACTGGCTGATTCTAGCTCACTCTTGGGATTTGTTGTGTGTGCACAGGGACTTGGTGCTCAGCCACCTCAGCTGGCTGGGGTTTTGGGTCAACTGGGAAAAGAGCAAGCTCTCCCCGGTTCAGAGCATCTCTTTTCTCAGCATGGAGTTAGACTCAGTCTCTACGATGGCGCACCTCACGAGCGAGCATGCACAGTCGGTGCTGAACTGTCTGAAGGCGTTCAGGCGGAGAATGGTGGTCCCACTGAAACAATTTCAGAGGCTCCTGGGGAATATGGCGTCCTCAGCGGCAGTCGCACCGCTCAGGTTGATGCATATGAGACCGCTTCAGTACTGGCTTCAGACTCGAGTCCCGCCACGGGGCACATCACATGGCCATCACGCTGATCTGCCACCGCCTGTTCAGCCCTTGGACAGACCTTGCATTTCTGCGGGCAGGGGTCCCCTTAGTGCAGGTGTCCAGGCGCATCGTGGTTACAACAGACACTTCCAAGCGTGGCTGGGGCACCGTGTGCAACAGGCACGCAGTCGCCGGCTCCTGGACAGGGCCACGGCTGTGTTGGCATATCAACTGCCTTGAGTTGCTGGCAGTATTGCTCGCCCTGCGGAGGCTTCGGCCATTGATCCAGGACAAGCACGTGTTGGTCCAGACAGACAACACGGCGACGGTAGCATACATCAACCACCAAGGGCGACCCCTAGTGTCACTACATCGACACAACGTCTCGTTCCCTCCATCAGGGAATGGAGGTTACGAAAGTAACCAGGACGATATTATCATACAATAGTATGTTAGTTAATATATGACTTTATCTCCCTTAAATGCTTTTCTCCCTGTAGGTGAAAGCCTCTCTTGGAATGAATGTGCTCAGTGCCATAACTGCTGGGATAAACATAATTCTGATCTCAATAGATATAACAGTACTGTCTTCAACTGGGCAGCATTGTGTCTACAATGAAAGTGATGCAAATGACTATGACATGCCTATCTGTTTACATTTTGAGGTATTATTCATATTCATATTATTATTATTATTATGTATTATTGTTGTTGTTTCTGTTGCTCTTGTTATAATTAGCATTATACAGTTAGTGCATGGTGCTTGCTATTACTTTTCTAAGTGATCAGATTTATGACCATATATGGGCAGAAAAATCCCATAGACTTACATTCACTGAGCACTTTATTAGGAACACTATGGTCTGATTAGATAACTGCACGAAAAACTAGGTGAACGGGTGTTCCTAATAAAGTGCTCGTTGAGTGTACATTGAAGGAGGGCCCGAGTCATAGGGAGCAGAATATGACAGATACTTGGGGGTGGGCCTTTTTGACTTGGGCCAGTAAGCAATCACCTAGCCAGAAGAAGAAAAAAGAAAAAAACAGAAAATTCTAACATTTGCATAGCAATCTGCTAAAAAGAAAAAAAAAAAAAAACTGTATTTTGAGCCTCTGTGTAGCAATGGCATTATTATTACTATAATAATAATTATTATTTATAGTCATAAAAACAATAACTTTTAACATATAAGAAATTTTGCACTAATTTTGCGTATTAGGAATTTCACTATTAATATTTCATTTAAAGAAAACATTAATATATTAAGTCAGTTAAAGTTTCATTTTTGTACTTTTTTTGAGGATGTTAAATCTTTTGTAGACTCTCACTTGGGGGTGGGCCTTTTTGACTTGGGCCAGTAAGCAATCACCTAGCCAGAAGAAGAAAAAAGAAAAAAACAGAAAATTCTAACATTTGCATAGCAATCTGCTAAAAAGAAAAAAAAAAAAAAAACTGTATTTTGAGCCTCTGTGTAGCAATGGCATTATTATTACTATAATAATAATTATTATTTATAGTCATAAAAACAATAACTTTTAACATATAAGAAATTTTGCACTAATTTTGCGTATTAGGAATTTCACTATTAATATTTCATTTAAAGAAAACATTAATATATTAAGTCAGTTAAAGTTTCATTTTTGTACTTTTTTTGAGGATGTTAAATCTTTTGTAGACTCTCAATCATGCGGTCATCGGAACATTTTTGGTCTTCTCCATCCTTCTGCTCATCATCTCTGTCTGTATCTCAGCATTTGCCTACAAAGCCACCTGCGGCAGTGACTCCAATGAGGACAGTGTTTCACTAAATCAGCAAGTAAATTATTTAGTAGGTGGTGTAATTGCTAAAACCATGGTGACTATTTTATTCCAACAAGCAATATTATTTTAACTAAGGAATAGTTCACCCAAAAATGAAAATGTGATCATTTACTCACCCTCAGGCCATCCAAGATGTATCTGAGTTTCTTTCTTCATCAAAATATTTAGGATTTTTAGGACTTCATTTCAGGCCTCCTCCTTTAAATAATGCAAGTGAATGTACTTTTTGACGGTCCAAAATGCATATTTAGGGTGCATCAAAATAATCCCATGACTCCAGTCGACAAATAAAGTTCTTCTGAACCCAAACGATTGATTATTTTTTAGAAACAAAACAATACTTATATATTTTTAACTACAAATCTTCACTTCCATACATCTCTGTGATGCGCACTCATGAGAGGGATGACGTAAGTTCGTTATTTTGGAGCGATGCCGTTGCTTTATCTACTTGTGCTTTTTCTTTAGCAGAAATATATAGGCTATATGACAAAATTTTCGCACATACCTGAATTTGCTGGAAAAACAGCACGGGCACAGCCGATGAATTCAGATATCGACCCTTTGTTTCTTTCAATGGTCTGAAATCCTTGTGTAAAATGTTCACTGCACACCCTCTAATATTTGAGAGAATGTAGGGGTGTACTGATATCCAGGTTCAGCGCGATAAGCCAGAGCTTCAATCGCTCATGATCTAGTATAGGCAATCAATGAAAAGTTTTCTTTGGGGTTTCTGAAGGTTGAAGCATCCAGGATACACACACCAAACAACCATTTTGAACAATACACTTATACAAATACAAATCTACAGCAAAGACAATTAAACTTTTGTACAGCACTCCTCTTGTAAACAGTGATGCACTTCCTGCCTCCTCCTCCACGTGTGACCTTACCAACGAGCTTATGTCATTCCTCTCATAAGCGCGTCACAGAGATGTACGGAAGTGAACATTTGTAGTTAAAAAGTATATAAATATTGTATTGTTTCTAAAAATAATCAATCGTTTGGGTTCAGAAGAACTTTATTTGTTGACTGGAATCATGTGGATTATTTTGATTCACCCTAAATATGCATTTTGGACCGTCAAAAAAATGGAGTACATTCACTTGCATTGTTTAAAGGAGGAGGCCTGAAATGAAATCCTAAAAATCTTAAATTCTGTTTTGATGAAGAAAGAAACTCTTTCTAAGAATCTTGGATGGCCTGAGGGTGAGTAAATTATCAGCAAATTTTCATTTTTGGGTGAACTATTCCTTTAAGCAGACATTTCTGTTGCAGCCAAGGCTTTTAGAGAAAGAGACCTCTCCACTGAACAAGCCACAACTTCAAAGATAAAGCTAGCAGAATGAAAACGAATGAGGCAACCACACGATATTCCAGATAAACTGCCTTTTTGTGGTCTGAAACTAGTAAATTCTGCTGAAGTTGTCAGAACTGTTTTAACCTTAAACTTCTTTAGTAGAGCTCTTTAGTTTTCAAGTCTGTCTTACTGTTGAAATGTAGTTGTGTTATGTAGAACAGCTTCTGAAACTCCTAATTTTAAAATAAGCAATAACTTGACATGTATCACATGCAGAATGAAAAGAGTATAGCAACTACTGTTTAAGGCAACCAAAACTTGCTGTAAACTACAGCCTGTCTAAAGGGCTTTTCTTTTTATAATTCGTTAAAGACAATATATATAAAATAGTCTTCATAGCCAGGGGTTATAATGTTATAAAAATAATTAAAAGTGCTAATGCTGAGTCTCTTGTAGACTAACTAATGTAAAGTGTCTTACACTCCACAGAGACCCTGAGTCACAGTGAGGAGTTCCTACAGTGCAAAGGTTGCAAAGAATTAATTTCTCATATTGTTACTTATGATTACTCAAGTTTTTTTAATCGTTTTATTCTGATGTTTTAGTCATCTGAACAGAAAAAAAAAAAATGTATCAGTAACAACAGAGCAATAACATTTGTATTTGGCCACATGAGATATGGAAATACTGTAAAGGTTTTACTTCTATTGAATATTCTTTGTTCAGTCAAGACCTTATGTATTTTTACTT
Source organism: Myxocyprinus asiaticus (assembly GCF_019703515.2). NCBI lineage: Eukaryota > Metazoa > Chordata > Actinopteri > Cypriniformes > Catostomidae > Myxocyprinus > Myxocyprinus asiaticus. The sequence continues at coordinate 28,772,908 of NC_059346.1, forward strand.
CTCAAATGTTTGACATGGACCAAAGGTTGTATTCTTTTACCAAAGTTTGGAATGAGCTGCATAGCCTGTATGTTTAGTCTATAGCGATGATACCACACTGGTGCAGAGTAAATGCCCATAAACACCAAGCAGTTTTTTGACTCCAGTAATGTAATGTCTAATGTTCTGAAATAAATATGGTAGATATGCAATAATTCTGCTTTTCATGATAGCCAGGCCCTTTTAATTTGATCCTAAAGATAGGTAGACATAACAATGCACAGAATGAGTCCTTAAAGTAGCTAACTGACTGAGCAGGTTTCCTTTACATAGTGGAATAGTATATACATTTTTTGTTACTCTTGTCAAGTCTGTTTAATTTAAAAAAAAACATTAGCTGATGTATTTGAGAACAGATTTTGACAAAATAAAACATGGCATGGCACATGCTACTGTATATGTATGTGATATGGGGTAAAAGTTATGCTTCTATTAAACATCCAGACAATCCATTTGCCCTATGACTGAAGGCATAGTTGGTGTAGGTGTAATTATTGAAGGTTTAATTCTTTTCTGTAGTAATAAAAATTACAATAAAGTCATTATTTATTCACCCCCGTGTTGTTATAAACCCGTACCACTTTCTTTTTCTGTACACAAAGGGAAAATAAATTGTGCTCAGTGATGTCATACAATGACATTTTATGGTGACCACTGTTCTTTTTGGCATTTTCTGATTTGTTCTTTCGTTTTTTGGATTTGCTGTTGTGTTTTATACATTTGTTTTGTATCTGAATTGTTATTTTGTTTTTGGATTTGCCATTGCGTTTTCAGTCTTGTTTTGTTTTGCACTTCATGGCCACCATAGGTTACCAGCACAAGGTCCATGACGATACATTTTGTTGACGCACTGGCACCAACCACAGGAATTATGTCGTAGAGCTAAAAGTTCATCCACCTCCTTGAACTGTATTTGAGATTTACAGTGCATAATAATAATAATAAAATATTTTTTACAGAATAATTTATGTAAGTGCTTTATTAAAAAAGTGAGCAAGAGATTTAGGCAAGACACTTATAATGTTTACTTCCATTATAAGTGCCTTACTCAAACACTGATTTTTAGAAAGTGAGGGCTGAGTAGAAATAATATTTTGTGGTGTCTGATCAACATGATGCAACAAATGCTGTTGACTGAGCTTAACCTATATTGAAAGCAGAACATTCCTTGAAGTTGCATTTAACTCTGCATATCTACAGTTTCTGGGTGAGCAATAACGAGGAACTAAAATATCAGTACTGGTGTGAATGAAAAGGGGGTGGTGATAACCATACAAGTGGTACAGGGATGTTAGGTTGGTGGCAAATATTTACTTACTTAAAATAACACCTCATTTGCAATCTATAAAAAAAACGTAATTCTATCCATCGGTCTGGCAGTCCACACAGCATTGTATTAATTATATGACTGAATTTAAATCAAATTAATCTTGGGATATTGGGATGAAAAAGGAATATTTAACCTTTTTTTAGGCCAAAGAACCCTTGGTGGATAGAGAGGGAGCAGGGACCTTTTTCTGTAAAGCTTCTTATTTTCTGTAAGCTGCTTTGAAACGATATGTGTTGTGAAAAGTGCTATACAAATAAAAATGACTTGACTGTTATATATTGTGCAAAATTGAGTTTCATTTTTAGCCTAGCCTGTAATAACATACATTTAGAACGATATTAATGTACACTCACTGAGCACTTTATTAGGAACACCTGTACACCTACATATTCATGTGATTATCTAATCAGCCAGTCATGTGGCAGCAGCGCAATGCATGAAATCATGCAGATACGGGTCAGGAGCTTCAGTTAAATATAAGGGTGAGTATATCATAAGAGAATATTCATTTGTGTGTGAACTATTCCTTTAATGACATCTATTTTAGTGATATCTGACAGATAATATGGACCTTTTCTGCGTGTTATTTTATAAAACATAAATGACTTACTGCACCTCTAACTCCAATTTATGGTTACACTTGGCAGAGCTCATGTGTTCATAAACAGGCTAATACACTCACTGAGAACTTTAAAAGGAACACCTGTACATATACATATTCATGCAATTATCTAATCAGCCAATCGTGTGGCAGCAGCACAATGCATGAAATCATGCAGATACGGGTCAGGAGCTTCAGTTAATGTTCATATCAACCATCAGAATGGGGAAAAAATTAGGTCTCAGTGATTTCCGTGGCATGATTGTTTGTGCCAGATGGGCTGGTTAGAGTATTTCTGTAACTGCTGATCTCCTGGGATTTTCACACACAACAGTCTTTAGAGTTTACTCAGAATGGTGCCAAAAAAAAAAAAAAAACATCCAGTGAGCAGCAGTCCTGCAGACGGAAATGCCTTGTTGATGAGAGAGGTCAATGGAGAATGGCCAGACTGGTTTAAGCTGACAGAAAGGCTATGGCAACTCGGATAACCACTCCGTGCAGTTGTAGAGAGCAGAATAGCATCTCAGAACGCACAACATGTCGAACCTTGAGGCGGATGGTCTACAACAGCAGAAGACTACATCGGGCACTTTATTAAGACCATAGTGTTCCTAATAAAGTTTTAAGTGAGTGTATTTACAGACTATATTTTATGATGCCTACATTGCAAAGCCATTAAAATAGTAATCATTAATGTACAGAGTCATATTCTTGTGCATTTTAATTTTACTTAATACATTTTAATGTCGAACAGACAATGAAACATTCAGCAGAAACTTTAGCTTCTCAACTTTGTCTTTGGTTTAGGTTAAATTAATATGATTTTTGCTTAACTCAAATTTCAAACAATAATTTGTGCAGAAAAGGGATTCCCTGCTCTCTGCTGTAAGTGGAGGGGGAGTCCCACAGCCTACAAGGAGCTAGTTTTTATGAAGAGGTCATATTTTCCCATGTCCATTTCAGAACATTTCAGTAGGTACAGCCTAAGATCCCCATTTTGTTAAGCAGTAATATGGTGGAAGTTGGATTTAGAAGATTCAAAAGGATGTTTCGTTTGTATTAAAATAGTTGTGCTTCGATGAATCTTGGACTGTCTAAAAATCTTCGCACATCGCATTTTGAATTCTTTTTTTAATTCTCCCCTGTTGAGTTCATAAATTAGCAACTTGTCAGAACTTGAGGACCAAACTGCTAGAGATCAAGGTCAAAGCTTTTTTTCAAACAAGAATGTGAGATTAATTTATCAGAACACCACACTGTTGAAGAAATATGAGTACTGATAAGATGAATTGAGCAAAATGATAATAAAACAAACACAATTGGTAACGATTTGGCTAGTATATTCTCAGCGCTCGTATTGATAGATGATGATCCAACTGCAGTTACTAAGTAACATTATTTGGCAATTTAAAAATATCAACATATTATTTTGCTTTCCATAATTAAAACTGGTGAATATACAGGTAAGTGGGGTTATTTAGTGATGGTGCCTCTTAAAATATAGATTTTTGTTTTGTGGAATTTTCAATAAGAAAAGATTAATGAAAGGTATCAAGAAACAATAGCAAAGCTTTAATTATCTCTTTTATTGCCATAGTTGCTGCTGTAGTTGCAATACAATAAAAAAACAAAAAACTATTTCCTTTCTGTCTTCCATCTCCTTCGTCTACTTCTGTCTTTCCTCTCTCTCCCTTCCCTTCTCTTTTCAAGTATAAATTAACCCATATCAGCAAAAAGCACCTGCTCACAGTCATTACTTTCATGATGACATGAATCCCTCCTTTTTCATCCTTCTGTCCAGCGCTCCTTCAATCTGCCTCTTTGCATTCTTGTTCACCCCTAAGCATTTGTTTATCCCTCTTATTTCTGATCCACAAATCCATTGCTGTCTGTGGTGCATGTATTATTGCGAAAAAGTGAAAAACAGTTTGTGGCAAAGTGCAAACTTATTTCACAGTTGTAGGTCACAGTGTTAAACTGATCCTTTGATTCCAACAAGTGGGAAGGCTTGGAAACACTTCCACTTGCTTTACTATGAAGGCGTCTTGTTCAAAAGTTCTTATAGGCAGATTACCTGGTGGTTTATTTGATGAAAGGATCATTATAGAACACAATATGACAGTAGTTCACTGAGAATGGCAGTGACATCTGTGTACAGTAGGAAAATACATGTTTATAGGATGTTACAATTACTGAAAATGCATGACATTCACTCTCTGCATTTGTTTTCTTTGCAGCATTTTTACCGTGAAAAAAGTGATAATGATCTTGCCTAATTTTACCTTGATTGGTGAAGCCATGAAATCGTCATGGTTACTGGTGTAACCTCCGTTCCCTGATGGAGGGAACGAGACGTTGGTGTCGATGTAGTGACACTAGGGGTCACTCTTGGGAGCCCGAGACACCTCTGGTCTTTGATAAAAGGCCAATGAAAATTGGCTAGTGGTATTTGCATGCCACTCCCCCGAACATACGGGTATAAAAGGAGCTGGTATGCAACCACTCATTCAGGTTTTACGCTGAGGAGCCGATATAAGGTCCGGCCATTTCAGCGGGTAGTTCAGCGTTGTGGCAGGAGGGACCAACGTCTCGTTCCCTCCATCAGGGAACGGAGGTTACACCAGTAACCATGACGTTCCCTATCTGTCACTCACTCGACGTTGGTGTCGATGTAGTGACACTAGGGGTCCCTATACAAAACACCACAAGGCTGAACTGTGTTACGTGAACTGGCGGTGTGTGGTGGGCAGACTTGCTGTGTGCCTCATAGCCAGCACACCAGGTCGACACGTAACCTCCCCCAACGCAGTTATGAGTGTCAAACGGCCCTTTTTGGGGACAAGTCGACTACCCAGAGATAGAGACAGGCTTAACCCAGTCGTGGCCTCTTTCCCCTTTTCTTTTTCCACTCCCTAAAAAAGAAGGGGGATTATCTGACTGGGCCGCCAGGTCTAGTCGGTGGGTGTCCCTCCCAAGGGGAGGACACCGCGGAGACCACACCTCACCCCAAGAGAGGGGGGGATATTTAAGTGGAAGAATACATCACATGGTCTTTCCAACCATGTGGAGAGCCTTCAAGGTAGATCCTGCCCAATGGGGGAGGAGTTACTATAACATGGAGACTGAGGGGCTCTGCCCAAGGAAGACGCAGTTTGCCAGTAGGGAAACGAACTAGCGGAAGATATAGATCGCATGGGGTTAGCCTTACAGGGAACCGCCACATGCGGAGCACCTACCCCAGAACCGGGCTCTTAGTCAGCGCGTGTACTGGGCCGGCAGCGAGTCTCTCCGAAAACTCGACTGCCACAGGGCTTGGAGGAAGTCAGCCAGGGAACAACTTTCGTGAACACTACTGGGAATTAACAGCGCACGTCTTCAGCTCAAAAGGAGGTGGAAGGCGCTATGTGCAAGCGATACACCCGGCCGGCTATCCCGGGCTTATACGCTTGTGTTGCGTGCCACTACCTGGGATGAAACCGGTTCCACCCGGAGGTTGTAGAACCTTGCAAAGGTGTTGGGTGTTGCCCAGCCCGCTGCTCTGCAATGTCTGTTAGAGAGGCACCTCTGGCCAGGACCCAAGAAGCCGCTACACCACGGGTAGAATGGGCTCGTAGCCCTACCGGGGGCGGCATGTTTTGGGCGAGACATGCCATAGTTATGGCGTCAATGAGCCAGTGGGCGATCCTCTGCTTGGAGACAGCGCTTCCTTTCCGCTGTGCACCAAAGCAGACAAAGAGCTGCTCAGAGATTCTAAAGCTCTGCGTGCGATCCAAATAGATGCGTAAAGCACGCACCGGACACAGCAACGACAGGGCTGGGTCTGCCTCCTCCTGGGGCAGCGCTTGCAGGTTCACCACCTGGTCCCTAAAAGGAGTGGTGGGAACCTTGGGCACATAGCCCAGTCGGGGGTCTCAGGATCACGTGAGAATAGCCCGGACCGAACTCCAGGCACGTTTCGCTGACAGAGAACGCTTGCAGGTCACCTACTCTCTTGATGGAAGTGAGCGCAGTCAGGAGGGCAGTCTTCAAGGAGAGTGCCTTAAGCCCGGCTGACTGCAAAACTCAAAGGGGGCTCTCTGTAGACCCTGAAAAACTACAGAGGTCCGATGAGGGAACAAGGCGTGGCCTGGAGGGATTCAGCCTCCTGGCGCCTCTTAGGAACCTGATGATCAGATCATGCTTCCCTAAGGACTTACCGTCGACTGCATCATGGTGTGCTGCTATGGCAGCAACGTACACCTTCAAGGTGGAAGGGGACAGCCTCCCTTCCAACCTCTCTTGCAGGAAGGAAAGCACTGATCTGACTGCGCACCTCTGGGGGTCTTCCTGATGGGAAGAACACCACTTAGCGAACAGACACCACTTAAAGGCATACAGGCGCCTCATAGATGGAGCCCTAGCCTGAGTGAACGTGTCTACCACCGCATTTGGGAGACAGCTTAGGTCTTCCGCGTCCCGTCCAGGGGCCAGACATGGAGATTCCAGAGGTCTGGGCGCGGGTGCCGGATGGTGCCCCTTCCCTGAGAAAGAAGGGCCTTCCTCAGGGGAATTTGCCCGGGGGGGAGCTGTCACGAGGAGCGTGAGGTCCGAGCATCACGTCTGGGCGGGCCAGTAGGGTGCTTACCAGGACGACCTTCTCCTCGTCCTCCCTGACCTTGCACAGGGTCTGTGTGAGCAGGCTCACTGGGGAAAACGCATATTTGCGAATGCCAGGGGACCAGTTGTGTGCCAGCGCGTCTATGCCGAGGAAGGCCTCGGTGAGGGCGTACCAGAGCGGGCAGTGGGAGGATTCTTGTGAGGCGAACAGGTGCACCTGTGCCTGACTGAATCGACTCCAAATCAGCTGGACCACCTGAAGGTGGAGTCTCCACTCTCCCTTGAGGGTAACCTGTTGTTACGGCGCGTCCGCCGAAGTGTTGAGGTTGCCCGGGATGTGAGTGGCTTGCAGCGACTTGGTGCTGCTAACTCCGTTGGAGGAGACGGCGGGCGAGTTATGACATACAGCGGGAGCACAGACCGCCTTGGCGGTTGACATATGCTACCGCTGCCGTGCTGTCTGTCTGAACTAGCACGTGCTTGCCCTGGATCAACGGCCGGAACCTCCGCAGGGCGAGCAGAATTGCCAGTAACTCGAGGCAGTTGATGTGCCAACGCAGCCGCGGACCCGTCTAGAGGCCGGCGGCTGCGTGCCCATCGCCAACAGCGCCCCAGCCCATTTTGGAGGCGTCTGTCGTGACCACGTCGCGCCTGGAGACCAGTTCTAGCGGAACACCTGCTCGTGGAAACGAGAGGTCGGTCCAAGGGCTGAAAAGACGGTGACAGACCGACGTAATGGCCACGCGGTGTGTCCCGTGGCGCCATGCCCGTCTCGGGACTCGAGTCTGGAGCCAGTGCTGAAGCGGCCTCATATGCATCAACCCGAGCGGGGTGGCCACCGCCGAGGACGCCATATGCCCCAGGAGCCTCTGAAAATGTTTTCTGTTTGAACGCCTTCAAACAGGCCAGCACCGACTGGGCGCGCTCGTTCGTAAGGTGCGCCGTCAAGGAGACTGAGTCCAACTCCAAACCGAGAAAAGAGATGCTCTGAACCGGGAGGAGCTTGCTCTTTTCCCAGCTGACCCGAAGTCCTAGTTGGCTGAGGTGTGAGAGAACCAGGTCCCTGTGTGCGCATAACCCGTCTCGAGAGTGAGCTAGGATTAGCCAGTCGTCGAGATAGTTGAGAATGCGAATGCCCACCTCCCTTAACGGGGCAAGGGCAGCCTCTGCGATCTTCGTGAAGATGCGAGGAGACAGGGACAGGCCGAAAGGGAGGACTTGTACCGATACACCTGACCCTCGAACGCAAACCGCAGGAAGTGTCTGTTTCGAGGAAGGATCGAGACGTGAAAGTACGCATCCTTCGGGTCTACCGCCGCGAACCAATCTTGATGCCGGACGCTCGCTAGAATGCGTCTTTGCGTCAGCATCTTGAACGGGAGTCTGTGTAAGGCACGGTTCAGTACTCGCAGGTCCAAGATTGGCCGCAACCCACCACCTTTTTTCGGTACTGTACCGGCGGGTGGGGCCTCGCGGCGGGGCGGAGCTTGAGGTGCCACACCACATCGTGGCCGTGCTGAGTCCGAGGACATCGAAGCACTTACCTGGCTCCTTGTGACCACCCCCGGAACAGCCTGGGACGGGGGAGGAAGAGGCCTGTCCTCATGACCCGTGGAGACTGTCACATCGGGGGCGGATTTGTGCCACAGCTGGGCGCTCAGGGCGGGAGACCGCCGCTGGAGCGCCAACCTGCCAAATGGAGTGGTGGACGGTGGTCGTGATGCCAGCCGTACACACAGAATATGTGACCCAGGGAACAAGGAAACCACTCTTGCGGAGCTCTTGAGTACTGCAGCCACTTGGGCATGCAGCGCAATTAAATGCAAAAGGTAACAAAAAGATCTGATTACCAGCTCCAGAGCAGTGGGTTTCGTTGTCCCTGGGTCGCCCGTCTCAGGGGCGCTTCGAAGACCTCCGTGGGTTCTTCGGTGCCGGCTGTGAGACGGGTGGCGTCGGCTTCCTGCGGTGCCGGGTCGGAGGGGCGGGCTGCGGCGGAGCCGGTGCAGTCACCGCAGGGGGACGCCCTCGGCGATGAGTAGATGGGGTGCAGGATCTTGAGCCACGCCGGGGCAGGACAAGCCGGCTAGCATCCATCTACTGCTCTACCATCGAGAACTGCTGGGCAAAGTCCTCGATGGTGTCGCCGAATAGGCCCGCCTGGGAAATGGGGGCAGCAAGGAATCGTGTCCTGTCGGCCTCACCCATCTCGACCAGGTTGAGCCAAAGGTGGCGCTCCTGGACCACTAGTGTGGCCATCGTCCGCCCGAGAGAACGCGCCGTGACCTCCGTCGCTCGGAGAGCGAGGTCGGTCGCCGAACGCAGTTCCTGCATCAATCCTGGGGCGGAACTACCCTCGTGCAGTTCCTTTAGCGCCTTGGCGGACTTGCAGGAGAGCCATGGCGTGCAGGGCGGAGGCGGCTTGTCCAGCAGCGCCGTAGGCTTTGACCGTCAGAGACGACGTAAACCTACAGGCCTTGGATGGGGGCTTTGGGCACCCGCGCCAGGTGGCGGCGCTCTGCGGGCATAGGTGCACCGCGAGCGCCTTTATCCACCGGGGGATTGCCAAATAACCCTTGGCCGCCCCACCATCGAGGGTAGTGAGAGCGGGGAAGCTGAAAAGATCGGGACCGGGCAGTAAAAGGTGCCTCCCGCGACCTTGTCAGCTCTTCATGCACTTCCGGGAAGAAAGGAACGGGGTGGGGCATGGCTTTGAGCGGCGCCGCGAGCCCAGTAACCAATCACAGAGCTGCGAGGGTTCAGGGAAGAGCGGTGAAATCCACTCTAACCGACGCTCGCGGCTGTCCGGGAAAGCATGTCGTCATCTCCGCGTCAGCCTGTGACTGGGCGATCGACCCCGAAGGGAGGAGCCCAGCTGAGGCTTCCGACTGGACGAGCCCGCTCTCCGATGCTGCGCTCGAGAGCTCATCACTTTCGCGGGCTCCGAATAAGAGGTCGAACTCGCTGTGAGACGAGCCGGCGGACTCACCCGGAAGCCCGATCGGGGCAGACGAGCGTGCTGGCGTATGGGAGGTCCGCGGGGGGATACCCGGCGGAGGCGGTCCCATTGGGGTCCCCAAATCGCCCCCAGTGCTAGCCGCGCTGGCCTCAAACCCGTGGGTAAAAGGACCGAGGCGGGAGCCTCTGGGGTGGCTCGCTTCCTTACGAAGGCGAGCCGCGACCGCAACGTTGCCATGGACACATTCTCGCAATGAGAATGTGACCATCCACGAACGCTGTCTCCGCGTGAGCAGTGCCCAGACACGAAAGACAGTGATCGTGACCGTTAGAAGGCGAGAGATAACGAGCACAACCAGGAATAACACACAATCGGAAAAGCATCTTTAAAAAGATCCGTCTTTAAAAAGACGTTCCGTGTGTGCGCTCTTTTAGAGAAATATATACTCTTTTAGAGGGGAAAAATGCTCTTTCAGAAAATATACTCTCTGGTTTTTCTGCCGAAGCGCCCAGGGGCATTCTCTGCAGTGCACCAGTGCAGAGGAGGGAGAAGCCGCTGAAATGCGCCGTCAGATCCAGCAGGTGAATGAACAGTAGTATTCAGCTCAATGAGCATGACCGTTCGGCTCCGAAGAGAAAATCTGAATGAGTGGTTGCATACCAGCTCCTTTTATACCCGTATGTCAGGGGGAGTGGCATGCAAATACCACTCGCCAATTTTCATTGGCCTTTTATCAAAGACCAGAGGTTGTCTCGGGCTCCCAAGAGTGACCCCTAGTGTCACTACATCGACACCAACGTCGAGTGAGTGACAGATAGGGAACAGAGAGTAAGGTTCTGTCTTTCAAGATGTCTAGCTGTAATCATGTCACATTTTTCTGATTTTCTGTCATCTATCCACACATTCTGTCTTGCTTAGTTATGCAAGCTCACATTTTACAGAATCAATCAAAATTCCTCCCAGTGTACAGTTTGTGAATTCTTGAAAAAATACCCTAATTTCACCTCAATTTGCACATGTTTACACATATATTTGATTGTATTTTTATGTCTGCATTCTACATGTTCCTCAACTATCCTTCCGGAGCTTTCAGCAGTCATGTCTCTATATGCTAACATACCTGATTCTCACCTTTCCTATTGCTCTGGGTTTTCTTTGCTATATAACAACATAAAAATCAAATCAAATTGCATTGCAGCAAACATCAGTAGAAACATTGGACCTAAACTGACATAAAAATAAAAACACACTGTGTGCCCAACAACTTAAAGGTGAGATGTGTAATTTATGTGTCACGATCGTCACCAAGTGGCAAAAAAAAAAAAAAAAAAAAAAAAAATATATATATATATATATATATATATATATATATATATATATATTCAAACAGGTTTCCCGACTCAAACAGACTACCCCAGTCTGCCAAATGTTAAGAAAAAAACTGAGATCCCACCCCATAATTATGCCATTGGCTGATTTTATTTTGCAAAGTCAGGCTGTTTGGTTTGATAGTGCCATTTAAACAACCTTCGAATGGCTTACATATAGCTGTCTCTCCACATTAAGCTAGGGTAGTATAAAATATTTTGACATAGAAAAGGTTACACACATCACCTTTAAAGACGAACACACAATTATCGGCGGTCCAAACAAAAGCAGTTCCTATGCAGCTTAGTATGTGTCAAAGCACTCCATTCACTGCTTGTTTAAAGGCTAAAATAACTAATAATTTTCAGTCTATAATACATGCTATCCATCTGTCAAAAGTAGTCTACTCCGTATCATACTAAATCTTCTTTCAGCAATTTTTTTCATAGATAAAAAATATTTTAAGGGCATTGCAAATAATCTTATTATGCCACAAAAAGGTCAGTCCAAAAAACATTTTATGTAGCACTTTTCTATGCACTCAAAGCGCTTTATATAGTATAGGGGGAATCTCCTCAACCACCACCAGTGTGCAGCATCCACCTGGATGATGAGACGGCAGCCATAGTGCGACAGAACGCCCACCACACACTGGCTATTGGTGGTGAGGAGAGTAGAGTGATGTAGCCAATTCAGGGATGGGGATTATTAGGAGGCCATAATAGAGAAGGGCCAATGGGGGGAATTTGGCCAGGACAATAGGGTTATGCCCCTACTCTTTACAAGAAGTGCCTTGGGATTTTTAATGACCACAGAGAGTCAGGAACTTGGTTTAACATCTCATCCAGAAGACAGTACTTTTTTAAAGTATAGTGTCCCCATCACTATACTGGGGCAGTAGGACCCACACAGACAACAGGGTGAGCACCCCCTGCTGGCCCCCCTAATACCACTTCCAGCAACCTTAGTTTTCCCCAGGAGGTCTCCTATCCAGGTACTGGCCAGGCTCAAACCTGCTTAGCTTTAGTGGGCAACCAGGAGAGAGCTGCAGGGTGATATGGCTGCTGACAGAAGATTTGCCTAATTCAGTATGCAAAATAACAGTAAAAGGGTGTGGTTAGTATCTCATCAGGCCATGAAGAAGCTTCAGTTGTCAATTATTCCTTTTCTCCTTTACAAGCTGTGGCTTGGAGTTCTATAGCTATTGTGAAATCTCATGATGTTCCAGTGAAACCACTGTTTGATTGGTCCAATTCTAACTCCTACATGGGGTTGAGACATTACAGGTGCTGTCCTCCAGACATTCATCTTCACTCAAGCTAATATGAAGGCAGGTTTCATTCAGAGGCAAAGAAAACTGAATTGTTTGCTCATAGCCAGTTGGTGTTGTAGAATGTGGTAAAGTCCCACCATCCACAGATGGATGATCCTCAGGCAAGCTGCTGCAGGTGCTGGATGTAGAGATGAAAGCAGAGCTCTGGTCATCAGATGGGTCATCTCTGGATTGGGGGGAGACTAGGGATTTCTCATCCGAGCGTACGCCAGAATCCTCACTGGCTGAACAAGACACACTGATGCTATTGGTGAAAGAGTAAAAATCCCCAGGTGAAACGGAGCAAAGAGTGATGTCAGGGTAGGGGGAGATGTTCATCCTTGGGAGTACACTCCCATTTGTGGGCATGGCTGCCAATTTTGTCTCCGCCTCTATGCCAGGAGAAAGAGTCCTGTTTGAGCGCTTGCGGTTGAGCGGCTGGGGTGGAGGGTCCAATTTAGGGATAATTTGTTTAAACCTGCAGACAAAAAAATTATTATTTTTTTCAGTTTAAGTGTTTGTCTTGGTAATGGATATTATATAAAACACTGAACAGAACATAATATGAAAGTGTGATAACTATAAGTGTAGGAAAATATCAAAGCAGGGTGAATAGGATTAGAGTGGCCTGTGTAGCGCAGAGTGCTGAATCATCAAAATGAGCATTTCATACACAATTAGTTTAGACACATTTTCCATTCTGTTTGTGTGTGCACTTATCTCTGTCCCACAGTTCCCACAGAGAGAGAGAGAGAGAGAGAGAGAGAGAGAGAGAGAAAATGGGAGATCGAGCTGCAGGTTCTTGTATTGATGGCTCTACTAAAAATAACTGCAATGCAGTCACTCAGCATGGGACAGAGAAAGCACAATATAACTCTCTCTCACTCATACACATTCAGCACATGCAAATGCAACTCAAGTAAACACATAAAGAACTGTAGTAATTAATGTGATAGTTCACCAAAAAATAACCTCATTTTATTCCAAAGCTGTGTGACTTTGTTTCCTTCGTGAACAGAAAAGGAGTAATTTATAGCAGAATGTTAGTCACCATTCACTTTAACAGCATCTTTTTTCAATTCAGTTAAAGTGAATGGTGTCTGAGGATGTCAGTCCCTGACATTCTGCCAAACATCTCATCTTGTGATCCATCATTTTGGTTTGGAACAATATGAAGATGAGTCACAAATTACAAAATTGTCATGTTTAAGTGAATTATCCTTTTAAATTAGATTTTTACATTGTCAGAATGTATGAGTGGTGCAAAAGTCATCATCACAATGCTAGGGTGTTGTGGGTGGTTGCCAGGGTGTTGAAATGCAGTTGTTATGGTATTATGAGTGTATTTTAGCATTTTCTATGTAGTTGCTATGGTTTTCTTGGTACCTGCTTACAGGCCAAAACCAAAAGAGTCCACCTCGATGTCTCTGTACGTAATTCATGAAACACAAGCAGAAGGAATTTCTGTGTAATTAGTTGGTAAAACCATTCCTACATAAAATTGCAGCACTGAATTGAATAGGGCAATTTACATAAGAGTGTTTTTTTTCAAACGTTTTATACAGAAATTCTTCCTCGTGTTGCATGAATGAGGATATAGTGCCCGTCCAATTTTTCCCATTCATTTTTGCCAGGGATTCATAAAATAATTGAACAGAGTTCTAAGTCATGAACCAAACGAGCCAACACTGAGGTGAATCACAACATAACAAACTTGAAGCAAGATTTAAAGCAAGAAAGCAAGAAAGACAAAAAGACAAAGGTACAAGACTGTGTACTATGAAGCACTGCGAATGAAGTAATGAAATTAATATACAGAACTCTTCATTTAAAGTTACTGATTATAACTAAACAATATGTTTTAATTTTATTGCAAAATATTCAGATATATACAAATAAATATGTAGTTTGAGAGTGTAGGGAGACAGACTCAACTTGTGTCATTCACAGTGCGTTATGGGAGTGTACAGTCGCTGCAGAGCTCTTATGGCGCGGTTTGTTGGCCGCAATTCTCTGATTGGTGGATTGTTTCCCTTTAGGATTCATGGGTAGTGTAGTTCGTCACCAGAAATTCTGCTATTAAATACGTATTTTTTAATTTTTTTTTTTATTAAGTTGAGATAACTTGGACTGATTGAGCTGTTCAGGTTGTAGTCCAAAAACCCTGAAGAGAATTTGCCATGGGTTCCCTTGGGATTTTCATATCTGTTTTTATAATGGGAGGTTTTCAATTTATGAGTGAAATAAGGTCTGTGGATTACTTTACGATTCATGGACGTTTTGTTATACAACATAAATGACACACTTTCAAACCTAGCCCTGTGGAGGACTGGCCACCTGTCCAGGGTGTTTCCGTGCCTTTGGCCTGAGACAGCAGGGATAGGCTCCAGCATTACCCACAACCCTACATAGGATAAGCGGCTATAGAGTTTGGATGGATGGATGGACTTCCATAACTCAAACGTGAATTCTGAAGCCGTATTTAATTACATACTAAAAAAAAAACAAAGAAAAACACGGCAGCTTCAAAATTCACGTTTGAGGTATGAAAGTGTGTAATTTATGTTGCAGAACAAAATGTCCACGTATCGTCAAATAATGTTCACCACAGACATTATTTTACACATAAACTGAAAAACCCCATTATAAAATCCTGTAAGAAAATTCCAAAGGAACCCATGGCGAATTAGACATCTGGGTTCGCCTACAAATTGACATCACGGCTGAACAGCTCTATAGCTGAAACAGAAGCATATACCATCAAATAACAGCCTCAGGTACCACAGTAGATCTGTCTTTAAAAGTTTATAAGTTATCGTTAAAAATCTGTATTTATTTATTGTCCGTCAGCGAAACTCATAAGTTATAAAAGTAACAGCCCTCTTCTCCAAAAGCTGTGCATTTTGAAGCATCACCCATGTTCGTAGCCAAAAAGTATGACTCGTAACAGCAAGAGGTACAACTGCAAATCTTTGTATGCCAAAATAAACCTCATTTCTCAGTATGCATGTGTGCCCATATTAAAAATGAAGATCTATTATCTGACAAGACTGTAATTACCTCTCATCAAGTGCCGTCGAACTCAGAGTCTCTAGCTTAGCAACTTCCCTTCTTGCTGCATCCAATCCTTCTTCACTTCTTGTGTTTTCTGGCTTCCCATTGGCTGTAATGGTGGGTAGTACACCACGCAGGTTTAGCAGATTGAGGTAGGACTCAGCGTGGGAGGAGACGGGAGGTTTTTCTGGCTGCCCTGCTGAAGAGGAGGTGATGGGCTGTTCTGAGCGAGGAGTGTAAAGATTCTTCAGGTTCAGAGAGAGAGAGCGAGTGGGGATGCTACTCCATGTTGACTCTTCTTCTAGAAAAGAAAAAATCAAATTTGAGATATAAAGTAAAATCCAGTCTTTAGTACTAATAGGTTAGATAAGATGTAATTTAAAAGATGATTTAGATCAAAAGAAACTTAAATGACACCATAGTTTTGTGGCATTTATCCCGTGTGTTAGCTTTGAGGTCATCAATATACTAGTGTAATCGTCCTGGTTACTTGCGTAACCTCCGTTTACTGATGGAGGGAATGAGAAGTTGTGTCGATGTAGTGACACTAGGGGTCACACTTGGGAGCCCGAGACACCTCTGGTCTTTGATAAAAGGCCAATGAAAATTGGTGAGTGGTATTTGCATGCCACTCCCCCGGACATACGGGTATAAAGGACCTGGTATGCAACCACTCATTCAGGTTATATGCTGTGGAGCCGAGACAAGGTCTGGCCATTTCAGCAGGTAGTTCAGCATTGTGGCAGGAGGGACACAATGTCTCGTTCCCTCCATCAGGAAACGGAGGTTACGCAAGTAACCAGGACGTTCCCTATCTGTCACTCACTCGACTTTGTGTCGATGTAGTGACACTAGGGGTCCCTATACAAAACGCTGCAACTGGCTGAACTGTGTTATGTGAACTGGCGGTGTGTGACGGGCAGACAACTGTGTGCCTCGTAGCCAGCGCACCAGGCCGACACGTAACCTCCCCCAACATAGTTATGAGTGTCGAACGGCCCTTTGGGGACAAGTTGACTACCCAAAAGATAGAGACAGGCCTCTTTTTTTTCCACTCCCTAAAAAACAAGGGGGATTATCTGACTGGGCCGCCAGGTCTTGTCGGGGGGTGTCCCTCCCAAGGGGAGGACACCGCGGAGACCACACCTCGCCCAAAGAGAGGGGGGATATTTAAGTGGAAAATACGTCACATGGTCTTGCCAACCATGTGGAGAAGTCTTATAGTAGATCCTACCCAACGGGGGAGGAGTTACTACAAACATGGAGACTGTGGCAGAGGGGGCTCTGCCCAAGGAAGACGCAGTTTGCCAACAGGGAAACAAATTAGCGGGAGATATATATCGCATGGGGTTACTTACAGGTAACCGCCACATGCGGAGCACATACCCCAGAACAGGGCTCTTAGTTAGCACATGTACTGGGCCGGCAGCGAGTCTCTCCGAAAACTCGACTGCCACAGGGCTCGGAGGAAGTCAACCAGGGAACATAGTTTGTGAACACTACTGGGAATTAATGGCGCACGTCTTCAGCTCTGAGGAGGTGAAAGGCGCTATGTGCAAGCAATACACCAGGCCGGCTATCCCGAGCTTATCCGCTTGTATTGTGTGCCACTACCTGGGACGAAACCAGTTCCACCCGGAGGTTGTAGAACCTTGCAAAGGTGTTGGGTGTTGCCCAGCCCGCTGCTCTGCAAATGTCTGTTACAGAGGCACCCCTGGCCAGGGCCCAGGAGGCCGCTACAACCCTGGTAGAATGGGCTCGTAGCCCTAATGGGGGCGGCACGTCCTGGGCGTGATATGCCATAGCTATGGCATCAATGAGCCAGTGGGCGATCCTCTGCTTGAAGACAGCGCTTCCTTTCCACTGTGCACCAAAGCAGACAAAGAGCTGCTCAGAGCTCCTAAAGCTCTGCGTGCGATCCAAATAGATGCGTAAAGCGTGCACCGGACACAGCAATGACAGGGCTGGGTCTGGCTCCTCCTGGGGTAGCGCTCGCAGGTTCACCACCTGGTCCCTAAAAGGGGTCGTGGGAACCTTGGGCACATAGCCCGGTCGGGGTCTCAAGATCATGTGAGACTAGCCCGGACCGAACTCCAGGCACGTTTCGCTGACAGAGAACGTTTGCAGGTCTCCTACCCTCTTGATGGAAGTGAGCACAGTCAGGAGGGCAGTCTTCAAGGAGAGTGTCTTAAGTTCAGCTGACTGCAAAGGCTCAAAGGGGGCTCTCTGTAGACCCTGAAGAACTACAGAGAGGTCCCATGAGGGAACGAGACGTGGTCTGGAGGGTGGTCTGGAGGCGCCTCTCAGGAACCTGATGATCAGGTCGTGCTTCCCTAAGGACTTACTGGTGTCATGGTGTGCTGCTATAGCAGCAACGTACACCTTCAAGGTGGAAAGGGGAAAGCCGCCCTTCCAACCTGTCCTGCAGGAAGAAAAGCACCGATCCGACTGCGCATCTCTGGGGGTCTTCCTGTCGGGAAGAACACCACTTAGCGAACAGATGCCACTTAAAGGCATACAGGCGCCTCGTAGAGGGGGCCCTAGCCTGAGTGATCGTATCTACCACCGCAGGTCCGCGTCCCGTCCAGGGGCTAGACATGGAGATTCCAGAGGTCTGGTCGCGGGTGCCAGATGGTGCCCCATCCCTGAGAAAGAAGATCCTTCCTCAGGAGAATTCGCCGGGGGGGGGGGGGGGTGTTGTCACGAGGAGCGTGAGGTCCGAGAACCACGTCTGGGTGGGCCAGTAGGGTGCTACTGCTCCTCGTCCTCCCTGAACTTGTACAGAGTCTGTGCAAGTAGGCTCACTGGGGGAAATGCATATTTGCATAGGCCAGGAGGCCAGTTGTGTGCCAGCGCATCTATGCTGAGAGATGCCTCAGTCAGGGCGTATCAGAGCGGGCAGTGGGAGGATTCTTGGGAGGCCAACAGGTCTACCTGTGCCTGTCTGAATCGACTCCAAATCAGCTGGACCACCTGAGGGTGGAGTCTCCACTCTCCCCTGAGGGTAACCTGCCGTGACAGCGTGAGCGCCTTATCCACCGGGGGAATCGCCGAATAGCCCCTGGCCGCCCCGCCATCGAGGGTAGTGAGGGCGGGGGAGCTGAGAAATTGGGACCGGGCAGTAAAAGGTGCCTCCCACGATTTTGTCTGCTCCTCATGCACTTCCGGGAAGAAAGGCACTGGAGAGGGGCATGGCTGCTTTGAGCGCCGCTGCGAGCTCAGGAACCAATCATCGAGCCGCAAGGGTTCAGGGGAGAGCGGAGGGTTCCACTCTAGCCCGACGCTTGCAGCCACCCGGGAAAGCATGTCCATCATCTCTGCATCAGCCTGTGACTGGGCAATCGTCCCCGAAGGGGAAGGGGAGAGCTCATCAGCTTTGCGGGCTCTGAACAAGAGGTCGAACTCACCGTGAGACGAGCCGGCGGACTCATCTGGAAGCCCGATCGGGGCAGACGAGCGTGCTGGGGAATGGGAGGTCCGCGGGGGGATATTCGGCGGAGGCGGTCCCATTGGGGTCCCTAAATCACCCCCAGTGCTAGCCGCGCTGTACTCAAACACGTAGGTAGAAGGACCTGAGGCGGGGAGCCGCTGGGGCAGCTAGCCGCGACCGCAACGTTGCCATGGTCATGTTCTCGCAGTGAGAACATGAACCATCCATGAATGCTGCCTCCGTGTGGGTCACGTCCAGACACGAAAGACAGCGATCGTGACCGTCTGAAGTTGAGAGATAACGACTGCAACCAGGAATAACATACAATAGGAAAGGCATCTTTAAAAAGACGTTCCGTAGGTGCCTCTCTTTTAGAGAAATATACTCTTTCAGGAAAATATACTCTCTTTTTTCTGCCGAAGCGCCCAGGGGCGTTCTCTGCAGTGCACCAGTGCAGAGGAGGGAGAAGCCGCTGAAATGCGCCGTCAGATCCAGCAGAGGTGAATGAACAGTCGTGAGAATTCAGCTCAGTGAGCATGACCGTTCAGCTCCGAAGAGAAAATCTGAATGAGTGGTTGCATACCAGTTCCTTTTATACCCGTATGTCAGGGGGAGTGGCATGCAAATACCACTCGGTAATTTTCATTGGCCTTTTATCAAAGACCAGAGGTGTCTCGGGCTCCCAAGAGTGACCCCTAGTGTCACTACATTGACACAATGTCGAGTGAGTGACAGATAGGGAACCTAAACGTAATTTGCTATTAGCAGATGTATACCAAATATACTGATGTCTCATCTTGCACTACACAGATTTTTGTCCAATGAAATGTTCCTCCCCCTAAAACCACATGTTATGTTGTAGCAAGTAGCAAATCATGGTTCATGGCTGAGACATGTAACCAAAGCTTATTTTCTATTTTTAAAAAAAGTTTAAAAAGGAAATATACCAATACAGGAAAGAAAACTGCAGCAGGTCTTTAAGCTGGCATCTCACTAGCCAGTTCGATAACAACTCAATAACAATTGGCGATGTCACACCTTCTCTATTCATCTTTATTTTTTAGGTCTGTCCTACTGCCCGATTAAAAATGAGTGTTGGTTGAGGAAAAGGACTGGATCAGATCCAAGCAGGACAATGGCTTGTCAGTTCTTCAACATGAGAAAAACATCATTGGTCATTGCCAAAGCCATGAGAGCCCATCCCACCAACTGCCACCAATAATATAAAGCATGCTGGATGTTGTCAAAGAGTTAGCAGGGCCATTATATCAACAGGGTATTGAGACAAAAGGGCTGTTAATGCCCACCTGCTGAGATATGTGGCCACATGCCTCTCCAATTTTCAAATGACAAAGTAAAAGAAGCTTACATTTGAAAATCTGTCGAAAAAATCAGCTAGTGGGATGCTGGCCTTGGGGTTAAGTGTCTTGCTCAAGGGCACAATGGGACTTCTATGACTCTCCAAAAATCCAAAGTCAGTCCAATTAGTCAGAATACACCAATACGTCACCACCATCCCACCAAACACAAACTAATGCATGTACACACAAACTCTAAAAGAGTGATGAGAGGGAACTGGGCATGGAGCCCTGTGCTGATGAATCAAACCCAATAAACTCCTGTGCTAAACTCTGAAATAGATAAGTGTACACCAACCGACTCAAAATCTCAGCCTGCCAAAAACAATGTGTTTGTGTCTATGACTGAAACAGAGCAGTGACACCCACTTTTTCACCAGCCTTGGTTCTAGACGTATTTTTATCCATTAATTTTCTCATAGACAGTTTTAACCTCAGTCACCATTCACTTTCATTGTGTAGAAAAAAAGATGCAATGAAAGTGAATGGTGACTGAAGTTAACATTCTGCCTAACATCATCTTTTGTGAAAGAAAGTCATCCGGGTCTGGAACAAAATGAGATGCATAATTAATTAATTCATAATAAGTAAATAATGAGAGAATTTTCATTTTTGGGTGAACTTTTAGTTTATCCAAAATATATTAAAGTTTATAGGTGGTCACTGCTGAGCTCCTTTGGTGTGTGATTCAGTGTGGGTTACAGTGAGTCATTTACAATGGAAGTGAATGGGGGCCAATCCATAAGTGTTAAAATACTCACTGTTTCAAAATTATAGCCACAAGACATAAACAATATGCATGTTAACATGATTTTAGTGTGATAAATATCTTACTAACCTTTTCTATGTATATTTTATATCCAATCTTACCACTTAGTTGCAGTGAAAACGCAAAGCCGTAAACCCTAAAACGATGATTTACAGCTCAAATAATACACAAGTTTTAACAGAAGAATGAATGTAATTGTTTTTATAAAATTATAAGCTTCACATTTCTGCCTTTAAACCCTCCAAAAATTGGACCAAAAATTGAACCACTTTGATGCAATCGATTTGGCTTCAATAAACATTACTGTCATTTTCTGTTATCAATGTTTAGTTCTAACTGCTGCTGTTTGAGTTTTCAGGTGGATTTTACAGTGCATCTTACTCTGTGTGGCTCCATTGACTCTTATCTCCAGTTGGCTGAGGTGTTTGACCAGCAGGGCTGTGTGCTGCAGTAAGTCTTGGTTCTGAAGTAGCAGCTGGTGAGTTCTGGCCTGCACCTCCATGCGGGCTGCCATCTCTGCTGCCAGCTGATCCTTCAGGAGCTGCACCTATAACAGGAACACACTCAGTCAAGACTGAGTATCCATGCCAGCCTCAGGTAAGATAGTTTACAAGTTTGAGCTGAGGATTTTGGCAAGTACAACAAATCCAAGGGCGAAATGGATTCCATTATCAGTGATGAAAGCGGTGTATACATTTAAATCAATTATCTATTAATTTAGATTGAATATTCAGTTGGATTCCTGCATCTTTCAAGAGACTTATTGGTTATTAGTTTCCTAATTTATGTTGATGTTTGTGAGGTTCAGCTTATTGGGAAGAAAAACAAGATCTCTATAATATCTCACTTGATTCTCCTAGACAGCAATGAGATTGAATTGAGAGCAAATTAAGACTTTTGCTTAAAGGATTAGTTCACCTAAAAATGAAAATTCTCTCATCATTCACTCACCCTCATGCCATCCCAGATGTGTATAACTTTCTTTCTTCAGCAGAACACAAATTACATTTTTTAGAAGAATATCTCAGGTCTGTAGGTCCATACAATTCAAGAGAATGGGTGCCAACATTTTTATTTTCCAAAAAGCACATAAAGGCAGCATAAAAGTAATCCATTTGACTCCTGTGGTTAAATCCATATCTTCAGAAGTGATATAATACGTGTAGGTGAGAAAGATATCAATTATTAAGTCTTTTTTGCTAGAAAGTCTTTTCCCTGCCCAGAACCGGACGTAAGCATGAAGAATGTGAATCATCAAAAACACGAGAAGAAGATTGTGAAAGTTAAAGTGGAGATTCACTGAGCAGGGAAGAAAATTTATAGCAACAATTGACTGAAATATTAATTTGTTTCTCTCCCACACCCATCATATTGCTTCTGAAGACATTGATTTAACCATGGAGTCATATGAATTAATTTCATGCTGACTTATGTTATTTTTGGAGCTTTAAAATTTTGGCACCCATTCCCTTGCATTGTATGGACAAAAAGAGCTGAGATATTCTTCTAAAAAATCTTCACTTGTGTTCTGCTGAAGAAATAAAGTCATCCTCATCATGAGTAAATGATGAAAGAATTTTAATTTTGGGGTGAAATATTCCTTTTTGTATTCTGCTTTTCAATTTTCTTCTGCCAAGAGAAAAAGACCATAGTAATCTCATTTGTGTTTCCTTTAGAGTTACAGAAGAGATCTCACCAATGTCACAAACTGTGCTCAGACTTCCCAAGATAGCAAAGTCAGAGATTTCAATATGAACATTTCTCATCATACTCTCCCAAAAACAAATTATCTAAGCTATGCCGTCCACATCAATTTTACAACTCTTCCCGAACTGAATGTCAACAATTGACTCATGTTTTTCTATTTTCTCCAAACCAATTTTAGGAGAAACATGGTGTTGGTCCTGGTTCACATGGTGCCTAGATAAGATCAGACAAAACTACTGGAGACAATGTTGATTGCTAATTGAAATTTAACTAAGAACTCCATTAAGTCTCCTGAGAAATGGAAGAGAGAGCAACTTCACAACCATAATATTTTCACGAGGGGTTGTGGGTAAGTGTACGTCTATCTAATTTTCCATGCATAACTATGCAGCAGCATGACTATGCTGAATGAGAGCTGAGAGCACATCAGTGTCCTCTCTCTCTCACATGAGATTATAGCCATAACATTATCTCAATGCTATATTCCAAATGAGAACAAATGTCATGAGTCGGAGACAGAATGACAGAAATGACTGAATAAATGAACAGGCGAGTGAATAAAGATGGTTATTGCTTCTATCAGCATCACGTTCTGTCTCCTGCTCTAGATTTATCTTTACTTCGTCATGGTAATGGAGATTGGTTTATACTTCAAGAGTATGGAAGTGCTTCTTAACAAAGGCGATCAGAAATAACGAAGAAGGAACTGAATCGGCTTGTGCAGAATATGTGCCACAAAAATTGCTGGAGTAAGTGAATAGATATGCATTCTGGGAGGGGAGCAAGTGATTGTGAAACAGCCTGAATATCTTTGGAATAAACTGCATCATACAGCCATAGTGCCTCCTGGTGTTAAAAACAGGACTATTCAGGTTAGAAACACAGTAAAGGTATCACATCCAAGTGTATCACATCTTACCTGTGCTACAGCAGTCTGTGTTTGTTGTTGCTGCTGTAGCAGCTGTTGCTGGAGTAACTGCAGGTGATGTTTGGTGGCCAAAGGTGTGAGAGAGGGCGAGCAAGGAGTGCTGGGAGACAACGTGTAGAGAGAGACACCCTCCAGGTCTTGCAAAGACTGTGAGATGCAGAAAGAGAAGGGAAAAGTGTTACCACACAGTTAAATAAAAAACACACATTAGAAACTTTGTGTCTACACTATGTGTCTTCCTGTCACAGTTTGAGGGACTCAATCTGCTTTGAGCCTGTGTCCAATTTAAATTTTGCTCTTCTTTATTATTTATTATTATTTTCATTTTCTTATACTTTTATTTCTATTTGTATCTTTTCAATCTGCATCTTTTCCTGTAGTCTACCCCTATACCTTTCTTTGTCAATAATGCTATATATTTAGTCAGTGATTAAGAAAATATATATTTTTTGGCCTTTTTATCATTTTTAAGACAGTCAAGAGAGGAAATTAAACAATAAGGTAAAGACGATGGAAATGGAACTGGCATATGAAGTGAACAGGCTTTGAACTTAAGTTGTCTGCATATGAACACCACGACACGGCTTGAGGTATGTGGCAAACTGTAAGAGTACGGCTCTGTTAACAAAACACTATGGACACACACAACATTCTCTTGTTTGGGTATTAAATGTGTTTTTTCCCCTTTCTTTTGAAACATTGTCCTCTGATGTTTGCATATGAGGGTTATTGGCTGTTAGAGCAGAGTAAAGGGTTAAATAGTATGTGTTTTCATTAAGAAATCACTTTAATATCCCCATGGATTTGGATCCCCAGGAGCAAAGGACACCTTAAGTGCTTTAATGTTAAGTGGAACATGTACACACTTAAACACACACACACACACACAGACAGAAGTTAATTTTCTCTAAATAGCTTCACTCTGTCTGCCATCAATGGTCTAAGACAGCGACAAGGCACCAAAGCAACACAATAACAGTCAGGTTTTAAAGCTCCATTTTGACATTTTAGAGGCACAGTAACATTTGTAGTTAGTTCAAAATGTTACTGTGTAGTTGAACCTTTCATAAGCATTATAACTGCAATGTGATCCAAAAAAAAAAAAACACTGTCTGTTTGTAGCATGGCCGAACAGACCACACAACACTTTCATCTGCCATAACATGAACATGATTATGTTGTTTTTTTTTGGATGCATGAGATGCTGGTGTTCCCATCAGACTTCTTAACTAGTCTGACCAGCAAGACTTCCTTGGTGAATCCTAGAAATTCAAGCTGGCCTTTTCAGCTGGGTTTTGTTATATTTTTGGAGAAAATCCTCTCCAAGAAGGAGAGAAATCAGAGAATGAATGGGTGAGACTAAAATTACAATGTGATTACTCAAAATAAGAAAACCACAAGACATTTTCTCAGTCACGTGCACTTTTGGTGCCCAAATCTAAAGGTGCCCTTCCTGTTGTCCTATAAAAAGGAGGAAAACCTAATAACAAAAATAAAATAATTAAATAAAATGTAAATCTCTTAATAATCTCACAATAATAGAAATAACATGTCAATATGAGATTTCCTTGCAAATCTCCAAGTTGGTATAGCTGCAGGCTGAAGATCTCCAAATGGGGGTGGGGTTACTTGAAAGGGGGGCTGCACCAACTCCAAAAGGGGGCATCACTTCCACGCACAGTTAGGGTTAAGGAAATAGTTAGGTTAGGTTAGGGGATCTGTGTATCTTTGCTGGCAGTTTGGAGCTCCCACACCTTTTTGCCTGCAGCTATATCCTTCTCCACGCAACAGCATATTGGATCATCGGAGTGGTGTGGTCTCAGACAAGTAAAAGGTCAGATAGAAAAATCTACTCTATGTATATACTCTATTGCTACCACATTTCTGATGTCGCACACTTGCAATGTAGACAGCTTTATTAATTATAATGGGAGCGGTTGTGACGCTTTCAGTGTAGATAGAAATTCAATTCAGTACATCTTTCATAGAATACGGACAAAAACTGAAGGAGCTGTCTGGTTTAGCCAATGTCAGTTTACTTTTGGTTTAAATATATTAGCTATTAAACAAATCACTTTCAAAAAAGTACCACGGTTTTACCAGTTTTTAGACATGTAGGCAACCATGGCAACCATTCAGAACCATGGGATAACTATCTTGATACCATACCATGATTCCACAACATTATTGCTGTAAGATCCTAAAATTTTTTAATTAAAAGTACTATAGAAAGTGTCAGTTCAATAAAGAGGATGATGAGGTCAGACGAGAAGAGAAGAAAACATTTTAAAGTACTGTGGTGTTACCATGGATATTTATATAACAAAAGAAAAATTCTTAAATAATGTAAAGCAAAGAAATTTGTTAAGTGTGTATAAGTTCTACTCATTCTATATACCTATATTTTTCCATAATTTAATTCAAAAAGTTCATTACACATAAAGTGAAATATTTCAAGCCTTTTTTTGTTTTAATCTTGATGATTACGGCTTACAGCTCATGGAAATCAAAAATCCAGTATCTCAAAATATTAGAATAAAGAATTTATAATACAGAAATGTCGACCTTCTGAAAAGTATGTTAATTTATGCACTCAATACTTGGTCGGGGCTCCTTTTGCACAAATTACTGCAAACAATTATTGCTCAGTGGTCCAAAGTCCTCTTTTCAGATGAAAGTAAATTTTGCATTTAATTTGGAAATCAAGGTCCCAGAGTCTGGAGGAAGAGTGGAGAGGCACAGAATCCAAGTTGCTTGATGTCTAGTGTGAAGTTTCCACAGTCAGTGATGATTTGGGGTGCCATGTCATCTGCTGGTATTGGTCCACTGTGTTTTCTCAAGTCGAGAGTCAATGCAGCCATCTACCAGGAGACTTTAGAGCACTTCATGCTTCCATCTGCTGACAAGCTTTATGGAGATGCTGATTTCCTTTTCCAGCAGGACTTGGCACCTGCCCACAGTGCCAAAACTACTAGTAACTGTTTTGCTGACCATGGTATTACCGTGCTTGATTGGCCAGCCAACTCGCCTGACCTGAACCCCATAGAGAATCTATGGGGTATTGTCAAGAGGAAAATGAGAGACACCAGACCCAACAATACAGACGAGCTGAAGGCCGCTATCAAAGCAACCTGGGCTTCCATAACACCTCAGCAGTGCCACAGGCTGATTGCCTCCATGCCACGCCGCATTGATGCAGTAATTCGTGCAAAAGGAGCCCCGACCAAGTATTGAGTGCATAAATTAACATACTTTTCAGAAGGTCGACATTTCTGTATTATAAATTCTTTATTCTAATATTTTGAGATACTGGATTTTTTATTTCCATGAGCTGTAATCATCAAGATTAAAACAAAAAAAGGCTTGAAATATTTCACTTTATGTGTAATGAATCTAGAATATATGAAAGTTCCACTTTTTGAATTAAATTACGGGAAAAAATTAACTTTTCCACGATATTTTAATTTTTTGAGATGCACCTGTATATATATACGTATATATATATACTGTATATGAGAACACAAGAACACTTTCTGTGCAATAACTCATGTAAACCACTAGAAAGAGCTAGAAGTTTAAATTTGAATGCGTAAAAACCCGAGGGAGGAGAGACAGAGGATGATGTAGTAGGACATGTCTGCCAAGGCAGGGAAATTACAAAAATGAAACTGCTCATAAAAATAATAACACTCTCTGTCTGTTAATGTCCATTATATCCATGCTGCAAACTGGAATAGATTGCAGTGCCTCACTTGATGCACAAGTGTATTAATTCTTATAATCTAATAATCTAATACAGTACTTTCTCCTATCCCACCTTAACATGCAGAGACAACTATAAGTACACCATTTGAAGGTTGATTTCCCAGAAAAGTGTAAAAACTGTGGCTCTATGGCACTTTCAAAACATTGCTCTATTTGTCTGAGCATCCCGATCAGCCTGATAAAGCCACATTGGCTCACACAGTGGGGTAAGTTTGGGACTATCTTTTTGTCTATCTGTTATTTGGAGTGTACCAGGGGAGGACTGGGAACATGTTAGAAATCAAGCATTATTTTTTTGCAATTCTGTTTGGTGACACTAGTGGCGCAGAAATGACACTTTTCAGCTTTTAGTAGGATGACAAAAAGTTATCAGTTAGGCTACTACATAAAAACAAATTAGGAAAAACAGGAAGCTGCAACAAGGGATGCTCCCATTCTGTCCTCATTTATCCAGCAGTAGAGCCATTTGTGATGAATGTCTGCTACAAGGCTAATGAAAAACCACTGGATCTTTGATGTGTGCAAGACAAGGAAAACATGAATGCATTATTAATGCATTGCTGCTACATTAATACATGTAAATGTTAAATAAATGAATGCATTGTTTCTGCTTTCAGGCAGTGCAGCCAATTTGCACTGGGAATTATTTGTAATGAAAAACTGATAAATATCAAACATCAAACATTTTTGAGTTTGACCTGATTTCATTATCCTTGTGGCTCTCTCTTACAACAGATTCTGAACACAGACACGCAGCCAAATGACCCTGAAACTCATTAATGGCCAGGTGTTCGGGTTTAAAAGGCTCGACCTGTGTCTAAACAGGAGCACTCTTGAGAAAACTCAAGTGCTTTTTGCACATCTAATCACTCTGAGGTCTCAGAGCTGCAGAGCAGTGGTCTTTCGATTGAATGAATCTCATAAAACCTGTCAAGGGCATGTCCAGGTCATACTTCACCCCAAAATCAAAAGAATGCAAGCCTAATTTAAGGACCATTAAAGGGATAGTTCACCCAAAAAATGAAAATTCTCTCATCATTTACTCTCTTTCATGCCATCCCAGATGTGTATGACTTTTGTTCTTCTGCTGAACACAAGCAAAGATTTTTAGAAGAATATCTCAGCTCTTTAGGTCCTCACAATGCAAGTGAATGGTGGCCTGAACTTTAAAGCTCCAAAAATCCATGAGACTTCAGTGTTTTAATATGTCTTTAGAAGCTAGGAAATCTTTTTGGGTGAGAAACAGATCAATATTTAAATCCTTTTTAACTATAAATCTCTACTTTTATTTTCACAATGTGAAAGAACTTGAAAGTGAATATGAAGATTTATAGTAAAAAAGGACTTAAATATTGATCTGTTTCTCACCCATACCTATCATATAGCTTTTGAAGACATAGATTGAACCACTGGAGTCATATGGATTACTTTTATTTGGCCTTTATGATATTTTTGGAGCTTGAACGGTCTGGCCACCATTCTCTTGCATTGTATGGACCTACAGAGCTGATATATTCTTCTAAAAATCTTTATTTGTGTTCAGCAGAAGACAGAAAGTCATACACATCTGGGATGGCATGAGATTGAGTAAATTATTTTAACTTTCATTTATGGGTGAAGATTTTTTGCACCGGCATTATCTTACTGACAATTAAGCACATCCCCATCCTAATTCTCATTACCTTAATGCAAAAAATAAATAAATAAATATTTATACATCATGGTAGTACTGCAGAACATCATTGTTGTACTGCTTTTACCGAATGCTGATTTAAACAAACATTTTTTTAAATTATTATTTCAGTAATGAGATTCTAATGAGATTCATCTGAGACAATGATGGAAATTACAAAAATGTGTAGTTTATTCCCCCATACAAGATGTTAAGTACACATTTTTCTACCTTTGTCTTTTTCGCTTCATGTTTACAGATGTGATTAAATCTCAGTGCTTGTTGCTTTGTTTCATGGCTTACAACTCTATATTGAAGAAATCCTTATGTAGAAAATACACTGGAAAAATACTTCCGGTACCTGGCTCGACCTTCCGTTTAAAAGGGTGCCTGGGGCCTGACATCTAGCTATCAAAGAGATAAAAAGGGGCATTCATTATTTTATCTTCTCTTTTTACCTAACAACATGATTTCCTTCAATCACTTCACATTCAGTAGGCATCATTATGTGAAACTGCTCTCTCAGCTGAGGCTTACTGAATGAGTGGGGTTTTAGTTGTGAAAAAAAGAAGAACAAAAGATGACATCTGTGCTGTGCTAGCTAATTTCACTCTAGCACAACAAATTCCTGTCTCACTGGGACTATGTGATGCTAGCTTCACTTCAGACAAGTTACACGTTAAGTTAAGTGGTTGAAGTCAGGCAAGGATTTTGAAAACTATTAGAGTGAAAATAGTGTGCGGGCCTGAGGCATTACAACAGCATCACAGATTACCGAGAAGGAGGAAAAGGGAGGAGATAAAGGGGTAAAAAAAGGGAAGAAAGAGAATGTGACAGGGGCTTCAGCAGACTCAGTAGACATCTGTGGGGAGAAATGATGCAAGAGCCTCTTTTAAAAAAAGAAGCAAATTCAGCAATCAATCTCACCTGGAGTGTTTGTCCAGGTTTCACCATGTTGAGCTCTGACAGGCTTTGAAGAATGTCATCCATAGCTTGCTCACTGAGCTTTGCTGAATGTGACTCCATTCCTGTTACATTATCCATTCCATGTTCCATTCCTATCGGCTGCCGACCTGTAAACAACAGCCGCATTTTGCCAAAAAAATGTGATGCACAATTAAAAAAAAACTGTTATACCAGAGGTCGGCAACCTCTTAGACATGATGTGCCATATTAATTTTTTCTTGTTAATCAATGTGCTACATAACCCCTATTCCCTTGTTTCCTTCTATGCACAATCCCTCTTTTAAACAGTCACATTCTCTAATTTACAAATTATTTTTTTGAATGCAAAAAGAAAACAAATCTAATCCAAGTCAATTACTGTTAGTTTTGGACTGCTTGGCTTCCCATAACTAAATAAAACACGCGTGTCAATGATTACTCTTGATTATCTGCACTTTTAACATCACATTTGAGACATGATAGGACTTCTGTACTGACAGAGTCATATATTTGATATAGTGTGAGATGACATGCATTAGTGCTCTGCTGTGACAGCACAGTCTCACCTTCAGCACTGGGCTCTTCTCCAGACTGATCACTCTGTCCGTCTGCAGGGCCGTCTGGCTGCTCATCTACAATCTGCTCAGCATACTGCAGACTCAGCTTATGGCACACCTCAAATGCCTGACCCACCGTTCGCACTATCCGCATGGCCTGACTCTGAGAGAGGGAAGAGAGACTGAACTATACAAATACAGACTTTTAAACACACGTAGAATCATTTTATACAAATAATTTCAAGTAACACATTTTATTACAATGTAATAAAGCTTACTTATGAATTATACTGTACATTTACTTGTTATACAAAATATTTTGGACATATTATAGCAGGAAAGATTTGTCAAGTTTTTTTTTTTTTTTCTTGACCTTATCAAATGGTATAATTTTGTTGTAGTTTGCATTATTTTTCACATTGGGTTGAAGTTATTATCAATATAGGGGCTTTGTATCTAAATTGTAAACGTGAACAAAGAGCAGAGTGAAAACAGAAGAGGAGAGCCAACTGAGACAAATGGGTGAATAGTATGAAGGTTAAGGCCCTCTACAAAAGTCATCACTTGCTCAAGGGTCACATGATATTAATCAATGGTCTGGAGAGACAGAGAGCGGAGAGGAAACTACTCTACCTTCTTTTTGGACTTGAACACATTGCATCTGAACAAGTTGCTCGATCCATCACGAGCAATGTAGCTGAAAATCTTCAGATCCTGAGAATCATGAGATACATAGAAGATCCTGAGAAGAAACAAAGGCAAAAGAGAAGAGGAATAAAAGCAAAAGACAGAAGAAAATAAGTCCTCTGAATCCAAAAATGTAAGATATGTGTATTGAAAAACAGTCTAAACATTAATATAAGGGCTGTCAATCGATTAATTTTTTTAATAAAATTAATTACATGATGTGCTGATTAATTAATCAAATTAATCACAATTACTGTAATAAGAAATATCAATATTTGCAGAGAAAGGCACCCAAATAAAAATAATTAAATAAATTATAAAATAATTATATTATATTTAAAGTAACTGTAAATATAATAATTCAGAAAATTAAAATGCATTATATTTTTGTGGCAGATGGGTAAAGCATTAATTAGGCAATACAAAAAGTGGCTTTAGAACACAGTAAATTGTTTATTTTCATATAACTGAACATAAGCCTAACAATGGCCTACAGTCCAGTGCAATCCATTTTGCAAATTAACTCTTCAATCTGTCTGAGGTAGGCCCTGTCCCAAATGGAACACTTGATCTGGACGTGTGGTCTTGTGGCCTTCATTTCCAAATGTCTGCAAATTCCACAAGACCGTATGGTGTCCCATTTGGTATTTAAGTACTCAGAAGGGTGCTCACGAGTCCCTGCTTTGCGCCCTTGATGCGCACTTCGGCTAAGCCCGAGTTGGTGCGAGCTCCATAGCTGTCTACTACCAAAAAAGTCCATGCTACATTTACTTTTGACCAATCACAGTGGACTGGAGTTTTGTGCCGGAGGAAAAATCATGGCGGACGAGACGATCATTCATCAGTCATTTAAGACAACCAAAGGTGGTTTGACAATTAATTTGTTTATAACAATCGCTGCACTGGAGAACTGCATTGCCAACAAGGTGAAGAGAGGATAACATTAGAGCTAACATCAGCTGTTTGAACGGTTAAAACAATGATACAAGTCAAGGATGGAAACTGATTACTTTCCTCTTAATTCGACGTTTTGAATAATAAAAAAAAGTCACTTGTGAATTCGTGCAGATCCGTTGTTTTTCCAGGGTTGAGGGACGTCCAATTTGTTCCTGTCTGGTTATAAACATTAGCGTGCAGAGCGATTTGTTGCGAACAAGTTTTCTAAGTTAATTATCAGTAGTAAATCTTCATTTTATGTTAATGTCAACCTTATGCGAAAATGCTGCCCGAGTCAAAAAAACAAGCACGAGCACAGTACATGTATGCGCAGGAACAGTTTTATAGTTTTCAGTTTTATAGTTTTGTTTTTTTACTAAAAAGTTTCTCAAAGTTTTCTCCATTCTGACAAAATAAACTTCTGTCCAAGCTTCCTAATTTTATGATGTAGATATATACAAAAGAAACCTAAATCATGGTAAAAAAAAAAAAATATATATATATATATATATATATATATATATATATATATATATATATATATATATATATATCTGAAATATAAATTTGAAATTCATGAGAGTGCACATTCAGTGCTGGGTAGTAACAGATTACAATTAATATGGATTACATAATCAGATTACAAAAATCAAGTACTTGTAATTTGATTAAATTACATTTTTAAATACTCGTAATCTGACTACAACTACATTTTTATAGATTACATATTAACAAGGCAACAGCAGTAAATTGTTAATCATTTATTGATCATTTTCATATCAATGTCATCATATTCTTACACCGAAGCGCAATAGTCTCACAGATGAACATTTTGAGCATGTGCTCCTTTTACGTTCCAACAGTAAGATATGCTCCTCAGCTAAGGAATAGGTGATGGACTATTACTAAGTAGTAAGGGTTAAAAATGAATGTGCCAGTTTTGAGCTGCTAGCTTTGACATAGCAATGTCATTGCTGTTGATTTCAGGTTCATTACTGTTTGTTCTTGTAATGTTTTATGCACTTAAAATGAATTAGATATGTTTTTTCTTTTTTAAATATATTATTTCTTACTACCTCACTAATGGTGAGCAGCTCACACATATTGAACTTAATTGTTTCAAAGGATCTAGTGGATGCCATCTCTAAGGGTCCTGCCCATAGGGTACACAATAGTTAAACTGCAAAATGTGCAGCAATATGGAACAAAGCCCATCAATCTACTGCATGAAACTTGACATAAAGCTTGACACAACTGTTCATTGTGTGACTCGGTGGAACTATGCCATTGAAAATATTCTGCTCTTTTAGAATATTCTTGCTGTTCAAATGATAACTTGCACCTTAGCTTTGGAATAGCCAATGGACAATCATTAAGCAGTAAGGGTTAAAAGTGTTTAAGTGTTTTTAGATGAAAGCTTTGGCAACGTCGTTGCTGTTGATTTTATGGTCATTAATTTTTGTTAATTTTATGATAGTTTCTATTCATTTTATGGTCATTAATGTTTGTAATGCTGCTATGTTTTATGCAATTAAAATGAACTTGATGTGTCAGTGTTTTGAATTATAAACTCTTGACATGTACTGTCACTGCTGTTATATTTAATGTTTATTTCATTCATGTAATGTTTATGCACTTTTTAAAAATGTCATAAGGAGCTCTTTTTGAGAGGCTCTTTTTGTTGGTACAAAGAAAATTTATTCCATTCTTTATTACTTTTATGTTAAAATGATTATCCTATTCAAATGCATGTCACATATAATAAAATAGAATTAGCTTGAAAGTAATCCAGAAGTAATCAAATTAGATTACCCCAAAAGAGATTACATTACTGATTGCATTTTTTGTCATGTAATTTGTAATTCACAATTAATCCGTCCAGCCATGTGCACACTGATATTTATATTATATACTGTACAATGTGTTCTTTGTGCACATGGATATACATAATATACGATGACATTCTAAAATTACATTTAAAAAGACAAGACTTGAATTAATTTGATTACTACCCCTTTTTCTCTCTCCCTTTATTGTACATCATTCATAGATGTCATATGACAATAAAAATAAATAAATATTGTTAGTAGTAATGAAGCATACAGTCGCTATTTGGCTTTGAAAGGCAGTGTTTTATGTTACTGCTGAACAACAAACACATTTGACCTGTAATATTTTAATTAATATTTTCTTTAATTTCAAATGGCAAAGGCTTTGAAGAAGATACCAGTGTGGGAGAAATGTATTAAAGTATCGTCATTGAAAGTGATACTTACTAAAGTTCAGCACTAACTTGAGTGAAATTTTTCATTTCAAATTTTAAAAAATATCGACTGATTAATCGGCTATTGGCCTGTTTTCCCACCTTAGTTATCAGTATCTGCTAAACCCATTATCGGTCGACCTCTAATTTTCAGTTTCATATTCAATTTCACATTACAGTTGAATAGTTTATTAGGGGAAGTTTTGCATTCATAAAAGTAAATTAAACTAAAAACTAAACTTTTGCTATCATTGTTTCAAAGAGTTTTTTAGTATTATTGTGAGTCTCTAAAAGTCTTTAAATAGCAACATTCTGCCTACTGGCGATAAACACTGATGAGCCAAAACATTATGACCACCTGCCTAATATGCTGTTGGTCCTTTGTGTGCCGCCAAATCAGCGCCGACCCACCGAGGCATGGACTCTACAAGACCCCTAAAGGTGTCCTGTGGTATCTGGCACCGAGACATTAGCAACAGATCCTTCAAGTAAGGTTGCGAGGTGGAGCCGTTGTGGATCTGACTTGCTGGTCCAGCACATCCCACAGATGGTCAATCGGATTGAGATCTGGGGAATTTGGAGGCCACAGCAACACCTTGAACTTTTCATCATGTTCTTTAAACCATTCCTGAACAATGTGTGCAGTGTGGCAAGGCGCATTATCCTGCTGAAAGAGACCACTGCCATTGGGAATACCATTGCCATGAAGGGGTGTACCTGGTCTGCAGGGTAGATGGCACATGTCAAATTGACATCCACATGAATGGCCGGACCCAAGTTTTCCCAGTAAAACATTGCCCAGAGCATCACACTCCCTCCACTGACTTGTCATTTTCCCACAGTGCATCCTGGTGCCATCCCTTCCCCAGGTAACGGCGCACACGTACTTCATGTAAAAGAAAAAGGGACTCATCAGACCCGGCAACCTTTTCCACTGCTCCAAGGTCCAGTTCCAACGCTTGCGTGCCCATTGTAGGCATTTTCGACGGTGGACAAGGGTCATCATGGGCACTCTGACCGGTCTCCGGCTACGCAGCCCCATATGCAGCAAGGTGTGATGCACTGTGTGCTGTGACACATTCCTCCCGTAACCATCATTAAAAGTTTCTGTGACTTGTGCCACAGTAGACCTTCTGTCGGTTCAGTCCAGATGGGATGGCCTTCATTACCCTCCCACATCGATAAGCCTTGGACGGCCAACACCCTGTCGCTGGTTTGTGGTTTGTCCCTTCTCGAACCACTGTTGGTATGTACTCACCACTGCTGACAGGAGCACCCCATGCCTTGATGCTCTGACCCATTCATCAGGCCATAACAATTTGGCACCTGTTCAAAGTCGCTCGGGTCTTCACTCCTGCCCATTTCTCCTGCATTCAACACATTGGCTACAAGAACTGATTGTTCGTTTAACAATCTAATCTACCCAGACCTTGACATGTGGCCTTGTTAGGAAATGATCAACGTAATTCACTTCACCTTTGAGTGGTCATAATGTTTTGGGTCATCGGTGTATATACAGTATCTGAAGAAGTGTGTACATAAATATTATGATTTTTCGATCTGTGACACATATGTTTCCTTTCTATACATTTGACAGTTATAAGCACCTGTCCAACTATCCAGTTGTCAGAGTCATGTTTGTTTGTTTTCTAAATATAAAAAAAAAAAGCGCTTTGCATTTCAAAGTTTCATGATAAAATCTTGTGATGCTATTTGTCAGTGTGTTACTTGGAATTATTTAATAAAAACAAATATTCAACAGTGAATTTAAAGTGTGTTCCTTTACCCTATCAATGTCATGACTTTTTATGAAAATAATTTGTAAAAAAAAAAAAAAAAAAAAAAAATTATGAATAAAAATGCTTCACCTGATTGAAGTCTTGAAGTTTGTCCCAAATGCTCACTTTTATAACGCGTACACCCTCATGGACTTGCTGACTAACGCCCAATCAGTCTGCACTCGCTTACGTCACCAAAGTTTGTCCTCGGAGAAGGACCACAAGGAAGTAGGGTGCCATTTAGTACAGGGACTTATTATAAGGGTTTTGTACTGTACACAGTACATAAGTCTATGTACTGTACACATCTGGTGCTTTTGGAGTGCCTTGCTTTGGTTGTGTTGCGTCATCAAGTGCACGTAGTTTGAAATTTAGAAAAATGCATCTCGAAAACCCAACATTCTGAGTTGCAGTCCATCCAGCTGTTTTCAAACGCAAGAATGCGTCCTCACCTTGTGCTGTCTGTTTTCAGTAAGTGTGGTTTGTTCTCTTTACAGCTGCACATCGCCAGTTAATGTGGTATTGCGCTTACTGCCCTCTGCTGATTAAGACTTGTAAAAACATAAAGGTGAACATTCCTTGTTATGGTCTGGAGTCATAATTAATTGTGTAAATTTTTTTCAACACACTATTTTTAATATAATTAATCGTACTGAATTAATGTATTAAATTGACAGCCCTAATCAATACATTATGTTGAAAGACATTATATGTTTTTGAAATTTATTTAGGAATATTTGCAAGTTTTTTTTACTTAGGGCATTTTGCCCCTCATACAATGTACTTCATCAATGGAGATTTCTGGTCATTTAACCCAGTAACACAGTTGAAACACTCATGATAGTACAGGATTTGTTGTACCAGTATATGTCGTATTTTGGATGCCGGTTCTCACCATGGGATGCCAGTGTCCATTGGATGCCACCAGGTTTCTTAACTACCAGCAAGACTTCCTTGGTCAACCATCTTTATCAGAAAGACCATGTTGGTTGACTAGTTTCACCAACTAAGTTTTGCTGGCTATGTTGGTCCACTAGCTATACCAGCACCAAATCAGTATTAACCAGAATAAACCATGCTGGACCAGCATGGAAATTAAATTGATGCTGGTCTTTGCAGCATGGGAGTTATGGCTGTGTGTTACATGAACAAGTAGAAAGTGACAGCTTTGTCTCACCTGTATATGGGGTCGAGCATAACCATCATCTTACTCTCATCCCACGTCCACTCTTTCCTCTAGAGGTCAAAAGAGAGCAAAGGTCAGAGTTAAATAAAGTTCAAAAAAAGTTAAATGCTTCCAGATTCTTATGCCGGATTCACACATACTCCATGAGCGGGGCGTGAACGAGGCGTGAACAAGGCGTGAGCAACGCGTCGTGTTTGGGCTTTCACATTGGCTGCGTCTCTTTTCTAGGTTCCTACAGCAATGGCCGGCAGTCACGTGCACTAGTTTATCAGCGTACTTGGTTGTAATTGGTAATATATCAAAGTCTCTTTCAAGGCAAGTCAGTCTACTCAGCAGTCAT
Source organism: Myxocyprinus asiaticus (assembly GCF_019703515.2). NCBI lineage: Eukaryota > Metazoa > Chordata > Actinopteri > Cypriniformes > Catostomidae > Myxocyprinus > Myxocyprinus asiaticus. Next base: position 28,810,485 of record NC_059346.1, read on the forward strand.
CTTTGGAACGCTCTCGGGCAGGTTGGGCAGCTGTTTTCTTTGTAAACCAGTGACATAAAAGTACAGCTTCTATCTACTTGAATTGGGAAAGACTGAAATTTCCAAAAAGGTTGGTCAATATGCAGATCTATAAATTGTAGTATATAGTTGGTTCGGTTTATATATTGTTTATTTGTTTTTATGTCTTTTCCAAAATCTCCTGATTATTTTAGTTTTCTACTGCACCAAGAACCGAGTTCAGAGTGAGCCGCCCGGCAAAAATAGGCTCAGTGCCAAAACTATCCGCTCACTGCTGCATCTGGGAAGCTTCTGGTATGCTTCACCTCACAACTCAAGCTTGCAATGTGATGGGTGTCATCTGTTAATATGGGTGCCGAAACGAAAACCCGCTGCTCATGCCCCGCTCATGGAGGATATGTGAAACTGCTGTTATTGTGCACCAAGAGAAAAGTATAAACTTCAAACTAGTTAGGACTGAAACATTCATAAAGACTAATGAAATTCACATAAAGTAAGTGTTTCATGTCAGAGGTGTAGGGTTGATGGCATCTCACATACCTTGGGTTTCTTGCGCAGCAACACTCTGACTCCATCCACTGAGATCACTATGCTCACTTTCTTCTTCTTGACACTCTTTACCTTGAACTCATACTGCATGAAGGAAATGCATGGAGTCATTGAAATGCATGGAAAGACTTTTTACAAGACCGTTTACAGGGCCAAAAACACACTTGCCTAACCCAACTTAAAGATGAAATGTGTAATATTATGCAATATTGCTGTCAGGCTGGTTGAGATGCCCAAAAAACGAGAGCAATGTTTTTATAGTGCCACAGTATTTACAGTTTTCAGGGGATTCAACCTACGCATGGCTTACTTACAGTTATCTCTGCATATTGAGCTAGGATAGTAATGAATTGTAATCGATCTTGTCTACCTTGTATATAGATGAAGTTACTGTTTACAAACAAATGCTCCGCCCCACCACTTCCGGGTTCTTTTGGCAGCCCAGAAATTAACTGCTGTCTATAGGCGCTCATATTGCGCTGAAACTGCCCAAAAAGTACTGTTTGTAGGGTTGAAACACCCTGTTTCCAACAGATTATTGGAGATTTGGGCTTATATATGGAATCTATATATAACCATTTATAGAAACCTTTTACACTGCATAGTGACTTAATGATTCTCCACAACATTCAAGGGATAGTTTACCTAAAAATGAAAAATCTCACACTATTTACTCACCTTCATCTTTTTTCCATGGAAGTCGAAAGGAAATGTTAGGCATAATGTTAGCCCCCAGTCGCACTTCACTTTTATTGTATGGAAAAAAGATGCAATGAAAAGAAATGGTGACTGAGACTACCATTCTGTCTAACATCTCCTTCTGTACTCCATGGAAGAATGTCTTAGTGGTTTGGAACAAATGATGGTGAGTAAATGATAATAGAATTTTCATTTTTGATAAATGATCCCTTTAATAACAGAACAATCCAATGAAATGAATACCTTCTAACCAGAGATACACATTGCTTAGTATGCATGCAACCATTTAGGACCAAGGACAGCTCAAGACTAAACAAAACAAAAGCACAAGGAATGGAGGTGGAGTTGAGGGACAATACATGGCTGGTGGTAGCGAATACAGAATATGGCCACTGTCTGTTGCTGCCCAAAAACAAATGATCAATGAACCTCTGCTTCAAGGAATTTTTACTTACTCATATCACTCTTGAGTAATTACAAAATACATCTTCTATTTCATACCATACTAGTACAAATGAGAAAGACATGAGGAATATCACATTATACTATATGTTTCTCATAAACTATAGTGTACATGTTAGTATCTTGCTTTCACCTGCTTTCTCTTCACTTTCACTTGGCTTTGTCTTCTGTTCAGTCATTGGATAACACTTTAACCTGTCATGTCTTGAAACAGCATGATGTGACCTTCTGTATAATTAGCAGTGGATGCCAGCATCCAAAGGCCACAGTAAATATTAATGTACCCTGCCTGTATGTTTACTGTATATGTGTGAGAGAGAGTGAATGAAAACGCATATCTCAAGTTAATTCACAGTATTTTTTAACTTTACTATTTTACTATTTACGTTTACAATTAAAAAAAATAAAAACAGCAGAATGTAAAACAGTACGCAATATGAAATTATCATTGAACATTTCAAATAGCAGTATGCTACAACTGTTGCCATATGACCTCAACATTGCATGTTTAATTCAGCAAGTAGTTTCCAGTTATCATCTTGAATTTTTAGGTGTAAAAGTGTGTTTTGGCAGCCCTTAAGATGTTAAAAATCACAGCTGACAAGACCTTCAATTCATTCAAAGTGGAAACAGTCATAGTTAAGAGTATTGTATTGTGGCACACGGTATTCTGGGGAGTGTGTTAAATGTTGTTTACTGCAAATTTTTTCATACTACCATCCAGGTCTTACATGAATACACGAATGCTGCATAGTGCAGAACTACTATGAGTAGTATGGTAGTATGCATTTCTGAAGCCTGTTTGCCCTTAATAAAGCTCAAGGTCTAGAATACAAGTAACACTGCATGTTATGAATGCTAAAGAGTATCCAAGCACATCATTATTGTTGTCTGTACTGATATACATAAATTCAGGGTGTGGAGTCTCCTTAAAGTGGATGAAGCTTACCTGACTGGCCATGTGTTTCAAAACCTTGCAGATGGAGAGTCTGCCATGTAGGCTTGAAGAGTTGGATTTTAGGAAATGATGTAAGCTGTTGGCAATACTTTAGGATCTTTAGATGAATTAGAAACACAAGACAAAACTTACTCAAATGCCTCTACCAGTCTAACAGCTAGGAGGGTGTGCCAATTCTTGGCTTAATGCCTTAAGGACATGTACTAGTATCTCTTTAAGTATGCACACATTACTGCATTTATGACTGAACACTCTGTGCTACTACTTTAAAGTTTTACCCATGAACTCACTTAAAAATGCTCCAATGCACAAAACTTGTCAAAAAGCCAAGATGTCAAAATTGAACAAAAACGTCTATTTTTTTAATTATTTTTTTGTGTCAACATTCCTTTCAGGAGTCTGTAAATTTGTTCAAGAATGAAATTTTAATCTTTCATTGCTCTTGTGCAAAGTGCATTCAATTATTTAAGATTTGCTATGGCTAGTGTTCTGTGCACATAAACATTTTAGTGAAGAAAAAAAAAAAAGAGTTGCAGTTGGTATTCCAAAAAACAAAACAATAAAGAAAGGGTTAAACTTTAAATTCCATTCAGGATTAAGAACTGAATCCAGCCATCTGCTATAGTCTTGCTTTTATTTCTAATTTCCATTTCATTAAGAAGCATCTGCATAGTGGTTTAAAAGTTGACCCCCCCCCTTACAGATCTCTCAATACCTCTTGATTTGCAACCTGAGTGATTTAAGATGCCAAAACTTGAAAATAAAACTACAAATTATATTTTTAAGAAAATCCTCAGATGCACTTGTTCAGCCAATAGTCCATAAACTTCATTCACTTATTGATAATGATAGCTTTTATGCAAAAGTCAAATAAGATTAAGATTACGATTAAATATTAAACTATTCTTGTTTGCATAAATCAAATGGATCTAATGGACTAAATAATTTGGCTTTTTTTATTCTTTGTTTATTTTGAGGCGAGGCTGCATTTAAGGATGAATAGGTGTGTGTGTGTGTGTGTGTGTGTGTGTGTGTGTGTGTGTGTGCGTGTGTGTGTGTCTGTGTGTCCATACAACATACTAACCGGTTTATATCAAGTTTATATTCCATTTTGTGTCTAGTTCATTGAAATAGATGAAATTAAGGAATAACTTTTAGAAGATACTAAAATAATATATGTCACAGAGCTGTCAGTTGCTTTCACTTATCAAGTATTAACAAACAAGTCTGTGTGAATCTGAACAAATCATGGCCTCAATTCATGACCACATCAATTTTAGCCATTTGACCAAAACACTTTTTAAAAATCCAAGCAGAAAATAACTGACAATAACTCTCTGGAATATAAAGTGCAGACAGATTTAATGGCTATATCCAAATACCCAGCAGTGCTGCAACTACAGATAGTTGATCACAAACCATGAAACACTTGAATACTTTCAGACAAGCATTTCAAGAAAGTCTTCAGTCTAAAGTGCATTCTAGTTCACAATTCTTCCACACAATTACCCTTAGTAATGCTTAAAGGGATAGTACACCCAAAAATGAGAATTCTCTCATCATTTTCTCACCCTCATACCATCCCAGATTTTCTTTCTTCTGCTGAACACAAACAAAGATTTTTAGAAGAATATTTTAGCTCTCTAGGTCCATACAATGCAAGTGACTGATGGCCAGAACTTTGAAGCTCCAAAAATCACATGAAGGCAGCATAAAAGTAGTCCATAAGACTCCAGTGGTTCAATCTACAATGTCTTTAGAAGCGATATGTTAGGTGTGGGTGAGACACACATCAATATTTAAGTCCTGCTTTTATTATAAATCTCCACTTTCACATTCTTTCAGAATTTTCATTTTTGGGTTATGTATCCATTTAAAAGAAATAGAGCAACAAACAAAGAACATGTATGCCCCAGATGCTCCAATATAAGACATTACAGAGTTCGGCCACTTAATAAAAACATGTAAAACGTCTGGATTTATGCCATTTCTTTTTTTTTTTCACAACACAATGAAAAAGCTTTAACTGTAATGTTAACATTTCCTTCTGTATTCCTTCTCTTTGTGGAATTTCACCTTTGGCCCTAGGGATGCGATAATTACTTCCATTATATGTTACCACTGGGAATGACCTTGACCTTGTGATGCAGAGAGTGAGTTAGTGCCTAAAGCTCGTCTACTTGATTGGGATTTCCGCTTGACTTCAGACCAGTGGAGAATGTGTGTCATTTTGACAGTGTGTGTACTAGAGGAAGTGAGTGAGAGAGAGCGATGGAGAGGGAGGGAAAGAGAGAACACTGAATGGACTTCCAAACTCATTTCTTGGAAGTGGAGTCACCACAGTGACCTGCTGGGAGTGGAACGTGGGCCAATCAGTTTATCTTGCACCACCCATGGGCAGGATTTAATAACCTTTACTGGGCTATTTGCTGGAGCTCCAAAATGCTTTGATATTTCATTTGGAGTTTAGAAACAGCGTGTGTCTGTCTATGCTTGAAACGTGGAGTGCATTTAACATTTTTAAAAGAGAGAGAGAATGAGCAAGAAAACAAAAACATATGTTGCATGAAGCATAAAGCAGTTTTCTCCATCAAGCTGATGTTAACAAGACATCCTTTATATATGCATTGCACACATCCACATCCACATACACATACATATGCACACTCACACATCTTTGTCATACAGTGCAAACCATGTAAACGAAACAAATTTAATAACTATATACTGTAGCTACAGCATGCATGCGCACACCACCCAGACTTGATGAAGAGGTTGATAAGGGCATGTGCTTGACTGAGTAAATGACATGAGTTGTGTGCTGACAGGAACTCCCAAGGGTACCCATGTCACTAGCAACAACAACCTAGGCCATTAGAGACGAGTACATGTGTGCAAGAGTGTGTATCATGTGAGTTTAAAAGAAAATAAGAGAAAGATTGCTGAATTTGAATATCCCTGTCACTTACTGATGTGCATGGATGTGTGTGCTTGTATGTGTTTAAAAAATCTTTATCGGCCCACCACTAGTTTAGGCCTAATAATAAATTGTCACTTTATTATAGCCCCACCAGTGAATAAACCAGACTGCATGAACATATAAACAGAACAGTAACAGGTGTGTGCACAGTTGCTTGTTTGAGTGTACAAGGGTATGTTTACAAAAATGGCTTAGTTCCCTCTGTTTAATGGAGTACAGTGTTTGGGTGTGTGGTCTTTAAGGGCGTGTGTTCACACAGGACAACTCAGAAAACAAGGCCAGTATGAGGGCACCATCTGTCCCATGAAAGACACATGCAAGAGTGTGTGCATATATGCGCTTATGTTTGAACAACAATGCCAACAACAATGTCCATGTCATATGTGCATTCATGCTTAATTTGAGTTGAGGATTAAATATTAAGGATTATGGCTTTAAAGATTAAGGGCAGATCTTTGTTATATCAAGCTCCTATGAAATCTTACAAATATTGATTATACCAGTTTTATTTGACCATTATATGTATTTCTTCATATCTGCTTTTGAACCTCAGATGACAAAACAGTCACTTGCTCTTTCGGACCAGTGCTGCATTGTCACTGTGTCCTAAACAGGGTGCACTGGACACTGTATGATTTTTATGCTCTTTTACGATTGTTACTTGTCAGATTGGTAAGATATGATCCAGGTGAGATCTTGGATAAAAGCCATGGCAAAATTTGCAACTGTAATATACACATCGTAGCCAAGACTTTGGTCCCAATCATCCCGATTGACACTATTGACAGGGTGTTTTATCTGATCTGGCCGTCATGGCAGCAGTCACACTGCAGAATGACACTGGCAGAACATCGTTGAAGGAAAAGATTTATCACAAAGGCAAATAATCGGCCATCAGTGAATATGTCACACACAAAAATTACTTTGTTTTATTCCCAATCATGTCGTCTGTAACCGAGTACATTTTTGTGTTGATACGACAAAGCAATCAAAAGTTATAGCATTACAAAAATAATTTATCATAGTGTCCAAAAATGTCTCCAAGTATCCAAAAGCCTCTCCAAAAAAAAAAAAAAAAAAAAAAAAAAAAAAAAAGAAACATAATAATTGTACATAAGAAATAATTACACATGCAAATACAACAATGACTTAAGGTATGCGCTCTCTCCAAAGCATGCAGGCATGAGCAAAGAGACCTCATTCAGTTTCATTCTGTGTCATTTCAGCCATAATTTTTTTGTCAATAATAGTTATCTAAACACATACAGAGTTACATTATAGCTTACATTAAAATGTATTACATTATAGCTGTATAATTTCCAGCAACTATTGCAAATACAAATAAAAAAAACTATTTGCTGTAACTTGTAACATTTAATGAACTATATAAATATATTTCTTTCTGATATATAAAAATATGTAGCAAAAATAAAATGTATAATTTTGTGGACAGGGCCAGTACAAACCTGAAATGTTGGCCTGAGCTGATGAGCTCTACACAAGTATACAAACATACACACAAACACTTCTAAAGCCATCTTCAATTATTAACTCTATATTACATCCAATTGCACAATAAAGATTCACCTGATCAAATGCATTCTCTCTTGGCCACTCTTTTACACACACACACACACACACACACACACACATACACATATAAAGGTCTCAGCCCAGACAAATGGCTTGAGATAAAGTAGAAATGAGAGTAAATGGGAAAGGGAGTGCAGATCAGGCAATAGAGTGAAAGACAAGAAGAGGAGAAGTGACAGGATCAGCTCCTTGAGTTTCCCTGAAGTAGAACAACCATCTCTTTCTCAAGCCCTGAGGCACTTTTCCCAATCACAAAAACAAAAAAACACATAATGGAGTTTACATAGGTTGTATGTGTGTGTGTGTTTGTGCATGGGCATGCCAGTGAGCGAAGGTGAAAGTTTGTGTAGGTGGAGTTTGGCCAAAAGTGTTTGGTGTGAACACGATACGTGTTTCAGCAGAGTTGGGGGGTTGCCATGGTGATATGGGGGTACTGGTCTTGCGTAACAGGTTAACACTCTGACAGAAATACTCCAGAGAAGTGAAAGAGAGTATGAGAGAAGAAGAAAAGGAGCAAGAGAGGGAGAAACCCTGCTGTGTGTGCTGACTGAATGCAATGGAACAGAACAGTTACACAGGATTGTATTCATTTATTAACAGAAATGAAAACACACAAAGATACAAACCTTTGTAGGCTTCTATTCATGTATATTTATTTATCTCTCGAAGATAAAACATTCAAGGGGAGGAAAAAGCATGTGTTCCTTTGAATAAAACTGGAAGTCGTTGCCCTGAGAATGATAATTGCTGTTTGTCAGGAATCATTCTACAGATGTTCCAATATGTTATTTAAATTGAAATTCAAGAATTACTAATGTAATTTAAATGTGAATCTTGTAAAACCTGTAACAGTAGTTTGGTTTGGAGGTAGAGATACCAAGCTCACCGATGCTAGTGCATTTAGGCCATCACGTTGCATCTGTCCCTGGGCCACCGCACAACAATAAAGCCTTTCATTCTCTCTATCACCCCATATCAACCCCCCCCCCACACACACACACACACACACACACACACCCACACCCACCCACCAAGCAGTCACAAACACACACTCACTCACACACACACACATCAACTAACCCTCCCACCACCACCACCTCTCATCTCCATACTCTTTATCCCATTCTCTCTGGCTGGATTTGTAAAACTGCTGTTGGCATCGGTACCATAGTCAAATCCATGAAGTTTCAAAATGCCCATTGCAGGATGGAGCACTGAATTGTTCCTGGCAGGAGGATGAGGCCCAAACCCCACCCCTAATCTTAACCTTATTGAGCCTGTGAATAAGGTAAAGGCAAAAGTATACTTTGATTTTCTGCATACCTGTGAGTCCCGCACACAGCGTGTGTGCACATACGCAAATTTTGTCATTGCCACAGTAAGCGCGGACTGTGAGTGCAGGCAAGTTTTTCTAAACACATGGACAGTCTGCATCTTTGAATGTGTGCAATGCATGCGACTGCAATATACTTGCAAAAAGATTATCACAGAGCAGTTACTTTGTTTATACTTTGTTTTTCTGTGTGCCATTCCATCTCAGACATGGTCGAGCACTCAGCCTTTCAGAGTATACTCTTCTGAATGCGAGCCCATACGGGCACATTTATCTCATGTGCACAACGACTGCTTTGTGATCCTCTTTTAGTACAGTGAACTGCAAGCGCCTGCTGCAAATACATTTGCATCAGACGTGCCAGTACACAGAAAACCAAATTATACTTTGGCCTGTAGTGCGCATGTGGCCAATGTGTCTGTATAGGCTCACGGTCAACAAAGCATAGTACTTTGAAAGGCTAAATGCTCAACCATGCATGAAACGGAATGGCACACTAATGGATATTCAACAAATAAATAGGCTAAATAACTATAACATCTTATTGCACAGCCCTGGGATGGACTGGCCACCTGTCCAGGGTGTTTCCCTGCCTTCAGCCTGAGACAGCTGGGATAGGCTCCTGCACTACTCGCGTCTCTACATAAGACAAGCGGCCATAGAAGATGGATGGATGGATAGATCTTATTGCACAAAATTATCAATGTAAGAAAAGTAAGGAATAAGAAACACTCCAATAAAGAATGGCACGAAACCGCTTACGTGCATGATTCCTAAACGCAGAATGATGCGCTTCAATGTAACCAGAGTGCTTCAGGATGATACTTGCTGCACATTCAAAAGCGCAGAACTGCAAGATAGTATTGCAGGTACACATCTAGTTCACGACATCAAGAAGTTTACACAAACTTGTTTTTATATCATTGTGGGGACTCTCCATAGACTTCCATGCATTTTATGGATGATCTGTTTATACAGATCTAACAACAATTTCTATCCCCTAAACCTAACCCTCACAGAATCCTTTTTGCATTTTTACATTTTAAAAAAAATATATTGTTTATTATGTTTAATAAGCCATTTCCCTCGTGGGGACCGCTAGCTGGGCCCCACAAGGTAGGTGATCTCAGGTTTTACTATCCTTGTGGGGACATTTGTTCCCCACAATGTAGTATAAACATGTATAAACCTTTTTTACTGCAAATATTTATTTAAGCAGTGTCAGACAGAATCAGCAAAAGACTCTCCAAAGGACCTCACAAATAAGGGAACATTACTCACAACAGAGGATTTCATGTCCGACAGCGATTGTCTTAAAATGTATTGTTGATGTTGCACTCTGCTGTTAAAAACAGTGCATAAAAAGACTAAACCTAAAGAATTAAAGAGACAAAACTTATTGCAGAGGGTTTTACTGTGCTGACTGTTATTCATTTTAAGCACAGCAAGCTACCATCATACAAAAACGCTCCCCAAGAAGTTGCATCCCTCAATTAACTTGAGAATTGAGAATTGTCACCACCACTAAAAATATGAATGTTAGTAGTCAAACCCAATGATCGACTAGTCGATTAGTCACCCACCCTGGCACATCCCTTATATACAGTGGCACCAAAAAGTATTTGGACACTTATAAATATATTGGCAAGCTACTCAAAAAATTTAACTAGCTAAGCTACCAACTACTTAACAGAAAAATTAGTTAAGGTAAGCTAAAAGCTACACTTCAGAAAAAGTAGCAAGTTACACTACAAGCTACATGCCAAAAGTAGCTTGCTACATTTAAGCTTTTCCAACCACAGATGCACAGAGCATACTGTCATAAACAAAGAACCCAAAAGACATATTCACATGACATTTATCAAAGCCATGGTACAGTATATTAGAGTTTAGTGCAATACAGTATACAAGTATACAGTAGGTTCAACGCGTAGGTGCACGTAAAAAAAACAAACATGTAAATTCATATTTAGACATGCTACCTATACAAAACCCATGTGTTCAACATGTAAAATCACTATTTTTGTATAATTGTATTAACTTGGTGCTCCCAGGTAATGGTACATGTCCAAAAAACATGGTAATGTCATGGTACTTTTTAAAGTGTTTTCATGTAGGATAATAAGTGTTTGATACTCTTTTGGTTGGAAAATTTCTTTACCTGCAGAAGTCATTCACAAGCTGCACACGTATTGAACTTAATAAAGACTTTCTTCATCACTGGCAAATGATATGATGTATTTGCAGGTTTGGTTTCCATTGATTGATTGTAGATCCACTGCAACCAGCGTTATCTTTATTTGCCGTGTTATAAAATATTCCATGAGCTTGTTGACAAGTGAGAGCGCGAGCCAAATGAAGCTTTATGAGTAATTCAGAATGAATCGCAAACCGATTCAGACCACTTTCCTATCCTATTAATTTGTGATCGGACATCATTAGTTCTGATTCAAAACTGGCATTAGTAAACACTGGGTACAAGGCATGATGTAGCGGTGTAGCTTTTGTCAACGCTACGCCACTACCTAGTCAAAAATATAGCTTTGCTGAAAACCTACTTGATTTAAAAACTAGTGAAGGTACCTTCTCGCTACTCAGAAATGAATTTGAGCTAATAGCCCCGCTATTTGTAGCGAAGCTACTGCCCATCACTGACTACCTGTGATTACTCTGCTAGGCAGGGCCCAAAATGAACACCGCTTAAGGGACAAAATTACAAAATTGGCTGGTAATAAATCTGACTGGCTGGTAAATTTTATCATCTACAAGCCACCTTAGCTGGTAGGCTAAAACGTTCATTTTGGACCTTGCTGCTAGAACAAGGACCTTTGTAAACTTAGCGTAGAAATAATACTTTCACTAAAAATGACCTTGGGACCATCACGTTGGCAGAGAAAAGTGAAACTGGATAAAAAGCATAATTTGTTTGCAGATGCCACTTAGTTTGATATTTACTGCTTGCTATTGTAGCCAAGGAAGGTCACTGAGCCGTCACAGAGACACTTAAAAGATACAGAAACAAAAATGCATGCTTTATGAAATGACCACTGGATGCAACATATGATAAGAGAAAAGATGTGTGTGTGCATGTATGTGTGTGTGTGTGCGTGTGTGTGTGTGTGTGTGCGCGTACACAAGAACAGAGAAGGGTCACCAGACATTGCTGTTGCTATGGTCTCATTCTGCATATCAAAAATACATGTGCATTAAAGGGGGAAATCAATGACATTCTTTCTTTGGCAGTTAGCCTGAATTGATTAGCTCTAGAATCAGATGCACCAGACCTAAAACAACTATCAGCCGTCTCTTCATGTACTAGCATTTCCTCTTCATTACTGTACATACAAACCTTTGTCTTGTGTTTGCTTTTCTCATTCTGTCAACAATATAATCCTGAAATACTGGCTAATCCCTCTTTTCTGTCTTTACACAGGAGGTACCTTCCATATAGCACACCTGGGAATGAACTAAAACTTACAGGAGCAGAAAACAAAGAAGAACAGGCAGAGATTCATAATACAAACTACTGGTATACATTATTAACACAACAGGGGTTTTACATGGGAGTCATTCCTTAGGGGCCGGGCCATAATAACATTTCACATTCCTCTTTTAAAAGACACACACGCACGCTATGGCAATATGGACTTTTCAGAGCTTAAGTCTACAAATTAGATCCGGTGAGAAAAGAAGGCACAAAACAATTAAAGTCTTAATTATATTGGCCTACATTCCCTTTTTGGGATTTGAGAGTTTAGAGTTTAATTTATTGTCCAGCCATGGCTGAAAATGTATCTTTGGTCTTGACAAAACTCAAACAATTACATTCACCACACACCAAAGCAAATACATTCCAGGTATAGTACATACAATACAAAATGCATTATGGAAAAAAATACATAAAGCCAATATGATGCTCTCTTGCCTTCTGCTTTATTTTATTAAGGATGCCTATTGCACATGGAACAAAGTATTTAAAAAAAAATCAACTTTGTGGATGGTATCCTATAACGTCGTCCCGATGGAAGAAGCTGAAATTCATGATTAAGAAGATGTGTTATGTCATTTGTTATGGACTACTCAGGTACCCTCAGGAAAGGATGGATGTGGATGAACCATACAAATGTTAATTTCAATTGAACAAAAGGTTCAAAAGACATTTGACTTTATATGATTTCAAAATAGCTCATGATTTTAGGACATACGGTTCAAAAGTTATGCTTCATTGTGCAACCTTAAACTTCGATTGGGGAGGAAAAAAGAACAATAAGAATGCCTGCAAGCAGAAATTATCAAGGATAAGCCCTGCAACTATTCAAAAAGTACAACACAAAAACATCCAGAACAAAATTAAACTATAATACTGGTCAAGGTGGGGATCAAACCCATGACCCTTGGAACCATAGTCCAATATTCTAGAGACTGTGCCACTCAGTTGACATAGCTCAACCCTGGCAAAGAGACATCCAGAGTTTAGAGTCAGCACACAAGTGTATGTTATCTTTTGAGCTATAGGTGCTGCTGTCTTTAAACTGCTCAGGTATCCTCAGGACATGATGTTGATGATGCATACCTATTTTCTTTCAAATCCAACAATGGTGGCGCTGTCACTAAACTCTGCATGTGCCCTCAGATCATGGTCCTCATGAAGCAAACCAAGTTTTGTTTCGATAGGACAAATGGTTCCCAAGATACAGCCTCAAATCCATTTTTATATTGACTTTTTTTTGCAATACTGTAACTTTTAAACAAAGGCAAAAATCTAAATTCTGTATTATCATTTATGTGCGGCTCGGTCTGGAGAATATTTCAAGACATTGTTTGGACAAATCGGACAAAGTTTAAAGGACATTAAACTTTTAAACTGTAAACATCATAATCCAAGATGGCGGCCAATGTAATGGGTGGGGTTTTAATGTAAGGGGTTTATTTGAATCAACAGGTGGAGGGTAATCAGAAAAAAAAAAACATTTATTGTGTCTCTATGACAAACATATCAGAAGATATGCACAAAAGAAAAGTGCATTTTTTAACTGGTGGTGAAGCTGGCGCTTTATAATTTGTCCTAGAAGTCCCAAATTTGCTATGGAGACTATTCATGCCCACTCTTATAAGTGTGCCAATTTTCATCATTTTCTGCCATAGACTCCCATTGGGGGGAATAATAATAATAATACTAATGGAAACAATAGGTGTCACAGCACCTCTGGTGCTTGGCCCCTAATAAGCTAACTTCAACAAACTATTCTTGTCTTTTGGGAGGAAAAAATGTAATGAACAATATGCATTAATAATACTAATAATAAAAAATAAAAAAAGATGTAAAAATAACAGTAAAAAACATTTGCACTCACCCAGAGCTTACATAGAAACCAAAATTGCTGGCATTAGGTTAACTCTGAGTCTACATAAATGCTATCACATTTTTTATAATTTCATGTTATTGTTCAGAAAAACAAGTGGTGAAAGTTGGCTTTTTATAAAATGAGCTCTACCCGTGTTCAGATAACGCACTTACCGGTCTGATAAACTTCTGAGTTTCTCGTACTGCCTTGCATTTCCTTTCCACCATAAAAACAGATCCTTGTCCATTGGTATTCATGACTTCAACAAGAACCAAATACCAATAGAGTAGAAAGAAATAAGATTCAAATTATTACTAGTATTGCCACACTTGGCTTTGCTTGAAAGCACAAAACACACCATCATGTCTCCTTCTCTTATCCAACACCTCGACAACACACATCCACAGCACCCCTCAGTGGACTCAGTGGATTGTAACTGCAAGATCTGGTGAAAGATCCAGAGGGAAAGCACAGGATAATTCTTCTTTGCCTACGGCAGGCAAATGTGCAAAGGAAAATACATTTGCAATATTCGAGTAGTGTTTCTAAAGTAGTCATGAAACGTAGAGATTGCAACCAACTTTTCTTCTGTATGTGTATTTCTGAGTGAAATGGCTTATCAAACAAGAAAAAAATGTAGGGCGGAGATTTCATTTTATCTATTGGTTGTTGATTGGATTATGAAAAGTGGGCATTGCATACCGGAATGGAGGCAGACCTGAATGTGAGTTTGCAGTCCACAAACAGACAAACACACCCTTTCCACCATGCCCCACTGACAAAGTTAAATCAAAATACACTAAAGGAAAAAAGAACACTTACTCGTGTTGTACATCCCAAGATACCTGCAAAAAAATAAAATCATGACGGTCACTCCGTAACAATCCAAGCAGGCGATCCGGGACGTTTAAACTGTCAGGAGATTGAGGCTCGCGCTGGATCCACACGAGTGCGTTAGTGCAACTTCAAGGCTGCATGCAAAACCAGGAAAATGCTGCCTCCGGAGGCTGTATACAATAAGGTGCTTTTCAAACTGTTTGGAGACCAGTTTCCTTAAGAGTTCCATTCATTCAAAACTGCTGTCAGTTAAGCCATTAACTAATTAGGCAGCAAGGTAGCAAGTCAGCTGCCTGTTTTCGGATGCAGCCCAAGGTAAAAGTGCTTCACGTATGCTATAAGTAAATGTCTTATTCACTATGCACTGTATGTACAATTGGTTTGATTCAATATTTTTTTGAGTAAATGCGATTGCTAAAGTGGACATGCCATCCATGGTTGCTGGACTACTGTGTGTACTGTTATTACCTTCTTCCTAATATATTAACAATTTCTTCATGTGCAAATAAATTACTAAAATTTTATGAATATGAAATCTGAAGAAACTGCTATCTACCATTTAAAAGTTTTGTGTGAAATTGAGTAAATACAGTGCTAAATCTGAGTTTATTATTATTATTTTTTTTTCAATTTTATGTTTGTTATTTACTATATATGTACTATACAATTGTAAAATTGTGTGATATAAAGGCACTGTATCGTCCTATCGGCCACCCTGCTCTCTGGATATCGGCATTGGCCATTAAAAAAAACCATATCGGTCGACCACTAAAAAATACACCTCTTCATCTCAGCATAAGACGCTTTGACGGCAGGTTTGTGTACATGACTCTTAAAGGGGCGGGGTGAAAACTGACTAAAAACTTGGCTTAACCTTGCATACGTCAGCAGAGAAGAGTCACTCATATCACCGGAAGAGCAAGTTATGGCATTTTGATTAAAGATTACAAGTTCATCATATTTGATAAAACAGCAAATATGCACGGATGAATCGTCCACAATAAGACCATTAACATGCATTAATACAATAAATAGGGTAAATTTTGATTTCATGCCGACTTTAATAGTCGACTAACTGGTGCAGAACGAGTACTCGATAGTCGAATACTCCTGCACATCCCTAACACACATCCTTGCAAAGGTCAGACATGGAGATATGCTGTTTCCTTCATTGGAAGAGGACCACTTACAACCAGTTATTTTTAGCTCTGATAACATAAGACCTAAGGAGCTGTCAAACATAAAATGCCATTCTGCAATTTGACCTTTCACCAAATCAACACGAAGGAAAAACGCAGAAAGAAAAAGCTATCAAGTTACTGTATGTACCTGCTGACCACTGTAGAATGATCTTAACACACCTAACTGGGTGTTCATAAAAGACCCACACAATCTTGATTCTGTTAAATAGTTTATACTGCTGTAGATATATATTCATAAAACTATCAGTCTTCAGGACTCCTTAACATTATTTACATGTGGGAGTGAAAATATAGAGTGGGACTTGTCCTAAACAAGTCAAGACAAAGAAGGATGTAATCATGATGTGTGAGATTTTTTTTATGTTAAAGCACTTTCTCCTATCCCAGATTAATATGCAAAGACAACTATAAGTAAGCCATTTGTAGGTTAATTTACTTGTAAAGTGTGAACACTGTGACTCTGTGGTGCCAACAAAACACTGCTCTGTTTGTTTCAGTGTCTCAACCAACCCAACATAGCTATATTGGCTCAACCAATGGAATGAGTTTGGGGCAGGACTGCGGGGTGAGTGCTTGGGAAACATGTTTGAAAAAAGACATTTTAAAGGGGCTTAGAAAGGGGTGACTTCTGTCATGTGGATATGGTTTGGGGATGTGTAAACGAGCTTCTCCCATTAACTCATCCAAAAAGAGCTAGGGTGAATGTCAAGATTTTTAGTGAATAAGGACTTAAATTTTGGACTGATTCTCACTGAAACCTATCACATTTCTTCAGAAGACCTGGATAAAACCAGTGTTTACTAACCTTTTTTGTAGGGATGCTCCGATCAGGATTTTTACAGCCGATACTGATCACTGATCTTTTTGTCACCTGATCGGCCAATACCGATCCCGATACCAATCATTTCAACTTTTATCAGGATCTGTCATAACTGGCTATATGTAAGCTTTCTGCACAGTGCACACTGTCACTATTAATTGAATTTTCCTCTTCCCAGTAATATCACTATGCCAGTATTCACCACACACAGTGATGACATGACAGTGCTGCTGATGTCTTAACGGAGCCACACATGTCTTTTTCAACATGAGCAGATGTAAATATCGGCCGTTACCAATCGGTGGCCGATTGATCGGAGCATCCCTGCTTTTTTGCCGTCAGTACCCCAACAGCACCATCAGTAAGTGCAAGTACCCTTTCATCGAAACAAAACCAAAGATGTGTACCAAAGGCTAAATATTATTTAACATATCATTAAAGGAATAGTTCACCTGAAAATGTAAAGTATTTGTCTCATCATTTACTCACCCTCATGCCATACCAGATGTGTATGACTTTCTTTCTACTGCAGAACACAAATTAAGTGATTGGATTTTTGACGCATGCACAGAGAAGCTTGAAATCATGATCGCCAAGGAGACAGCTGATGTCAAGATCTTTAGTGAAAAAGGAGTCAAAGGAGAAAAAGGTCTGTTCTCACCCACAAACCAATTGGACTGCTTCAGAAGACATGGATTAAACCACTGGATTCATATGGATTACTTTTATGCTGCCATCATGTGCTTTTTTGGACTTTGAAAGTGTTGGACCTAGGGCTGGGCAAAATTATCGATTTTCTAATGCATCATGATCTTCGTATAAACGATCTCAATATCCATTCTTAAATCCCAAGATTGATCTTTTACTCTATGTGGCAACCCTCTATAATGCAAGTAAATCACTCGCATGTGCAACCAAATCTCATGCTATGCAAATAAAAATGTCTATGATTTGCCACTGGCTAATCAATGTTCAGATTTCACTCACCAGTGATTGAGTAGTATAGTAAAGAAGAAGTTATTAGCACAGAGGTCCTTTCACTGCGTGTTGAGAGTAAAAGTTTAGTTTAACTGGTTCTGTGTGTCCAAATATAAGACCCATGGATCCATTTGTCATTGAATAGTGTCTCTTTTAATACCGCTTCTGTTCTTTACATTCAGTTGTTGATAAAAAAAAATAAATAAAAAAAAAGAATAATTTGATTTTAATCACACATGGATGTGCTAAAGAAATTACGCACGTCTTCTCTTATTATATGTGCCACTAATTTTAAAGAGACGGTACCGATTTAGTGTGTGTTCTACATATCAATGTAAATACAATGTAAATAGTACAAATTATGCAAGGAAACAACAAATATGTCACAAAAATATACATGCAACATAATGCAATTTCAAGACATTAATTGATGGAATGGACTGAATTTGAACATTTTTCAAAAGCTAAAATGTGATCAGTTTGATGTAAAAATGTATATTTTCAAATTGTACCTAGAAAGGTTGACTAGAAGTTTCCTTTATAATTAATAGGGAATTTTTCTTATAAATGAGAGAGAATTTATTTTATACTGTATGTAAGCAGAAGCAAAAATGTATCCATATGAATCGATATCGAATCGAGACCTTGTGAATTGGAATTGAGTCGAGAAATCTGTATCAGTACCCAGCCCTAGTTGGACTCCATTCGCTTGCATTGTATGGACCTACAGAGCTACAGAGATATTTTCTAAAAATCGTTTTGTGTTCTGCAGAAGAAAAACCTCATACCCATCTGGGATGGCATGAGGGTGAGTATATAATAAGAGAATATATATTTTTGTGTGAACTATCCTTTAACAAATTCAAAACCAAGTAGAAAACTACACTCTGCAACCATACAGTATATACAGTATTACATATATAAACCATTTTTGTTGAATATCAGAAAAAATACCTATATTGTGATATATAGAGTTACCCTGATATAAAATTACTCAAACCATCACTCCTGACTCACACTCACCCTCGTGCTGTAACAACTGTTCATTTGGATAAACTAGGATATTCCTTTATGGTTTCCTGTACAAACGCACACACTCAAACTCACAGCAGGTGTGCAAGAAAAGCTGCTCAGCAGGACTCAATTTCAAGGGCTGAAATGCCACTCAAAATTGTTATGAAAGCTCATTTACTCACAAACACACACACACACACACACACACACGCAGTGGAGCTGGATAACAGGGTCAGTACACATTATTTACAGTTGTTTTCGAGCAGTGGAACAGGATCTAACACCACAAGGGCACAGATTCCAGACTTATCTCTGAGGGAACTCAGAAACCCAGAAAATAACACCAGTAAAACACAAACAGAGGGACTGACAATTCCTTAATAATCCCAAAACACCTCAATCAGTGAACTGAGCCTTGTATTAACAGAAAAACGTACTCTCACTTTTCTACACTGATAATCAGGGCGGTAACCATCATAGACATTCACATAGGTCACCCACGTCCCCCCAATACTCAAATTATTGGTTCATCAATTTGGGTTATATGTTTTTCATGGCAGATTCTTGAAAAATAGGTAAAATCCTTGCTGAAAATCATGAGAAAGAAGAGAAACAGAAACAGAAAAAAAAGAGGAAAGAACAGAAGTGGAGAGGAGAGAAGACTTTTTTACTTTTATTTGTTAACTTAAAAAATGCAAATTCCGCTCTAATTCTAGTGGCTATAAGAGCCTTCAACACAATCTCTGTGTCTACCAAACCCTCTCCATTAAAATTTTTTTTTTTTTGTATTAACCAAATAGCCAACATTGCTTCTCCCACCATCCTTCCATTGATTAGAGATATTGTTTTATTTTCTGAAGCTACATATTTGGGACCAAGTATGAACATTTTCTCATTAAAAACTCCCTGTTCTCTAACCCAACTACCTAAAATTCTAAACAACCCACTTAACCTAGAACAATGTAAAAACAAATGATCTCTTGATTCTTCAGCACTATATGGACATTTATTGTCAACAGTGGGGTGCCACATGTCTGTTTATAGCTACCGCCAATAAACAATCCTCCACTGGAGATCCGCAGTGCGTTTCTAATCCTTCCCTAAATATTTTTTGTGTGTGCTCGGGCAGTCGGTAGGGACGGCTTTGTACCACTACCCCAGGTGCCGTCTCAGTGTGGTGCTGGATGTGGTTTGTACAACCTGGCAGAGGAGAAAACACGTCTGCAACTTGGCAACCTCTGTGACTTCATACGGTGAGAGGTGGTCTCCACAAGTGACATGATTGGCTTTTACATTCACCTCCAGTCCGAGCTCCGCCCTCTCCGGAAATACCGTTGCCAACGTCACAGGGACCGCCTCCCTCCACAATTTCAGGAGGTTGAGATGGTATATTTGACATGCGTCACTTCTATCTGTTTGTTTTACCTCATAATCGAGATCTCCCACTCGTCGTGTGTCCTCAAAGGGCCCTTGCCACTTGGCGAGTAATTTAGAGCTCGATGTGGGGAGTAATACGAGTACTTTATCTCCCGGTGCAAATTCCTGTAGCCGAGTACCCCTGTTATACAGCCGGCTTTGATGTTCCTGAGCTTGGAGCAAATTCTCCTGTGTTAGTTGACCCAAAGTGTGGAGTTTTGCTCTAAGATCAAGAACATATTGAATTTCATTTTTACTGTTTGAAGGTCCCTCCTCCCAAGTTTCCCATATGACGTCGAGCACGCCGCACAGCCGCCGCCCATACAGCAGTTAAAATGGGGAAAACCCTGTGGAGGCTTGCGGGACCTCTCGCACTGCAAATAACAGGGGTTCGAGCCATTTATCTCAATTTCTAGCATCCTTGTGCACGAACTTACGAATCTTATTTTTCAGGGTTTTATTAAATCATTCCACCAACCCGTCTGTTTGTGGATGGTAAACACTGGTGCGAATAAATTTAATACCCAATAATTCATACAGTTCACGTAGTGTTCGTGACATAAATGTAGTGCCTTGATCCGTGAGGATTTATTTCGGAATCCCCACTCAGCAGATTATTCTGAAGAGTGCCTCCGCAACACTACGTGCTAAGATGTTGCGCAGAGGCACTGCTTCCGGATATCGCGTTGAATAGTCCACCAGAACCAATACAAAGCGATGTCCATGTGCTGTCCGCTCTAATGGCCTGACAAGGTCCATGCCAATTCTTTCGAAGGGGATCTCGATAAATGAAGGGGGCACAAAGGCGCTCTTGGGGTAGCCGGCGGATTCACCAGCTGACATTCAGGGCATGCCGCACACCACCTGCGAACATCCCCGCGAATGCTCGGCCAATAGAAGCATGCCATTAGTCGGTTCAGTGTCTTTTCCTGCCCTAAGTGACCCGCCATTGGATTATAATGAGCCGTCTGGAATAACATTTCCCGACGGCTCCATGGTATTAACAGCTACGTTGTATCCTCTTTTGTCTGAGCGTCCTGTGTCACTCGATACAACCGCTCTTTTATAATAGCAAAATATGGATATAAAAGTGCGATATTTGGTTGGAGTCACTGACCATCAATAACTTTCACTTGGACAAGGGCATGCCTGAGGGTTTCGTCTCTCGACTGCTCTAGAGGGAAATCCCTTTTGGAAAATCCTCTAAGGACGGGAGGGGCCAAAGCCTCCCCCTCCCTTACGTCATCCTGACATGGAGCTGACGAGGACCACCCCGGTTCTGCCTCCCCTGCCAATGCATCGCACATTTCACATCTAACAACTTTCTCGCAGGACCCATCCACACATATTCCCTTTAATACATTTCTTAATTCCGGCCAATTAGTTCCCAAAATTAGTGGATGGGTGAGGCGGGAACTAACTGCTGCCTCCACTCTATGTTTTTGTCCCAGAAATTTAATAACGAGTGTCACTACAGGATAATTGTGAATATCCCCATGCACACACCTCACCCTCACACTTTTGCTTGTGCCCAAAGCCTCGTCTTGAACCAAACACTGGTGTATATTGGTCTGGTTACAGCCCATATCTACCAAGGCTTCATGTGTACTCCCCTTGACACTCACCGGTATTCTGTATGCTCCGGCTCAATCGGGGGCAGCCCGTGGAGTGTTTGAGCATTGGTCCCGGAAGTACCCTGGATCCCCACAACTCCAGCAGGCCAGCCCAGGCGTTATGCTCGCACCTGTGACGGTGGGTACATCCACCTGAGGAGGAGAGTGACGAGACACTGATGCCACTGGTGGCGGGTGTGGCAGGGTGAGCAAGAGACAGACACAATGGTTGTGGTGTCAAGCCTCGGAGAGGCATTTATTGGAAACAATAATAAATGTAAAAGTGTTCAAAAGGGGTAATAAAGTGTCCAAGGGAGAATAGTGTTCATAATAAAAGGGGGAATCTGGCATCCTCATGGTGATCGGGGCTCCGTGAAAGGGGTGGGGTAGTGTTCATAGGAAAGCCCAGGCACAGGCTGGGTCAGTCGGCTGCTCACGCTCCCCTCCAAAGTCTACGGCACGTGGGGCAGCGGCGTCACTGGCGGCCTGTCTTCCCAGGCCCACGGCAAGCGTGAGGGTAAGGTGGCCCGGCATCTAGCCCGTCGGCGGCAACGTGAGCTGTTCACCCCCGGCGACT
Organism: Myxocyprinus asiaticus; assembly: GCF_019703515.2. Lineage (NCBI taxonomy): Eukaryota > Metazoa > Chordata > Actinopteri > Cypriniformes > Catostomidae > Myxocyprinus > Myxocyprinus asiaticus. The sequence goes on from NC_059346.1 coordinate 28,832,879, forward strand.
CATTACGGCATCCGGGGGTCTGAAGCACGGGTCCGATCCATCCCAGCTCTGGTCCTGGGTGTGCGAGAATACCAGTGTGTGCACACATGGAGATTTGAAGCTGGCTCCCCAAGAAGAGGTGCGCTCTGCATTTTAAAGACAGCGGTGATGAAGCATTATCCCCATCAGGTGTGCTTCATTCACCGCTGACTAAACGAGGCTTATTAATTATGCACCTCTTCTCGCTCTCCCGCCCAACTCCCATCATGAGCCAGGCTGAAGAGCGGCCCTAAGAGGCAGGGCGATAATGACGAGCCAGAGGGGTGGATCATTCCGCCGCATCTCCACCCCCACAAGCGTCACCCCATCGGCATCTCCTCCCACGCTCACATCCAATCATGGAATCCAGAGCCGGAGGTGCACACTCTTTAGCAGCCCACACGGGAATGCTACTTCCTCAACCAGGCCCTACGGTCGGAGTGGACATAAGGGGGATACCTCTCCAGCCCAACTCCTCCTCTCACTCGCACCCAGGTGGGAACAGAGAAAAAAAACACGAATTAATATGACAGCCTCAGCCAGCTACAGGGTAAATGCTTATTAAGTGTCACTTACCCTTTGCTGCAGCTGGGAGGCCATCCTCATGTTTTCTCTGTCCCATTCCAGGCTTTCAATCGAACTGGCGAATGAGAGGAAGAGTGACGAAACTGTAGGTGCCCAACTGTGCCGTCTTTGCCCACAAAAGTGCCCACATTCTCCACCACTGTGGCAGGGTGAGCAAGAGACAGACACAGTGGGTGTGGCGTCAAGCCTCGGAGATGCATTTATTGGAAACAATAATAAATGTAAAAGTGTCCAAAAAGGGTAATAAAGTGTCCAAGGGGGAATAGTATTCATAATAAAAGGGGGAATCTGGCATCCTCACGGTGAATGGGGCTCCATGAAAGGGGCGGAGTAGTGTTCATAGGAAAGCCCAGGCACGGGCTGGGTCAGTCGGCCGCTCACACTCTCCTCCAAAGTCCATGGCGCATGGGGCGGTGGCATCACTGGCGGCCTGTCTTCCCAGGCATGTGGCAAGCATGAGGGGAAGGCAGCCCTGCATCTAGCCCGTCGGCGGCAACATGAGCTGTTCACCCCCGGCGACTCATTACGGCATCCGGGGGTCCGAAGAACGGGTCCGGCAGCACGTCCACTTGTCTGATCCCTCCCAGCTCTGGTCCTGGGCATACGAGGATGCCAGTGTGTGCACACATGGAGATTTGAAGCCGGCTCCCCGAGAAGAGGTGCGCTCTGCATTTTAAAGACAGCGGTGATGAAGCATTATGGTCAAACATAAATAAATATATAGAAAAAAAAATTAAACAGACACACATATATACATATATATATATATTGTATAAGACGCACACTTGCATTTCTAGATGCAGACTTAATGTTTTTAAGAATCTTAGCCCACACTCCTTCCTCCAATGCCAAGTTGAAATCTTTCTCCCATACTCTCTTGAGAGAAGTTAAGGCTCCGTCCCCCAGACTCTGAATTAACAGGGAGTAATACACTGATGCCTCATGACCTTTTCCAAAAGCCGCAATCACCTCTCCCAAAGCATCTGCCTCCTTAGGGGGGTGTGTGCTACTCCCAAAAATAGTACAAAGCAGGTGGCGAAGTTGTAAATACCTATAAAACTGAGGTCTGGGGATCCCAAAATGATGGACCAAGTTTTCAAACGATCTCAACACTCCACTTTCCTATAGGTCACCGAGTGTAGCAACCCCCCCCACTCTGGCCAGCAGAAAGGGGACTTGCCAATACACAATCTTGAGTTCTGCCATATGCTCGAGGCAACATTTAAATAAGTGTCCAATTTAAACAATCTGGACACTTTAGTCCATACAGAGTGTACATGCGAAATAACGGGGTGTAACTTAACTTTTCCGATTAGTTTGATAGAGATGCTTTGTAATGGTGAAATAGGGGCAAGGACTGCCAATAACAATAACAAACCAGGGAGGGGCTCTCTCAGGTGGAAGTGACCAATGAGCGAAATGTCTGAGACTGAACACATAGTATTAAAACAAAATCTTGGGTAGGCCTAGCCCACCTTTGTCTATTGGCCTATGTAACTTATTAAAATGCAATCTGGGATGTTTACCATTCCAAATGAAGGACTTCGCTATGCTATCAAATTGCTTGAAATAAGAGAGGGGGACATCTACAGGGAGAGATTGTAGCAGGTAGTTAAATTTTGGGATACAATTCATTTTAATAACGTTAACCTTCCCAATCATCGATAAATGTAATTAAGCACGCCTGCCCACATCGCTCGAAAACCTTTTTATTAAAGGGTCAAAATTAGATCAGACAAATTTGCTGGGAATAAAATCCCCAAATACTTAATGCCCTGTTTGGGTCACTGGAAGGCGCCCGGCTAGAAAGCCGTTACTGGACAGTACGCTGTCAGAGCCAAAGCTTCGGATTTAGACCAATTGACTTTGTATCCTGAGAACTTGGAAAAGGAATTAATAATTCTGTGGAGGCAAGGCATAGATCTAGTAGGTTCAGAGACAAATAATAAAATATCATCTGAGTAAAGCAGAAGCTTATGCGCCACACCTCCCGCAACCACCCCTGGAAAATCATCCCACTTTCTTATCGTGGCTGCTAATGGTTCCAGGGCAAGACAGAACAATAATGGGGAAAGAGGGCAACCCTGCCGAATGCCCCTATCCAGAGTAAAATAATCTGAAATTAATCCATTTGTTTGTACCGCTGCTACAGCGTGTCTATAAAGTAACTTAATCCAACCAATAAATGTACTCCCGAACCCATACATTTCCAAAATCTTAAAAAGATAATCCCATTCTACCATATCAAACACCTTTTTGGCGTCAAATGAAATGGCAGCGACCGGAGACTGATCATTCGCTACTGACCACATGATATTGATGAGACGCCCGATGTTATCAGAAGAGCTGCGGCCCCGAATAAACCACACCTGATCTATATGTATAAGAGATGTCATAACCTTACTTAATCGGTTAGCCAAATGTTTACATCTAGTTGGATCAGGGAGATTGGATGACAACTTTTACACTCGCTTGGATCTTTGTCCTTTTTAAGAATCAGACTGATCCGGCTTGTGTCATGGTTGGAGGAAGCTTTCCATTCATTAATGATTCAGTATAAACTTCTAACAAAATTGGAGCCAGTTCTGTAGCATAGGATCTAAAAAATCTGTGGCAAAACCATCTGGCCCCGGAGCCTTGCCAGTAGGTAGGGACATAATTACCTCGTCAAGCTCCTCCAAGTTTATCTCAGAATCAAGAGAGTTTTTTTGCTCAAACTTCAGTTTAAGATCTAATGGTTCCACAAAGTTTCTAATATCTTCATCAGTAGATGAAGACATGGAACTATAAAAATCAAAATAGAACTCTTTAAAGGCATTATTAATATCAATGGCTGAGGTAAAAATGTCACCATCAGCAGATTTCACGAGAGAATGATAAAAAGAGACTCTTTCTGCTTTATATATCTAGCCAAAAGCTTCCCTGCTTTGTCCCCCGACTCAAAGTATGACTGTCTTGCCCTGAATAACCAAAACTCCACTTTCTGCGACAAAATACTATTATATCTATATTTCCATCGGGTCAGTTCTCTGAGGCCATCAGATGACATACGGTGCTTCAGCTCTGCCTCTACACTTTTAATATTTCCTTACAGCTCCATGAGTTCTCGTGCTTTGGATTTTTTTGATGAATGAGGCATACTGTATGATCCGACCCCTAAGAACCGCCTTAAATGCCTCCCAAGCCACACCCACAGAGGATACCGAGGACCAGTTGGTCTCCATATAAACACTGATTTCAGTCTTTAACATTTGTTGGAAATCAGGATTTAGCAAAAGGGATACATTAAGGCGCCAACTATATGATTTATTTTTCTCTATATGTGGCAAGACCTCTAAACTCACCAAGGTGCGATCCGAGACTAAAATGTTTCCAACTGAGCAATCAACGACAGATGAAATGAGGGATTTGGATATATAAAAAAAAAATCTATTCTAGAATAAATCTTATGGACTGAGTCCATCAAAAGATTAAAGTCTCCTCCCAAAATATGAGGGGTGCCAGCGGCTTGCAACATCCCTTCAAGAGCTATAAAAAAAGCCCTGATCATCAGCATTAGGTGCGTAAATATGAGCCAAAATCAGACTTTGCCTCTGAATATCTGCTAAAACAATAATGACTCTTCCTAATTTATCATTAAACTGTTTAAGACATTTGAATTGTAAATGTTTATTTACCAATATAATGACTCCCCTGCTCTTACTTGAGCCAACACTAAAGAAAAGGTGTCCACCCCATATCTTCCCAAATTTTTCAGCTTCCTGCGGAGAAAGATGCGTTTCTTGAAGAAAGACTATATCATATTTCTTATGTTTAAGAAAAGAAATAACCTTCCTTCTTTTTATGCGGTACCCCAACCCATTCACATTCCATGTGGAGAGAGATAGTACACTCATATTAACATCTGACATTTTGATATAATAGAAAAAATTAATTATGTGCCAAAAACTAAATTATGAAGACCACATTTCAACAATAATGCAACAATAAAACCCCGAACTTCCCCCTGAACAAAACAAACAGAAAAAAGAAAAACGTGCGCATTAACCCCGTGCACAAAAGCGCCAACCGGCGTCAATCCCTTTAAACTCAAAGAGTCCATGTACGCTTACGAGAGCCCCCAGTGACAACTTTGTCATCAGATTGCTCAATTTTGCCTCACAAATTTGTAAGGCAAAATTACATAACATCAAATATTTTGTAAAACAAACCCCAGCCAACAGGCAGAATAAACACAAAGAATGTGTAGACTCGAAGGTGTGTTCCTTCACAAAACAAATTCCAGCCGATATAAAGCCGTTCATTTTCCTCAGACAGACAAACGAATCTTCAGTGAGCCAGCTGATGAGTGCAGCAGATGACGTAATCATTCCAATGTCCCACGAAAATACTCCACAAATCATACTCCAGCCAACAGGAGGCATAAGCACAAGGAACTGACAGATTCATCCATAACTGTCCCGAAGTAGTGTTATTTAACAAAACAAGCTCCAACCGCTAGCGGAACCAGCACAAAAGGAAACGAAACACGCATCCCGGTTCCTCGGATGGTCAAGAGTCAATTCACTCGGAGGCCGCATAAAAGTATATATATACTTTATAAAAGACATCCTTTGTGTTGGCATGTAGATATTTTGTGGTCATCCATAGTGTCTATTCTCAATCTGCCCGGGAACTTCATTGTAAAAGTGATCTTCCCGTCAATGCAAAAGTTTCTTTAAGGAAAAGTGTTAATCCACAAAACACCCAAAAAGAAACAAAAATGGCGCCCAGCTTCCTCCGAAAACCAGAGTATGTACAGTGAATCAACTCACAAGAAAAACACTCAATGGTTACTCGCCCATTGTTTCAATAAAATACATTGCCTGATTGGGACATGTAAATACTTTGCTGCCGTCCTTGGTGTTTATTCTCAGTCTGGCCGGAAACATCAGAGCAAAAGTGATCTTCTGCTGATGTAAGAGTTTCTTGCATTCCTTAAACCGATCGCATTTCTCTTGTCAAGTTCGCAAAGTCCGGGAACAAGAAAATATTGTAATTCGTCCAAGAAAGCTTTCCTTTGCTACTCGCCTGGTGCAACACGAGATCTTTATCGGATTATCTAAAAATTTGGCCAGAATCGATTTGGCCTTTCTCCCTCAGCAGATCTGTGAGCTGTGACTCTGTGAGCTCGCTCGATTTCCAGCTTGTGGCCTGTTATGTCGAGCAGACTCGGGAAAAGCTTGTCTATGAATTTCACCATATCTCTTCCCTCCTCATGCTCAGGAATTCCAACAATTCAAATGTTATTCCTGCGGCTTCTATTCTCAAGATCTTCAAGCTTCAAGAACTCACTCCAAATCAACTTTGGTCGCGGGCGGATTAGCGGCTAATTCCTTCTCTAATGACTCCAAATAATCAATTCGTTTTTCAACATCTGTCACTCTTGTGACTAACCCAGAGAATTTTTTTTCCATCGCCGTAATCGATCGATATATTACAGCGAGATCCTCCAAGTCTGCAAGTACCTTCATCAACATCACCGACATGTTCCCCGCCGCGCCATCCAAATCGAGTCTCCGGTCCACAGGCCTGTCTGGGAACCCGTAAGTGTCTTCTAATGTCTCCAAAGCCTGAGAATTTTGACTTCTTTGCCATGTTTTCCTCAAACAGCCAATGTGTAACTGGGTGTATCGAATTTCACCGGATTATACCATGAAAATAATTAAAAAAATTAGCAAAGTGCGCAGAGCTGTCTCTCACATGTCTGCCCTTCGCATGGCGTCACGTGGCTCCGTTCCGTCATTTTAATTTTCATATTTTTATGATAATAAGAACTTTAATAGCTTTTATTTTCATTCACATTTTCATTTTTAATCATGAATTTACAGGACGAGCATATAGCAGATTATGCATTTATTTATTTATGAAGAGAACAGATGAACAACAGAGACACCACACGAAGCAGATGAATGTTTTTTTTTCCCAGCAGTGACAGTGGAGGCCACTAAAACATGACATATGAACAACGCAATATTACAAAAAACAAATACGATTAAAATATGAACAAAACACGTAAAAAATTAACTGAACAAAACTCAATCGACAACTCAAACCTTCCTCCTGGTCCGCATTGACTTAAACTGGGTGCTCACCTGTGCATAATCAAACGCATCAAGGGAGACTGATGCTGAGGCAATTGTCATTAGATTTTGCGTCTTTGCCTCGGACAGATGACTTCTCGTGGCAGTTTTAATTTGGTTCTGGAGGCTGAACCTGCGCTCTGCTGCCACACTGGAGACTGGAATTACCAGCGCTACTTCAGCCAATGTTTTGAAGTTGGGAAACATTTCTCCCAGGGAAGCGATCAAAAGTTTGCAGGACTCTCTGAATGTGGCAGCATGCGCTCCTTCTGCACCAGTGGCGCAGCCGCACCCCTCTGTGACCCGTAGTGGACACAGACGCGCTCCAAAGCATCCAGCCCATAGCTCTTCAATGCATTGTCAGCACCCGGATAGCGAGATGCATTGAGTACGGTGTCAAGGTCAGCGATGAGGCCCACATGCTCCGAAGGGAATCTTTTTCTGATAGATCTGGTGACCTCCGCGATGTACTCTGTGCGCAAAACTGAAGGCTCTGCACGTCTGCCTGGGTCAGCGTTATGCCACAGAACTTGGTCGTCTTGTAAAGCCTCATTGAATTTCATCTCCACCTCACCTGGCCCATTCATCAAGTCCTCTAGGCTAGCAAGGGTCATGTTCACGATAGGTTGGATGGAGGAGATGTTAACATCTTTTTGGAATGTGAGATTCATGCGGTTCACCACGGACAAGATGTCTGTCAGCAGGTGAGTTAAGGCAGGGAATGTGTATTTTTGGAGGTGCTTTCTAATACCCTTAGCTACTAAGGCAGTCTCTTGCAGCTTCCTCCTCCTCCAACACTAGAGAAACCCAGTTGGCATGTATGCCCTTAACCGCCCTCTCCAATGACATCCAGCGCATAGCGATGGTTGTTTTAGGCTCAACATGTCGTGTTCCTCCATTTCATTTTGGAGTTCACTTAATCTGTGTGTTCGAATGGGGGAATTCTTGTAGTATGTGTATATGTTATTAATAGTGGTGACATATGCACTTATTTCACGCACAGCCATGGAGGCATCAAAGGCAGCCAATGCCATTCTGTGCACACCATAGAGAATGTTTATGAGGTAGGGACAGTCATACTGATGCAGCTGTTGTGCAACTCTGGCCTTTCGACCCACCATCACACTCGCTCCATCACTTCCCAGTCCAACTACCCGAACCATAGCTACACCACGGCCTGTCAACACATCTTTTATTTTTGCTGTGATGCATTCTGCAGTGCCAGAGGGTATTACATTATTTCCAATGAACACAGTTTCAGGCTCCCCTCTCTGCTGAAGTGTCAGGTATGTGATCAGCATTTTCTCAACTGTGATATTAGTAGTTTCATCTACTATTATCCCGACGTATCTGCTGTTGGTGAGGCAGTCATCCACTGCGCTGGTTATGGTCATTGCTATAGCCTCCTCCATCTGACTGACAGTGTCGTGTGGGTGTACGTGGGTGTACGTGTTCAGGTTTGGACACCCAGCAGACTCTAAGAGGTGTATTAGGTTAGGATATAGGTGGCTCGGGGTGTTTGTATTTGCCATATGCAACACAACCTTAAGCTGTGTTTTTAATGCCTCGTTACAGGCAGCCTGTGATTCCTCTACATGCTTGACCATTGCCACACTCTGGTTGACCACCCGTGAAGCTTCGACGTGGCTATGGCTACTTTTGTGATCATTCACAACTGATTTCTGCATCGCCGTGCACCCTTGGACAAATCTGTTACTCATGTTAGCTTTTATGCAGATGTCGCAGAACATTTTGCCACCTTCCCTCCTCAGCCACGTGAACTCCTGCTCCCACTGAACCCAGTACTCCCTTCTGACCTCCTTGCTGCCACTTGCTTGACCCGTAACATTAACTGCCGGTGACTGATATACATTGTCTGTTGTTTGTCCTTCATCCTCCACTGCATCTGCATCAGCCCCTCTTTTTTCACCTCTTTTATCAAAAACATCACAACTATTTGGCCGTTTGATGAAACTTTTCACACTCAGCTGCCGTGACATTTTTACAATTGTATGTAGCGGTGACTAAAGCTACACAGGACAAAGACATCATGCGCTGAGATCAAAGATGCGACAATACTAGATAATAGCTAATTAATATGCGCACTTGCCATCAATTGGACAGGGGCGGGAATCACAGTTACAAGTTACGACAGATCACCCTCCGTGTAATCTGTCAAAATGATGGATGGCCTTCAGATTTTTCCATCACTGCTAAAAAAAAAATCGGTCAATGACGGAAAATATTCAGTTAACTCGACCTCTGAGTGGGAGGGCTCTTGTGCCCTCTGATACGCTGACATATGATCCTCCACCAGTTGGATGGCCTCCTCCAGCCACGCCAGGCAGTGGCACTGGACCCACTCCAGCGTTCCTTTCGGTAAACGACAGATAAGCTGCTCCAGCACCATGAAAACGGGTGGTCGCGCCCATCCATCTTCATCGACCAGAAGAGTTGTCGGTATTGCTCAGGGCTGTGACCGACCCACTGCGGGATGGTCTTCCTCAGATCATCATACACCAGGAGACTTGCCACCAGTAGTTGTAGCGCCACGAGTTGAGCTTCCCCGGACAACAGTGGATGAGTCTGGCCACCCACTGATCACGCAGCCAGCCCCAGATCACGGCAGTCCTCTCGAACAGATCCAGGAAGGCCACGGGATCATCTTCATGAGGGTAACCGGGGGCATGAGGGCTGCTGGGTCCGGGGTCACAGCCGGGGCTTTCTCCTGGTGTAGTAGGCTCTGGATCACATGCCGGTCCTCTGCTTGAGCTTGGAGCACCTCCTGGAATCAGTGATCCTGGTCCTGGCGTAGCTCAAGCAGGCCCTGATGTTGCACATGGTGCATACTGGCGAGGGTCTTGATGACTTCCGCCAACTGCGAGGACTCCATGCCGGCATATTTCCTCCAATTCTCCTGGGTTTTGGCACCAGTGTAAATGTTCAAGGAAGGGAGGGAATGGAGGACACAGGAAACTTGGGCTTCAACTCAAAGGTATAACTTTAATAAACAAACTCAAAGGGGCTTTTCAGCATAACACTCTTTAGCTTAAACACAACACAGTCTCTTTCAGATGGGTAGCTCTCTCTCCCTTGTCTCTGGCGTGGTCCCTTTTATCGCTCTCTCCAGTGCTTACTGCAATCAGAAACAGGTGTTAGACATTATAGCGCTCAGGTGTGTGCAATCTTACAGCTTTCTCTCTCTCCGGGCGAACGCTCAACCACGTCCCCGATGCCACAGTGCAGTTTTGGGAAACGCACTAAAAAATAACTTGTAAAATTGCTTGTAGAAAATGCTCTTAACCGCTAAGATCGATCGTTATTGGGAAACGAGGCCCTGACCACTTTGACTCTTTACAGTCTCTAAGAACAGCATAATGTGACACTTTTACACATATTATATAGAGTGCCTTTTTTCAGACATTTTCAAAATACTTTAACTCTGGAGTCTTAAAGCTCAAAAGAGACTCCTCCTCTGGCTCCACATCCACTACCGCTGAGACCTCTAATTTGGGAAAACAAAGATAGCTTTCTATGGCCCATTCAGCCAAGTTATTCTCTTCTGACTCTTGTCTAAAGACAGAGAGTAGTGCAGAAAAAATGTCCTCCATCATTTTCTTCCAGTTCACACTATTTTCAGATCTGCTATCCGTGTACATCCTGCTCTTGCCATAATATTCTGGATACATTTAGATTTGAACACCTGGGCTTGTACTATTGGGTTATTGAATAAAGGCTTGTGTCCAATCCAACATCCAAGATTTGAAATGTACCTCTTTATTTTCAAAACTGAAGTCCATACTTTTAAAACTGATTGGTAAAAAGAGGAATTATGTATCAAATCCATGTCAGCCAGATTAATTAAAAACAACTGCACATCATATTTTGAAAAAGTCCACTTTGTGTAACAAAATGTGTGCTGTATTAGCCCAGCAATGATGTCCATTCCAAAAATAAATAAATAAATAAATATCTATTAATTTCCTTTGTAGGTTCTGAACAACAAGATCTGGGGGATTTAGAACACTCATTTTGTGTCAAAATGCAGAAGTGGCCAGATTGTTTGCGACCAGTACTCTGCCCCTGGTAGATAGCTGAGGTAGCACCCAAGACCGTCTAGACAGCCGGTCACACATTTTCTCCACCATACCCTCCCAATTTTTCATCTTGTATTGTTCTGTTCCTAAATATACTCCCAACTTGTTAAGTCCTTCCTTTCCCCATTTAACTCCTCCTGGAAATACTGGTGGATTTCTTCCGTGCCAGTTTCCTATTAAATACCCCTCACTTTTGTCCCAGTTTACTTTAGATGTTGAGGCTTTTTCATATTTTTAAAAAACTTCCTTTAAGATTAAAACATCATTGTCACTTCTTATAAAAACAGTTACATCATCAGCCTAGGCAGAAAAAGTATGTTTTTCTTCATATACCAAGGTCACCTTTCTTAGGTAATAAGGACAAAACCTCTCTTTTACTGGTTGGCAACTAATTTTTTTCATGAGAAACATTATAAACCTCAAACATATCTTCTTTTAATAAACTCCAGAATTGTTTATAAAACTCTATTGGAAGTCCATCTATACCAGGAGTCCAACCAGTAGAGAGTTGCTGTACAGCTTTTGACATTTCTTCTAGCTGTACAATCGTCTCAAGGTTTTATCTCTGATCATCAGTCAACCTTGGCAGGTCTTTTAGTAAACTGCTCATACAATAAAAATCACACTTTTCTGCTCCAAACGAATTGGTGTAAAAGTCTATTGCAAGTTCTCTCATTTCTTTTGGGTTAGATGTTAAAGTCCCATCAGGCCTTTTTAGATGCAGCAACAATTTCTGCTCTCCCTCCTTACATTCTATATTGAAAAAGAAAGAGCTTGGAGCATCCATTTCTTTTAAAGAAGAAAAACTAGCTCTAATTAAGGCTCCTTTAGCACGTTCATGAAAAAAAGATGCCAAAGCTTTCCCTTTTCCCCTTAAATTTTTCTACTTTTGCAGAGTCATCAATTAATCCTTCTTGTATTTGTTTGATTTCTTTTTCTAGCTATTTAACAGTATTACTTATCAAGATGTTATTGTGAGCAGTATAGTTTTGACCAAAAATTCTAATTTGAGCTTACCTACTTCCCACCATTGTTCAATGTCTTCATAATCACTTTTTTGTGTTATCCACTCAGCCCAAAATAAACTCAATTTATCACAGAAAGAAGCATCTTGTAATAATTTTATATTAAAATGCCAGTAGTAACTAGATTGTTGTGATTTCTTTTTGTTTATTTCCACCATGCATAAATGATGATCACTAAAACCATTTGGACAAATAATTGCTTTTATAACTCAATTGCTACTATTTTTACTCATATAAAATCTATCTAATCTAGCTACACTAACATGATCATGGAACGCCTTTAGCCAGGTGTATTGCCTCGCTGCTGGGTGTTCCATTCTCCACACATCAAACAAGCCATATTTCCTAATAACCTTATTTAAGGCATTAGAAGATGGAGGACAAGGCTCTTCTCCATTCCTGTCTAACGTGAAGTCTAAAATGCAGTTCCAATCACCTCCTAAAAACATAAATACATTATTGTCAAATCATTCTAAAAAAGTACACAATTGTGTAAAAGCTTTACCCTTTCTGCTCCATTATTAGGTGCATAAACATGAATAAATACAAAAGGTAAGCCCATTAATTCCACATGAACAGCTAAGATTCTACCTTTTTCTATTTCAGATGAAGACAAAATATTAACACTAAGTTTCTTTGACAATAAAATTGCAACACCTCCACTGATATTAGTATTATGACTTGAAAAGGTTTTGCCTTCCCACCACATTTTCCATTATATTTAGTTTGTCTTATCACTGTGTGTTTCTTGCAAAATTGTAATATCAATGTCTTTATTTTGAATATATTAATTTAATACTGCTCTTTTCTTACTATCCCTTCCTCCATTAATATTGATGGTCCCTATTCTAATGCTCTCCATAGAAAAAGAGAAAAGAGGAAGAAAAAATATAATGAAGAACAGGACAGAGCAAGATAAAAAAAACACACCTTTCGCCTGGGTAGCTCAGCGAGTATTGACGCTGACTACCACCCCTGGAGTCACGAGTTCGAATCCAGGCCATGCTGAGTGACTCCAGGCAGGTCTCCTAAGCAACCAAATTGGCCCAGTTGCTAGGGAGGGTAGAGTCACATGGGGTAACCTCCTTGTGGTTCTTGCTCTCGATGGGGCGTGTGGTAAGTTGTGCACGGATCGCGGAGAGTAGCATGAACCTCCCGTGCTGTGAGTCTCCGCGGTGTCATGCACAGCGAGCCACGTGATTAGATGCGCGGATTGACTCTCTCATAAGCGGAGGCAACTGAGACTTCTCCTCCGCCACCCGGATTGAGGTGAGTAACCGTGTCACCACGAGGATCTACTAAGTAGTGGGAATTGGGCATTCCAAATTGGGAGAAAAAGGGGATAAAAACAAAAAACAAAAAACAAAAAACACACCTTTCGTGACTTTATCACTGATTAGTTAAACCTTCTTTTGGTATCTTTCCTCTTCTCGATTTTGACATGATTTTTTTTTTTTACTCTAAATCATTTCCTTCTGCTTAATTTAACTTGATCTACTGTGATTCTTAAATAGTTTGCTGTTAAAAATGAGAGAGCAGGCTCACTGTGAAGTGACTAGTTTATGGTAAATAGCTGTTGTTTGCAAGGCATTAGGGGAAAATAAACATAACAATCATGACATTTTGGTGAAAGCTAGTGACATTTTGAACCATATATTCACCCCCCCCCCCCCCCCATGAAAATTCAAGTTTGTGGCACATAGTTAGTGTTCATGATGTTTCTGACCAACTCCTCTATTCTTTATCATTTCACATCAGCCTTCAATTGTCTGTCTAATGAGAAGTCAAATTATAAAAATTATAAATCAACCTTTGAAGCAATGTACATATTAAATGTAAAATTTTGCCAGGATTGAACAGTATATTTTTTTATGAAGAAAAAAAAAACCTGTACATAGTAAAATAACAGTATAGCACTGCATTGTGGGTTATAATGGTTAAATTCTCATAAGCCTTTGCACTTGATAAAGTACGTATGCTTGGCCAATGCATTGGGGCTACAAAAATGGTAAAAAAACGTACAAAGATTTTTATTCAGACTTAATAGAAGTCTTAGTTTTATTTAGTGTTGTTGTTTTGTTATGAATAGTTGTGTTTTGTTTGAAGTCACCATTATGGTGATTAGTGTTCTCTTGAGCTGGCACCTTGGACCTTCTGTATTTTTATATTATGTTCTTTCAGCCAGTGTAATTGTGTTTTAGTAGAACACAAGTTGTTACACTGTGCTACTTGGAAAACAAAACCTAAGGTCAGACTGAAAGTCTGATCCTACCTTGCAAATGGCATTATATGTGGCAATAAGTGTTTGATGTTTTTTATAAACTTACAGCAAACATGAGTTGTGACAAGACACACACACAGATATCGACACTCGGTAAAAAAATCAATTTAATTTCTTCATGCCGCAGTGCATGCTGGGAACTCAGCTGTTAATTTCAACAACAGTAAAACACTGTATTTTTACAGTATGATGCTGCCGACTACAGCTGCCAGTAGTTTACTGTTTTTTAACAGGATTTCTTTTTACAGTGAAGGTACAGTATATACTTGTTCAAATATATCCAATTAAGTTTTAATTCAGAAAAAGGAAACATTAATAAATACAAGAAAGCTTAACTGAAGAAAAGTCTAGGTATAGTTGAAAAAACCCACTAAACCCAGATTGCTCCTCTCACCCGTGAAGCACTCACGCACCCCAAACTCCTGACATGCAAAGCGAGAGAGAGAGAGAGACATAGAGAGAGAAGAGAAAGAAAAAAGAAAGAAGAGAAGAGAAGAGAAGAGAAGAGAAGAGAAGAGAAGAGAAGAGAAGAGAAGAGAAGAGAAGGAGACAAGGAGAAGAGAAGACTAAATACAGACATGAAGGGTATTAAGGTTTATGAAAATCTTGCAGCTGAAATATTTTGATCTCCTTGCAGGCCTGTCAAAAGCTCTTAAGGTAACAAGCCACACACACACACACACACACACACATAAATTCCTGCTCCATGTGATCCAACTTAATTTGGCTCAGAAATGGCCTTAAGTCTGAACTACAGTATGAGATGCTGTGCGAGTACACGGCAAGCACACATACAAAACTAGCTGACACACATGCTGCTCACAATACACACACAAACTGATCAATCAACCAATGGCAGTCAATGGCAGTCATCTCCAATTTCCATTTGCTGAAGACCCTTCAGAGATCACTTGTGGGAAAATAACAAGACTTATTATGTGTCCTAATGTAAACCCAGTCAGTGTGTGTGTGTGTGTGTGTGTGTGTGTGTGTGTGGGCGGGTTTGGGGGGTTTACGAGGACATATTTTTAGGTTACAAATGGGTAATTACAAGGGTATTATGCTATAAATGTGGTTTATGAGGACATTTCTAGTGCCCCCATAATTCAAATACTAATCGATGTTTTTTTGAAAATGTAAAAATGCAGAAAGTTTTTTTGTGAGGGTTAGGTTTAGGGGTAGGGTTAGGGGATATAATCTATAGTTCATCCATTATAAAAATCATTATGTCTATGGAGAGTCCTCATAAGGATAGCCGCACCAACGTGTGTGTGTGTGTGTGTGTGTGTGTGTGTGTGTGTGTGTCTTTTATTACTGTGCTGGGCATGAAATATCAGGTACAAAAATACTATCGTGGTTTACACCCTAAACTAAGCACATACACTGCAGAGTAGGTGATAAATATAGAGGAACAGGCTGTTTTTTCCTATCCCGGCTAATGAGTCTTACACTGCAAAAGGCACATCTGAGGAAACAGCTGCTGTGGGGCAATCAGCAATGATTACTCAGCACTCACTGGGTGCGTTTCAATCAGCTCCCTAATATAGTAGTCAGGACACTGATCAGGTTGTCGCCCATTTCTAGGGCTGTCTTAATCGCAAAATCGTTCCAGTGCACTGAAATATTTGCTCCCTAAGAATTCCCAGAATGCACTGTAAAAACAATCTTTTAAATAGTTGTTAGAGTAAGGTTAAAAATACACTCCTTTATATTTGTACTTCTTTATTTATCTTTCACAATAACACTGTATGTTTGAATAAATAACATGAAAATGCACAACAGTGTCATTCATACAGCAATGTTGTTGATTCATTCCAGCTGTGTTTAAAAGCTTGACCTTGTACTCTTGTCGCAGGTGATTGAGTTATAAGTGTCCCAATGCTCAGTGGATAAACACCCTTGCCAGTGTCCGAATTATGTTTCACTATATACTTATTCATGACACAGGGAGCTAGGGAGCTGATTGAGATGCACTCACTGTCAGTGTCTGTGTTAAAGTGTCTAAAGGTCTTACCCTGATTCTTCTCATAGCAGCGACAATCTCCATGCGACTGTTGGGTCTTGGGACGTCCAGGCTGCCAACATACTGCAAAAGAAACACATGCTTGAATGTTAGACACAGAGCTTTCTGCTTAAACTCTGTTGGAACAGTAATTGCAAAAGATGAATCAACCAGTTTAAAATTAATGACACCACTTAATTTGTGCAACTACTAACACACACAAACACTCTTTCTAGGTTAATAAGTCCAAAGTCACTTTTGCATTACTAGGGCATTGAAAGCCTAATTTAACCCTCATTATGTTGTGTTCCACTCTAAAGTAAGTTGTTGGAACAACATAAGAGTGAGCTAATGATGACAGAATTGTCATTTTTTGAGTGAACTGTCTTTTTTAACTAGATTTTACATACACTTACTGAGCACTTTATTAGGAACACCTGTACACCTACTTATTCATGCGATTTTCTAATCAGCCAATCGTGTGGCAGCGGTGCAACGCATGAAATTATGCAGATAAGGTACAGGAGCTTCAGTTAATGTTCACATCAACCATCAGAATGGGGAAAAAAATGTGATCTCAGTGATTTGGACCGTGGCATGATTGTTGGTGCCAGACGGGCTGGTTTGAGTATTTCACGCACAAGTCTATAGAGTTTACGGCGCCAAAATCAAAAAACATCCAGTAAGCGGCAGCTCTGCGGATGGAAATGCCTTGTTAATGAGAGAGGTCAACGGAGAATGACCAGACTGGTTCAAGCTGACAGAAAGGCTACGGTAACTTAGATAACCATTCTGTACAATTGTAGTGAGCAGAATAGCATCTCAGAATGCACAACATATCGAACCTTGAGGCGGATGGGTAGGGTGTTGAGGGTAGTTGCCAGGGTGTTGCTAAGGTGTTCTGAGTGTATTGTATCATGTTGCTTTGGTGTTCTTGGTTGTTGCTTACAGGCCAAAGTCAAAAGAGTCCACCTCCATGTCTCTGGACCTAATTCATGAAACATAAGCAGAAGCTATTTCTGTGTAAATCTTATGTACATTGCAGCAGTGAATAGAATAGGGCAATTTACTTAAGAATGGTTTTAAAAAAGTTTTACACAGAAATTCTTTCTCTTCGTGTGTCATGAATGAGGATACCCTGGTCCTTAGTTATGACTTGTTTTTTACTTTCATTTTGGGGGTTGTTCAGCAATACAACTAAAATTGATCAACAACTACTTTTACTTAAAAAGGATCCATTTCTCTTATAATGCAATTGAGGTTTCTGTTATGAATTGATATGTGCACTTGAATCTCCTTCAAACTTTAAGAGAATCATTATCATTTATCCTTTAATATTGTTTCAACCTGATTTTCAATGCTTGCACAATTAACTTATTTAAAATGAGCTAATGCAACACAATTATTTTCAATGCATCTATGTTCACTTAATCCAGTTGTGTTGGGACTATCTGAATAATATTTGCTGCATGATTTTTTTGCTGAAACCAGGCAGGGGATTTCCAGTTCCCACCATGCTTTACATGGGAATGGAATGGGAGAGTAGGAGACTTGTTTGTGTTTAATGTTCTGTTATGTTTGGATTTAGAGGACTTTCTGTCATATTTAATTTTTTTGGAGGTTACCATTGTGGAGAAGTTTTGAATTAATGGTTAGGTCGAGGTTGGGTACATTACTATTGAAAAAATTGTGTGCATTGCTTTTCTTATGAGGAAAATACTGAAGGATCATCAGTATATTGACTGATTGGGCCATCTGTAAACTAAGCACCATACCTGTCATAGAGTACAAAAAGAAATATATAATATTTTAATGTGTTTGTTGTTGCTAGCACAGTTCAATTATGTTATTTATACAGATCAAATTTAAGTTAGGTTAACTTAATTCATTTAGGTTTTAGCTACACAAATGATTTAAAAAGAGACTACATTTTATTTTCATATCAAATAAACAAATTTTCATTGTGTGGAACCAATGTACACAACTGAATTCAATTAAACCAACATTACCACTATCTATACAAAATTGCCAATGAGAAAATGCATTTCTATTGTGGTAACAAAAAAAAAAACAAAACAAAAAAAAAGCCATTTAGCAACTCTTATATTTTCTCCATTTACTATAAAACCATGTTAGACCAAGTTGATCTGTGAACAGCAACATCTATGGGGGTATGCTGTGTGCTTCAGACTAATATCTAGCTGAAATAGAGGTTTAGAACTAAGCCACCTGGCATTTGATTTTTCTCTCCCAGACTATATTTCCAGAGATTACTCATACAAGGAAGACACTGAAATGCTCTGCAAATTGTGAAATTAAACACAAATCTATATTTGTTGCATGTTTAATAAATGATATAGGAGAATTTATACTTGGTAACTTCTAGTGCCGTCAATTGAGCAGAGAAACTAAATTCGAATTTGTACCTTAAATATTTTCACAGCATCATACCTCTCATACTACATCATACCTGTTCATGCTAACATACTGTATGTTAAACGCATGAGCAATTTAATTAACGTATCTAAAATTTCACCAAATGGTTCTGTTTCATGACATCATCCTGTATGACAACCACTGACCACCAACTCAACATTTTCTTTTTTTCTTTTTTTTTTTTTTTTTTAACATATGAATGATAGCATAGATCAGTGCCAGCCACAAACAACATGCTTAACCAGGTACAGGCTTGTTTGCACAAAACATAGGGTTCTTTCATGTCTATGATGACCTATTTTTATGTTCTGCTGAGATGTTTACCTTAAATCCTTATCTCTAGTTTCCACAATTCAAATTCTTACAGTTTATGAGAGAAACTGTGAAACTGGCAACAGATCAGCACATATAGCAACTTGTACAGCTGACTGACGTTTTTAAAGACAAGACACCATCCAGAAAATTTTACAATATGGTTCTAGATCCAGCTACAGCCAATGAAAATTCCTCGAAGATAATCCTGCATCACAAATTGTAGCTAATATTACTCCGCAGTAGGCTTCTGAGTGGCTCAGTCTATAAAGTTTTAGTTTTCCTGAAGCATTTGAACAGGAAAACACCAGCATTTATGACATTTATGCCATAACCAACTGTAGTGTTAGTTAATGAAATATACAAGTATCTGAACATTTTTATATTAGGCAATCGCTGTGCTGTTATAAATAAACCGAGTTAACTGGAACCTTAAAATGTGCTGGCTTTCATTAATGAGCACAAATTAAAGATTTAAGAAGTTAGGGCAGAAATGTTTGAAGTATGCTGAATAGAACATATGATGCTGTATCAGACTCATATTCTAGCAAATCTGGTGTTAGACCTTGCATCTTCACATTTGTTACTTTCCTCCATATGAATACAAGCCTTTAACGAGATTTTTTTTTTTTTTTTTACAATACTATATGGTAAGTTTATAATAATGAAACATAGATTGAAACTTTTAAAGCACAACACTGGCTTTAAAAATCAGTTCAATACTTATCTCAAAACCCAGTAATAGCATTTTAGGGGATAACACACCTATGCTGTTCAAAAATGTTGCCTAATTAGCCAGCTCACTGTTTTGAGATACAACCACTGAATGGGCTTTTATTCGACGAAATGTTAAAGATCCAGTGTCCCTGTTAAATCTAATCGCAGCTTCAAAATAAACCAAATACCCTCCATAGTTTTAAAGACGCTTTAGTTCAGTTAAACTACTAATTTAACCATGTCCAGAAAACATTCTTTAGCAATGCAGCCATTGATGGGAAAGTTGTGCCAGACACGTAAAATAGGTTAAACTCTTTGCATACATCTATTCAGTGGCATTTCCATTTGTTTCCCCGTAGCACGGTGTCTGATGTCATCATCGCTTCCATCCAAAACATGATCCTGACAATATGACGTTGATTTTACCCCAGTCACACATGCGATATGACCCATTTCACGTATATATTCTCCATATGACCATGAAGTAGCCACAAATAGATTAGTAATAATTGCAGTGACGATGTTTAAGGATAGGCTGTTTCACCTTTGCTTGGAAGTGTATTCCGTGTTGATACGCTTCCTCATTGTGAAGCGGGACTCTGGAATCCGCCACATCGTCCACCAGGTTGTACCTGTTTCTCCCGTGCATTTTCTTTGGGAGCCGTCCAGATGCTCAGCGAGAAATTCTTCTGCCAGTCCCCGAGGTTCAAAACTGCTCCAGTTTAACCAGCCGAAAACATGTCGCGGATACAAAAGAGATGCAATGCGAGGGAGCCCATTATAGTTCCGTCTACCAGCCCGGGAAAATCTCAATGAAATCACAGGACGCTTTAGCACAAAAGAAATGGGCTGGGCGCCTCTTTCCCCATATCATCCCTCAGTCATCGGGTGCGTTTATTACACAAGTTTAGCTTCAGCTCAAGTGGTTTAAGTGCTTCAGTGAGGGACAGGCCGCTATGTTCTTCTCTCCGAGTTTCATACCCAGAGCTAGTAACACGGTTTATTTGCATTGCTCTCTCCACGCTGCAGTTCACATGGAGCAAAGTTCCGTCACTTGCAAGCTTTAGAAAACCTCCAAGAAGTCTTTGAACCACCGCTTTTAGCATAATAAAAGGGTACTTCCTTGTAATTCATAGATGAATTACAACAGAACACAACTCATAGTTCGAGTGTATGAAAGATTCTCAAACGCGAAAATTCGCGTTTAAACATACGAGAACCATTTTGGTGCCCAGGAGTTGTGTTTGGCGCTATTTTTGGAGCTGCCAGTTGTTGTTTTGACGCAACAGCAAGTTTCACCCTCAGTCTTATTTTATTTTAAACAGTTCTAACAAGAAGTTAAAGGAATAGTTCACCCAAAAATGAAAATTATGTCATCATTTATTCACCCTCATGCCTTTTCCAAACTCAAATGACTTTCTTTCTTCTGTGGAACACAAAAGGGGGTATTTTGAAGAATATCTTGTTTTTTTTCCAATGTAGGTCAATCAGTTCCAAACTTTCAAGCTCCAAAATGGACACAGAAGCAGCAAAAAAGTAATCCATGCGATTTGAATGGTTAAATCCACGTCATCTGAAGCAATGTGATAGCGTTCTTGAGAAGCTTGTTCATGCTCCCTTGTTAGGTTTTGATTCCCAGAAGAGAACTTTAAGGTATGTTTTTGGTTTTCCAAGAAAGTTTTAATTAGGGAAATAGAACATTTGTTCCTTTTTGATTCAGTCCACTCGACATTGCTGTAAGCGCTATGGGGAGCGTCCTTCTTCACGACCTTGTTGAAACCCTTGTACAATCACACCAATCCTCTGATTTAAGCACACAGTCGATCTATATAAGCGGGTGCTCAGTCACCATTTCTTCAGAATTTTCTTCCTTTAAGACTGCAAACTTCATCTTCATCTTGGAACCCTCTCTGCTTTGCTGTCAATATACTCTTACAGCAGATGGAACTTTTCATAAAGATGCAAACAGGATGACTCGTCGCCTGTGCTCAGCACCTGCACTGAGAGACTTACCGCTCCACTGTGTGTTCCGGTGAAGATTTGTCCACATCGCCATTGAAGACGCTCTCGGTGAACAGGTTCTTCGCTTCAGCGAAACTATATATATATATATATATATATATATATATATATGATATGATATGCTTGAACACTGCTTGCATGATATGCGTCTTTTTAAAGATGTTGTTCCGCAAGTGTTCCCTACGTGAACAGCACATCCCGCCACCTGATGAGCACTAGAGCTGTGTTCACCGCCTGGCCGCGGCCACGCACAAGCAGCTCTCATGGAGACAGATTGCTATCACTGCGAAGGCATGACTCTCCAGACGTTGTGCTCTAGGATTGACCTCATTCTGAGGGAAGATCCAGCCTTTCGTGCCCTCCCACCCGCCTCTTATGTGTTAAGTCCTGAGTGACCACATGAGGAGGCACGGTGGGGCAGTGAGGTTGAGCTGGAAGAATTAGAGAAGGATCTCATGCCAGCATAAGCCCACGAGCTCCCCAAAATTCCGATCTATCATCCTCACTTGTGCAGTATGCTCTCTATTGGAGTGCACAGCCTCATTATGTTTGGTGGCTCTGACGATGGGGATGATGCTATGTCACTCGCAGCTTCAGTCAGGTGGCCCACGGAGGATGTCACTGCCCTTTCCCCCAGTGAGGGTGAAGAGCTTGCACACGCCATGGACAAAGGCATCTTCATGTCCTCGCGAGAGCGGATGAAGAGCTCGGTCTTAAATGGTCCCCTTCAGACAAGCCAGAAAAGTCTCGCCTGGATGAATGGTTTTGCAAACAGGCTGTCGTCAACAGACCAAGGTCCGGAGGAATGCACCATTCTTCCCTGAAGTCCACGCAGAGCTCACAAAAGACCTGGCTTGCACCCTACTCTTCACGCACTCAGGTTGGAGGTGCTGCCGTCCTCACTAAAGTGGACTACGCCGAGGAAAGAGGCTACTCAAAGCTTCCCCCGGTGGAACAGGTGGTCTCTTTGACAATGCCGTGGAAGGCTTTTCAGAGCACTTCATCGTGGCGAAAAAGCAGTCTCAAGCGATTAAACACTTTCTGCCAAAGAGAAGTAGCACTTCCCTTTCCCGGCACGTTCCCTATCTAATTCCAGTCAGCACCCGGCAAAGAATCCATCTCTCGCTGCCCCAGCGCAGCCAAAAGCTTCTACTGAGCCGTTTGTGAAGGAAACACCACGCAGACGGAAATACCCTGGCCGGGCAGCAGAAACGTTCCTGACATACAGGTACCCAGCCCCATGAACAGGAGCCCAAAGCTCGCCTTTATTCACAGCCCAGAGCCGAAGAAGGATCGATTCGATTTCTCCCCTCTTCCCCAATACTGTTAATTGCAATCTGTGGTCTCCTCGCAAAAGACACCATAGAGAGTTTACAGCCATTATTTTCTTGTTCCGAAGAAAGACAGCAGGCTTCGGCCCATTCTAGATCTGAGACACTTGAATCGCACGCTCGCAAAGCACCCATTCAAAATGTTAACTCAGAAACAGATCTTATCACACATCTGTCCTCAGGACTGGTTTGTGTCAATAGATCTGAAGGACACATACTGTTTTTGAGATTTGTGTTTGAAGTAACTGCGTATCAATTCAAAGTCCTTCCTTTCTGTCTGTCTCTGGCTCCCCACACATTCACGAAATGTATCAATGTGGCGCTCGCCCTATTGAAAATTAGCAGTGTGTGTGTTTTGAATTACCTCGACAATTGGTTATTACTAGCCCAATCAGAGGCATTACTGAGCGAACAAAGAGACTTGCTGCTTTGCCATCTGAAAAATCTGTGTCTGAATGTCAACTGGGCGAAAAGCACACTTTTCCCCAGCCAGCAAATCTCCTTTTTAGGAGTTTGTCTCGACTCCGTGAGTATGCACGCACACCTCACGAAAGAGCGCGTACAGACCATTTTTTGGTGTCTGTCTCAGTTTAAACTGGGCAAAACATTGCTGCTGAAGTCATTTCAGAGAATGCTGTTTTATGGTGCAGCATCCGCCGTCATACCCTTAGGTCTGTTACACGTGAGACCTCTCCAGTACTGGCTCAAGCGACATATTCCATATCACGCCTGGAGCCACGGGCGTATGTGCATCGCAGTGACTCGCTGCTGCCTGGCTGCTCTAGCACCATGGACAGCGCCATCCTTCTATCAACAGGGTGTTATGCTGGGTCAAATTTTCAGAAGAATAGTGGTGACCACAGATGCATCCAACACAGGTTGGGGCGTGGTGTGTGATGGATGCCCAACTTTTGACACCTGGACAGATGCAAAACGGGCATGGCACATCAACTGCCTAGAACTACTGACTGTCTTTCTAGCTTTGAGAGCTTTTCATTCTGACACTGTGAATCACCACATTCTGATTTGTTTGGACAACACAACAGTAGTGGCGTGCATAAATCGCCAGGGTGGACTCTGATTGCCACAATTAATGAGCATGACACAACGCCTCCTCCAATGGAGTGGGCGCCATCTCCTCTCATTGCATGCAACACATGTCCAGGGCCGTCTGAATTTCGGAGCAGATCTGTTGTCACGCCAGGGAGCATTACCAGGGGAATGGAGACTTCATCCTCAGACAGTGATGAGAATTTGGGAAATATTCTGCAAAGTGTAAGTCGACCTATTTGCGTCCGTCGAGAATGCCCACTGTTCCCTTTGGTACTCCATGCCCTAAGTTGATGCTGGCCGTGGACACACTAGCTCACAAATGACCGGCGAACTTAATGTATGCATTTCCCCCGGTGCACCTCCTTCATTCTGTCATCAGCAAATTCAGAGTGGACATGGAAACAGTTCTGTTAATTACTCTGAAATGGCCCAATCAGTCCTGGTTTCTGGAGATTATAGAAATACTAGACGGCCCTCCATGGGAAATACCACTGAGGAGAGGCCTTCTCTCTCAAGCACAAGGCACAATTTGGCATCCCCAGCCAAAGCTGTGGAACCTACATGTGTGGCCTCTGAACAGAGCACATCGGACGAGCCAGAATTGGCTCAGTCGGTGATGAACACCATTTTACAGGCTAGAGCACCATCCACGAGACGCCTCTATGAACTTAAATGGCGCATGTTTGCAAATTGGTGCTCTTCACGTGGTAAAGACCCGGTGAATTGCCCCATAGCTGAGATTTTGACATTCCTTCATGAGCGGCTGGACACTGGTCCTACCCCGTCAACGCTCAAGGTTTATGTAGCGACTAACTCACCATACCATGCCCTGGAGGCTGGCTCATCGATAAGCAAACATAATCTAGTCATAAAGTTCCTTAGGGGAGCGAGGCGTTTGAACCCCCCTCGCCCTGCTATGAAGCCGACTTGGGACTTAAATCTGGTGCTGAAGGCACTCACAAACTCCCCGTTTGAATCTGTTGAGCTGCGGGTGCTTTCCTTAAAGACCACACTCCTGTTGGTTTTGGCCTCATTTAAACAGGTGGGTGACATTAAGGTGCTGTCGACTGACAGCTCATGCCTGGAGTTTGGTCCAGATCTGTCAAAAGCCACCATTAAACTTAGAAAAGGCTTCGTGCCTAAGGACTTATCAATGCCCTTCAGGGCTCAGGTGGTTCATTTGCAAGCCTTCTTCCCCCCACCATTTAATTCAGATGAAGAGCAATCTATGCATATGTTATACCCAGTAAGGGCATTACATACATATGTTGAGCGCACCCGTCGGTTTATGCTGTCGGATCAGCTCTTTATTTGTTATGGAGGACACACAAAAGGAATGTCTGTCTGCAAACAAAGGCTCTCTCACTGGATCGTTGATGCAAATTGGTGCGAATTGCCTTATTGGTGTCAAAGCGCATTCAACCAGAGGCATGGCCTCTTCATGGGCATGGACAAACAGTGTGTCCTTACAGGACATATGTTTGGCAGCATGATGGTCCTCACAAAACACGTTCACGAGATTTTATAACCTGGACGTGGTTTCCATCTCCTCACAAGTCCTTTGTGTAGAGTGCTTCTTACATTCAAGCAGGTGAGCCCAAGCCCTTAATGCGGGTGGGCTATCGACTATAATCAACACTGCCACCTAATTATATGCTGTTGAATTGCCCCTTTAAAAGTCATAAGCACTCCCATAAGAAATAAAACCTACTTTTCCAACCATGTTGTGAGAGGGTTAATAAACCATACTGTGTATATCTATATGGTTCTAAAAGACTACATTAATTTCCATCTGGCGACTGCCACGTGGGACTATTCATATGACTTATAAGTCATTGGCCTGTGGCCTGTGACTGCTTGTGAATATCTATAAAAGGGAACGTTTCCGGTTACACATGTAAACTCAAGATGAAGAGAACGAGACATTGCAAAAGCTGGCTGCACTACTACTTCAGAGTTTCATAATACGAGTGACTCACTCTTGTCTCAGTCAGAAAATTCTGAAGAAATGTTGACTGAGTGCCCACTTATATAGGCCGACTGCACGCCTAAAAGGGTGGAGCTCATACACCATTGCAAATTAGAGGATCGGCGTGATTGTAAAAGTTTTTCAACAAGGTTGAGAAGGACACTCCCCATAGTGCTTACAGCAATGTCTCATTCCCTTCATCTCAGGGAACCGAGGTTACATGTGTAACCGATGACATTTTAGGTTCGTTCCCCTAATGTTCTCTTAACCTCTTTATTTCTAGAACCTTTCTGTATCTATCCTGCAACCTTAATAATCAGACAATCCAGGATAGATTATTTTTAATTAATTATAATTATTGTATAATCATTAAAATTAATTAAATGTTTTACTGTGCTAATGTCATTGTTGTCTATCAACTTCTCTGCAACATTTATGAAAAAGAAACAAATATTTGATAAAAAAAAAAAAATAGTGTTCCCTGCAGTGTTCTGGGAAGGTTTGTTTATGGTTATACAAATAAAACCTAAATATTTCCATAAGAGAATGTTCTGTAAAAGTTCTCTTTAGGTTGCCCCATAAAACCTCCCAGCAATGTTCTGGCAAGATTATTTTATGGTTATAAAAATAAAATCTAAAAATAACAAATAGAGAACATTCTGTACAAGTAATTTTAAAGTTGTCTCAATAAAACCTCCCTACAATGTTCTGGGAAGGTTAGTTTATAGTTTGAAATATTACCTAAAGTGAATGTTCCTAGAACGTTAAGAATTGGTTCCCAAAAAAATAACAAATTGGGAAGCATATGCAAACCTTAGGGTAACGTTCTGTGTCTGCTGGGCTCTTCATTCCACGGAAGAAAGTCGTACGAGTTTGGGACGGCAAAGGGATGAGTAAAAGTATATATTTTATTTTGGGTGAACTGTTCCTTTAATATCGTTTAACAGACATTTGAAACACGCAATATGGCCAACTACAGTATGCTGAGTATAAAACACAGATAAGAGGAGTAATACAAACAAGGAAATGTTGCAGCACTCTTGGACGCTGCTTGTCCAATTAAATTAGAACATTGTTTTTCATTGTAAGAAGTCTGAAGTGTGCCAGTATTGACAGGAAGCTTGCTGGTCTGCTGACACCGTCCTGCTTTATGCACTACATAAGCAAATAATTTATTTAAATTTCTATATATGCATTTGTCAGATGCTTTTCTCCAAAAACAAATTACAGTGCATTTAAGGTACACATTGTATCAGTTTGAGTATGGCCTGAGAATTGAACCCATGATCTTGGCGTTGCTAGCGCATTGCTCTACTATCTCTTCAAGAGACATTCATCGTGTGTTTACAGGTGCATCTCAATAAATTAGAATGTCGTGGAAAAGTTCATTTATTTCAGTAATTCAACTCAAATTGTGAAACTCGTGTATTAAATAAATTCAGTGCACACAGACTGAAGTAGTTTAAGTCTTTGGTTCTTTTAATTGTGATGATTTTGGCTCACATTTAACAAAAACCCACCAATTCACTATCTCAAAAAATTAGAATATGGTGACATGCCAATCAGCTAATCAACTCAAAACACCTGCAAAGATTTCCTGAGCCTTCAAAATGGTCTCTCAGTTTGGTTCACTAGGCTACACAATCTGCTGATCTAACAGTTGTCCATAAGACAATCACTGACACCCTTCACAAGGA
Source organism: Myxocyprinus asiaticus (assembly GCF_019703515.2). Lineage (NCBI taxonomy): Eukaryota > Metazoa > Chordata > Actinopteri > Cypriniformes > Catostomidae > Myxocyprinus > Myxocyprinus asiaticus. Next base: position 28,860,546 of record NC_059346.1, read on the forward strand.
GGGTAAGCCACAAACATTCATTGCCAAAGAAGCTGGCTGTTCACAGAGTGCTGTATCCAAGCATGTTAACAGAAAGTTGAGTGGAAGGGAAAAGTGTGGAAGAAAAAGATGCACACCAACCGAGAGAACCGCAGCCTTATGAGGATTGTCAAGCAAAATCGATTCAAGAATTTGGGTGAACTTCACAAGGAATGGACTGAGGCTGGGGTCAAGGCATCAAGAGCCACCACACACAGACGTGTCAAGGAATTTGGCTACAGTTGTCATGTTCCTCTTGTTAAGCCACTCCTGAACCACAGACAATGTCAGAGGCATCTTACCTGGGCTAAGGAGAAGAAGAACTGGACTGTTGCCCAGTGGTCCAAAGTCCTCTTTTCAGATGAGAGCAAGTTTTGTATTTCATTTGGAAACCAAAGTCCTAGAGTCTGGAGGAAGGGTGGAGAAGCTCATAACCCAAGTTGCTTGAAGTCCAGTGTTAAGTTTCCACAGTCTGTGATGATTTGGGGTGCAATGTCATCTGCTGGTGTTGGTCCATTGTGTTTTTTGAAAACCAAAGTCACTGCACCCATTTACCAAGAAATTTTGGAGCACTTCATGCTTCCTTCTGCTGACCAGCTTTTTAAAGATGCTGATTTCATTTTCCAGCAGGATTTGGCACCTGCCCACACTGCCAAAAGCACCAAAAGTTGGTTAAATGACCATGGTGTTGGTGTGCTTGACTGGCCAGCAAACTCACCAGACCTGAACCCCATAGAGAATCTATGGGGTATTGTCAAGAGGAAAATGAGAAACAAGAGACCAAAAAATGCAGATGAGCTGAAGGCCACTGTCAAAGAAACCTGGGCTTCCATACCACCTCAGCAGTGCCACAAACTGATCACCTCCATGCCACGCCGAATTGAGGCAGTAATTAAAGCAAAAGGAGCCCCTACCAAGTATTGAGTACATATACAGTAAATGAACATACTTTCCAGAAGGCCAACAATTCACTAAAAATGTTTTTTTATTGGTCTTATGATGTATTCTAATTTTTTGAGATAGTGAATTGGTGGGTTTTTGTTAAATGTGAGCCAAAATCATCACAATTAAAAGAACCAAAGACTTAAATTACTTCAGTCTGTGTGCACTGAATTTATTTAATACACGAGTTTCACAATTTGAGTTGAATTACTGAAATAAATGAACTTTTCCACGACATTCTAATTTATTGAGATGCACCTGTATACAAACGAAACACCTAATGAGAGCGGGAGTATCCTTTACTGATACAAGTGCTCCCTCTGCTGCATCACATAAGCAAGTAACATTATGGGTGATCATACTTGACCACACTTGGAAATGTATAGACTTGTATTCTGAAAAGTTAATTTAAACGACATAATTAATTAATTAATTATATAATTTATATGTAAGTGACCATAAAATATCAGCGACTGAGATATACATAACCATTTACAGGTCATAACTGTTTTGAATGTTTTTTCTTTTTCTTTTTCTTTTCTTTTTAAAGTGTTAACAGATATCATGACTGTAATCATCAATCAAAGCCAAATCTGATGGCTAGCTGGGATAAGAGGAAATGGTCACTAGGTTCTCAGGAATCTAGTCACTGATTTTTACGCTTTGCGTATGTCCTGAGTCCATGGCAATATGCTGTTATGTGCCTCGACGGCTTCCGTCTGTTGCGTTGTCAATAGTACCAAAACACCAGCGCTGCTGCATCAGCAGTGACCAGGAGCTTTACTTCTTTCTCTCTGCGCTCTCCATCAGCTGACATCTCATCAAACATGCCTGTCCGGCTGCAAAAACTCTTACACGACTCGTCCGTGTTTTAGCAAACAGCAGGTAAACAGAACGCACGGATGTTTTTGTTTGGAGATCCAGTGCTCGTTTAAAAAAAAAACTGTGCGTAACAGCAAGGGAACAGTCCTGTCTCAAAATTAGTAAGACGTTCCCTCACCTGCACTTTTAAATCGACCGAGTGAGCTATACGTACAGAGGGGGCGCGGTGATGCGTACAGCCGTGGTCTGCATTAGTTTACACCATATATATGCTGTTATATGTGACGTTAGTTGAGTGTTTCAGTAATGTAAAAATGGGATAAATTAAAGTACGTATGCTTTTCCTTTGCAGCTTTTAGTGTTAATATCTCCTGTTAGTCATTAACCCCCCCTTTAAGCTGAGGCAGGATAGGACACTGGACAGCTCTTGCGCTTGGAGCCACTCCTGTCCCGTTAGATTACAATCAGAGACATTCAGCACATTGTAGTGATACGACCTGTCAATGCTACAAAGGTCTCTATTTAGGTCTAATTTTATGTCATGGAGCCAATATCCGGGTGTCTTCACACTAGCTCTATAGTCGGCTATTTAATAACCTTGCTTTCTGTGCAGAATGTTTTTTTTTTTTTTTTTTTTTTTTTGGTGCTTTACTTTTGACAGCACCAGCTGGTGCTTGTTAGCTCCTCGTGCTAGTAGATATTCAGCAATCTAGGTGAGTTAACAAACCATTATATTAATGTTAGAGGTCAACACACGATCACACTATGAGCGATCACTTTGAGAAAGTGAAGATTCAGCTCGAGCAGATTAAGGCGACCGGAGAGGTGGTGGAGACGGAGGCCGCGGCCGAGGAGGAGCAGCTGTCCCCGGCCTCCGTGTCTCCAGTCACCGCTGATGTCTCGTTCGCTGGTCGTAGAAGTGGCGGAAGAAGTCAGAGTAAAACTAAGAGCAAAGCAGACTGTCAAACAAAACAAGTGACGGATCTGATAAAGCCAGATCCTTTAGGACTGTGCCGTGTTTGCAATGAACAAGCCCTTCAAATTAAAGGGACGGGAAGGATTTTAAGGGGTAAAACGGCGACAAATGGTCACGTTGAGTCATGCCAGAGACAGAGGGATGGGAAATGTGAGCGTCATGGTAAAGAGGATGGGAGCAAAGTGGCCAAAATGAGAAGACCTGTGACGGTGGACATTTCCAAAGCCAAGACATCGCTAGAAGCGCTGAAACTTAGCATCAGACAACTGAAGTGGAAAGAGGTGAGAGCAGAGCACCCCTCTGGGAACTGACACTGGAATAACCTTTGCCTTTATCACAACTGTTATTCAGTTTAATCAAATATAGCAGCATACAGTTAGGGGATGCACCCTCCTTGCCTTTGTCAGGTTATACTTGGATTGTGGTTATTTATCATTAATTCATTTTAAGAACTTTAAGGGGATAGTTAACTGTAATATGAAAAATTCTCTCATCCTTTACTCACCCTCATGGCATACCAGATGTGTATAACTTTCTGTCTTCTGCTGAACACAGATGAACATTTTTAGAAATATATCTCAGCAGGGCTTGGGTAGCTCAGTAGTAAAATAAGCTGGCTACCACCCCTGGAGTTTGCTAGTTCAAATCCCAGGGCGTGCTGAGTGACTCCAGCCAGGTCTCCTAAGCAACCAAAGTGACCTGGTTGCTAGGGAGGCAGATCACTACATGACCAAAGCACATTGGGAATTGGCCATTCCAAATTGGGAGAAAAAGGGGAAATAAATAAATATATATATATATATATATATATATATATATATCAGCTCTGTAGGTCCATACAATGCAAATGAATGTTGGCCAGAACTTTGAAGGTCCAAAAAGCACACTGGTAAAAGTAATGCATACACCAGTGGTTAAATCTATATCTCTAGAAGCAATTTGATAGGTGTTGGTGAGAAACAGACCCATATTTAGGTACTTTTTTTACTATAAATCTCCACTTTCACATTCTTCTTTTGTTTTTGACAATTTACGTTATTCGTGCATATCGCCACCTACTGGGCAAGTTGGAGATTTTATAGAATTTATAAAAAATGACTTAAATATTGAACTGTTTCTCACCCACACCTATCATATCGCTATGTATGGACCTACCGAGAGCTGAAATATTCTTCTAAAAATCTTCCTTTGTGTTTAGCAGAAGAAATTAAGTCATACACAGCTGGGATGGCATGAAGGTGAGTAAATGATGATGGAATTTTCATTTATGGGTGAAATATTCCTTTAAAAGTAGGCCATGACTTTTTTAAACCATCACCTTGTATAAGTCTATGATGCAGAATAACACACCACAACTACTCTAGAAAGTGTACCATAGTATGGGTGTTTCCATTCTTTGTAAAATTACTGTCCGAGTGTATCAACATCAGTTTTTTGTGAAAGTGAAACTGCTCAAATAGGCACCACAGGGTTCCCACATTCATGGAAATTTCTATAGTAAACATATCATTGTTTTTGTCCCACTTTATATTAGGTGTCTTTAACTACTTTGTACTAACATTAAAGCTACACTATGTAACTTTTGGCCCTCTAGCAGTTAAAAAATAAAACTGCATGTGTCTTGCGGAAGAACATTGTTTTGGTAATGACGTAAGTTGTGCTTCGGCGACGTAAGTTGTGCTTCGGCTCTGCTCCTCTGCGCGAATGAATATGGTTCGAGGCACCAGTGTACACATGGATACAGGACATCTTATTAGAGCGAATGGGCAAATAAATAACAAAAGAAAGGAAAAGACGGATATCCGAAAACATGTCATCTGAGCAGATAAGTGCCATATTTTATGCTGTTGTTTTTACTTATTGGAAAAATTTATGTTTTGAAATAAATGACATTAAAAAAGTTAGGCAACGTTCGTTAACATTAGACACAATGATTGCTAGTCTGATAAGGTCAATTGTTGTAAAGTTTTTATAACTGCAGGATATTCTGGCCAAATAGACCACGGTAGTAACTAATTTATAGATTGTTTTTGTTACCAGCCAGTGCTCAACATAATTTCAAGACTCACATGTCCTTGGCAAGCCTAGGACTAAAGGATTTATTTAAATAAATTATTGCCGTTATAAAGAAAAATACACACGTGTGCTAGCAAGTGAAAAGTTCTGCACCGATTACAGTATAATTACTGTGTGTGTGTGATTACACAACTATACATAAACCATATCAATAAAATATCTTACCTGTTGAGTAAGAAAAAAGCCATCTCTGGGTCGCTTTTAAATCCTTTCAGATCTTGGAGTTGTCGCCACCTCTGAAAAGCCAGTTGATTCGGGTTTTATTAAGGACTTTCCCTTTTTTCTTGTAGACTCTGCTCTGTTTGGGGTCTCTTTATTTTTTACAACCAGTGATTCCCTGGAGGTTTGCCGTTTTGAATGATCCATGGTCAAGTTTTCTTGTTCGTTGTGACAACAAACTTTCAGGTTCACGTTACAGTAGCCGGAACTTATTTTCTCTGTGTATGGATATGACATCAACACACATGGGCAAATGACGTATGTAAGCAGTTTTCCATGAAATCCATCCAGACAGCTCTAAAATATAAATCATTTTTATACACTGGCAGCCAAAAGTTTGGAATAATGTACAGATTTTCGGAAGGAAATTGGTACTTTAATTCACCAAAGTGGCATTCATCTGACCACAAAGTATAGTCAGGACATGACTGATGTAAAAAACAGCACCATCACTGTTTGAAAAAAGTCATTTTTGATCAAATCTAGACAGGCCCCATTTCCAGCAGCCATCACTCCTTGAGTAATCATGCTAAATTTCTAATTTGGTACTAGAAAATCACTTGCCATAATATCAAACGCAGTTGAAAGCTTTTTCATTCGTTAAATGAAGCTTAACATTGTCTTTGTTTTTGAGTTGCCACAGTATGCAATAAACTGGCTTGTCTTAAGGTCAATATTAGATCAAAAATGGCAAAAAAGAAACGGCTTTCTCTAGAAACTCATTAGTCAATCATTGTTTTGAGAAATGAAGGCGATACAATGCTTGAAATTGCCAAAAAACTGAAGATTTCTTACAAAGGTGTACACTACAGTCTTCAAAGACAAAGGACAACTGGATCTAACAAGAACAGAAAGAGATGTGGAAGGCCAGATGTACAACTAAACAAGAGGATAAGTACATCAGAGTCTGTAGTTTGAGAAATAGACGCCTCACATGTCCTCAGCTGACAGCTTCATTGAATTCTACCCGCTCAACACCAGTTTCATGTACAACAGTAAAGAGAAGACTCAGGGATGCAAAGAAAAAGCCACTTATGAAACAGAAAAACAAAAAGAAAAGGTTAGAGTGGGCAAAGAAACAGACATTGGACAACAGATAATTGGAAAAGAGTGTTATGGATCTTAACCCCATTGAGCTTTTGTGGGATCAGCTAGACTGTAAGGTGCTTGAGAAATGCCTGACAAGACAGCCACATCTATGGCAAGTGCTACAGGAATCGTGGGGTGAAATGTCATTGAGTATCTGGAAAAACTGACAGCTAGAATGCCAAGGATCTGCAAAGCTGTCATTGCTGCACGTGGAGGATTTTTTGATGAGAACTCTTTAAAGCAGTTTAAGAAGTTCTGAATATTTTTTTTCAAATTGTAATAGTAATTTTTCACATTATTAATGTCCTGACTATACATTGTGATCAGCTGAATACCACTTTGGTGAATAAAAGTACCAATTTCTTTCCATAAGAGCAAAATCTCTACATTATCCCAACCTTTTGGCTGCCAGTGTAGGTTTATCAAAGTGTATTTGGGTAAAGACATGGTTTGGAAGATGGATTTTTGTTGCACACTCTCATTAATAACATTTTGTTATTTATTATTAAAATACTAAATAATAAAAAGTCACATAGTGTAGCTTTCAATTACATACAATACAATGTACTTATTGTGTAACTACATTTTGTTCTGCAAAATTCTCACAATATACACAGTTGGTGCTACTGAGGTTGAGGTGGTGTAGGTCTAGGGGTTGGGTTATGGGTAACGGTTAGGGTTAATGGTAAAGGTTGGGGTAGGGTTAGGTTTAGGATTAATGGTAAGGTTAAAAATGTAACTACAGATGTAATTAAATGCAGGTACTTTAAATGTAAGTACAATGCAACAGCACGTACAGAATAAGTACATTGTATCAAATGCTAAAGTACATAGTAGATAAAGCCTCCTAATATAAATTGGGTCCCATTTTTATGTCTAGTTATTTTCTGCTCTAAATTTCATATTGTTCTTGTTTAGAGTAAAACTTGCTCTCAAGCCATATTAATGTCCAATATTTGAGCCAATTTTTCTTTTGAGTCGATTGTATTCAATGAATCTGAGCCAGTACACAAAATAATCTGAATGATTCATTAACGATTGGTCCGTTTTAAATTTATTTGTTAAAAAAGGAAAATCCTTGGACTAGAATCCAAATCGTCCTGTTCCTGCATAGAAGTTTAACTGGTCTAATACAAAGCCTAGTACCAGTCCTTATCCTAATCTTATTGTTAACCCTGATCTAATCGCTCACCCTAACCTCGCCCCTTAACACCCTAATTCAGACTTTCTGCGGGAAGCACATTTTCAGTAGAACTTTCATTTCTTCTTCTTTTAAAACTTATTTGCCACTGAAAGATTCAGTTAGCTAAGTTCCTCAAATACTTTGAGGAAAACAATTATGGCTGGTCTTGTTAAACTCTTCTGAATATGTATTGGACAGTGTATCCTGTGCTATAACCAAAAGATTGACTATGGAACTAAGTCAGCTGAGTCAGAGAAATCTCTTACTTTGTCTTGTGGGAAAACTTCTAGTGATATAAATCAACTGGAATATGACTTTGCCATTAATTGGATGCCTCTTTCTTTATCAATGATTGTCAAAATGAGAACATAGATTCCTAATACACATCATGATATAAAATGCTTTTACTTTCTTTTTTTTTTTAGCCCCTGGCAATGAAAACAAACACTTATTCATGGCCTGTAGGCTTAATATTTCAACAGACATTGCCAGTCTTTAACCTTGTCCTTCAACACAATTTGACCAACACTGGTATATGGTTACACTTGACTGTCTGTGTGAAGTCAGGTGGCATTAAAAAAGAAACGCTTATAAATACATTGATAATCTGTCAAACTATACCATGCACAAACTACTGCCTGCATGCAACCTGGCATTCAAAAGCCTGTTAAATGAATGTCTTCACCCCTTCTACTCATCTCCACTGAAATAGTATGAGCCTATGTAATACAAAGCTGCCTTAGTAAAGGTTGGTTTCAGGTTTAAGCGTATCCACTTCACCTTTTATCCTGTCTGGTACACCATAGTCAGTTTCAAGGGCAGGAGGTGTCCCACATGTGTTTGGAAAAGTTTCAAAGACTATCAGCCTTTTACTGTATGTTAGTTGAATATATTCATTTTGGATTGTAGTGTATTTTCACATTATATTTTCACCAAATACCAACTTTAGTTAACATATAATATGTCCATAGACTTTTAAAAAAATTTTTTTTATCAACATCAAGATTTAATTGATATGAATTTATATTGGGATGTGTATAATTTCGGTTCTGTAATTGGTCAACATTTATTTTACATTTTTCCAAGTAAATCAACTTTTTGTCTCCACTAGTTCATTTTAAGTGGTCTGGTGGTGTGACAAATGAATTTTATAAAGTACAAATATTCACTGTAGTCTCTCAATGAATATGAGCTCATAAAAGCTGCATGAATCATAATGATTAAAAAATGATAAAAATGCAGTTTAAAATATTGTAGATGGAATATTGCATGTCGCACCGCAGGATATGTGAACGTGTTTTTTGTTTTGTTTTTGTTTGTCAACTATATACCCAGGTGTAATTCAAAAATCTGTAGTTTTTCTCACAATTTATTTCGATCAGAATGTAATTTAGAGACAGTTATTCTATCATCTTGAAAAGCAAAGAAACGGTCAGCAGTTGATATAGATTCTCTGCTGTAGACTTGGTTGTCTCAAAGGCCAGAATTGGCTGTCAAGCTGCCAATAAGTTGTTGATATGGTTTTTCACTGGAGTTCACAAGAAACTGAGATGGAAGCTCAGTGGGGAAGTGCCTTGCAAAACTAGTTACTGTAATTTGTAAGGCAGACACATCACACAGCAGCCATATCTGTGCTCTGATGCCCATATTAACTGATAGTGTTTTTAGTATTGTAAACAAGTTGGTTGCATCTGTGAATGCAGATGTAGACTGTTTACAGATTTGGATCTATGTAGTGTAATGCACCCTGAAAAGCATCTTAAGGCCTCTGCATACTTCCTACAAAATCAAAGAAGCAATGGGTGTGATGTCATTTAGAACAAAATCTAGCCAAAAAAGGTGTTTTTGAGTTTGTTTTCGTGGTTTGTCATCTGGGCGAACTTTTAGGAAAACTTCTTACCGGCTGCTAAACACCTTCTTACTTCCATTGGTCCACATCATCGGTAGGTGTGATCTGGAGCTCCACCTGCTTTGAGGCCACTATTCCCATTCAGTCAGTTAAGATCAGTCAACATGAACACACCGAACACATCTTTGTGTAGAAGTGTGATGTGTGTGAAATTAGTTTCATTTGGGATTGATCCAGTTAACATTTCATTCAAATTCTCTGTACAGGTTTCATTGCAAATAGCTTACACACACATTAGCACAACACATACACACATATAAAGTGTGAGGTTAAATCCATTCATTCACATTGCAGTATTGTACTTAAAGACTGTGGCTTTTGTCACACTGGGTCACAACCACACCAGGTAGACATGAGAACACGTATGCATATTTCAGAATATCTGATGTAGGGAAAATGATCTTCCCTAGACAGAAAAATAATCAGAACAGTAACCTTTAGATTTTTAAAGGGATCATGAAATGGAGGATAAAATTTTCCTTGATATTTAGACATTTAAGAGGTAACTGTACTATAAAAATATACTGTAAATTTCAGAGCTCAAAATTTCCTCCCCAGTCTAAAAAGAGCATTTATAGTTGCCACCCTGCTAAAACGTCTTGTTTTAAAATCTGTGTGTTAATGATGTCACAACACATCGCTCATTTGTATTTACATATCCCACAATATGCATCATCGCACCCTTGGCCCCGCCCACTGGCATGCAGGTCAAGAGAGCAGGCCTTGTGTGGCTAATTATTCCAAACATAACACCAACGGGGACCCATCTGGGCTATTTTTAATAATTTTGTATGTAAACTTGAACTACACTGACTATTTGACCGCTGCCATATATCTCACCACTTTTAAAAGATGCAGAAAGTTACAACTCTGAAAGGGAGAAGCAATTTTCTCATTCAGCTGCTACCTCTGTCATGGACACGTTTTTTCGCCCATCTGTGCTATTTTTAATTGTTGTTGTATGTAAACATAGGATGTCTTGGATGATGGATGATGGACGTCTTTGACAGTTTTGGTGTGTTTCCACCGATGTGCACCTTAGTGCACCTTCAGTGTGTGTGTGTGCGTCATTTCAGCGTTCTTTGGACTATGATGTGTTCATTTTTTTTGGCTCATGTCAGCATGGATTTTTTGTGAACAGTCAAAATACAATTCAAGCTTTGCAAAGAAACTGCTATTGAAGGATGGGGCAATTAAAACACTTCAAAAACATAAGTAAACCATTTCATTCATGAATATTTCAAATGCCATGACTTTCTGATAGTTATGGTGCTGAGTGTTAACAGCTGTGCTTGAGATGAACAGTTAAATATATTCAGATGCAATGTGTTGGATGTGTTATGTGTAAACCCTGCAATTTTGTTTTATAATGTTGAGTTCATTCTCTTCCGATTGAGTTTGCTGAATTTGAGGGGGCTACATGATATTAGCCAATTAGAACAGTGGGCGTTTACGTTAAAGTTTTAAGGAGGTGCTTAGGCCAAAACCAAGCATTTCAGACAGAGGGCCATTTCATTTCAGACAATTGTTTTTGTGACAATTTCATGAGTCTTGCACCTGCTAAGTAATTCCAAGTAACTTCATGTAGATAAGGCTGTTGATGATTGGATTGAAAAGGCATGTACTCATTTACAGATCTGCTCCATGGCAACACTGAAAGAGGCAAGAAACCCATTTATATTTAATTGAACTTTGAGCTCTTCATTTTATTTGAATTAAAACATATTGCTGCAACCTAAGTCATTAGTACTTAAAAAATATATTCTGAGCAGCCAACGCTACCACACTATTATCATATCAAACAGAGCTAAAGTACTAAATCTGATTGATTCAAATTGTGCATTGAAATGCTCTGCATCATGCAGTGACCCTAATACCAGGGGAAAAGGCCTGAAAAATGTTGCTAAGACTAATTCAGTCAATATAAACTCAGCAGAAAAAGAAACGTCCCTTTTTCAGGACACTGTATTTTAAAGATAATTTTGTAAAAATCCAAATAACTTTACAGATCTTTATTGTAAAGGGTTTAAACAATGTTTTCCATGCTGAATGAACCATAAACAATTAATGAACATGCACCTGTGGAAAGGTCGTTAAGACACTAACAGCTTACAGACGGTAGGCAATTAAGGTCACAGTTATAAAAACTTAGGACACTAAAGAGACCTTTCTACTGACTCTGAAAAACACCAAAAGAAAGATGCCCAGGGTCCCTGCTCATCTGCGTGAATGTGCCTTAGGCATGCTGCATGGAGGCATGAGGACTGCAGATGTGGCCAGGGCAATAAATTGCAATGTCCATACTGTGAGACGCCTAAGACAGCGCTACAGGGAGACAGGAAGAACAGCTGATTGTCCTCACAGTGGCAGACCACGTGTAACAACACCTGCACAGGATCGGTACATCCGAATATCACACCAGCAGGACGGGTACAGGATGGCAACAACAATTGCCCGAGTTACACCAGGAACGCACAATCCCTCCATCAGTGCTCAGACTGTCTGCAATAGGCTGAGAGAGGCTGGACTGTTGTAAGGCACGTCCTTACCAGAAATCACCGGCAACAATGTCGCCTATGGGCACAAACCCACCTTTGCTGGACCAGACAGGACTGGCAAAAAGTGCTCTTCACTGACGAGTCGCAGTTTTGTCTCACTTTGGGTGATGGTCGGACTCGCGTTTATCGTCAAAGGAATGAGTGTTACACCGAGGCCTGTACTCTGGACTGGGATCGATTTGGAGGTGGAGGGTCCGTCATGGTCTGGGGCGGTGTGTCACAACATCATCGGACTGAGCTTGTTGTCATTGCAGACAATCTCAATGCTGTGCGTTACAGGGAAGACATCCTCCTCCCTCATGTGGTACCCTTCCTGCAGGCTCACCCTGACATGACCCTCCAGCATGACAATGCCACCAGCCATACTGCTCATTCTGTGCGTGATTTCCTGCAAGACAGGAATGTCAAGTGTTCTGCCATGGCCAGCGAAGAGCCCGGATCTTCCCCAGAAATGTCCGGGAACTTGCAAGTGCCTTAGTGGAAGAGTGGGGTAACATCTCACAGCAAGAACTGGCAAATCTGTTGCAGTCCATGAGGAGGAGATGCACTGCAGTACTTAATGCAGCTGGTGGCCACACCAGATACTGACTGTTACTTTGATTTTGACCCCCCCCCCCCCCCTTGGTCTTCAACCAAGACATCAGTTTATGTCTTGGTTGAATCTTTTTATGTTCATACAAATGTTTACAAGTTTGCTGAAAATTAAAGCAGTTGAAAGTGAGGGGACGTTTCTTTTTTTTGCTGAGTTTATGAATTCTTTAAAGTTTAAGGCATAATAATGTTTACCTACAGAGACCCATCAATTAAATATGAAACCCTGAAATCAGAAATCTGAACAAACGTAATTTGTCCAACAAAGGAATTACCAATGATGCCAATAGTGCAGTTGGTACGTTAACAATAAATGCTGTTTTAATTCTGGACCTAACACAGATATCAATATTTATCTGAGGATCTCAAGTTCACAAAGTTTTCATATTAAAGGAAAATGCAAGGACAAATGAAAATAAACATGTAATTGCATGGCAAGAGTGTCATTATCCACAAAGTAGCAGTTTAGTGCATTGATCTATGAAAGTCACATACAGTGCTTAAGCATTAGTGCAGCCTAAAATTGCTGTCCTTCAGAAAGCAGCTGGAGGGAGTACAGTTGACTCACTACTTGTTCTGTTATGGCCAGTGATCTTCATGCTTTTTGAACACACACACATACACCCACTTTGAGAAAAAGCTCCTAATCTGATCACAGATTTCTAGTTTCCTCTATGTGTCAGGTGCCCAATATAGGAACACTGCCTCACTCTCCATTAGCCTGTTAAACAGTGACATAATCCTCCCAAAATCCAGCTCAGACATGTAACCACGCCTATACTCAGCACACTAACTGCAACCTGATTAGAGCACTTGATAACTTACCTCACACTGTAGCCTGCACACACTGTCATCTTATATAGGGTTTCAGAAATCCAAATAGAATTAACTTGATCTCTATAATAGACCACAACCTTTTCCTCTTCGGGTTCTTAAGAACCTTGGTCTATACACAAACTCATGTACATTATCTTCTTAACTTTAATTTAATTCTGGGACATATCTTAACCCTGCCTTTATAATCAATACTGTTGCTATTATAGAAGTATATACACTATATTCACTGAGCACTTTATTAGGAACACCTGTACACCGACTTATTCATGTGATTATCTAATCAGCTAATTGTGTGGATAAAATCATGCAGATACGGGTCAGGAGCTTCAATTAATGTTCATATCAACCATTAGAATGGGGAAAAAATGTGATCTCAGTGATTTTGACCGTGGCAAGATTGTTGGTGCCAGACAGGTTGGTTTGAGTATTTCTGTAACTGCTGATCTCCTGGGAGTTTCATGCACAACAGTCTTACTCAGAATGGTGCCAAAAACAAAAACATCCAGTGAGCGGCAGTTCTACAGACAGAAACACCTTGGTGATGTGGGAGGTCAATGGAGAATGGCCAGACTGGTTCGAGCTGATAGAAAGGCTACAGTAACTCAGATAACCACTCTGTACAATTGTAGTAAGCAGAATAGCATCTCAGAATGCACAACATGTCGAACCTTGAGGCAGATGGGATACAACAGCTAAAGAACACATTGGGCGGTTTATTAGGACCATAGTGTTCCTAATAAAGTTCTCTGTGAGTGTAGAATGTTATAGAATTGTTTTTCAAAGTCATTGAGAGTGTAGCCCAAAATGTACATAATATTCATGTTCAAGGAGGAAGTAGAAATTGTTTAACAAAATAGGTCTAGGAAAGATGTGGAGGTGCTTTTTTTATTCTGGCACAGTAAGTGAGAAACAAAATTATGACATGTGTATTGTGTTGTGATTTGATAGTTTTCCCTCTTTCCTTTTTCATTTTGATCCTGCAGTTTCCGATGGGTAGGCGGACAGCCTGTGATATCTACTGGCATGGTGTGTCTTTTCATGACAATGAGAACATCGTTTCTGGGCAAGTCAACAAGTTTCCAGGTAAACTTCACTAGAAGTAACACACTTGCCATAGTAACACACCATCTGTTGCAATTTAAAGGGATAGTTCCCCCAAAAATGAAAATTCGGCCACCAATCACTCACCCTTATTTTGTTCCAAACCCGTATTCCATGGAACACAACAGGATATGTTAGGAAGAATGTTAGTCTCAGTCACCATTCACTTTCATTGCACCTTTTATTCCATACAATAAAAGTGAATGGTGTCTGAGGCTGTCAGTCCCTAAACATTCTGCCTTATAAGAATGAAATACATAAGAATGAAAGACATATGTTTTTGGAATGACATGAGGGTAAGTAAATAATGACAGCATTTTCATTTTGGGTGAACCTGTTAACACCTTTTAGATGGCTAGAAGGACAAATACATTTTATCCCTACTCCACTGAAGATCAGTCAACAATAAATATAGAAAAATAGATTTGGTCATTTAACATACTGTAGCAAGCTGGAGTTTTCCAACATGAAACAAACCCTTTGTAAGTTTTTAACATTTTTCTTTTGAAACAAAGTTTAAACTAGGTTCTGAGTTTATGTAATTGTTAGTTTGGCTTTTTGACTTTTAGAAAAAGGTTATTAATCATTTATATGGACCGTATTGTTCCATGGAATGTTCTACTTTTCTGTAGTTGATTCGTAAAGAAATCTTAAGTGCTGACTCATGACTGTTTTTATAGCTGCATCGAAAGTTGCTTTCACTCAGAAAGCCTGTCCAAGCTGTGTGTGTGTGTGAGTGTGTGTGTGAGTGTGTGTGTGAGTGTGTGTGTGAGTGTGTGTGTGAGTGTGTGTGTGAGTGTGTGTGTGAGTGTGTGTGTGAGTGTGTGAGTGTGTGAGTGTGTGAGTGTGTGAGTGTGTGTGTGTGTGTGTGTGTGTGTGTGTGCTATGGAGCTACTGATATCAAATAGGCCCAGCATTGAGAGTGATTTAATGAAACTGCTGGGAGTAGGTCTTTAAAATGTAATAATTTCTAATCGAATAATATCCCTGCACTGTCACAAAATGATACAGAGGGTGAACTAAAGCCATTCCCTGGCCCTTGTGCCATTTCTCTTTGACTTCATTCTGTTTTCTCATCATCTGTCCTGTTGGTCAGCAGGAATGATAGAGATGCTGCGGAAGATCAATTTGAGTCGTGCCGTGCGTACAATGCAGGAGCTGTTCCCAGAGGAGTATAACTTCTACCCACGCTCCTGGATACTGCCTGAGGAATACCAGCTCTTCTCCACACAGGTACAAATGATGGAGGGCACTCATCAAAACTAAAGTGACAAATTGAACTTGAAGCAGAATATACGATTGTATCAGAATATACGAAATATCAGACTTTAATCTGAAGTTTGAAATTTCTGTGTCGTTAGCTGTTACCAAAAGGAACTGTAAAAATATTGACGTTTTCAAACAGATTTCTCAAACACACCCTGTCTGAAATTGGTTAAACACTTCCCACATTAAAGTCACACCATTGGTTAAGCCAATGTTGCTATCGGGCTGGTTGGAATGCTCAAACAATCAGAGCAATGATTTGATAGTGCCAGAGAGACACATTGCTTATACTTTTGGGGGAAAATTAACCTCTGAATGGGTTACTTATACTTGTTTCTTATAGGAAGTGTCTTAACATTGAAAAGATTACACATCAGCTTTACAGGAAAAATGCTACACTTTAATGCAGTTTAAGATATGTGTTATGGGAAAGATTGAAATTTCTGACTTTATCTCCATTAACAAAAAAGTGCTATGCTATTAACATTGTTTTTTTTTTTTTTTTTTTTGGACATGGTACCATGGTAATACCTTGGTATTCTTAGAAGTACCTTGTACTATATACCAAGGAATATGAATATGGTAATCATTCAATACCATGGTATATACGGACTATTCCTTTAAATGTCTCTCTTTAAAGAGGTCACATGCTCTCCTATATTACAACATATCTAAGCATATGACTGTACTGGCACATTATTAATATGTCTTTAGCCATGCTCTCATTCACAGTGATTTTATGAAGACATTTGATAAGCCCGTCAATACCGACATTGCTGCACACTTGAAGTCTATTTGTCAAGTCACTAACAAGAACATTTACAGAAGCCATGTCTTCTGCTTGTTTATCTTTGTGATGTATCAGCAGGGAGATTGCTGTGGTAGTAATTGGCCAGGACAGAATCACAGTAAAACCAGGCTAAGCAGTTTAGTGGCCAGCATCAAGTAATTATGAATGACAAGTTTGTTACAGGATCTTGAAGTTACAGGATTTGCAGGCCCCTTTGACATGTTACAGCTAGTCTTGTGCTGTTTTTGTTCAGAAAGGCTGCTTATAGTGGATTTTATCTTACACTGTTGAACAAGTTCAATTTGTGAATACATTTTTGGTACAGTTAGTTTTTTTTAAAAAATTTTTTATTTTGGTAGATCTTATCATAAATTGATTTTAATTTCCACATGTACTGTACACCAGTTTAAGTTAGGAAAGACTTTTACTTGGCTTGGCTTGAGAAAAATATTTGATTAGAAAAACTACAGAGGGCAGCAGAGATCTGCTGTAGTTTCTACATAATTCAGTAGAAAAAAAAAGAACAATATCTTCTTGGATTTGCTGATGCATGCTAAAGAAAACGATAGTATTAGTTGGAAATATGAGGCTTTGTTTACCAACCATAATGCTATCAGTGTACAGTCACACACACGCACTCCCTTTTTAAAAACTGTTTTTTTTTTTTTTTTTTTTTAAATGTATTTTTTTAATACTTGTTTAGAGGAAGAATTTAATCAGCATTGTTTAATTTAGTTTTTTTATTTTTTATTATGAAATAAATGTTGTTTTATCATCCGGAGCACTTCAAATGATCTGCAAGCTCTGCCAAAAAAACATTCTGTTTTAATTATTTTCAGAGGCCTAGTTTCTTAATGGGTGTAATGGTGATACATACAACTAACAGCCTCATTTATTTCCTTTGCAAACATATTAGCCAAAAAGTATGGTATTGTCACAGTGCTCCTTTTGCTTTTGTCTCCTTTTTCAAGATTCGTCTCCTGAAAGATAATGATTCCACCCTCAAACCTACTTTCATTGTCAAACCAGACAGTGGTTCCCAGGGCGATGGCATCTACCTCATCCGAGACCCTGCTGACCTCCGGGTTATCTCAGGTTCTCAGATCAAACAAGCTGTTGTTCAAGAATATATCCAAAAACCCTTGCTCATTGATAAACTGAAGTTTGATATCCGCCTCTACGTTCTGGTGCGCTCGTTGGAGCCTCTAGAGATCTACATCGCTAAAGAGGGTCTGTCCCGGTTTTGCACTGAACCCTACCAGGAACCTTGCCAGAAGAACCTCAGTCATGTTTTTATGCACCTTACCAACTATTCCCTTAATGTGCACAGCGGGAACTTTGTGCACTCTGACAGTTGCAGCACAGGCAGTAAACGCACTTTCTCTAGCGTTCTCTATCGTCTGGCGTCTAAAGGAGTGGACATCAAGAAAGTTTGGTCAGACGTTATTGCTTTAGTTATCAAAACAGTAATTGCACTTGTGCCTGAACTGAAGGTTTACTACCAAGCAGATATACCCCCAGGGAAACCAGGACCTACGTGTTTTCAGGTATGTTTGCATAGAATACTTATGTTTGTGTGTAGCATGTTTCACATTTAGGTGAGCTAAATTTCTATGGTTATTCAAACTTCCAGTTAGTCAGTACAAGTTAAGCTCAGTCAACAGCATTTGTGACATAATATTGATTACCACAAAAATTAATTTTTGCTCGTCCCTCCCTTTCTTTAAAAAAAAAAAAAGCATAAATCTGGGTTACAGTGAGGCACTTACAATGGAAGTGAATGGTGCCAATCCGTAAACATGAAAATATATAGCCACGACATAAACACTTAAAAAAAAAAAATCACTTACTCACCTTTTCTGTGTAAAGTTATAGCCAATTTTGACAATGTAATGTCAGCAAACCCTAAAACAACTGTAAAAATGATGATTTAAAATATCAAATAATATATGAGATTTAACAGAAGGAATAAAATAAGTGCTTTTATAAAATTATAAGCTTCAAATTTCTGCCTTTAAACCATCCAAAAATTGGCCCCATTCACTTCCATTGTAAGTGCCTAACTGTAACCTCCATTTTTGCTTTTTTTTTAAACAAAAGGACGGATGAGTCAAAATGATTTTTGTGGTAATCAACATTATTTCACAAATGCTGTTGATAGCTTGACTTGACTTGTCGCTTGACTTGTTCTGAACCCGGAGTATTCCTTTAAGGCACATCAGTTCACTTTGGTGGCCATATTGGTAATGCCTCAAATCATGCAAGATTTAACTGTAAAGGTGGAACTTTCATACCTACAGCTACCATACTGAGTGTTGCTGCTAAGCCTCTTTTAAAAACTTTTTATTGGCTGTAATGGCAAATTGTAAGGCCACCATATTTAGCATTATGATTTATCCCATATACAGTTGAAGTCAGAAGTTTGCATACACTTAGGTTGAAGTCATTAAAACTAATTTTTTAAGCACTCCACAGATTTTATATTAGCAAACTATAGTTTTGGCAAGTCGTTTAGGACATCTACTTTGTGCATGACACGAGTAATTTTTCCAACAATTGTTTACAGACAGATTGTTTCACTTTTAATTGACTATATCACAATTCCAGTGGGTCAGAAGTTTACATATACTAAGATAACTGTGCCTTTAAGCAGCTAGGAAAAGTACAGAAAATGATGTCAAGCCTTTAGACAATTAGCCAATTAGCTTCTGATAGGCTAATTGGAGTCGATTGGAGGTGTACCTGTGGATGTATTTTAGAGCCTACATTTAAACTCAGTGCCTCTTTGCTTGACATCATTGGTAAGTCAAAAGAAATCAGCCAAGACCTCATAAAAGAAATTGTGGACCTCTACAAGTCTGGTTCATCCTTGGGAGCAATTTCCAAATGCCTGAAGGTACCACATTCATCTGTACAAACAATAGTACGCAAGTATAAACACCATGGGACCACGCTGCCATCATATCGCTCAGGAAGGAGACGCATTCTGTGTCCAAGAGATGAATGTAGTTTGGTGCGAAAAGTGCAAATCAATCCCAGAACAACAGCAAAGGACCTTGTGAAGATGCTGGAGGAAACAGGTAGACAAGTATCTATATCCACAGTAAAATGTGTCCTATATGGACATAACCTGAAAAGCTGCTCAGCAAGGAAGAAGCCACTGCTCCAAAACCACCATAAAAAAAGCCAGAATACAGTTTGCAAGTGAATATGGGGACAAAGATCTTACTTTTTGGAGAAATGTCCTCTGCTCTAATGAAATAAAAATGTAACTGTTTGGCCATAATGACCATCGTTATGTTTGGAGGAAAAAGGGTGAGGCTTGCAAGCCGAAGAACACCATCCCAACCGTGAAGCATGGGGGTGGCAGCATCATGTTTTGGGGGTGCTTCGCTGCAGGAGGAACTGGTGCACTTCACAAAATAGATGGCATCACGAGGAAGGAAAATGATGTGGATATATTCAAGCAACATCTCAAGACATCAGCCAGGAAGTTAAAGCTCGGTCGCAAATGGGTCTTCCAAATGGACAATGACCCCAAGCATACCTCCAGAGTTGTGGCAAAATGGCTTAAGGACAACAAAGTCAAGGTATTGGAGTGGCCATCACAAAGCCCTGACCTCAATCCGCTAGGCAGAACTGAAAAAGCCTGTGCGAGCAAGGAGGCCTACAAACCTGACTCTGTTACACCAGTTCTGTCTGGACAAATGGGCCAAAATTCCAGCAACTTATTGTGAGAGCTTGTGGAAGGCTTCCCAAAATGTTTGACCCAAGTTAAACAATTTAAAGGCAATGCTACCAAATACTAACAAAGTGTATGTAAACTTCTGACCCACTGGCAATGTGATAAAAGAAATAAAAGCTGAAATAAATAATTCTCTCTACTATTATTCTGACATTTCACATTCTTAAAATAAAGTAGTGATCCTAACTGACTTAAGACAGGGAATGTATTCTACGATTAAATGTCAGGAATTGTGAAAAACTGAGTTTAAATGTATTTGGCTAAGGTGTATGTAAACTTCAACTGTACACATTTGTCTCCTTTCCTTATAGTTTTATTGATTCAAATGAGGAAAACAGGCACAGCCCATTTTCTTATTTAGGGAACCCTTAAGCTCTGCATTTATTTAGAAAATTCAAGAAATGGTAAATGGAGAAATGTCCAAATTTCAGATTTTGGGCTTTGACATCCTGCTGATGAAGAACTTGAAGCCTGTTCTACTGGAGGTCAATGCCAATCCCAGCATGAGGATTGAACATGAGCAGGAGGTGAGTGGTCATGTTCTTTCACAGGATATGGTTTGATTTAAATAAAGAAGTACTGTTATGAGTACCATCATGTCCAGAGTTAAAGTTAGTGGGAATATTTCACTCAAAAATTAACATTATGTCATCGTTTACTAACCTTCATGATAGCTGACTTCATGGTGTTCCAATTCCTTATGAGTTTCTGTTTTTCATGGACCATAAATGTACACAGTTCTGAAGAATATTTACACTGCTCTTGCCATTCAACAATAGTGACCACATTTCAATAGTGACCTAAAAGTGGTCCATATGACTTGTAAGCTATGTTCCATACGATAGCTTTGTGTGAGGAACATACCAAAATTCTGTTATTCACTGATAATCTTTCCATCCGCCAAGACTTAAGTCTCACAGATAGCTATTTTTTTTTTATTATGTCCTCACCCAAACCTATCCTATATCTTCAGAAGACTTGAAATACAGCACCCAAATCATAAAGGCTACATTTCTAATACAACTAATTTTTTGTTTCTTCCTGGAGACTTTTATGATATTGAATGCTTGAGTTATAATTACGTTGTGACTGAGTCTGTGCCAGTGTAGCCAGGCAGCTATTATTGCTAAACACCAGTCTGTTAGGATAATGTTTATTATTGATGCCATATGTTGCAGGTGTCACCTGGTGTGTTTGAATATGTACCGAGTCCAGTAGATGAGGAGGTGAAAGTGGGGGTCATCAGAGACACACTCCGGCTGATGGATCCCGCTCAGAGGAAACAACACGTAACGTGAGTCACAGAGTTTAAAATAGTAGTTCATCAAAAATAGGAATACTTCACCAAAAGCAAAAAGAAAATTCTGTTATTATTTACTCACCCTCATGTCATGCCAAACATGTATGCTGTTATTTTTTCTGTGCAACACAAAATGAGACATTGTGACAAATCTTTATACAGATAGTTCATAGTTACCAGGGGGTTTCAAGCATCAAAAAGGACAAAAAAGCCATAAAAGTGCACTATATTCCAACTCCTTTGAAGCCGTATGATAGCTTTTTTGTTGTTGAGAGAAACAGACTGAAATTTGGGTCTTTATTCACTGATAATCTGCCCCTCCATTGAGCTGTTATACCGGATCATTGAGTCAGTGAGTTGAACGCCGATTTGCGAACGAGATCAATCGGTTCATTTAAAAGAACCAGCACAAAAGAATGATTCATTCACTGATCCAGTTCTCAAGTTCAACTCTCGGACTCTGATCTGGCCATAGCAGTACTTGAGATCGCACTGCAGGGGAAGATTGTCAGTGAATAATGACTTGAAATTTAGTCTGTTTTTCACATAGAGCTATTGTGTGGCCTCAGAAAACTTTGAATATGCTTTTTTGAACTGTTGTATGGAAAAGACCTGTGTGAAGATTCTTAAAAAAATCACCATTTGTGTTCCACTGAAAAAACAAACAAACAAAAAAAACAAGAAAAAAACAACCCTCATACTGGTTTGGAATGACATGAGGGTGAGTCAATAATGACTGAATTTTCATTTTTGGGTGAACTATTTATTTTTGTGTGTGTGTGTTTGTGCACCTGCGGGTGTGTGATCCTCGTTTCAGCTTTTTGGAGCTGAGATAATGGTCTGCTGAGCTGTCGTCATAAGCCTTTTAGACGGAAAAATTTAATTCAGGAAATCCTCTGATGGAATTTCACACTTGTGTGGCTGCTCTTTCCCTATCTCTGTCAGTCATGGAAATGTGGTCGGCCTCATGCCCTGTGAGTGGGTTTTGTGTGCCTCATGCTGTTTTCCTTCAACAGTCACCTTTTATTGAAACTCATTCTACCCAGTCTTTGTAAGCCACATATGCTTTTACACATTATTTAGTGTATGGGCCTAAGGGAAATAAAGCGAGGCAACCATTGTTTGCAAGGAATGTGTGGAGTCAGCTTAGAGTTTAATTGAGACATGTTTATGTGTGCATAGAGCAGAAAATACTTTTTTAAATGTCTACTATTTTAGCTTACAGTTATGCATTTTCTAATCCAAAACAGTTGTCTGGTTTGTGTTGTCTCAGATGAAAAAATCAAAACAGATTAATCATGGGTGTGCGTGGTTTTCAGTTCTTGATAATAAATACATTTTGCATAATTCTAACTCAAAACTGCAAATTGCCAAAAGTGTGAAATCTGAATTCAGACCTACTTCAGACATTGTGATTGTGTGAATGTTTCGAGTGTACATGTGTGAAAAGTCAATTAAATGATAATTGACTTTCTCAAAGAAACTCTCCTGACTCCATACAGTAGTTGCCAGTCTGTCTGTCTGTCTGTCTGTCCATCTGTCCATCCGTCCGTCCATCCATCTGTCCATCCATCTAGCTATCTATCCACTGTGTCCATCCATCTGTAATATATCTATCCTGTCTATCCATCCATCCATCCATCCATCCACTGTGTCTGTCTGTCTTTCTGTGTATCTATCACTCTTTCTGTCTTTGTCCATCCATCCATCCATCTATCCACTGTGTCCGTCTGTCCATCACCTATCTGTCTAGTCTGTCCACCTGTCCATCCATCCATCTATCTATCTATCTAGTCCGTCTTCACAAATATGGGTAATCAGCCACTATCTCTTTTATCTTGCATCCTCCTTTGAGTCAGCCTTCTGTGATGACTCTCTGATTTAACATACTGTTCAGTATGTTCAGAAACTGTTCTGAATCACATCCTTTGATGCTTTTCAAAGCTATATTGTCCTGAGTACGACTGTCACCACTAATAATGACATCACTGTAAAGTCACTAAAAAGGGTTTAAAAAGCCAGAATGTCTTTACTAGTGTTGTACAATGACAGTTTATTCCTCACAGGTCACTCCAGTTTTATTTGTGGTGTTCTACTACTGTTGTTGATCGCAAGTTTCAAAGCAGTGTTTTTGGAAATTATATTTTCAGAGGCCTCTGTGGGAAATTCGCCTTAATGATCCTGAGGCTATTTGATTATTATGTTATTAAATGTTGAGAATGTTATTAAACATGAGATATGTACATTCAAGGCTGTGAGAGTTGTATGTTCTAGGACATCTTGAGACATACATGAATTAACATTTCCAAAGGAAAAAAAGAAAGAAAGAGTACCGTGGCAGTACCATTGCATATTGATGGTATCAGATGGGTTTTCTATAGTACTATATGATTGCCATATTCATAAACCATGGTATTTTACTTTTTACTCTTAAGTTTCTTCAAAGAATACCATGGTACATGTCTAAAAAAAAATGGTAGTACAATTGTTACTTTTTGTGAGGATTTCTTTAAGTAACATTTTACTTTTTTATTTTTTTACATTTACATTTTACATTTAAAGCAGATTTTGAGACTTTGTCTTTAAAAAAAGTATGTTTTTATTTGTAAGAGAAAAGGCCCTCAACAT
This sequence comes from Myxocyprinus asiaticus, assembly GCF_019703515.2. Lineage (NCBI taxonomy): Eukaryota > Metazoa > Chordata > Actinopteri > Cypriniformes > Catostomidae > Myxocyprinus > Myxocyprinus asiaticus. Next base: position 28,884,596 of record NC_059346.1, read on the forward strand.
CAAATGGTGAAGAAGATAGTCATCTTGTAAAAGTTAATGCATTTGTGCATCTGTGTGTGCTGCATTATGAGTGCGCGTGCAAAAGGATGAATGTTAGAGAGAAGACTAGGCAGTCTTTGGGTAAACCTGTTAGGTGTGGTAATTAAGTCGTGTCATTATCATTAGTACTTTTACCCTTTTAAGTCACAAGGGCAATAACCTCCAGGTCAGAAGTCAAGGAAGTACATCTGCTTAGATTTTAAAGTGCTGAGTTACTTACAGTAATGCCGAAATGCAGTAATCCACACGCAATAATGTATTTTATTTATTATTTATTTTTGGGCTCAGTGCATGTTTGAAATGATTGCAATTTTCTTGGTTGGTTTTGTGATTGTTAAATAATTGTTTTTCATTATTTTGTGATTTTTGTTGTTATTCACTTTGTGAGGATGTCTGGGTTTTTCAGGTTTTGATAACGTAGTCCTTTTGTTTGAAATTCTCTGTCCTCCCACTTGACAGATTTTCTTCTGTGGTATTCTGTGTCACCACACACTCAATCAGCAAACATTTGAGTATTTTTAAGTATATGCATTTTTGTTGTTTAGCTAAGACAGTAGCTAAGATAAATTAGTAACACTTTATAATAAGGTTCCATTCGTTAACATTAGTAAATGCACTAGGTATCATGAATAAACAATTAACAATATAATTAACAATTAACAATATATATTTTTACATCATTTATTAATCTTTGTTAATGTTAGTTTATAAAAATGGTATTGCTCATTGTTAGTTCATGTTAGTTCATAGTGCATTAATGTTAACAAATAACTTTTGATTTTAAATATGTATTATTATATGTTGAAATTAACATTAAATAAGATTAATCAATGCTTAATAAGTATTGTATATTGTTAGTTTATGTTAATTAATTTTGTTATGGAACCTTATTGTAAAGTGTTACCGATACATTGAACAGTTCACCATTTCCTCAAAACTATAAAAACAATCTTAAAACTACACACTAATTTGTACAAACCTCATACTTCCACATCAAAATCAAATATTTCCCTCAAAAACATAGTATCTCTTGTCTCAATAAATTTTTTTTTATTGATTCGTAAATATATGACAAAGAAAAACACAACATATATACATTGAATGAACATTTAACCCCCACTATTACCCCTCCCCAATCACCAACCCCACCATGACCCCCAACGAACACTCCTGTAGTCACATATAAGCATACACACACACACACACACACACACACACACACACACACACACACACACAGAAAACAAAAAAGAAAATATTATAATCATACATTTTTAAAACTATACTTCTCTCTCCACAGCCCCTGAGAGTCCCCTAAAAACACTAAATAATTGCCCCATTTCCTATCAAACAAATCCCAAAACCCCAGCCTTCTACATGACACCTTTCCGGAAATGAGGGCGCTCCAGCCGACTTCCATCCCCTTAAAATAATCTGCCTGCCAATCATAACACTGGTCAGAACCCAATTTTTTATGTGTTTATCCCCCATATTGATGACCGCCCCATCGCCCAAAATACAGAGTCTGGGGCAAAATGAAATTTGAGTGCCCAATACGTCACACATAAAACTCTGAACCTTCAACCAAAATTCTTGGATCTTAACACACCACCAAAAAACATGGGTTGTGTCCCCATCTTCTGATTACATAGTATCTCTTGTAAAAATTAAACATTGGTTTTAATTGACACACAAACCAAGCAAATGCACAAAATATTCCACTGGCCAGAACACATTTGTGTGATAAATCCAAAACACTGCTACAAAAACCTCAATTAACCAGGGAGAATTTTGACGGTCTATCTGTTAATTATTTTTATGGTTATAGTATATCATACTACATAATATTCTATATGGAAGTGTACAGGTAAACACTGCAAAGCAATGTTCAAAAAGTTTATTTGAAAATAGCCTACATTACAGTACTGTAAAGTGATGTTGGGTGAAAAGAGAATTCAGTTACTCTACAATAACAAATGGTTTCAGATTATAGAGAAGTAAGCAAAATTATGAATATAGTATACAGTAAAACTAAGTAGATTTGGTACACAAAAAATCTTACAGTACTACTCTGCCTCTTCAAATGCCCTTAAGTTTTTGCAGAAATACAGCACATATTGCAGCAGTACAAGATACAAGATACAGAACAAGAACAATTGGGATAGACAGTGTAGACATACATTTTTACAAATTATCGGTACATTGTCAAGAACATGTACAGTACATGGTCTCTAACCTGCAGTAATGTAGTATAGAAGCCCTGTATGTTACCTCACTTGTCTAAAGGAAATTGCAGTTACTGTAGTTAGGCTACCTGCTTTCTTGTCTAAAGGTTTGAATTATAGATGTTACTGTGGAATGACCCAGACTGAATGAATTTTACCAACAATTCCTGGATATAAGAGCACTGTTCCCACAACATATCCCAATATATACAGATGGATCGAAATCTGGAAATCAAGTGGCAGCAGCCTTTCAAGTCAAGGCATCCGCATCTCCGACCAAAGTTCAGTTTTTACTGCAGAGGCAAATGCTTTATTGCTAGCACTGAAGTTCATTGAGACTGTTCCACAGAAATCCTTTTTAATGATAACTGATTCTAAATCATGTCTGGAAGCATTGGAGTCTATAAGAAGTGATCACCCAACAATCGTGAAGATTTTAAACAAAGTGTCATCTCTGGAATCAAAGAATTTTAGTGTTATTTTCTGCTGGGTACCTGGCCACTCAGGAATCGCTGGAAATGAACAAGCAGATAGAGCTAAAAACAAATGGCAGTCAGAATGGGATCAATGTTTAACCAACAAATTACGAGAAATAAATCCTGTTGTTGGGACAAGACATGTATTCCCTTTTAATAATTGTTGGGATCAAGTCACTTACACTCGATGCCAGATAGGACACGCAAGGCTCACACACCACTATCCATTAAACATGTCTTACTGGACTGTAACGCTTGTACACACTTGAGGAACCTGTATTATTCTGTTGACACTTTTGAAAAGGTTTTTAACCAAATAAATCGTTTTTAGAAACCTTTCTTAGTTTTACTCTTGAATAACTAAACATGGCTCTCACCATGAATATAGCCATAGAAGCTGGCATGGCGTTAAAAAGGAAAGAAAGAAAAAGAATGACCCAGATTTAACTGGACTTGTTGCCCAGCATTGTGATTCCATGCACAAGAAATTAATCTTTGTCTCTGTCTCTATTTCTTTGCCTTCCAAATCTTCATACATTGTTGGGATTCTGTTTCCAAAGCACATAATCATCTGTGGCCTTTTTTTAATTTATCCTGAAATTCAGAGTGTTGTGTGAAAAGTTTTGCTACTCTGTGTTTACTTGGAGAAATCTGTGTTTACTGCATTTAGGCTTTGACGACTTGAGTGAATTATTTTGAGTGGTTGTGCTTTCTAAATGAGAACATGGTTAAACCTGTGCAAAATCAGGACATTTGTGTGTAGAGTTTGAAACAAATTGAAATGTGTGAAAACAGGTGAATTGTATTAATAGTTTTGAGAAATTGTTTTTGTTTCTCGAGTTTAAGGAATGTTTTGGGGTATTGTGCCAATAGATTCAGTTATAATGTGTTAGCAATTGAGAAAAAACTTCAAGCACCATCTGAAATATGACGAAATATAAAATAGCAATAAATATTCTGTAAGTCAGTGATAGAGGAAGAGAGAAAAATGTGGGCAAAATATTTTGATTGCAAAGAACACTTGAACAAATTGATTCAGGCCAGAGTCCAGATGATACGGATCGGGCAGTGAAAGTGTAGCAGACACTGGAGAAGTGGAGAAAAAAGGATATTTGACTAAACTGAAATAATTTTAAGCACAGGAGCTACTTTTCAAATTGAAAGAGAAATTGGGTTAAGAAAATTAATGGCTTTTGTCCTCAATGGTGTTTAAAAAAATGCGCAATTCACCTGTGTTTGGATATGTAATTGCAGTTCATGGTTACTCCCATTATTCACACTTTAAATCTAAACATTTGAAAGGTTTTCTTTTTCTTTTTATGTGTGTCTGTGTGCGTTGCATGCATTTTGAGTTTTCACTCAAACTGTCTCTATGCCAACAGGACAAATACGGGAGGCAGTTCTTCAGAGGAAGCTATCGTCGTGAAAGCTGAAACTTTTGACAAAGAAGGTCTGGCAGAATCTCTTCCATCTTTGTGTTTAAAAGAAGTCTTCCCCAAATACACCAAGCAGTTCAATTACCTGCGGGTAGTCGAGCACATTGCTGGCATTTTCCTGCGCTTCCTCGGGGTCAAAGGAACCATGAGACTGGGTCCCACTGGGTTCCGCACCTTCATCAGGCAAGTTATTCGTTCCCGAAGCTCAACTATGTCAACAGAATGTTGCGTCAGCAAGGTCATGACTTTGATTCCCAGGGAACACACATAATGATAAAAATTTTACCTTGAGTGCTCCGTAACACTGCAGGGGGGAATACACGTAAAAATTTATTGAGCCCGGTAAAAGCACTTTTTATTTGCATGCGCTGTCTGCGCTGGTTTAGCGGCCTATTCATCAAAGGAATTATTAAAAACAGTTATATAAAACACTCTGACAAAATCTGTTCTGAACGCAATTTGCACGCACAATTCAGATCTTGTAGGCTGGTTCTGAGATCTACACTGGCAGCCAAAAGTTTGGAATAATGTACAGATTTAGCGGTTTCGGAAGGAAATTGGTACTTTAATTCACCAAAGTGGCATTCAACTGATCACAAAGTATAGTCAGGCCATTACTGATGTAAATAACAGCACCATCACTATTTGAAAAAAAATATTTTTGATCAAATCTAGACAGGCCCCATTTCCAGCAGCCATCACTCTAACACCTTATCCTTGAGTAATCATGCTAAATTGCTAATTTTGTACTAGAAAATCACTTGCCATTATATCAAACACAGTTGAAAGTTATTTGGTTCATTAAATGAAGCTTAACATTGTCTTTGTGTTTGTTTTTTAGTTGCCACAGTATGCAATAGACTGGCATGTCTTAAGGTCAATATTAGGTCAAAAATGGCAAAAAAGAAACAGCTTTCTCTAGAAACTCATCAGTCAATCATTGTTTTGAGGAATGACAGCTATACAATGCTTGAAATTGCCAAAAAAACCCTGAAGATTTCATACAAAGGTGTACACTACAGTCTTCAAAGACAAAGGACAACTGGCTCTAACAAGGACAGAAAGAGATGTGGAAGACCAGATGTACAACTAAACAAGAGGATAAGTACATCAGAGTCTCTAGTTTCAGAAATAGACGCCTCACATGTCCTCAGCTGACAGCTTCATTGAATTCTACCCACTCAACACCAGTTTCATGTACAACAGTAAAGAGAAGACTCAGGGATGCAGGCCTTATGGGAAGAATTGCAAAGTAAAAGAAACTTTTGAAACAGAAAAACAAAAAGAAAAGGTTAGAGTGGGCAAAGAAACACAGACATTGGACAACAGATAATTGGAAAAGAGTGTTATGGATCTTAACTCCATTGAGCTTTTGTGGGATCAGCTAGACTGTAAGGTGCGTGAGAAGTGCCAGATAAGACCAAGTCAATATCTATGGCAAGTGCTACAGGAAGTGTGGGGTGAAATGTCACCTGAGTATCTGGACAAACTGACAGCTAGAATGCCAAGGATCTGCAAAGCTGTCATTGCTGCATGTGGAGGATTTTTTGATGAGAACTCTTTGAAGTAGTTCTGAAATTTTTTTTCAAATTGTAATAGTAATTTTTCACGTTATTAATGTCCTGACTATACATTGTGATCTATTGAATGCCACTTTGGTGAATAAAACCAATTTCTTTCCATAAGAGCAAAATCTGTATATTATTCCAAACTTTTGGCCACCAGTGTATATATAGGAGGTTGCGGCAGACCACCGCGATCTAGCACACTCTTCCAGGACTGTACTGCAGCACTCCACTACTGTGATCCAGACACCTAAATCATCTCCTTTTAACATGCTGAAAGTGAACTTCACTACACTGGCCATCTGGAAATATGGCAAGTTATAACGCTCTACTCCATCATTTGATTAATAATTGATGAATTTCTGCTGCCATGATTAATAGAAAATGTACACAAACATCTCAGTTTACCACCAGTGGTAATATTGTGATGTTATTTGCGGCAGGCAAAAAGCATGGAGTTTTGTGAACGAAGTGCAATTGATAATGGGCCTCATTTATGTAGAAAGGAGATGTGTTTACGTGAAGAATAATGACAGTATCTATTTTCTGTACTATTTGCCTCCGCATCTGAGACCGTCAATCTGCGCATCTTATCACGTGGCTTGTTGAGCACATTACCGCGGAGACCTAGCATGTGTGGAGGCTTCACGCTGTTCTCCGCGGCATCCACGCACAACTCACCACGTGCCCCACTGAAAGCGAGAACCACATTATAGCGACCGCGAGGAGGTTAACCCAATTTGACTCTACCCACCCTAGTAACCGGGCCAATTTGGTTGCTTAGGAAGCCGTCACTCAGCACGCCCTGGATTCGAACTTGCGACTCCAGGTGTGGTAGTCAGCATCTTTACTTGCTGAGCTACCCAGGCCCCCTAATCAAGATAATGACAGTATCTTGATTTTGTGAATAAGATGGGGTGATTAGTAAGGCTGTTAAATTAAAATTTGAATATTCGTTGAATTTAAGATAAAAATGCACATCGAATGCTAAAGTGGGCATTCAAAGTTTGGAGGTGTGTCAAGCACTGAAGATGAATTATATTCTTGGGCTAAAACAGGCACAGTGCAACATATAAAACAAAATGTCTCGAAACCCTTTTTTAAAGTTGAATTTCTAAAAGTTGAGTCTAAAATAATGCATAATTACTGCCTGAGATGCTGAAAAAAGAGCGAGACATGGTGCAACGTTCAAAGACGTCCATCTAGCGCATGCTTACATTGAAAAAGATTGATGTGTTCGGAGTAAATGGCCTCCAGAGTTGGAGGTCTTTGGTGGTCGTGTCTTGACTGTGCCTTGCTCTCTTATCAGCGTCTCACTGCATAAGCATTAGGCACGTATATACAACTGTATTTAATATAAAACGTTGTTCCGCTGGTATTATGAAGCTTTATGAATGCCTATACCAGTGCCATATTTTATAATATGGCACTGGTATAGGCAAACACTAATTTAACATAGAACCGCCTTTTGAAGCATTTTACTTTTTTAGAGAATATTAACTGGTTAAATCTTTTGACTTTATAATTTTAATAGTCATATATGTTCTTTGCAATCAACAATCGCTATAAGACGGTGCTGATTGGTTTATAATGATTTGTCGCCCTCTTGTGGAGGTAGAAGACAACGTCGATTTAAAAATTCAGATGTCTTGTAGATTTCTGCCCCCACCTGAAATAATGTCTTTAAAATTTAAATATAATTCCAGTTTTGGTAGTAGTTAAGTGAAAAATTTGCATTTAGTTTCTTAGCCCTGTTGACAGCCCTAGTGGTCAGTGAAGAAGATGCAGGTTTTTGAGTTAAAGCACAAAAGTGGCACTGCTGTTTATTGAATTAGCCTCTGTGTCTTAACCAGGTGAGACACGACAAGATTCCAGTTATTCGTCTGTCTACACTTGGAAAATGCTGTGCGATACAGCACAATAATAGTCAAACAGACCATATTTAATGTGTAGTTTATAGTTATATGACCAATGAGATTTTGCTGTAGGTTCAAACCTGTTTGAGTAATGAAGTCCTTTATAACAAATGAACAAATGAATGAAAAAGTGAAAGAATACCTTAGATTAGGCTTTTGATTGTCTATTAATTTATGCAACTTTAACCCTATTTAATTTTACAATGAAAGCACTTTTTGTTTTAAGGCTTAAATTACATTTTCACACATTGTTATGGTTAAATTCAGTGGAGTTATATATATATATATATATATATATATATATATATATATATATATATATATATATGATTGTTCCTCCATATTGCCTCTTAGCTCAAGTGTCATTTTCAGAATAAGACAATATTCATGTGCTCACTAGGTTTGGTACACACCACACTAATTGCAAGTCTCTTTTAGGAACTGCAATCTGAGTAACAGCAGCTTCTCGATGGCATCAGTGGACATCCTGTACATTGACATCACCCGTCGCTGGGCTGGAATGCTCCCAGAATCCAGAGAAGCAGGCAAGCAGCCCACCAATCATGATGCTCTTTACAGCACATCTTTACTCCCGAGGCCAGTACATAATCAAAAAGCTGTTAAACACCCACCAATAAAAGACACATTTGCAACTATTCATCATAGCACATTTTCCGTAGCATGCCGCCATAAATGGGATCATCGAAGGAGATAATTGACAAATAAATTTGCATCTTGATTCATTTACCCAGTACTTGTAAATTCGAAAATAGATGACCAATCACCTAATGCCAAATAACCACAATTTTCAAGCTTGGCCTCAAACTTTCAGTTATTATACTGTACATATTTTTTCTCTCTTTGAAAAGATACTTTAAGTGAGGACATTTTGTGTGTGTGTGTATTCGTGTGTACGTGCGCCAAAAGTTAATGTGCCCAGAAGTAATTTCTGCTTTTAAATGTGCACTGGTAATATTCCTTGTGATAGTGCATGAGGTTGGGGTCATGCTAGCATAATTTTCTTGGAGGAATGTATGAAATGAATAATGTATGCCACGGCTTGCTTCATCTAATCAACAGAGGGAATGAATATATACTTGAGTCGCTTTCTTCATAAATGGCCAGAGTGGAATGCTGTGAGCTGAATTTTGGAACGTTTCGGAAGATTGCACTGAATTTGGTCATTAGTGCTTTGCAGTGGGGAATAGACTCACACACATAGAAAGATAGATACAGAAAATGGACTATGTGGTGAGAGGAAGGTAACAGCAGGTGGATAAGGTTGGTATTTATAAATAATAGAAGTGGGTGTTTAATAGGGGGACTGGACTGCTTATCCCTCAGGAGGAGGGGGAGAGATAGCACTGCCATGATCTTCATTAAAAGTAATACATTTACAGTTGAGAAATGCTGACTTGACACTCGGATGGAATACTTAAAGAAGCAAGGATTTTTCTAGGCTCATGGTGCCAGACTTTTGACTTGCTGCATAGTCTGGTCCACAATGAAGCATCAATCAATCAATCAATCAATCAATCAATCAATCAATCAATCCATCCATACATCCCAAAGCACATTTAAAAACAGCAAGTGCTGACCAGAGTGCTGTACAATAACATTAATAAAATAGTGAGAAAATTACACACAAGTTTACACAAAATTATAACACAAACACATATCCACCTACACAGATCTAAGAGATGATTTAAAAACATCAACAGTAAGAAAAACACAATCATGTACACACAAAATATAACACAAACACACTTCCACTTACTCGGATCCATAGGCTACAGAGAAAAGATGAGTGGGACAAGATTTGATGTGAACGGGTAAATTATAAAATTATTACTGAGAAGGCACGGTCACCCTCGAGTTTCAGATGGGACTTAAGAACAAACAGTAGCTGGCCAAGAACCACCCACTTAGCCTGGAATGGACCAATTGATCGTCATGTAAAGCAACCAGCTACAGTGTGTTATGTTTTTATGTGTCATCTAGGGTTGGGGTTATCGGAAATGTATTATACCTCAATAATTGCAATTAAAGTAAATAATTAAAAAGGCTGTCAGTCCCTAACATTCTGCCTAAAATCTCCTTTTGTGTTCCACAGAAGAAAATCATATGGGTTTGAACGACATGAGGGTGAATAAATGAACTATCCCTTTAATGAAACCAATGTTCTTCTTAAGGACAGCATTCCTTAACTGTTCCATCTACCTTCAAAATGCCTTTTTAATCACATGACCATATTTCTGACCAGCACAGTATGCTGCCTCAATTTTCTTTAAAGATGTTTTTTATGGCCCCAGAATGTCCACAGCCAGGGCTCATTAACGCACAATATACAGTATGTATTTGGACGAATGATCTGCATCCACCTTCAGGCTCAAACCCCCTGAGGTCTTGGAAGGCCTTTATATCAGTTCAAGTGGCTTCCATTTGAAATGTAGAGAAAGAATTTCACACCTCTTCATTTCATAAATGTATTTTTTTTTTTCCTCTTTAGTCTGAACTTTGCTGTATGTGTTTCTCTCCCTCAGCTCTCAGGCACAGAGATGACCTTGATAAATTTCTGCTGATGATCTGAGTTTGCAGATGAAGAATTTAGAAGGAATATAAATATAACGTAATAATGCTTTCATCACCGAAGAGATATGCTTGAGATCTTGTGCACTAAATAATACACAGATGAAGGCCCATTAATTAATAAACAAGCAGAAGGGAAAAACTGTCATATGTAGCATTCAGATTAATCAGGCTCAGCATCTTACTGCCCGGAAATAATGTCACTTTCTCAAATCTTCCGATCCCTTTTTAATATAGTCACAAGCATTTTAAGTCATTGTTTTTTAGCTGATATTTTTTGTTTTAAGTGTACAGTCCAATACCCTTTGGCCAATACCCTTATGTTTCCAGCATCATTCTCAGCATCAGAGTTGGAGGAGATAGAGGGGTGACATTGACCAGTAATAATTACTATCCAATTACAAAATAATTACTGTAATCAAATTACTTTTTAGTCAAAAAAGTAGTGTAATGCATTACATTTTATATTCTTAGATTACAGTTACTGACTTTCAGTTAATTTAATTTTAAGTTCAATTATAGAGCTTATTTCTAATATATTATTTATGTAGAATACATGAATTATGGTGTGTGACAATGAACAAGAAATATAGACATTATTTTGAATGAGTGGAAAAGTGTTTTATAAAGTAACTTAAAAGTAATTAGTAATGTGATTACTTTTCAATGAAGTAATTAGTAAAATAATATGATTAAAATTTAAGAGAAATAATTAGTCATTTGTAGTGGATTACTATTTTTAGGTAATTTACCCAACACGGCTACTGACAGTCGCCGTGCCCAATTTCCATATTCACAAGCCCCACATTAAAATGGGGCCAAAAAGTTTTAAATTGTAAAAACAATAAAACCTGAAAATGTATATTTGCTTACTAAAAATAGAATAACATTTGAAACCTCATATTTGGCTTTGAAAAGAAAATCGAATCTTTAAAAATAAGATTTGTACTTCGTTAATTTCGTCAACGAAATTTTTAAGAAAGTACGAATTTAGAATTGATTCAAATAATCCAGACATAGAATGCTGGAGATTTCCCCACTTGATCTGCGGGAGTAACTTCTTATAAAGTAGCTAATACTTAAGTATATCTATTGATATGCTAATATTTCAGGAGCTCAGATTTTTAGGACTTGTTGTTTAATCTTACACATTAAATATATTACTCTTTAATATGTTTGATACATTTTTAAATAATTGTAAATTTAGTTCATAAATTTTTCAAAATATTTGGTTAAAGTTTGGTCTATTACAGTTTGATACTTGTTTTTGTATTTTTTACATTATCGTCAACTAAATTGTTATTTTTGTCGAATAAAATTATATGCCATTTTAATAAAATTTTCTCAAATGAATATTACATGATAAAATAGTGACAAAATTTAAAGGTAATTTCCATCAAAAGACAAATATTTTGACTAAAATAAAAAATCTATGGTGAATTTTTAGCAGGAAAAAAAACTTGGAACTGAAAAGAGAGCACTTTAATTTACTTTTCTATTTTCACTTTCTATATATATATATATATATATATATATATATATATATATATATATACTGTAGTTTGGTGTAAAAAGTGCAAATCAACCCCAGAACAACAGCAAATGACCTTGTGAAGATGCTGGAGGAAACAGGTAGACAAATAAGTATCTATATCCACAGTAAAACGAGTCCTATATTGTCATAACCTGAAAGGCTGCTCAGCAAGGGAGAATCCACTGCTCCAAAACCACCACGAATATGCCAGACTACAGTTTGCAAGTGCACATGGGGACAAAGATCTTACTTTTTGGAGAAATGTCCTCTGGTCTAATAAAACAAAAATGGAACATTTTGGCCATAATGACCATCGTTATATTTGGAAGAAAAAGGGTGAGATTTGCAAGCTGAAGAACACCATCCCAGCATCATGTTTTGGGGGTGCTTTGCTGCAGGAGGGACTGATGCACTTCACAAAATAGATGGCATCATGAGGAGGGAAAATGATGTGGATATATTGACGCAACATCTCAAGCCAGGAAGTTAAAACTTGGTCACAAATGGGTCTTCCAAATGGACAATGACCCCAAGCATACCTAAAAAGTTGTGGCAAAATTGCTTAAAGACAACAAAGTCAAGGTATTGGAGAGGCCATCACAAAGCCCTGACCTTAGTCTGACAGATATTTGTGGGCAGAACTGAAAAAGCATTTGCAAGCAAGGAGGCCTACAAACCTGACTCAGTTACGCCAGTTCTGTCTGGAGGAATTTGCTAAAATTCCAGCAACGTTTTGTGAGAAGCTTGTGGAAGGCTACCCAAAAAGTTTGACACAAGTTAAACAATTTAAAGGCAATGCGACCAAATACTAACAAATTGTATGTAAACTTCTGACCCACTGGGAATGTGATGAAAGAATTATAAGCTGAAATAAATAATTCTCTCTACTATTATTCTGACATTTCACATTGTCAAAATAATGTAGTGATTCTAACTGACCTAAGACAGGGAATGTTTTCTATGATTAAATTGTCAGGAATTGAGAAAAACTGAGTTTAAATGTATTTGGCTATGGTGTATGTAAACTTCTGACTTCAACTGTGTATGTGTGTGTGTGTGTGTGTGTGTGTGTATGTATGTATATATATATATATATATATATATATATATATATATATATAATTTTCCAGATTCAAAATACTTTTGTTCCTAATTTGACTCCACTAGCTCTCTCTTTTTGCATTTATCCATTACATTATAGAAAGAATTGCATTTTCAATTTCATATAAAACCGATCTCTCCTTCTCTTTCAGGCATGTGTCTTCAGGCATTTATTGAGGCCTTTTTCTACCTGGCAGCACGCAGGTACAAGGCTTTACCCCTACGGGAGCAGGTGCTCTCACTGCTGGAGGTGTGTGAGGGATCCCTCGAGGGGCAGGGCCACAGCGAGAAGCCACGGCCACATAGATCACACACAAACACTATCCCCACCTCTGCCCACTCATCAGCACCAACCACGCTCAACTCCCCTGCCCTGACACGCCAACACCAAGACCATCGGCGGCATCAGCCATTGCAGCCCTCTGCTAAGGGAAACACAGACAATTGAGAATCTCACTCATGCAAACAAAGAGCTCCTTATCTTCAGAGGAGTGTTTAGAGCTTTTAATGGGCAAAGTAATGGACTTTAGTTTAAATAAATAAAGGAGAGAAATTAACAGAATATTTTAAAATATAGAAACCAGGGTTGAAGTGGTCCTTTACCGGTGCACTCTTTTACGTCACCATCGTCACTTAAAGGGATAGTTCATCTCCCAAAAATGAAAAATCTGTTATCATTTACTCACCTTAATGTTGTTCCAAACATGTATGGCTTCATTTTTCTGTGGAGCTTAAATGGAGATTTTAGGCAGAATGTTAGCCTCAGTCACTATTTACTTTCATTACATCTTTTGTTTCCATACAATGAAAGAGAATGGTTACTGAGGCTTACATTCTGTCTAATATCATCTGTGTTCCAAGGAAGAAAGTACACACTACACTAAAACAAATGTGGTGGAGGATATGCATGTTGGTGTAGTGTTCTGATGCCAGTACAGCAAGAGTCAGGCACTTGTTTCAGTGCTAAACGTGCAGACAGAATATGCACGAGCAAGTGACTTGTGTTGTATTTCTCATATGTGCTTACCTTTAGGTAATGCAAGTAGCATTTGTATGCATCGATCACTGCAGGGATAACAGTACATCCCTCCATGACAATATCAGGGATGTTGAGATTCTGTTCCTTAAAGGGACAGGATATTGTTGTAATACCATTTCACTTCAGAAAAGCAGCTAATTACCTTAATGGCCACCTTTAACTGACTAAGCAAAACAACATAGGGGCCTTTTTCTTTGGAAATGGTGTTAACACCGGGATATGGTATCAAGTGCACTAAAAGTTTACGAAATTGTTTTATTTATACCCATAGAGTTTTATTTATTACATTTTGAGAGTTACATTGTGTTTTTCACTTCGAGTAATTCACTTTAGTTTTACTGAACTGACAGAACTGCTCCCACAGGTAGGAATTATGAAAGAAAAAAAGGGGGTTGCTTTGATTAAAGGCAACTGAATCTATCACAGGATAATCATATATTAGTTCATTTATACAAATAATTCAACTCATTTAATATTGTATTACAACTACAAGCATCCACCCATAAATATTAGACTTGGCTGAGATGTACTTTTGATGGTACTGTTGAGTAAACGAGCATTCAAATTTAAATGTTTTATATGGTTTGATTTTATTTGTCTATTTTGTTAAAGTTTGCGTTTATTTTCTGGAAGCATGCATAAAACTTGATTCTGGCATATAGAAACCAGTGTTATCTGAATTTTGCAATCATTTTGAAAAACAAAACTCACTGAACAAAGAAACGTTTCTCAGATAACAGCAAACTGACTGATGTACTTTAATTGTAATTCATTTCATTTATCTAAAAAAAAAAATCATACAGTACTATTCCAATCCCATTTTGTTTGTCAGCTGAATGATTTAATAATGAGGACATCAAAGCAGGCCTATGAAATAACTCAATAAAAACTTTAATTATTCTAGTTGCAAATGTACATACATCGCACAGCCACAATTGTATAGTTCTTAACATGGACAAATTTCTCTGTACATTATTGTTCTTGTCATTGTCCTAAAACAAATGCAAGTGTTCAGCCAATCCTTTAAACATACTTACAAAAATCTTTTCTACAAGTATTATAAAACACACACAATATTTTATGTATTTGTTTATAGATCTGTATATCTTTTTATCTTTTATTTCACATAGATACTATTTCACATTGACATCTGAAAAAAACAATGAGCAAAGTTTTACTTGCAGAAGTTTTCTAAACTTTGAGAACTAAAAAGAAGCAGGATAAAGACACATCTGATGAAAGAAATTGAGACGACAGCAAAGTCTTCTTCATTCAATACTGTTCTAAAAAAACTTTTTTTTTTTTTTTTTTTTTTTACTCACCAGTAGCTTCTTCTGAAGTGGCTGAAAATAGACACGATGACTCTGCAAGGCCTCGGACATCATTAAAAACAACATGAACAAACGGAGGAGTTGACAGCTGTGTCAGAAAATTTGTGAAAAATAAATATTGGTTCCCTTTTGTGCAATGACCCTAAATACCGATCCTTTTTATACAGATGGTGTACAGTGTTGAAGTGTTTAGTACATGCAAAACTGCTTTACCAGGGCATAAACAGAGCATGTGATTGGATGAGCTATTTAACACAGTCCGACCATTAGTCATGGAACATGTACACATTTGTTTGTCTGTATTAAAGAATTTAAAACATTTGGCTACATGTAATTTGCCCACAATGGTACAATTCATACAGTGCTGAGATTAAAGAGTACTTCAGTGGCTTATTAATAATCACCTTGAATTTTCTATTTCTTAATGGAGTGAAGTAAACCCAAGTGGACAAAACAAAGGACTTGGAAAATGTTCAGTCAGGGAAAAAAGTGCATAGTCATAAGACACCTTTCAGAAGCGTGGGCGAGGGATGCTGTTTGTGCTTGGAAATGTTCTCTACGTACTCCACCCCTTTGCTATCAGACCGAGTGCCTCAGCTTAAGACCAAATTTCAGATAAAAATCAGTACGTTAAAAACCAACGTAATAATTGTATTTGCTCTGGAGTGACCTTGGGGGTTGCTTTTATATAATATTAAATTATTCACATAATACTCCATCACAGAACTCATATATAGAGAGGTCTCCTTAAAATTAACATTTCTATTTTACATGTCCCTGGGCTAGTTGCTACAATACATATTTGTATATCTTTGCAACAAAATAGAGGCATATCATGTGTCTCACTTAGACAAACACACAAATAAAAGGAAAACTGCAGCGACCCACTGCACTTCAGTGCAGAGCAAAGAAGTCCTTATTAAAGTAATACAAAAATATACAAACTCTAAATGCTGACATGACAAGTGTGCAGCAAACTGGACTGATGAGGCAACACATACATGAAAAAAACAAACTATCAGACATGTAAAAAAAAACAACACACACACACACATATATATATATTTCCTTTACAAGTAAAACACTTGATTTGGGAATTCTAATTAGATTAACAAGCTTTACTGGGGCTTTGTAGGGAAAAAACATGAGATTAAAAAAGGCTAATGTAAAACCACAAACTAAAATTATGTAGATCTGGTTTAGTGTACACCAAAACATTCACTCTGCATCTTCTCAGCAATTTGTGCTAATTTAAAATCTTGGAATATATGAAATAGACCCGGCACAACATTTAGGATTGTTAAGTGTTCATTTACAGAATGGAAAATGTTGCCATTTAAAATGTTCTCAAAATATTTCCATTTGTCCAGATAAAAAGTACGGAGCCCCTTAGAGAACAGGGCGAGATTCTTTTTTTTTTTCTGAAATAGTTTTGCACATCCTTGCAATAAGTTTAACGTTCCTTCGCAATAATTTGCATTCCCTCGCAGTAGTTTTTCGTAAAACCATAGTTAAAGTATGGTATTTGTATAGTAAAACCAAAGTTTTGGTTTCCCTGTATTATTGCTATGGTTTCACTATGAATATCAAGGTTAAAATATGGTTACTGTAGTAAAACCATGGTAAATTATTGCAGGGGAACATAAAACTATTGCAAGGTAATGCAACTATTGTGAGGGGACGCAAAACTATTTAAAAAAAAAAAAATTCCCGCCCTGTCCTGTAATAACCAAACAATTAAAGAAAAGAAAAAATCATGGTGAAAACATGAAGATGGAGAATGTAAAATATATTCTTTGTAAAATCTATGTACATTATAATCCATCATAGATGTTAATTTTAACTGTAAAAATAATTTACCAAGACTGGGACTGTGCGATATTATAGGTGCAATCTTTTTTTAAGGCTTCTCATGATGGAGAGTCAAAGTGCACTATGTACACCGATCAGCCACAACATTAAAACCACCTGCCTAATATTGTGTAGGTACCCCTCGTACCGCCAAAACAGCACCAACCCGCATTCGATGTGCATTTTTATCTTAAATTCAACGAATATTCAAATTTTAATTTAACAGCCTTACTAATCACCCCATCTTATTCACAAAATCAAGATACTGTCATTATCTTGATTAGGGGGCCTGGGTAGCTCAGCGAGTAAAGAAGCTGACTACCACCCCTGGAGTTCGAATCCAGGGTGGGCTGAGTGACTCCAGCCAGGTCTCCTAAGCAACCAAATTGGCCCGGTTGCCAGGGAGGGTAGAGTCATGTTGGGTTAACCTCCTCGTGGTCGCTATAATGTGGTTCTCGCTCTCGGTGGGGCACGTGGTGAGTTGTGCATGGATGCCGCGGAGAATAGCGAGAAGCCTCCACACGCGCTATGTCTCCGCGGTAACGCGCTCAACAAGCCACGTGATAAGATGCGCGGCAACTGAGATTCGTCCTCCACCACCTGGATTGGTGCGAGTCACTACGCAACCACGAGGATGCATTGGGAATTGGGCATTCCAAATTGGGGAGAAAAGGGGAGAATAAAAATAAAAAAAAGAATAGCATTCTTCTCACCACAATTGTACAGTGGTTATCTGAGTTACCGTAGACTTTGTCAGTCCGAACCAGTCTAGCCATTCTCTGTTGACCTCTCTCATCAACAAGGCATTTCCATCCATAGAACTGCCCCTCACTGGATGTCTTTTGTTTTTGGCACCATTCTGAGTAAATTCTAGAGACTGTTGTGTGTGAAAATCCCAGGAGATCAGCAGTTACAGAAATACTCAAACCAGCCCATCTGGCACCAACAAACATCCATGCTATTATCTAATCAGCCAATCATGTGGCAGCAGTGCATAGAATCATGCAGATACGGGTCAGGAGCTTCAGTTAAAGTCAAAATGGGGAAAAAATGTGATCTCAGTGATTTGGACCATGGCATGGTTGTTGGTGCCAGACGGGCTTGTTTGAGTATTTTTGTAACTGCTGATCTCCTTGGATTTTCACACAGTCTCTAGAATTTACTCAGAATGGTGCCAAAAACAAAAATCATCCAGTGAGGGGCAGTTCTGTGGATGGAAATGCCTTGTTGATGACAGAGGTCAACAGAGAATGGCCAGACTGGTTCGAACTGACAAAGTCTACGGTAACTCAGATAACCGCTCTGAACAATTTTGGTGAGAAGAATAGCATCTCAGAATACTATTCTGAAATGCGGGTTGGTGCTGTTTTGGCGGCACAAGGGGGACCTACACAATATTAGGCAGGTGGTTTTAATGTTTTGGCTGAACGTTGTAAGGAGAAACTGGTAAAAACATAACAGGTAGTGATGCAATATAAAGGAGAGCATTAAATTCTCCACCATGAGTTGAAGTTGATCATGCTTTAGTTTCAGCCAGTTCCAAAGTTAATGTTAGAGAAGAGAGCGTTATAAAATAAATGTGACCCACAAAATCTAGTTTTTCCATTTGGAGAACAACTATTTTGAAGCAAGTCAAATGACTTTGGATGGAAATAGCAGGCTAGAATGTCGTAGTATCTGTATAATGTCTGTATGGTGTTACCATATCTCAGCTGTATTATTATGGGGGGGTTTGTAGAGTTAACTGCTGACACATACATGAATGTCTAGTGATGTGTCTTAAATTGAAGTTCTTGACCAGTAGTCTCAATGGCCAACGTTTGAAGTGACCTTTTACCACATTACAAACAAATGGTTTACCATCTGTTAAAGTTTGATGTCAGTGTCCATCCAGTAGAAATCCTCACCTGCAATGATTTCTCTCAGTATTCACTTACACAATATACTCTATCTCTTCATACTGTTCTCTCTCTCTCTCTGTAGATGAAGCTGCCATGGAACTGCGCTCAGCAGTTAGAGCTGTTACGAAACTCTCCATTCTCTGTGATCTGCAGCTTGGTGGGGTTGGTGGGAGAGATGCCGTTCCGCGTCTGCATGCTATAGCGCTCCTTCAGCTGTGACAGAGCACTCATTAGCCTCGCGTTAGCTGCGTCCAGAGACGCTATCCGTTTCTCCTGCAGAGAGAGAGAGAGAGAGAGAAGGATATTTCTCAGAATTTCTGGGTTTGCCCTTGCTCTCCCTTGAGGACAAATGAACAGATGTTCAAGTAAGGGGAAAGACCTACAGTGAAATTTGGTAAACCATCCATTTTGAGATTAATAATTAGAGATTATTAATTGCAAAAGTAATCTTCATGTACAAATGCATGCACACTTTTACTGCAATGTCATGAATCAAGTCCTGCTTCCATGCGGCTCAAACACTCAGTCGCGACTTTAATGTGCTGTCACCAGTGCTCAAATTAAGCCGGTTCGCGGTACGTGCCGAACAGATAACGATGCGAAAATGACGTCACAGTAATGAAAGCTATTCTTGTGAACCTGCAGCTTGTACAGGTGCATCTCAATAAATTAGAATGTCGTGGAAAAGTTCATTTATTTCAGTAATTCAACTCAAATTGTGAAACTCGTGTATTAAATAAATTCAATGCACACAGACTGAAGTAGTTTAAGTCACTGGTTCTTCTAATTGTGATGATTTTGGCTCACATTTAACAAAAACCCACCAATTCACTATCTCAACAAATTAGAATACATCATAAGACCAATAAAAAAAAACATTTTTAGTGAATTGTTGGCCTTCTGGAAAGTGTGTTCATTTACTGTATATGTACTCAATACTTGGTAGGGGCTCCTTTTGCTTTAATTACTGCCTCAATTTGGCGTGGCATGGAGGTGATCAGTTTGTGGCACTGCTGAGGTGGTATGGAAGCCCAGGTTTCTTTGACAGTGGCCTTCAGCTCATCTGCATTTTTTGGTCTCTTGTTTCTCATTTTCCTCTTGACAATACCCCATAGATCCTCTATGGGGTTCAAATCTGGTGAGTTTGCTGGCCAGTCAAGCACACCAACACCATGGTCATTTAACCAACTTTTGGTGCTTTTGGCAGTGTGGGCAGGTGCCAAATCCTGCTGGAAAATGAAATCAGCATCTTTAAAAAGCTGGTCAGCAGAAGAAAGCATGAAGTGCTCCAAAATTTCTTGGTAAATGGGTGCAGTGACTTTGGTTTTCAAAAAACACAATGGACCAACACCAGCAGATGACATTGCACCCCAAATCATCACAGACTGTGGAAACTTAACACTGGACTTCAAGCAACTTGAGCTATGAGCTTCTCCACCTTTCCTCCAGACTCTAGGACCTTGGTTTCCAAATGAAATACAAAACTTGCTCTCATCTGAAAAGAGGACTTTGGAACACTGGGCAACAGTCCAGTTCTTCTTCTCCTTAGCCCAGGTAAGATGCCTCTGACGTTGTCTGTGGTTCAGGAGTGGCTTAACAAGAGGAATACGACAACTGTAGCCAAATTCCTTGACAAGTCTGTGTGTGGTGGCTCTTGATGCCTTGACCCCAGCCTCAGTCCATTCCTTGTGAAGTTCACCCAAATTCTTGAATCGATTTTGCTTGACAATCCTCATAAGGCTGCGGTTCTCTCGGTTGGTTGTGCATCTTTTTCTTCCACACTTTTTCCTTCCACTCAACTTTCTGTTAACATGCTTGGATACAGCACTCTGTGAACAGCCAGCTTCTTTGGCAATGAATGTTTGTGGCTTACCCTCCTTGTGAAGGGTGTCAATGATTGTCTTCTGGACAACTGTCAGATCAGCAGTCTTCCCCATGATTGTGTAGCCTAGTGAACCAAACTGAGAGACCATTTTGAAGGCTCAGGAAACCTTTGCAGGTGTTTTGAGTTGATTAGCTGATTGGCATGTCACCATATTCTAATTTGTTGAGATAGTGAATTGGTGGGTTTTTGTTAAATGTGAGCCAAAATCATCACAATTAAAAGAACCAAAGACTTAAACTACTTCAGTCTGTGTGCATTGAATTTATTTAATACACGAGTTTCACAATTTGAGTTGAATTACTGAAATAAATGAACTTTTCCACGACATTCTAATTTATTGAGGTGCACCTGTATAAGGTGCAGGTTTGGTATACCAGGGAATGCTCAAAATGCTCAGGGGAAATTTGGAGCAAATTACATCAAAACAAAATCACAGCTGTGATGTTATTCATGATAAAGCTCAATGTTGAGTGTTTAACATTGCTGAAAAACAAAAAAAAAAAAAAAAAAAAAAAAAACAGGCTAAGCTGATTTGCCGAACTTAGCTTGTCTGCCAGCCTGGCCAAACTGGTCTGTTGGCTGGTTTTAGAGGGGATTTGGGCATTCTTCACCTGGTCAGGCTGGAAGATAAGCTTAAACCAGCAAAAACCAGCAAACCAGCTTAGGCTGGTTTAAGCTGTTTTTGTCAGCAGGGAACTGCTAATTTCTCTCCTACATGAAAGTAGAAACAAAATATAGTTTCCCTGGAAAGCATGATGCAAACATTCTACACACAGCGCATACATTTACCACAAAACAATGAACATATTACAATAAATACGGACGATAGCTCAGAAGAGAGCTAGTCTGTCTAGCTCAACAGCCGAGTTGGATGTATTTCTATACAGCTGTGTTTCTAAATGAACATTGATAAGCATTATTCCCTGAATTCACACTGTGTTTCCAAGCGAAGTATAAGGAGGTCTATTTTCTTTTCCAGGTAGGATACATTAACCAGGAATACTTATATTAAGGTGGGCCTGGTTGTTGTAATTTTAATCAGCAGAGCAGAGATTTCCACTCTGATATAAACATATTAGTTTGTACAACATAAACATGAAAGAGGCACCACACAGGATCAAATCGCTGTGCTGAACCAAAGCTACTGTATTCGTTGGTGGTTTCTTGGCTCAATGCTGCCAAAGCCACTGAATTTGTCTTTCAACTTAAAGCAGCCATCACAGTGGGACAGTAAATATTATCATTAATAATATTTTATTCTGATTAATAATGCTTATTCTGCAGCCACACTTACATTTTATTATATAATTCACCATGGCTTCCTGAGGGGTTCCTGACAGAACGGCAGGGGGTTTGTGAGATTGTGATAGAAATTCCAACGTTGAATTAAATTGAATAAAAATGTATATTTTTATATTATATGACATTTTTTCTATTTTATACTGTACATTGGGGTAGTGAGAGAGGAGACGGGAATGCATGTGCACTACCCACTACTAGGCCATATCTCCCACATTTTAATTTTTTTTATTAAAATGTTATAAAACCAAGAAAAACAATAGAACAGGAAATATTTGATAGTGAACATGAAAAGATGATCTGGAATTACATATATTTATTGAAAGGCTATCATTACTTAAAACTAAAGTCAATAATTTAGGTCATAGGGTTTCAGCTGACAAAAACATTTGGGAAGCCAGTTACCATTTGTATAGACAGTCATGCATATTCATACCTGTGCATCAATGATCTTTTGTTTGGAGTCAACTACGGCCTGCATATCAGAATGATCCTTCTTTAGCTCTTCCTCCACAGACATCAACCTGCACCAACACAAAACATAAACAAACACTCAGTCCACTCTTGTTATCTGTTCCTGTTCTGTTTTTGAACTAGTGCTCGAGGCCAGAAATAGCTGCCCCCATATCATCATTCTTGGAGGAAAGCAGCTCCCATTAAATTTTGCCTTGAGGAAAGTGAAAACTTTTTTAAAAGCTCTCTGTCTGATCAGATTACTGATACACTAGCAGCTGAGAGCAAACCTACACTCAGTAAATATCTGTGCAATGGTTTTAAAACTCCCTGAGATTTTCAGGTTTTCCATGACCATATGTATGGTCAGTACACTCACTGAGCACTTTATTAGGAACACTATACTAATACTGGGTATGGCCTCCCTTTGCTCTCAAAACAGCCTCAATTCTTTGTGACATGGATTCCATCAAGATGTTTGAAACATTCCTTTGAGATTCTGGTCCATGTTGACATGACTGCACGCAATTCACCCAATTTCTGCAGATTTGTCAGCTGCACATTCATGCTGCAAATCTTCCGTTCTACCACATCCCAAAGGTGTTCTATTGGATTCAGATCCACTGTCATGTTCATAAAACCAGTTTAAGACGACTTTTGCTTTGTGACATGGTGCATTATCATGCTGGAAGTAGCCAATAGAACATGAATAAATAGGTGTACAGGTGTTCCTAATAAAGTGCTAAGTGATTATGTGTGCAATGATGTTGTCTTTATTTCCTGCTATTTTTATTTAATCTCCACCAAGTTTATTATAGTTTTGAATTTTCAAATTTACTTTACATTTCAGTGTAGTTGAGCTATAGTGTTGAAAGTTCCAGTTTTCTTTTTATTTCATGAACATTTTGTGCTAAATGCTCAATCACTACAAAAATGACTATTTAAAAGTGCAATATGTAACCATTTTCATGTAATATTCACCTTCTTAAGTTGTAACGCAACTAAGAAGTTGTAACGCAAAAATTAGCCCTTCCTGGTCTTCCTAGGTTGCCTATTAAAGCCTGTAAACTGATTTTCATGCGAAGGGAGCTGGTCGCTTTTGCCGGGAAAATCCAAAGTATGTGACATTTATGCGTGCTCCCGAGAGCCTTGACAGTAGCGTCTCTTCCGCTATTCAACAGCGACAACAAACTGCAACACTAGGTAACGTTATCTTAGAGATTGAATCCAGCAAACATCCAGCTCCCAGCACAACACCGACTCCTACACAAACTCAGAGTAAGCCAAAAAAACAAAAAACAAATAAAAAAACATTTATGTACTGAATCCCGTCTGGCTAAGCGGGAACATGATCGTGGTCGAGCGAAAACTTGAGTAAACATCGGCAGGGCATTTGATTCCTGGAGGGACCTTCGTTCCTGAATTGGCATTCTTCTTATTGGACAGGTAAGCTTACATAACTGCAAACCATGTGAAATATAGTGCCATAAGGATTGATCTGTGTCATTTTAGCTAACTTGATCTTGCCTGCTAACGCTGACAAATTGCAAGCTACCATGCTTCGTAACTTTCAAATAATTTCAACGATCTTCTCTTTATGCTAAAAGTCAGGTATACAGGATAAATTTAAGCAAATACATACAAAACATACAATAGTGCAACATAACAGTGCAGTGCAACAGTAAACTGTCTGGTATAGTTCAGTAGTATGTAGCTGTATGTGTGTATCATTATGCTATGTTAGCTGATAAGTAGTTTTAGGTTGGTCTCAAAGTTTGTAGTAAAACAATCATAACTGTGTAATTTTAATTATGCTACCTCATCTGTCAGCATGATGCCGGTGAATCACGTTCAGTCTCTTTGTACATTACATCATTGTTTTGGCTGATGCTTGCGTCCCTATGGAGTGTGTGCACGGGCGCGAGCAACAGGTAGCTGGCTGCAGTTCACTTAATGGCCACAGGTGTCATTAATAACAAGGGTTCCTGAATCTTACATACTGCACCTTTAAGTTGTCTAATTTTTTTTTTCTGTTAGTTTTTCAACCACTGTATTTAATTTCATTTAGTTTTAGTTTTATTTCTGTTTATGAAAATGTTTTTAAATGAATACTTTTTGACGTATATAATAATAACAACAACAACAACCCTGATCTCCTATAACCAGCCCCACAGGTCTCCCTCAGGTCCATTCCTCCTCCATCTCTAACCTGCTGATGATGCCTTTCATCTGCAGGTCTTTGTCTTCCTGCTGCCGTCTCAGTCTCTCCTCAGACTCATCCAGTCTGGCCTGATACTCAAGTAACATCTTCTGTGCCTGCTCCTCCTGTCCCTTCAGCCGAGCCTCATACTCCTCCAGCCTCTGAACTGACATACGCAGCCTCTCCTGCAGCATAGAGATCTCCGCCTGATACTGACACACACACAAATAGAGTAAGAGAAATTTATATTTTTTGTCTTTCCTCTTGCTTCTCATTCAGCAGTCACCCCTGAAGTTTTGATTAGTAAATTGCCACAACGTTTTCAGTTGTTCATAATAACTGGATGAGTATTTAAAAATAATTTTATCGAGAAATTTTAGCTGATAGATTATTTTAGGGATGATCATAGCAAGATAAATTTATACTGTAGAATTTTCCATGACTTCAACCAAGTTCAGGCCGGTTGCATAAACATTCACTTAAGACTGCGTCTAACAATTAGTTTGACTAGCTAAAGATGCCACAGAAAGCCTGTTGTATAAAACAAGCTCACAGTTGTCTTTAGTAAGACAGTCTAATTTGCATTGCATTGTGGGAAAAGTAAGACACTGAACAGCTTAAACAAAATGGCCGACTGTGGATGCTCAATACGGTTTTCATTTGCTTTCATTCGCTGTGCTTCAAAATTGATTCTAATGAACAAATATTGTGATTTTAACCCAAATAATAATAAAAAAAAACACATGACATTTTGTTACCATCATTGAAGTCAAAGTATTCTACAAAGTCTCAACTCAAGCCCCTTTCAGCACTCAACTGAAGCACCCACTGGCTCAGCATGGCAACATGGAATATAAACAAAAGTTAGCCTAGGGGTGTGCTGTCTTACATTTTGGTCTTAAATTAGACTGATCTAAGTTTTTATGCAACTGACTGAAAAAATTAAGACCAACATTTTAGATGACTAACTAGTAAGTCTAGTCTAAAGCAGTTTTATGCAACTGGCCCCAGCTGCTACCTGCTTGAAAGGGGAAATACAGAAATCTCTCAAACAGTTGGTTAAGATTATGATCAAATAACATTTCAAATCAGCAATAAAATCTAATAACCATGATATTATAAACAGTGCTTCTTTAGATGCAAAAAACAAACAACAGCAACAACAAAAGCTATTTTTTCAGGCTGGTGCACATACACGATCTTAAGTAAACAGACTGTCGATGTCTCTAACAAAAAGGAGATTGGCTCTTTTAACTGTAAGGCAGCACTTCCATTCTTACAGCCACCATATTTTAGGTTTTCCATGACCATGGGAACCCTGTATTTAAGGGTAGTAACCTCTTTTAATCAACATTAAGATTTTAGGTTAAGATTTCTATGAAAATATAAGGGAAAGTTGGGAAGTTTTTTGTCTTACTATTTTTGTCTTGTTTTGAAAGTGGAAATATCTAAACATTCTTAAAACAACATACATTAACTTATGAAGCAAATGACAGATATTTTGTCTTGTTTTTAGAGAAATCTAACAAAATTGAGTAATGTTTATGCTTACAAAAAAAAAAAAAAAAAAAAAAATGTGCCAATGGAATAAGAAAAAAAAAAAAAAACTCGATTCAAGGATAAAAGTAGTATATTTTTCTTACACCATTGTCAAAGTTTTTTCTTGTTTTAGGCATTAACCCCACTAAATTTTGTTAGATTTCTCTAACAAAAAACCAGGCAAAATATCTTATGTCATTCTACTTGTTTCTTGTTTTAAAAGATGTTTAAATATTTTTACCCAGATAATAAGACAAAAAAGTATGTTTTGCAGTGTGTAACTGGCCACCATTTCTCACCATTTTTTAAATCAACCTCATTATGTCTAACTATGTTTCCATCCAAGGGATTTTTTGTGACAAATGGTGTAGCGCATCAAAAAAAGTTTACCGATATAGCTGATGGAAACGCAAATTATCACTAAAATTTCACAAGTGTCAACATAATATTTTTATCATAAACTCTAGCGTATAATTTCTATGTCAATAGAGTTTGATGGTTTGGAAACACTTTTTGTTAAAAAAATTGCCATTAACGCAAAAATTTAGTGTCACATGACAAAATTTACCCCAATCATTAGCCTGTTAAATTATGAAGACAAGATATACATCCTTGAAAGCCAATTTATTGTACGTGAAGCATTAGTGTTATGGATTGGTCTTAACAGCATACCTGCACAGATCCGACGATGCAAACACATCTGCGTCATGACACTTTCAGGAGTGCCAACGCAAATATCTCATATCATGCACCTGTCATCGACAAGTGCACGGAGAACAAATGAATGGTCACTTTTTGCGATTAATTTAATCCATTTATTTATAAAATTTGCTTTTCCACACCATTCAAAATAATAGACGGCAGTCATGGAAATAGCCCACAATACAAAAAACACATAATTTCTGTGCATTAAAAATAAATACACAATACTATGAGAAAAGCTTCAGTGTGCTTTTTTGGAATGCTAACATACAGCCCAATTACATAAAATTATTGTTTAGCTTACTTTTGAAAAAATAAAATAAAATAAATGCTGGCAAAATTCCCTGTATTAAATAAAATAAATTACCAAACGAAAAAATAATATTGTTAGGCCTATATAATTGCCTTTTCTTTACACAAACTTCAATTAGCCGTACCCTGTTCTGTAGACAAAAAAAGTGCACTTTTTTCAAGACTATAAACTATCAGAACTATTTGTCCAATGCTGAGATCACTTTCAGAAAACTAGCTTTTGAACATTTTAAAACTTTTAAATATTTTAAATCTAACCCTCTTTACCTCGGATCACATTTGCTGAGCTTCTTCAGAAAATACAAATTGCATTATGACAATAAAATTAATTTTAGATGACAATCAAGTTCAGTTGGTCGTTAAAAGTTGCTGGACAAATATGCGGGACATAATGCAGTTTTGATGGCAATGCTTTAGATTAGATGATTGTTCAAAAAAGCCTATTGAATATCAGGAATGTATCATATGTAAACCATGATATTACAGAGCATAAATCTTTCTTTAATAGTTGTGCACACAGCATATACACATCAATGGATGGTCCTTATACTAAAACTGAAAGTTTCCCCCACTACTTGGTACAGGTTGCCAGGTTGAACAGGGCCATGAACATTAGCTTTCGAGTCGGAACCGGTGGCAACTGCGATAAGAGCAACATCAGGATCAGTATTACAGTCCTATCAGAAAGGCAACTGTTCCCTTTTGATTGCAATTCCTCTCTTCTGATTGCATTTATTTGTGAAATAAAAAAAAAATGACAGTAAGCTGGCTAATTTCAATGAATTGTCTCAGTACTCTCCCCATTTTACAAAGATTTGGGGGGGAAAAAAATTAGGGACTTCTGGAAAGCGAAAGGTACACAATTAGCGATAAACACACATTTCTGTATGGAAACAGCTTAAGGGCAGATTTCTTTTGCCATAAACCAAAACTTAAGTGACAAAGTGTTTTTTTAGGCATGACGTCATCACCCACACCATTTTTATCAATAAAAGGCCATTTGAATGGAAACAAGCAGAAGACAGCAAATTTCACAAAAAAGTTTTTATGCATTTTCACTTTGTCGATAACAAAACAGTGCAAAAAGTGGATGGAAACTAGGTAACTGTGACTGAGAGAATCCTTTAGTTAAATTAGTGCATGATGAGGATTTACTTCCCAATCAGAGTGTCTTTGCATGAGCCTGATTGTCTGCTGCTATGTGTGTGTGGTGGGGGGGGGGGTGGTGTATGGGGGCATTCCTTTACCTTTTCAGCTTGTGTATGCTCATCTCTGCATAGCTCTGTCTCAGACTCTTGCTCTATATATGGCACATTCATCAGCCAGGCAGCAGTTCGGTCCAGTGCACTGGGGTTTACTGGATACAGGGCCTATAGGACACAGACATGCAGTAATAAACTCAAGACAAAACAAGATACACATCCACACAGAATAAATGTCAGGGGCACTGCTTACCCAATAGGCAACATGGACAAACATTTGGAAACAAGCATGACAACTTTCAGCATGATTTAAGCCTGAATAGAGAGAACATGCATGACATACAAGTATGATTAGCCAGAACAGAATAATTAGTTATGATGCATTAGCTGGGCTCAACAATAGGCCAGTGTGAGAGAGATTCAGGCCAGTTGGTGGAACTTTCACTTGCCCTATCAGGCCAGTGCAGCAAAGTCACTATATCTTGCATTCATTGATCCAAATGTTTAGGTGTGCAAGGTATTAAAACACTGTTTTTATGCCTTGCACACCTAAACATTTGGTTTTCTATGATATATTGAACATTGTTGTTTGCAAATTCTACTGATTTATATATATCACCAAGGCAACGCTATCTAGCTAACAGACATACTGTAAATGAGGGTTTGTTGAAATTGTGAGAATGACTTGCAATAGTCTTGCAAACATAAAAGAAATCAGTTTTGCACTATATGCCATTGTTTTCAACAAAAGTGTGGGTATGAATTCATAGCTTTCGGATATACATTAGAGCTGTGTAATTTCCAGCTATTATTGCAAATCAAAGCAATTTAATATTATTGGTAATAAATTGTTTTTCCTACAAAGAAAACTTTTTAAAGGGATAGCTCACCCAAGTATGCAAATCTTCTTTTGTGTTTTACAGATGGTTTTATCCATGTTTTATGGTTTGGAACAACAGGAAAAATGTGTTCATGATGACAGAATTTTCATTTTCGGTTGAACTATCCCTTGAATTTTAAATGACAAATATAAATATAATTTTTCTGATACATATGAAAATTTTTGCTAAAGATGAAATTAATTTTTTTTTGTGATAGGGTCAGTGAAAATCTGAAACACAGGCCCTACCAGGTTAGTAGAAAATATTGTTTTGTTTAAGCCCTGATAAGGGAAAATGTATGAGTGCCCCTTTCTCTCTGATAAAACTTGTTGCAAAGTATCTATCATGAAATAAATTTGCCGTCATAGCTCTCAACTAAGCACAGGTCATTTTTTCTTTAATGTATTCTAGTTCAGTAAGCTGTGTTATAGTTTAATCTGATGGAAGACGCTCATCTTTTTGTCTAGATAGAATGGGACTTATTCAGAAACTAACTATCCAAAAGAAGCCTACAGACAGGGTTGGGGAGTAACGAAATACATGTAACGGGATTACGTATTTAAAATACAAGTAACTGTATTCCACTACAGTTACAATTTAAATCATTGGTATTTAGAATACAGTTACACTCAAAAAGTATTTTGATTACTGAAGAGATTACTTTGCATTTTATTGTCATTTGATTCATTTAATATTTAGTCCTTTCAGATGGAAAACATTTATAAATATAAATGATGTGATCCAAAGTGCATTTGAACAGCGGTGAAACACTTTCTTATGATGTGTTACATTCAAACGAGCAGACAGAGAAGTAAGAATGAAGTAAGTTAGGAGCAGATGAAATAGAAATAAACCTTGTGTAAATTGTCAGCTTTACGCTAAGCTAAAATGCTATTTCTAGCCATTTTACATGCACACGTTACCAGGCACGATCATATTTGTTTATCAAGAAAATTCACGTTGGATCATAATTTCTTTTTTTCTAGTAAGACCTTTGATATTAGGGCAAAAATCATATTATTGATAATAATTTTTGTATTGTTTTCCTGTAAAAATATCTAAAAATCCTTAAAACAAGATCAATTTGATTTATCTTGTTTTAGAAACAACACTGCATAAGATATTTAGGTTTTTCAGATAATGTATTTTTAACGTGTATTTTGTATTACTGTTCTGGCAGAGTTTTTATAGTCAAAACAAGTGAAAAAATCGACCAGTGCTGAAGAAGTAACCCAGAATATTCAGAATACTTTACTGATCTTGAGTAATCTAACGGAATACGTTACAAATGACATTTTACAGCATGCATTCTGTAATCTGTAGTGGAATACATTTCAAAAGTAACCCTCCCAACCCTGCCTACAGATATGCCTTTCACAATCAATAGAGAGACAGAAAGATCTGGGGTGGGAGGGGCAGTCCGATGTAATAAGCATATGCGTGCTTGTGGTTTCCATAGACACTCGGCTGCCTCAGGGTTTCCATCAATCACTTGAAGCAATCAATTAATTTCCAAGAGAGAGAGCGATGCATTGTGGATTTGGGAAATGCCCTTCCTATCCACTTCATTCTCAAATTGTTGATTAAAAAAGACTGCCAGTGGCAACAGTCAATGGCTGGAGGTTGATGATTGCTAGCAAGATAAGCCCACTGTTCTAATTAGAACCAATAACTCCACTAATATTACTTGGTTGAGATTTGATAAAGATCAAAATAAATTATCCAGATAGCAGACAGATTTAAACATTCACAAACACACACACAGATGCTTTTTTATTACACTGGCAGCCAAAATATTTGTACAGATTTTGCTGTTTCGGAAGGAAATTGGTACTTTAATTCACCAAAGTGGCATTCAACAAAGATCACAAAGTATAGTCAGGTCATTACAGGTCATACAAAACAGCACCATCACTATTTGAAAAGTAATTTTTGATCAAATCTAGACAGGCCCCATATCCAGCAGCCATCACTCCAACACCTTATCCTTGAGTAATCATGCTAAGTTGCTAATTTGGTACTAGAAATCACATGCCATAATATCAAACACAGCTGAAAGCTATTTGGATCATTAAATAAAGCTTAACATTGTCTTTGTGTTTGTTTTTGAGTTGCCACAGTATGCAATAGACTGGCATGTGTTAAGGTCAATATTAGGTCAAAAATGGCAAAAAAGAATCTTCTCTAGAAACTCGTCAGTGAATCATTGTTTTGAGGAATGAAGGATATACAATGCTTGAAATTGCCAAAAAACTGAAGATTTCATACAAAGGTGTACACTACAGTCTTCAAAGGACAACTGGCTCTAACAAGGACAGAAAGAGATATGGAATGCCAGATGTACAACTAAACAAGAGGATAAGTACATCAGAGTCTCTAGTTTGAGAAATAGATGCCTCACATGTCCTCAGCTGACAGCTTCATTGAAATCTACCCGCTAAACACCAGTTTCATGTACAACAGTAAAGAGAAGACTCAGGGGTGCAGGCCTTATGGGAAGAATTGCAAAGAAAAAGCCACTTTTGAAACAGAAAAACAAAAAGAAAAGGTTAGAGTGGGCAAAGAAACACAGACATTGGACAACAGATAATTGGAAAAGAGTGTTATGGATCTTAATTCCATTGAGCTTTTGTGGGATCAGCTAGACTGTAAGGTGCTTGAGAAGTGCCTGACAAGACAGCCACATCTATGGCAAGTGCTACAGGAAGTGTGGGGTGAAATGTCACCTGAGTATCTGGACAAACTGACAGCTGGAATGCCAAGGATCTGCAAAGCTGTCGTTGCTGCACGTGGAGGTTTTTTTGAAGAGAACTCTTTGAAGCAGTTTAAGAAGTTCTGAATATGTTTTCAAATTGTAATAGTAATTTTTCACGTTATTAATGTCCTATATATAATTAATGACTATACATTGTGATCAGTTGAATGCCACTTTGGCCACATTATTCCAAACTTTTGGCTGCCAGTGTATATTTAAGTGGAGCAGTGCTACACAGCTAGACTACAGTGTTTCCTACAGGACTTTGTTTTTGCAGAGGAGTTAAAGCCCCCCACCCCTCTAACCCTGAGATTTAGCCTATAACAACTTGCTAAACAATAACAATGGTATTTATATATATAATATATTTATAACATATAATCAACGTATATGTATTAATATACTGTATGTATATGTATCTTGTTATCATTTGAACAACCAGTCAGTATAGACAGATTGTTTGTTTTAAAAACCGTATGGACTGAATTTGCATTTTTAACATTGCTTTAAAAAAACAGTATCAGTTCTCAGCATATTTTGTGTCGAACATGATATTCTACTGTTCCGTAAGCGAGTGAGTCATCCAAACCAATTCAGTGAGGAAGTAAGTTGTCTGACTGATTCAGTCCATGAATTAGACCAATGACTCTAGTATGATTCAATCTGATTCACCAATTGGTTTGACTGAAAAAAATAAAAATAAAAGATTAAAAATAACTGTACCGATCTAGTGGTTTGTTCATGAACTGGACAACATGTTACACTGCGAGTTAATTTTTGCATACAGTCAGCAAGGACAACACAACAGCAACACAACTCTGGTAATTCGTAACTCTTTGGTGTATAGTTACAGATTTGCAAGCAGCAAATATTAGTTGTGCAGGAAACACTATTAAACTCTCTGTTAGTGCCATATTTCTTTGTTTGTAACTCTAGATTATACTCTTTATATGCAGTTAAAAATGTAAGTGTACGCACTTGTTTATGCGCCGCACGATGCTTTGTTTCTGGACTGTCCCCTCTGGAGGAGGAGCTCTGCTGTCGAAGTCGTGCACCACTTCCAGGCCAATCAGGTGACGATGACATCACAGTATTATTGGAAGGACGTGGATAGGGGGCAGAGTTCAATAGATTGGGTGGAGTTCGCCCTCTGGGTGCAGTCTGTGTGGGTGGCGGTGGTTGGTCAATCCGCCGCTGGGGACCCACGCTGCTGTGCCATGGAACTGTAGGCTGGTTTCCATGCTGTGCATCAGTTAGTGATAGCTGTCGTCTAGAGAAATCTCCAGAACGTCTCGCAAACTCCTCCCCCACTCCACCCACCTGGGTAAGGAAGGTGTGCTTGGTTCCTCCAAGACTCTCCTCATTGTTGCTATGGGAACTGACGGAGCTGTGACACTCCGACCCAGAATCCCCACTTGCTGTCCCTCTAGGTGATACGGGCAACCCAGCAGCCATCTGGTAGACTGGATTCTGAAAGGATAGTGGGGCCAGTAGCTGTGTAGGCCTGCCTGGGGCCCCTTCTGCCCCTGGGGTAGTGGGAGTCTGTCCTGGCCTATGAAGAGTGGGGCCTCCAGCAACATTGCCTTGAGGAGTCCGTGCATTCCAAGGAACCATGGCACCCTCATTAAAGCCTTCTGAAGTTATACCTACTGGGATGACAATGGGTTCTAATGCCCTGGCCGCTTCCTGAAGGTCTACCATGGAGAGGCTCTTGCCACCATTGGCCAGGCCCAGCTCGGGTTCATTGGCCTCGGAGTAGCTGGAGCTGCGGGCAGGGGAGCCATGAAGGCCAGAGGATCGTGTGACGAAGAAGAGGTCTTTGTTTTCAGGAGTGGGGGAAGGGAGGCGAGTGAAGTCCACTGGGCTAGTAAAATGAAACAGAAAGACAGAAAGCTATAATGCACTCTAACTGACATAAAACATTCACATACAGGGAAAAGAGCCCAAAGGGGAAAAGGGCCCAAAAATATTTAGACACTTCAGTCACATTTAAAAATCTATTAATTTTATTGCATTAGAAACGAAATATCAAACCAAGTGGCATTTACAAACCAACAAACTTCACTTTTCTTTATAATAAATTTAAACCATCTAATCCCAAGATCATTTATACTGGATGTATGAAGTCAGTTCCCCTCAAGTTCACACACGTCCTAGCCAAATAACCACAGCTTTTGCATATCACATTACGTAACTATGGACATGTTCCACAAAGCCTGACAACCAGAAAGTGTCCAAATGATTTGTCTTAAATTTAAACAGTATATGTATTTTGTTACAAACTTCTTTTTTGTTAAACTATTTCCTTGAGAAATTTGTTTGTTCTATCTTTATCTAAAAAAAAAGGCACTATATACACTCTCTGAGCACTTTAGTAGGAACACCTGTACATCAGCTTATTCATGCGATTATCTAATCAGCCAATCACATGGCAGCAGTGCAATGATTAAAAACTTGCAGATATGGGCCAGGCGCTTCAGTTAATGTTCACATCAACCATCAGAATGGGGAAAAATGTGAACTCAGTGATTTTGACCATGGCATGATTGTTGGTGCCTGACGAGCTGGTTTGAGTATTTATGTAACTGCTGATCTCCTGGGATTGTCATGCACAACAGATTCTAGAGTTTACTCTGAATGGTGTCAAAAACAAAAAACATCCAGTGAGCAGCAGTTCTGCGGACGTAAATGCCTTGTTTATGAGAGAGGTCAACAGAGAACTGTTGACTGGTTCAAGCTGACAGAAAGGCTACAGTAACTCAGATAATCACTCTGTACAATTGTAGTAAGCAGAATAGCATCTCAGAATGCACAACACGTCGAACCTTGAGGCGGATGGGCTACAACAGCAGAAGACCACATTGGGTACTTTATTAGGACCATACTGTTCCTAATAAAGTGTTAAGTGAGTGTATCTAGATATATTATACAAAAACATTCATACATTTTTATTTGTGGATTAAGTGTCCAAATACTTTTTAAAGCCACTGTAGTATTAAGCTAAAGGAAGAGAGAAATTGACTATTAATACAGCCCTCATAAAAGATTCATTAGCCTTTGAGGAACTAAACTTTTCATAACCTGTACATCTTTCATAAACATGCATAACTGTCAATCTAGACAGATCCAGACAGGTAAAATCATCAAGTCAAGGCATCAGAGAATGCTTTGAAAGGCCATTAAGTGGTCTTTCAGTCTCTCTTTGCCAGACTGTGTTTATTGCCTGGATATCAGCAAACAACCAAAAAAAAAAAAAAAAGCTAATTTCTCTCTTTATAATCTCAGCCCAGACATCACCCCACCACCACCACCACAGAACCAATCAACAACTTTCTCCACACAGTCTCTTTTGATTCCCCAGTATTTTTATCTTCCCTTTCCCTGAATGTGTGTGAACTACAATTAAAGGCCTCTCATTCTCTCTGGCTCTCATAAATGGGGGTAGAGAATAAGCAGTGAGCCAGACAGATAAAGGTGAGCCTTTCTATGATGGATAACGTAAAGGCACAGTCCTCAGAACAGGAAATCTGGGTAATGAGAGCAGGACAGTCTTTGTGGCTGAAAGTGACAGATAATAATAAGTACCAAAGTAATACAGTGCTTGAAGCTGACTGGTTGATAAGTACTTATTCATGATTGTCTGATGCCTACATAATCTTTGTTTTGGCCTACTCATTAATGAATATCCTAATCTTGATGCTGAGTCAAAATATGGTATTAGGAAGTTGAAATGTCCTGCTATATAATCTATTTTAAACAGCATTTTGCTAACTCTTTAATAATGATTGTGCATGCAGCTTTTATGACTTCATATTAATTGAGTGACTACATGGAATATCTGTACTTTTAAAAACTTGATTTTGTCACACCGCACACACAGTTTTTAAAATGAACTAATGATGGCAAAAATGTGTTTAAAAATAGTGACCAGTCACAGAACCTAAGATATGCAGGTAGGCCACAGCTTTATGTATATATGCATCTCATACATATATACATACAGTACATTTTCTACCTAAAATCTTTATTTTTAATATGTTTTACAGCAACAACCAATGTACCACACCTTATGGCCTTGAACAATTGCATACGTGCCTGTGATTGGTTACATGCCCAACAAAGCCATGCTCGTGACTGCAAACAAACTCTTGCAGTGCTCTGATTGCTGATCATACATTCATGTCTTACCCTGGTAGGTCAGTGTCGATTGCCATCTTCTGTAATCCAGTGGAGATGCTGCATCCCGGGACTGGAGGGGAGGGCACGCGTTCAGAAGAAGTGCTCATCTGTACATTCGGTGGGTTTGTTAACGCTGCATGAACGTCCCTTAAAATTCTGGGTAATGGGCCAAGCTTGGAGGCGGCACTCTAAGGAAAAGGATGAAACATCCCTTTGAACATTAACAAACACCCCCAAATTAATGTACATTTCTTCAGGATTTTCTTTAAACCCACTGGAGAGGCAGGTAGGCCAAGAGTGAGTCAGATGCCCAAATGAGTCAATGTTTTTAGTTGACTTCATGGAAATTGGGTATCCATCATTCTTAAAGCAAAACAATTTAACATAAAAAATTAGAAAGAATATCTTTAAAGGTAAGGTGTGTAATTACTATGGGTAACACATTTCCTGGTTTTAAAAGGGATTTGAGCACTTGTTAGGCTGGGAGACCAGCTGGCTGATCAGCGAAACCAGCTGAACACCAGCTTGGCCAGGCTGGGAGACCCGTTGTACCATTTTAAACCAACAAAGACCAGCAAAGCATCTTAGGTTGGTTTAACCCTTTAATGCATACCTCTGGTCTTTAGTGACATGGGACCTCATTCTACCCCATGTACCTCATCTATTTTTGGGAGTTTTGCCCACACCTCTTTAGTATTCCTTAACCTTTCTCTTCTGAATACTGAATATGTAATAGTGTCGTTTTTTTTCTTTCTTTTTTTGCTTATGATATACTGTATTTTTATTTGTTTATCACAAGATAAATGCGTACTATGTCAGGGATCCAAACTCATGAGAGGCGAAAAAGGTGAGAAAGTCAATGCAGGTTTTCCAGATGTACTGTATTTTTCAGTTAATTTGTTTGTTGTATTTAAAGCTTTTTTAAGTGTTTAAGCTCAAAGAAACCCTTCCAAGTGATTTTAATCAAATTTAACCAAACAATTTGGTCAAATTAGCTTCAGAAAAGGTGACTTTGGCTGAAAGGTTGCATCCCTGTATACAAATTACTACTATATCACGTTGATTTTCTGTGTGACAATGGTGAATTATCAGTATTCAATATATGCGTACATGTATGCATGATATTTGTTACTCAAGGTGGCGCTGATGTGTCTGTGATTAACCTAAATTTACATTTGACATTGCTGTACAATGAAGCAATGTTGAACTAAACTATAGTAAGTGTAACACATGAACAGTATGATTTGGATATTGCCATTTGGGTGTACCCCTGAAATTATGTAAGTTGTTTGACTATTTAGATTCAGTGGCTGAGAAAAAACATATCCATTTTTGATAGATATATGTGCCGGGCCTCTTTATGTGTAACACTGGTGATGAAAAAAAAAAAAGAAAAATGTATGAGATGAGGTTCAGACACTCTTTCTGTGGCAAGCTTTTATAACTCTCTGATCTTTTCCCAAAAGCATTTAATAATGAAAAAGCTAGACCTAGTTAAATAAAAGTTTAACTGATTTAAATGTTTAATTATTGGTTGATTCTGTTGCATTGCATTCTGGTTGATTCAATACCTCTAGCTACAGAAGAATATGTTTCATGATCAGAGAGCGTTTAAGGCTAAATACAGATGTATGGTTGAAAATGCTAGTGACATATCAATCAAAAGCTTTCACGTTTAATCAACCTCGCAGGAAATCATCTCTGACCACAGTGTGCCCTCTATCAGTGTGTGGTAGCCTTAGGGACTAATGGATTTCCCATGTAGATCTCAAAATATGAGAGAGAGCTTTGGGAGCATGTCCACATGACATGACCTGCATAATTCAACATAAAGTGCCACTATGAGAATATCCAACATTTACACATTTAATTAGTAATGTCTGAATAGCTGTACGCGGTGTCTGTGGTGCCATAGAGGCACAGGTGAGTAGCTGTGAATAAGTGTGACGTTGAAACTATGCTAAAGCCAATTTTGCGAAACTTTGTTTTAAGTGTGGATAGTCTGGGCAGATACAACTGCTATATTTAGCTTCTGACAGGAAGGGGATGAGAAGACATTTTCTAACAAAAATATGTCTAAATAAAGATAAAAAGAAATAAGAAATGAAAAGAATGTTGAAAACAACAAACGGGGGGATTTTTAGTCAGAGTCTGTGTGTTGCTGCCTGGGGGCAATTGCTCAAATCAGTCCACCTACTCATACTGGCAGAAAATTGGAGCACTAGTTCCGAACCTTCATCAGAAGTGATCAACTGCCTCATCACGACGCTATCCTGAACTGACCTAACACTTAATTGAACATCCATACTAGGATTGGTCACAATGGTCGGCTCGCCGACAACAACCAACTGGTCGGTTAGAGAGGTCAAGTTTTAGATTTTTTCTTACATATTTATTTTGTGATATTATTTTCTGTGATGCTTTAATTAGAATTATATGCTTTAGCTGTTAGGCAGTTTGCACGGTAAACCCTCTAGAAATTGTCTATAAATTTATCAACTTTATAACATTAAGCCACACTTTTGAAAACTTGTCTCGAGATTGGTGTATTCCATTACGTTCTGTTGTGCTCTGTCCAGCTGGGTTGTTTTTTTTTTAACACAAAACACATCCAGTGTGAACGCCCCCTAAGAAACACATCTGATCGGGGTCAAATGAACCTGAAATTATACAGCCTAATTATAACGGGGCTTCCATAAGATCAATTATACGATTAGTTGACTAAAACCCACCGACTAGTCCATTTTAATACATTTTAGTATTGTACTTCCCAAGTCTGTACTGTCATTAAGTAAAAAAGCAAAATGAAACATTCTGAAAATCACTTCAATGCAAAAACTATTAAAAGGCCGAGTGGAGGATGATGCTACTTACCTGGTCCATTTGGGACACCACCTCAGCTAGCAGGGAGTGCAGGGTGGAGAGCTCGCGGCCCAGATCAATGTAGCCCTCGAAGCCTGCCGTATTTGAGATGGTTTCTGGGTTTGAGATCTCCAGCAAGAAGCGCTGCATGTTGGTCCATTCCTGCTCCAAGAACTGATTCATGAAGGACATGTACTCCTCCTTATTACCAAACCTGAAGAGAGAGAAAGAGCAAGGCTAATTGACAAGTTTAATAACTTAATTAGTGACTTTAATGACTGTATATAAATTATACAACAGTTACTGTAGTTAAAGTCCTTTAATCTGATAGGCCAAGTGGCGTTCCGAGAGTTCTCAAAGTATACTTCAGTTAGACTCGTGATGCAAATCTAGTCATCAGCAGAGTGCTCGAGCACTGAACGCATGCAGCTTGTTTTTTCAAAAAACCTGGAATTATTTGCACTAATTCACCGAAGTGTTCCACGATTTGAATGTTTCTCCAGTGTTCTCACTCGCGTTGCTGTACATTCTTAGCAGGTAATGTAATGTTTAAGGTATTACATTTGTAAACATAAAAAATAAAATAAAAAAATGTGGCTCTATAGTGCTGATACTGTACAGAGTCGAGACGACTTTTTTATTGACAGTGACTCACCTGAGTGTGTAGATGACATGAAGCGATGGTCCAAATTTAGTTACATTGATATCATTAACTACTTTAAGTTGATATGTGTAACTGCACAAGTTGAGCCTGTTTCGGTAGTTTTTACATTACGTTTTGAGACCAGAAACAGAAAACAGGCAATTAGAATCATCATGGTGCCGCCCAGTGGTTGCTCAGGAAAAAAGCAACAGGTGGATCGATGTGGGGAAATCCTGGAGTGGAGCTTGAGAGGAGTGATTACAGAATGCTTTGAACAGTTGGGAAAATTGCTGTTGCTCCACTCCACTCACACAGGTTGATGCTTTAGCTTCTTTTGGAACTATTTACGTGTATGTTGGTAGAGACAAAATAATATGCTGGACAAATCTAGTCTGAAATGCAAGTTACTCGATAAAAACTTCTATCAACTCCTTCTTGAAAAATTAAAGTACTCCCTCCCTACCCAATCACACACACACACACACACACACACACACTCAAAGATCAAGTACATTAAATCCTTACTTGGTGAAGTTTGCAAGGTTCTGCGTAACCTTGGCGATTAGAGTGAGTGTGCGTGCAGTGCGGTCGTCAGGGTATTCCTGTGTCAAGTTGAAGAGTGAAGGCGACATGATGGCCGGACACAGAAATCGCAAAAACAATGAGGCACTGATAAGACGCTCACTGATGTCCGGTCGTCCCCGGTTACTGCATTCCTGTCTCCATGATGCAAACACCTCCTTAAGTTCCCGTGGAAACACACTGTTCAGACCAACATGGAGAGTTGAACATTGATTTAGATGGAACAAATTAAAGGATAACACAATTGTAAAAAGTAGAGGTATTATAAATTATGTTACTCTTTTTCATGGAAAGGTATGCAAAAAGATGTCCTACTCCGTAATATATATTAATGAAATAAGTGTCGTAAGATATCTATTCGGTCTCTGTGACAACTCTAGACTCTGTAAACTGCAAACTAAAATGTAGGCTCATTGTGAAGTGACTAGTTTTATGGCAAATAGTTGTTATTTTCAAATAATTTTGCGAAAATGTATATAAAAAATCCTAGTTCCATCTTGGCGAAAGCTAGTGATGCTTTGAACCATATTTTAAAACCCAAAGTGTAATAGAGCTGTGACATTGTTAGTGTTCATGCTGTTGAACACATAAAAACAATCCTCTTGTCTAAGTGCAATTAAAAAAATAAAATGTTCTATCAAATATTGACAAGTTTGAACTGTATTTTGTTTTTACAAAAAAATACAGTATATTTAAAAAAACACAGTATTACACTACATTGTGGGATCCTACAATGGTGAAGTACAGATAAACCATTGTGCTTGAATAAAGTATGCATGCTTGGGCAATGCACAAAAGTTTTATTCAGAATTAATAGAGTTTTTAGGATTATTTAGGGTTGTTGTTTTGTTATAAATAGTTGTGTTATATTTGTTTTGTTATAAATAAATGTGTTTTATTTAAAGTCACTATTATGGTAATAAGTGTTCCCTTGGCACATATATTATTAAATAATATTCTTCTGGTCAGTGTAATTGTGATTTAGTAAAACCTAATTAGTTACTTGGAAGACAAAAAGCAAAACTTAACATCAGACTGTTAGTCTGATTATAACTTGTAGCAAAAGTGTAAGTCATTATACAGTACATAAATAATAAAATGGTAAGCATTTAAAAAGAGTTCTGTAATGTGATTTTAGTAAACTGAGATTTTGTTGTTTCTGGTGAACCTATGAGTTGTCAACCAGACACACGGATTTCAAAACTCAGCATACAAAACTCAACAATGGTGACAATCAATAAACAAACCTTTAGATAAAAAGTCAAATCTGAACATTAAAAAACAAGTAACTAAGACTGCAACAAAAACAACAACAAAATAAACCAGTAAATAGTAAAACAAATATATGTAATTTCTTCATGCCGCAGTGCATGCTGGGAACTTAAGCAACAACATACTACTGTAAACATCACACTATTACAGTTAATCTGTAAATATAAAAGAGATTACTGTACTAAAATACAGTTATGTGTTACATTTGCAAATACAGTGTGCAGCAGTATTAATACAGTGTAATAATGAAATGTACTATAACAGTAAGAGCTGCAGAGCTGTTTAAGTTATTTGATGAGTACAGTAAAAAAAATGCATTTGAGCTTATTAAGTGTGCTGTATATTTGTAGTAAATTGCTGGTGAATTTGCTGCCCGTATTTTACTGTAAATCTTACAGGATATTTTTTTACAGTGAATGTAAAATACTCTATAGTCCTTCTGTACTGTATATCAACAGTTGTCAACAATTGTAAATCTATTTTTTATTTCTCCTGAGAATTTTAAGGAGAACATCTTAAACAAAGTTGATACTTAACTAAAACATAACTTAGAGCTCCATTAAGTATCCTGAGTCAAGAAAACGCAACATCTAAGCAATAAACTGTGTCTTAATATCTACAGACAGCTGTAAATGGTTCATTGTAGTTAGGGTTACCGGTAAGATTCAATGA
The DNA here is from genome assembly GCF_019703515.2 of Myxocyprinus asiaticus. Lineage (NCBI taxonomy): Eukaryota > Metazoa > Chordata > Actinopteri > Cypriniformes > Catostomidae > Myxocyprinus > Myxocyprinus asiaticus. The sequence continues at coordinate 28,927,037 of NC_059346.1, forward strand.
TCTTGCAGAAGGCCAGTTCACAGCACATCCTGAGGTTGCTCTGGTGTTCTTGAAGATCACTAGATGAACACTTGGATTGATCAACCTCACAGTTCTCATCAGATTCATACAGAGCTCTTATAAACTCCCCTACAGCGGAAGAGAAGAGAAAATTCATTAAACACTGATGTTTTCAACAAATTTATAAAGTGTCTCAAAACTATTCAAAAAAGGAAATAAAAAAATTATGGTATCATCTATTGACTAATGTTGACATGATTCTGCACTTTTAATGGCATGATGGGGGCTGACATTCAAACCACTATCATCTTTCACACAAACAAACAGGCACATAGTAATTACCCATCTTGAACAACTTTAGCTTAATCCTTGTCCTTTATAAAGTGAGTCAAAGTTCTCAAGTTATCTGACTTTGAACTAATGAAAGAACCTTTCCTGGGACTATAAAACTAACTTTTTGCTGATCCCAAGCAAACAGCACAGCCAGATTTCACTCTACAGAGACTCCTGTTTTTCCCTTGTGTTCTGTTGTGCATGAAAGCTTGAGAGAAATATCAAACTAGTGAAGCATAAACCATGTGGCTGTCCAACTGATCCAGAATGGATCTGTATTCTTCATTCCTTCCCTTGCTGTTAGAGAGAACCAGACACTCAGTTGCCACCTTATTAGTTCTACAACCACACACAGACAGCTTATATTGAGCTTCAGATCAATATATAATGCATGAACACATGGTCAAGTAGTTTATTTGCAGATTTGTTGATGCTGGACATGGTAGGACATGGTAGCATCTCAGATACAGCTGATCATCCAGGATTATCATGCACTACAATCTATTGACTACACAGAGCTGTGTGTAAATAACAAATAATAATAACAAAATAATGCGAGTGGCAGTTTGTTCAGCTGGAACAATTTATAAACTTGAGAAGGTAGAAGTGAATGCTAGACTAATTCAAAGCCATGAATACTCCAATAATAACTCAAATAACCAGGATGGAGGGCTGCAGCAGCAAAAGAGAGTGCTGGATTTCTCCAGTGTCACTACAGTGGTTGACAAAACCAGACTACTGAAGGTCTAACAAGGTTTCCTGGTTTGACCAAAATCAATATCTGCGGAAACTGGGGCTGGGCAATATATATTTAAATTATATTTTTATATTACATTGTATAATTAAAAATAGGCAGAGACTATTTGCACTAAGTGTAAATAGCAATAGATGCTATTTGCACTGTGTATATAGCAACAAAAAGCATATTCTTTGCACTAAGTGCAAATCATGTTAGATGCTATTTACACTCCGGTGCAAATAGTGGCAGATAATATTTACACTCCTTATTAAATGCTAAAATGCAGTGATGGGGGATCACTGCAGAATGTTGTAGCTCTGTTTTCATATAGAACCGGGTGTGGGCAGGGCTTAAACCGGAAGTGCATCTACAAATTTATTTATTTATTTTTTTCCTTTTTTCACCCAATTTGGAATGTCCAATTCCCAATGCGCTTTTAAGTCCTCATGGTTGCATAGTGATTCGCCTCAATCCGGGTGCCGGAGGACGAATCCCAGATGCCTCCACGTCTGAGAACGCCAACCCGCGCATCTTATCATGTAGCTTGTTGAGCGCGTTGCCACGGAGACATAGCGCGCGTGGAGGCTTCATGCCATCCACCTCGGCATCCACGCTCAACTCACCACGCGCCCCATTGAGAACAAACCACATTATAGTGACCGTGAGGAGGTTACCCCATGTGACTGTACCCTTCCTAGAAACCAGGCCAATTTGGTTGCTTAGGAGACCTGGCTGGAGTCACTCAGCACGCCCTGGGATTCGAACTAGCGAACTCTAGGGGTGTTAGCCAACATCTTTTACCACTGGGCTACCCAGGCCCCAAAAATTCCCATTTTTAAGTGTTACTCTTACATTTATAGTTTCTGTTAATAAAATATGCCTTGTATATGCCTTTTCATAATAATAGCCAAATAATAATAATAATAATAATAATAATAATAATAATAATAATTATTATTATTATTATTATACAATTATCATTGACAAAAATGTTATTTTATTCTTTTTTTCTTACCAGATGAAGCTGAAATTGTAGGCTACATTAACTGTGGAATATGTTGTTAACTTTGGTTTCTCCTGGTATTTCAGATATTAATATCAGCATGAAACAGAATTTTCATTTCTCTGCATGTATAACAACATTATTCTGGAGGCAAGAGGTGTCAAGCAAAATGTGAAATGTCAAGCACACATTTTGCTGAGAATAATCAATACAAATACAAACATTAAAATAAATTAAAATAAAATCAATATAGCCTACAAACAGGTGACAGTCCCATAAATCTATCAGGCAATTTTACGATAGGACACCATTAATAATAATAATAATGTTAAATTAATATAGCGCCGTATCAGAGGTAGCAAAGTTTAAAGAAGAAGAAGAAGAAAAAAGCATGTTTCAGTTTCTTCGTTTTACGTAAGGAGGAATATTCCTAATAGATGAATACTTTATGGAACATTTAAACCTTTATGGAGCACTTTAATTTATTTATTTATTAATTTTTTTCGGAATAAACAATTTAACCAGATAATTTCCATAATCCCTGATGTGGACATAAATGTGGTCAACTTTAAAAATGGATAGATGGGCTCCGACGTGAAATCATCACTTCAGGTCAGGAATTTAACCGTGCTCAGGTTTAGGTTATAAATAAAAACATGGGAATCACGTGTGAATCGTGTGATACATTAACATAGACATTTCAAGAAGTGGAAGGTGTATATGATATCGTATCTTAATTAATGTTACACTTGATAAGCTCCAGACATGCACAATTAAAGGTGCAATATGTAAAATATTTCATGTAATATTCACCTTTTTTGTGCCAATGTGTGAACGGCTTGTAATGCAAGTTAACAAATGAGCCCTTCCTGGATGCCTATTAAAGCCTGTAGACTGATTTTCATGTGAAGGGAGCGGGTCACTTTTGCCAGGAAAATCCAAAGGATGTGACGTTTATGTGCGGTCCCGAGAGCCTTGCCTCAGACAGTAACGTTTCTTCCGCTATTCAACAGCGACATCAAACTGCGACACTAGGTAACGTTATCTTAGAGATGGAATCCAGCAAACGTCCGGTTCCCAGCACAACACCAACTCCTACACAAACTCAGAGTAAGCCAAAAAAAAAACAAAAAAACTGGCCAAGCGGGAACGTGATTGTGGTCAAGCGAAAACTAGAGTGAACATCGGCAGGACATCTGATTCTTGGAGGGACCTTCGTTCGGTTTTGGGGATCAAAACTGACCCTGAATTGGCATTCTTCTTATTGGACAGGTAAGCTTACATAACTGCAAAGCATGTGAAACATAGTGCCATAAGGATTGATCTGTGTCATTTTAGCTAACTTGATCTTGCCTGCTAACGCTGACAAATTGCAAGCTACCATGCTTCGTAACTTTCAAATAATTTCAATGATCTTCTCTTTATGCTAAAAGTCAGGTATGCTGATTCACAGTAACTGACATAATGTTCATCTGTAATTATTCAGCAAGGTAAACTACAATAACACATGAAATGAAGGCTAGACAATGTTCAAGATAATGCAAAAAGCTCCATTCATTAGTGTAACATAACTTGGTTATACAGAAATTAAATACAATCTATTATTATAAAACAATAGGACATTGATATATCAAAATGACAGTTGTGATGGAATCACATCAGTACTGAATTGTGTCAACATATTTATAATGTACAGTCTATTTTATAAACAACTACTGTCATCATCCACCAAATTTAGCTAACAGCTATTGATAAAGCTGGCTAGCTAGCTAACGCCGACATAGGCTGTCGTATAAATGCAGTCAATGTATCATGCAAAGAAAAGTGATTACTTCAAACTACAGTCTTGCATAGTCAGACCTACATCCACACTTTGTTTTAGCCCTGTTCCACCCCTGGAGAGTCAAGTATAATATACAGTCTTAAAGTTTGTAGTAAAACAGTCATAACTGTGTAATTTTAATTTTGCTACCTCATCTGTGATCATGATGCCGGTGAATCACGTTCAGTCTCGCTTCCCTACGGAGTCATGCTCGCTCACATCCCTATACAGTGTGTGCGCGATCATGAGCAACAGGCTGCAGTTCACTTATCGGCCACAGGTGTCATTAATAACAAGGGTTTCTGAATCTTACATACTGCACCTTTAACAGAGACTGCAAACGGATTCGAGATTGCGCCCATCCGATCTGAAATCATACCGTGCGCATTTTAGCAACTCCAGAAAATCCCAGGAGATCAGCAGTTACAAAAATACTCAAACCAGCCCATCTGGCACCAACAATCATGCCATGGTCCAAATCACTGAGATCATATATTTTCCCCATTCTGACTGGTTGATGTGAACATTAACTGAAGCTCCAGACTCGTATATACATGATTTTATGCCCTGCACTGCTGCCACATGATTGGCTTATTAGATAATCACATGGATGATTGTTGGTGCCAGACGGGCTGGTTTGAGTATTTCTGTAACTGCTGATCTCCTTGGATTTTCACACACAACAGTCTCAAGAATTTACTCAGAATGGTGCCAAAAACAAAAGACATCCAGTGAGCGGCAGTTCTGTGGACGGAAATGCCTTGTTGATGAGAGAGGTCAACAGAGAATGGCCAGACTGGTTCAAACTGACAAAGTCTACGGTAACTCAGATAACCACTCTGTACAATTGTGGTGAGAAGAATAGCATCTCAGAATGCTATACTGAGATGCAGGTTGGCTCTGTTTTGGTGGCACGAGGGGGACATACACAATATTAGGTAGGTGGTTTTAATGTTGTGAATGATCGGTGTATATGTATTTGTGAATGTACAGTTGTGCTCAAAAGTTTGCATACCCTGGCAGAAATTGTGAAATTTTGGCATTGATTTTGAAAATAATACTGATCATGCAAAAAACTTTTATTTAAGGATAGTGATCATATGAAGCCATTTATTATCACATAGTTGTTTGGCTCCTTTTTAAATCATAATGATAACAGAAATCACCCAAATGGCCCTGATCAAAAGTTTACATACCCTTGAATGTTTGGCCTTGTTACAGACACACAAGGTGACACACACAGGTTTAAATGGCAATTAAAGGTTCATTTCCCACACCTGTGGCTTTTTAAATTGCAATTAGTGTCTGTGTATAAATAGTCAATGAGTCTGTTAGCTCTCACGTGGATGCACTGAGGAGGCTAGATACTGAGCCATGGGGAGCAGAAAAGAACTGTCAAAAGACCTGCGTAACAAGGTAATGGAACTTTATATAGATGGAAAAGGATATAAAAAGATATCCAAAGCCTTGAAAATCCCAGTCAGTACTGTTCAATCATTTATTACATGTATGCATTTGGCAGACGCTTTTATCCAAAGCAACTTACAGTGCCCTGATTACCACAATGGTGGTGGCTGTGGGGATTGAACCAACAACCTTCCGCTTACCAGTTCAGTGCTTTAGTCCACTACACCACCACCACTGATTAAGAAGTGGAAAATTCGGGGATCTCTTAATACCAAGCCAAGGTCAGGTAAACTGCCAGAAGAATTGTTCGGGATACAAAGAAAAACCCACAGGTAACCTCAGGAGAAATACAGGCTGCTCTGGAAAAAGACGGTGTGGTTGTTTCAAGGAGCACAATACTTGTTGACCCCTCTCCAAACATTGTGCTTATGTTTGTGACCATAAAGCTCTATTTTGGTCTCATCACTCCAAATGACAGTGTGCCAGAAGCTGTGAGGCATGTCAAGGTGTTGTCGGGCTTATTGTAACCTGGCTTTTTTGTGGCATTGGCTTCTTTCTGGCAACTCGACCATGCAGCTCATTTTTGTTCAAGTATCGTCGTATTGCGCTCCTTGAATTGCACATCCGTGTGAGAGCTAACAAACTCATTGACTATTTATACACAGACACTAATTGCAATTTAAAAAGCCACAGGTGTGGGAAATGCACCTTTAATTGCCATTTAAACCTACACTATATTGCCAAAAGTATTCGCTCACCCATCCAAATAATTGAATTCAGGTGTTCCAATCACTTCCATGGCCACAGGTGTATAAAATGAAGCACCTAGGCATGCAGACTGATTCTACAAACATTTGTGAAAGAATGGGCCACTCTCAGGAGCTCAGTGAATTCCAGCATGGTACTGTGATAGGATGCCACCTGTGCAACAAGTCCAGTTGTGAAGATTCCTTGCTACTAAATATTCCACAGTCAACTGTCAGTGGTATTATAACAAAGTGGAAGCGATTGGGAATGACAGCAACTCAGCCACGAAGTGGTAGGCCACGTAAAATGACAGAGCGGGGTCAACGGATGCTGAGGCACATAGTGCGCAGAGGTCGCCAACTTTCTGCAGAGTCAATCGCTACAGACCTCCAAAGTTCATGTGGCCTTCAGATTAGCTCAAGAACAGTGCGTAGAGAGCTTCATGGAATGGGTTTCCATGGCCGAGCAGCTGCATCCAAGCCATACATCACCAAGTGCAATGCAAAGCGTCGGATGCAGTGGTGTAAAGCACGCCGCCACTGGACTCTAGAGCAGTGGAGACGCGTTCTCTGGAGTGACGAATCACGCTTCTCCATCTGGCAATCTGATGGATGAGTCTGGGTTTGGCAGTTGCCAGGAGAACGGTACTTGTCTGACTGCATTGTGCCAACTGTGAAGTTTGGTGGAGGGGGGATTATGGTGTGGGGTTGTTTTTCAGGAGCTGGGCTTGGCCCCTTAGTTCCAGTGAAAGGAACTCTGAATGCTTCAGCATACCAAGAGATTTTGGACAATCCCATGCTCCCAACTTTGTGGGAACAATTTGGGGATGGCCCCTTCCTGTTCCAACATGACTGCGCACCAGTGCACAAAGCAAGGTCCATAAAGACATGGATGAGCGAGTTTGGTGTGGAAGAACTTGACTGGCCTGCACAGAGTCCTGACCTCAACCCGATAGAGCACCTTTGGGATGAATTAGAGCGAAGACTGCGAGCCAGGCCTTCTCGTCCAACATCAGTGTCTGACCTCACAAATGTGCTTCTGGAAGAACGGTCAAAAATTCCCATAAACGCACTCCTAAACCTTGTGGAAAGCCTTCCCAGGAGAGTTGAAGCTGTTATAGCTGCAAAGGGTCATATTAATGTCATATTAAACCCTATGGATTAAGAATGGGATGTCACTTAAGTTCATATGCGTCTAAAGGCAGATGAGTGAATACTTTTGGCAATATAGTGTATGTGTGTCACCTTGTGTGTCAGTAACAAGGCCAAACATTCAAGGGTATGTAAACTTTTGATCAGGGCCATTTGGGTGATTTCTGTTATCATTATGATTTAAAAAGGAGCCAAACAACTATGTGATAATAAATGGTTTCATATGATCACTATCCTTAAATAATATTTTTTTTGCATGATCAGTCATATTTTCAAAATCAATGCCAAAATTTCACAAATTCTGCCAGGGTATACAAACTTTTGAGCATAACTGTATTATGTTTTCGGTGAACATTTTTGAGTGATGACACAAATGTTATAGTTGAATCAGAGTTTTGAATTAATTCATTTAAGACTGTTTGAACTGATTCTCGGAAACTTACCAACACAAAAGGCAATTTTGCTACTGAAGTTTACATCAGGATATTAAAACATCTTTGTCTGGAGGGATTGCCAAACTTAATGGCCAAATAAAGAGCACATCAAAATCATTGCAATATTCACAATGTTGTTTAATTGAATATAGCTAGCAAAATCATCGTGATTATATAATGAATAATCAATGCATCTCATTCTTTGAGCGAAAAGCAATACTATATAAAACTTGCAAATAAAGTCCCTGAAAATGCTTTGATGTACACTTGCATGTTAAACATGATCAAGTGAAATATGTGCTTATTTAAATGACATTTTAGTAATTTTCTTCGATAGATGTAATAACAAGAATGTAATTACATGCATCCCTTAAGGATTTTCCTGTGTAACCCTGAGTATTGTGTCATAGTGTATTTGGATGTATGCGTGCTCTAGCTGTCTGTCCTGTTTTGCACTGATCATTTAATCATTTCATCTAGTTTGGCATGTGAAAGCCTTAAAAACTGTACACAATCACACGTGCATATATAAAATTTGCTGTCCTTTTCTCACCCTGATGTCTGATGGACATACTGTACAGTAGTCAATCTTTAGGAGTGAGCCGTTAAATAATTCAGCAGTGCTTCACAAGTCAAACTTATCTTAGAAAAACAACTATTTATTATTCAGCACCAACTAATGGATTCTTAATGCAATTCTAAAGAGACATTAAGTCTCTTTACAGTATTCACTCACAGATTCACATGTGCAGTTTTTAGTTTCCCCAAAGTTGATTTTTATACACAGTGTTACATTTTCAACTTGTATTTTTGTTTAGCAGATAAACCACTAGCCCAGACATTTAAACATTTCTAAAATTCTTATCTGACATAGAGGGAGCCAACAGCCAAAGAGGGTGTATGTGTGTGTTTGGTCTATGTTTATGTGTGTCTGTATGTTTTCATGTGGCTGTTTAATGTTATCTAAAAGGCAAAGAGAGAATTTAGTGCAGAACTTTATTTGGAAATGTTACTTTGACTGTAGTTTCCCAGTGTTTGTGCTGGACAGAAAGTTTTTGCAGATAAAAGGTTGGATCCCTTGCTCAAGCTTGGCAGACTGAACATGAATATATTTATTTGCTGGTCTTGTCACTAGGTAACATGCAAGAAAGCCACAACAGACTTAAAGATACATTGGGTCTCAAGTGTGCCATTTTCAAAACTAACCAAATACACAATAAATACTTTTTATATACAATAGCTAGACTGCACGTGTATACACAACACATTGGCTTAACATATTCCGTGCTCCTAAGGCCACCAACAACCTCAGATTTTTTTGCGTACATCTGGTCTGTGCAACTTCAAAATTCGATCCTAAATTTAGAATAAATTTAAGTGAAAACGTATTGAAGAATTCTACTGTAATTTCAGTGTGAAAACATTTGAACACAAAAACGTGCATACGGACGGTTAGTGAATGATACCCATTTCAGAAAATGATTTGCCGTTCTCCATCACGATCTCACACACACAAGCTCTTACCCAGTGCGTCCTGCAGGTATTTCTGTCCGACCAGTTTGAGGTACTCCTCGATGGCTTTAGTGCCCAGCGTGTTCTCTCTGAAGATCAGGTGCTCATTCTCCCCACATCGATCCACCTCTGACATCATCAGATCTGTCAGGAAATCCTGCAGCAAACACACAATCAAACTGAAGTAAACAAGACATGAAGTATGAATATAGGCTGACAATGTACTATTATTTGAAAAAGAAACACCGTAGAATAGACTGCATGGAGCTTTCTATCATTGTAATTGAAGCTATTGTGTTGGTGATGCCTGTTAGGACATAAAAAGGAGAGAGAGATGGTAGTGCTCAAGTGAAAGGCGGCTCTGTTCAAAATGATCTGGCAGGGAGTCTATCAAACCAAGCAAATGAGAGTTAGACAGAAAAATCAGTAGTCTACTAACATTTGACATATGCCCACTTTCACACACACACTCCAGACGTGACAGAGTCCAAAATAAGATTCTGCAGGTTTGTGCATTTGTCTGTGTCTCAAACTCCATATATTTTCAGCGATGAGTCATATTTGGTGGCCGAGAGCCTATTGTTTTGGAAAAAATAAAATAAAACCATCATAAAGTTTTCAAAATAGAACATACAGTGGCCCCAAAAAGTATATGGACACTAAAGTCACACTTAATGTCTCACCAAGTAGCATCTGCAAACAAATGTTGGTCAATCTTTTCTCAAACCTAACTTCACTTCGTAATTTTTGCAGTTATTTTCATAAAAAGCTCCCTAATTTTTTTCATCAATAAAAAACTGAAATTATATGAAAAACTGACTCCCATGGGCTTGGATCTGGTATAAGACATCTAGACAGGAAACATCTGTTCTTGTTGAATGTGAATATTTAGCATTTAACCACTGATCATTTCTTAAAGGAATCACTGGAGAGAGAGAGAATATTTTAGATTAAAGGAAACCAAAAAAGTGTTTACTCTAGATACAAAAGTACATTAACTGAGTCAAAACAAAAGCATTTGTTTGAAATACAGGAAGAAAGAAAGAGTGGGTGGTGTGAATATACTGTGACCTCAGAGCTCAAACCTCCCTCATGAGCTCAGATGCAGCGAATGGTCACCAGGGTAACTGTAAACAAGCGACTTTTCTCATCATGCTTTGGATTCCAACCCATGACTATACACATACATGTAAGCAAGGTTCCCACACTTTTCGACCAAGCAATTTACATGACTTCTCCAGTTGTTCATGATTACTGGACAAGGATTTTGGAATCATTTTGATTCAAATCAATAATTTAATATCATTTTATAGAAATTTCACTCAAAAAGAGCAAGTTCTGGCCATTTAAATATTTCAGAGCAAAGCATAACTAGAAAACAGTACACTTTCTATGAATATTTCCTACAGTAATTTCCATAGCATCTTAAGATTTTGTTAATTTAGAGTAGGGCTTGAAAATTTAATGCGTTAATTTCTGCGATTAATAGTTGACTGTTTAACGTGTAAAAAAAATAAAACAATTAATGCAGTATCGGTTTTTTTTTTTTTTTTTTTTTTTTTTTTACTTCCTGAACCTTCACCAATGTTTTTTCCCACTTTCTGTGGCTTAAATTGGCATATAGAAACTTCCAGGAGGTACACGCTTGAGTCGACTGCACATCCTAGCACATAAATGTATTGTGTGGAAAAGTCCACACTTTTTCATTACGTGCAACGCATGTCCCGGCTTAATAAACACGGGAGTGGATTTACTGTAGGAGAATGGAGACTTCACCCGCAAGCGGTGAGCCAGGTGTGGGGGAGATACATGCAATCTGCCGTATCTCTTCGCATTGCACCAAAACGCTCTCTCACTGTCATCTGAACCAGCTAATTAAGCTAATTAAATTTCAGCATTAATTTTGCTTTATATCTGTGTGTATAGTGTCTTATAATGCATTGGAAATATACACTTAAGTTATCTTGCCAATAAAGGTTGATATAAATTGAATCTGCTCATTCGATCCTATTATTAATAAAGTCCACTGGAAAACAGCAGAGAATTGTGTCTAATTAACTCTATTCACCAAAAAAATTAAAATTTTAACATGTACATATTTATATAATTTAAGATGCTCTCAATAATTTTTTCGTCTAAAAAAGTTTAACTTCTAAAGACATAAATTGTAATTTTGCAATATATATAGGAAATCATGAGCACTCACATTTAAATGAAGACTCCAGTCATATCATTAACCTTATAAAAGCTGTTTTATTCTACATGGCTCCATTTGAGAATCACATGACCAGCCAAATACTTCTCGCTTAATCTCAGTAACCATCCTATTATTTGACACTTTCACTTACTGATTAAAGTAATCATGGCTGACTGTGAATACTACATTTCTACAATGGAAACTGAAAATCAAATCTATTGATTTAAAATTATGCTGCATACAAGCCGCTAGGTGTCAGTGTAAGCCCAAAATGACACAAAGACAAAAGTTACTGAGTGCACCATTAAAATTATGACTAACCAATTTCTTGCAAGTTCTTTGAGAAAAAGTACAAAGTTAATATATTTGTGATTATATTTTAATATTAGTTAACCAGTTGAATAGTGTACCATGATTAATCACGATTAATCAGAGAAAACTGTGCGATTAATTAGTTTACATTTTTTAATTGATTCACCATGGCCACCCTTGTTTTTAAGCTACAAAAAAAAGTTTCATATTTTAAAGGGAAAGTTCACCCAAAAATTCAAATTCTGTTATTAATAACTCACTAACTCATGTTGGTCCAAACATGTATAACTTTCTTTCTTGGAACACAGAAGGGGATGTTAGGCAGTCTCAGTCACCATTCAATTTCAATACATCTTTTTCAATACAATGAAAGTGAATAGTGACTGAGATTAACATTATGCCTAACATCTCATATAGTGTTCCACATGGAAGAAAGGAAGTCATATAGAACAACATGAGGGGGAGTAAATGATGACAGAATTTTCATTTTGGGGTGAACTATCCCTTTAATTCTTAGAATCACTAGGATTGTGGATAAGAATGACCGGACTGGTAAATTGTCAGGTTATAAATGGTATAAACTAATTTCAGATCAGCACAAAGACAAAGACTCAGGACTACAAATATATGAAACCAGTCGCACAGAAGGAAATCTCATAAGCCTTAAGATACTCCCCTCATGCACACGCACAGAGTTCTGGGGACTATTAAGAAAAGGCCACGAAAATTCTCCATTACTGTCACAGTTAATCAGCCAGACTATCCCTGAGCCCTTGATCAGAACGAGACGAGAGAGAGAGACACAGGAAGCGATAGATACGAGAGAGAGAAAGAGAGAGAGAGAGAGGGAGAGAGAAAGATATTAAGTGCAGTGAGACATAAATACACGTCGAAAATGGACAGGACAGCAGAAAAATTTAAATAAAGCAGGTGAGTAAAAATAGGTTGTGTACAGGAAAGCACAGCCTTGCACAGGGCAATGGAAGAAAACAAAAAGGCAAGCAGCATGAAGGATAAATGATAATGAGAGGATGGAGGGATTAAAAAGTAAAGATAAAATCCCTTAGGCCTCTCTGCATTCCCTGGAAGCAAAAACTCATAAAGAAGAAGCCATCTCACCGAGACAGCAGTTTGTGTGCTCTGCTGAGTGCGTGTGATGTATGAGCCCAGAATATAGCAAGGGCCATTTAAAGCCCATTTTTTGTGCGTGACATCTACAGGGCAGTATACAGTATGTCTGAGTGTGTTTGTTTGGATCAAGACTACCAAAGGATCCTAAGTATAAAACAAAATGTCACTAAGCAGATTTCACATACAGACACACACAAAGCCTCATTAATTCACAGACACAGGATGATAATAACTCATATTCTGGGGGAGTGAGAGACATTATATAGAGAGAAAGGGGACAAAAGGAGGGAAGTACAGGGCAGCAAGAGAGAAGACAGATATTACTGCAAATGTAGGGCTGATCTATAGCGTTCCCACACCTTTCCATGGTTTTTCCAGTCATTCAAGATTACATAGCTATAAAAAAATTAATTAACTACAGATGTCCATTTAATGTCCATGACTTGTTAAGATAATATTATTTTCCATCACTTTTCCAAGCCTGGAAATCACAATTTTAAAATTCCCTGACAGTTCCATGGGAACCATGTGTATGCCAAGCCTCACCGTAACTATATTTCACAAGTTCATATAATCACTGAGCGAGATAAGATTAAGATATTTGGCTTGCTGTCCGTCATAGAGAGCTTGAGCACGAGACTCAACTCGAGCTCTAAATAGCCCCTTTGAACAACTTAATTGATAAAGATTATTTAACATTTCATACATAACCGAAATTAATCAAATTACAGGAGGGATTACAGGTGTCAGGGGAGAAATGTCAGAAGATGAGTCACATGAGCGAGGCGAGCAGCTGTTAATACACACGTGCATTGTGAATGACAGAACGAAATGAACATGCCCTTCCGAACTTTCATTCTGAACACCATATCTCTATCTCTTGTTCACTCAAAATTAGCACTATACTACATCAGGCAAACAATAATTCAACATGATCTACTGAAAAGCAAAAAGGAACTATCAGTAAATGTCAAAGATGAATAAACTTCATTCCATTTTATCATAATTTGTGTGGGTGTGGGTGTCATTTTTCTTTTGATCTAAAGCCAAGCTGTAAGCTGATACAGTAGTTGTTATCTCATTCCCTCTCTATCTAAAAAAATAAAATAATAAATAGAGGTCAGAAAAGGTCAGGTGCTATTCAGTTGACAGGAGGGTCAAGAGAGAGACAGAGAGAATGAGAGAGAGAGAGAGAGAGAGAGAGTATGCTGTACTGTATGTGTGTGGTGGTCTTAAACTCTTCTGAACTAGTCAAGTATCATAGAAGCACTGAATTGACACTTCTTCGGCTCTCAATCTACCCACACTCTATAACCTTGAGTTTTTTTCTGTTGCACGTGTGCAAATATGCATGTACAACTGTGTTAAACGCAGCTGTGTGTGTTTATGTGTGCACTCTTTGCCCTCGGTGAAATGTAGGAACTCTTGGCTAATGAAATGCTGTGCTGCAGGGCAGTTTTATCCAGCATGCTTTATGAGATAAGGCTGATTGTTGTGCTGTATGACTAAAGTGGGTCAAACAGACATCGCTTCAAGGATCAAACAACAATATATGTCCTCAACATTTACTTAAGCTTGATTAACAGAGTGCATTTCATCAACACGCCTCATCTAGATACTTAAAGAGCTGGTGTGGGGTTTTACCACATCCCATTACTCTATATTATAATGCAAAAGAGTAACCAAAACTCAATAACCAAAAAAAAAAAAAAAAAAAAAAAAACTCAATCACATATTAATTGCAATATTACAGTTGTTTTGTATGGGGCTGTCAAAATCACGACATTTTGGCTGATGATTAACTGTCATATAAATAATATCTCAAATAACAATTTAATTATCTGTTTTGATTGTCACTTGTAGTGTAAGTCTTAAACACATACACCTTAAAAAGTAATTTATTCACTTTGAACTTGTAGTAAAACGTATGATTTCCATTAAAGGGATAGTTCAACCAAAAATGAATGCATTCTTGTGTTGTGTTTTTATACAATGAAAGTGAATGGTGATTCACACTCTGCCTGACATCTCCTTTTGTGTACCACAAATGTATATAATATATATATATATATATATATATATATATATATATATATATATATATATATATATATTACACACAAAATAAAATTTTAATACCATAATACTGGATATTATTAGCACAACTGTTTATATATATATATATATATATATATATATATATATATATATATATATATATATGTAAACCGTTTTGCTCAAACGTTTGCATACCCTGGCAGAAATTGTGAAATTTTGGCATTGATTTTGAAAATATGACTGATCATGCAAAAAAACTGTCTTTTATTTAAGGATAGTGATCAGGTGAAGACATGTATTATCACATAGTTGTTTGGCTCCTTTTTAAATCATAATGATAACAGAAATCACCCAAATGGCCCTGATCAAAAGTTTATATACCCTTGAATGTTTGGCCTTGTTACTGACACACACAGGTTTAAATGGCAGTTAAAGGTTCATTTCCCACACCTGTGGCTTTTTAAATTGCAATTAGTGTCTGTGTGTAAATAGTCAATGAGTTTGTTAGCTCTCACGTGGATGCACTGAGGAGGCTAGATACTGAGCCATGGGGAGCAGAAAAGAACTGTCAAAAGACCTGCGTAACAAGGTAATGGAAATTTATAAAGATGGAAAAGGATATAAAAAGATATCCAAAGCCTTGAAAATCCCAGTCAGTACTGTTCAATCACTTATTAAGAAGTGGAAAATTCGGGGATCTCTTGATACCAAGCCAAGGTCAGGCAGACCAAGAAAGATTTCAGCCACAACTGCCAGCAGAATTGTTCGGGATACAAAGAAAAACCCACAGGTAACCTCAGGAGAAATACTGGCTGCTCTGGAAAAAGATGGTGTGGTTGTTTCGAGGAGCACAATACGACGATACTTGAACTAAAATGAGCTGCATGGTCGAGTTGCCAGAAAGAAGCCTTTACTGCGCCAATGCCACAAAAAGCCCCGTTACAATATGCCGACAACACCTTGACACCCCTCACAGCTTCTGGCACACTGTAATTTGGAGTGACGAGACCAAAATAGAGCTTTATGGTCACATCCATAAGCGCTGTGTTTGGAGAGCGGTCAACAAGGCCTATAGTGAAAAGAATACCATCCCCACTGTGAAGCATGGTGGTGGCTCACTGATGTTTTGGGGGTGTGTGAGCTCTAAAGGCACGGGAATCTTGTGAAAATTGATGGCAAGATGAATGCAGCATTTTATCAGAAAATACTGGCAGACAATTTGCATTCTTCTGCACGAAAGCTGCGCATGGGACGCTCTTGGACTTTCCAGCATGGCAATGACCCTAAGCACAAGGCAAAGTTGACCCTCCAATGGTTACAGCAGAAAAAGTTGAAGGTTCTGGAGTGGCCATCACAGTCTCCTGACCTTAATATCATCGAGCCACTCTGGGGAGATCTCAAACGTGCGGTTCATGCAAGATGACCAAAGACTTTGCATGACCTGGAGACATTCTGCCAAGACGAATGGGCAGCTATACCACCTGCAAGAATTTGGGGCCTCATAGACAACTATTACAAAAGACTGCACGCTGTCATTGATGCTAAAGGGGGCAATACACAGTATTAAGAACTAAGGGTATTCAGACTCATTTTTTTCTTTGTTGCCATGTTTTGTTTTATGATTGTGCCATTCTGTTATAACCTACAGTTGAATATGAATCCCATAAGAAATAAAAGAAATGTGTTTTGCCTGCTAACTCATGTTTTCTTTAAAAATGGTACATATATTACCAATTCTCCAAGGGTGTGAAACTTTTGAGCACAACTGTATATGTGTGTGTGTGTGTGTGTGTGTGTGTGTGTGTGTGTGTGTGTGTGTGTGTAAGGGATAATGTAGTCAGCCTGTTATCACAAAATAAACCCAGACAGGGTGATCAGGTCGCTGACGTGAAGCAGAGTGTACATTATTCTGCTCATGACATGGCTACTAAATAAATAAATGAACATTAAATATTGATTTGCATTAAAATTATTTAATTATTTGAGAAGAAAGAAATCAACTGAATTCCACCTCCACATTGCATCAACGTTATAATAGTTTTATATTTTTAATTTAGTTTTTATTTCTATTTAGTTTTAGAAATAGACTTCTATTTAGTCTATGTACCGTTTGTAAATAATACTTTTAATATTCAAAATCTTCATTTTAATAAGACCAACTGAATTTTATTACTGATATTACAGTAGAAGAAAACATAATTCAGATGTAAGAATGCTTCTTTTTTTATTGAAATTTAACCACAAAGTCCTCTTTAGTGCATTTGACATGAGAAAGTAAGTCTTGTTGCAGCTCTGAAAACTGAACTCTATACCAATTCCAAATGAAATGTAAAACAAATCACTGATTGATGGTGTAAGCAGAATGAGTGAAAAGACTGTGTGTGTGTGTGTGTGTGGGAGAGAGAGAGAGAGAGAGAGAGAGAAAGAGAGAAAGAGAGAAAGAGAGAGAGAGAGAAAGTCAGAATAAATTACTGGATATTATATTGTTTCAGTTCTTCTTGTTTTAACATAATGCATTGGCAACACAACAAACAGTCATTCCAATAAAGGTTCAAATGTGTCATAATTTATGTCCCATATTTTGAAAGTCTCAAACTGGGACACCTGGGGGGTTCGTGACACATGCATATATATATATTCATTGTATTAAAATATGTAGCTAAATTCAATATAACATATTTTAGTATGCAAAATGTTTTTTATTTTTTTATTTTTTTATTATTATATATTGTTTTATACGATTTTAACCACATTTTAGATATTTGTAAAATGTACAAATTCCATACAGACTTTTCTATCCATAAGATGTCATATTTCATGTGTAATAATGATATGACTTAGCAGTGCTTGAAATTTCTTGTCAGCTACACATTTTTACACAAAATTTGTAACACTGGAACTTAAGTGCTTGTACTATATATATATATATATATATATATATATATATTTTTTTTTTTTTTTTTTTTTTAAATACAGCTATATGAATATGACCTGCAATCTCTTATTTATGACTGTGGCCATGGGAAAGTGAACATTTACAGTGACAGCAAAACATTTCAATTCCATTTTTATGTGTTGTGCAAAGAAATAGATCGGCTTCTTTCAGATTGTTGAACATGCATTTTCATTTGAGCATTTCTAACTTGCGTTGGATGATGACAGAGAGCAGCAGAGAGCGCCAAGCGCGTGAGTCGTTGTCATGGTAACAAGATGAGTGGACTGCTGCACATTTATAGAATGAAAGTATCGTCAAATCATAGTGCAATGCAATACAATATCTTCCCTTCCCTGCAATCGATACCAGGCATGATACCAAGAAGAACGTTGATGATATTTAATTTCACAGAAAAAAAAAAAATCAGTGAGCCTAACAGCTGAAACCAGGACATTTTTCGGGACCGAGTTCTGGTCACCCTAGTTTTCTAACGGCTCTGAGTCTCTCCATGATGTACTGTAGTGAATCTCTCCCGCTCTGTCTTTGCTAACGTAATGAGGGAAAACAGGCCATCTGCTAGTGCTATCGCAGACTAGTGGCATCTTCATGTTAAGGTGATTGTGAGTTTAAAGGTTTAAAAACCTATCACAACAAAAACGAAAACTAAATATTTTTTAAGATTATTTTTATTTGTTTTTTCAGTGCCATGAAAATTTATTTTAGTTTAGTTTAAGTTTTCTAATTATGTTGAATTTTATTTTTATTTCAGTTTTTTTTTTACATTTAGTTTCAGTTTACGATAATAACCTTGGTTTGCATCAAGGTTTATTTTGTGAAAATGACCATCTGACTCTTCATTATACAGCTAATACAAGACTACTTGCCAAATAAATAAATAAATGGACATGAAACATTGATTTGAGTTGAAAATTATTTTATAGCTTATTTGTACAGATTGCACAATGATCTGAGAAGTAGGAAAGATTACTACTGCGCATACCCGGATGACCAGTCTAATATCTGCCATTCACCAGGCAGAATCGAGTATTTCAGAGACACTTGTTTTATATATATATATATATATATATATATATATATATATATATATATATATATATATATATAGATATAGGAACCCAGCCAACCTGAATAATATATCATAGTAATATAAAACTGGTGTGCTATATGTTCACAATGAACGTTAAACCTAAAGATTTTCACAGGGAGTACACGGGAAACCAGGTTTCTTCCACTCAGGTAAGAGTTTCTTTAATGGAATAACTTGGGTTTTTGTAGAGATGCCACAACACGTCAGCTTCACACTTTCATGATACTCTTTAGCTTCACATTATAGACTTTAGCTTCACAAAGAGCTTCAAGACCCAGACTCTCTCTCTGGTCTGCTGACGGTGTGGCTCTTTTATGCCACTCTCCCCATGCTCACTGTAATTAAATACAGGTGTTGGACATAATTTAGCTCAGGTGCAAACGCCCTTACCACTTTCTCTCTCTCCGGACGGACACTTGACCACGCCCCCGCTGCCACAACCTTGTTTATACGTTCATGTGAGTGTGGCACTCCCAAGGCATTTAAACTGCACATGTTTTTCAGAAGGCGCTCTGAGTGCGGTTCATGACATTTCATGGCATTTCTATGTTTGCTTAAAGGAAATGATTACAGAATTGTCATGTTTTTGGGTGAACTACCCCTTTAAATCTGTGGTTTGACTTTAAAGTGCACAATCATTGTAGCTATCTCAAATAAGCGTGATGAAATTACATAATAACAATAGGCCTATGTATTGTATTGTTTTATCTTGCATTGCGAAAGTCAATATGAACATATTAGATTATGAGGTCTGGGTCTCATAGACTGTATATATTGCAGTGCATGTGATCATCTCTTGCCAGCCATAATCACATGTGTTTCAATGGAGAGCAGACATGACATAATGTTTACATCATATCATGAAACAGATTAATACCTTGTAAAAGTGTGTGCGTGTGTGCTTGGAGAGCCTGTTCAAGTGGATGTCACATCTACAGCAAAGCACGACTTCTGTAATAGCTGTCAAGGCAATGTGCTGCTTCATACAAGAAATGACATCCTTTCAAAGCCAGCCTGCTTTAAAGTGCAGCCAAGCGAGATAGAGAGGGAGAGAATGGCAGAGCATGAGTCTAAGACAAGATAAGGAGATAGAGAGGTGATGGGGCGCAGGGGAGAGAGGCAAGATGGGGAAAAATGAGAAAAAAGAGAGTGTGACAAATGAAGAGAGAAAAGATACGTGAGCTGAAGGAAAAAATGTAGATAATGACTCGCGTGTCGTGTCTGTAATAGGAAGTTAATGATGGAAGATACCAGTTTGGCTTCTAAAAAGCTTTTCTGTAGCTTCGCCTCGATCGGATCAACTTGCGATGCTACAAAGTACAAACATTTGCATTTATGCACTTAGCAGACGCTTTCATCCAAAGCAATGTGCAATGCATTCAACATGAAATGTATGTTTTGTTTTTACAGAGAAATCTTCTCATTGCACTGTGTATTTCATCTTCAGCAAACCAATTTTAGAGGCGGAGAAAAAGCCAACAAGATTTGCATTTCCAGAAGGAAATACCAGTGCTTAAAAGGCAACAAAAGAACAGTGTTAAGATTTTAGGTAAGATAAGGTTTTAGCCGTTGATTCTGTGTAAACACTCAGTATGTGCACTTTAAAAGTTAGATTTCAGTAAAACTAAAACAATAATGTTATGTAAATCCAACTTCGCAAATAGAGATTTCGGTTGGACTAAAGCGTTTACGTGACATAAAAAATAAATAAATAAATAAAAATAGACAAGTTATTGTTTTAGTCTGACTGAAATCGAACTTTTAAAGTGCATGTGAATTTGTGATTGTATCTCGGCTTCGCCCATCATGTATACTCGTTAATCAGACCACAATTGGCCTCGGTATTGTGTGCATGCTTCGAAAGACAGAAGTGACAAACAACGTGTATTTAACACTTCCTCATCTTATCTTCATTCAAATATTCTATTAAGCCTTGTGTCATGTATACTTTGAGAGACTGTAAAAAAACTGTAGCTCAACTATGCAAAAACCCGTTCTAGCTCCTTTACAACTACTTATGTAAAATGTGCTGACTGCATCAGAGCTGCTTTGATGTTGTTATGGTACTTAATATAAGTGTATCAACAGCAAACGATGGTTTAATAGATGCAAAAAAGGGAAAACCAATTGCAATTCAGTATGCAAATAGATGTAAGAAAAAATACCAATAGGAATTCAGTACGCAAATATTAAGTTAAGCAGTTATGGCTGAATTAATTGCAGAAGTTGCAGAAGTTTAGAACAAACACTAAACTGAATGTTTAAGGAATATCTGCCTTGCAAGCACTGTAATGATGTACCATACAAATCACACTTGCATAAAACTCAAGCAGGTGATAAATGAGTGTTATTGTGTCCTCTTGGGCTAGTGTTCCCTGTGGGATATCTTTTCCCTTTATTTCACATCAAGAGAACACTGGACTCAAGATCACAGTGCAAAGCCAGGGGAATACAGTGCCTATATCTGGCTGTTATATAAAAAGTCCTATCTATGTGACCACTAAAACAATTCCTTAACAGACCGAGTACATTATCAGAGAGCAATGTTGGTAGTAACGAATTACATGTAATCTTGATTACATAATCAGATTACAAAAATCAAGTACTTGTAATTATATTACATTACATTTTATAATACTCATAATCCGATTACAGTTACTTTTTGATGGATAACATGACAATTACATATTAATCAGGCAACGGCAATAAAATGTTTATTTATTAAAATTTATTGATCCCCTTAAATCTCTTTTTTAAAATTTACATTCTAAATCAGCCTACCACTGAGATACGTTAGTTTGCCATCTTGACAAAAAATAGAGAGTAAAACAAAATCAATTAACAACTGTCATATTGTCATTTTTGATTCATTAAGTAAGTTTTCTTAAATGCATTTAAGCAACATTAGATCAAGATAGTATAGACTATGCTACTTACACTCACTGAGCACTTTATTAGAAACACCTGTACACCTACTTATTTGTGCGATTATCTGGTTTGAGTATTTCTGTAACTGCTGATCTCCTGGGATTTTTATGCACAACAGTCTCGAGAGTTCACTCAGAATGGTGCCAAAAGCAAAAAACATCCAGTGAGTGGTAACTCTGCGGACGGAAACGCCTTCTTGATGAGAGAGGTCAACGGAGAATGACCAGGGCTGCGTTTCCCAAAAGCATCTCAAGGTTAAGCTGATCGTAGATAACATTGGCTCCAACAGTTTCTACAATCTACTTGGGCTTATGATGCTTTTGGGAAATGTGGCCCAGGCTGGTTTGAGCTGACAGAAAAGCTACGGTAACTCAGATAACCACTTTGTACAACTGTAGTGAGCAGAATACCATCTCAGAATGCAGAACACGTCGAACCTTGAGGTGGATGGGCTACAACAGCAGAAGACCACGTCAGGCATGGTATTAGGACCACAGTGTTCCTAATAAAAGTGCTCAGTGAGTGTAAATGCAAGTGACATCAAATGAACGAGTTAGGTCAGAGGTAATTCAATTAGAAAAACTATAATCCAATAGATTACGTCACTGATTGCAATTTTAGTCCTGTAATTTGTAATCAGTACTGGGTTGCAATTCTGAAATAATCTACCCAGCACAGTCAAAGAGTCACCCAGAGGTCAAGATTCTTTTGGATAATCCTGATCACAGTGAAGCTTTGTTTGGCAGTTCAACTAACCGTGTCCAGACTTTCTAAAGAAACACAAACAGACAAGCTCTATTATCCACACAGATGAGATGGCTTCATCTTCATTTCAACCTCATTTAGCCCAATTTCATTTTGGTTTGTCAAATTATGCATCTGTTGGAGGCAGACAACAAGTCATCTGAAGCATAACTAAGAGCTCCCAAAAAACATCCTATATATCTGCTTTAAGAGCTCATAACATGACTAAATTGAGTGATTTAATCACACGGAGAAGGTACACTGAAGGGAGAGTGACTCATGCACTGCCAAAAGCTAAATTGAGTCTTCATTCCTCCCATGCAACACTCGGGAGAACCAATGGCAAGAAAATATTTCACTACAAAGACATCACATAGCCTTAGCCAGTGTTATCAACTGATTTTGCTGCAGGTCCCAGATTTTACATTGGACATCAAGTCATGGCCCAGCACAGTACAAAAATTGTTTATACAGGGTTCACACACTTTTTGATCAGTGCATTTCCATTACTTTTCTATGACTTTTCTAGTCACTTGTGTTTTTTGAAAAGTGTTTATTATTTGGATTCAGAATGAGTTATTTTATAGGTGATGAAATATTTTAGAGCAGACTGTAACTTCAGTAGAAAAATTTAAATCCACCAAATTTCCATGATTTTTAAGATTTCGTTAATTTCCATTCTTTTCCTGGCCTGGAAAACACAATTTTAAAATTCCTTGATAATTCCAGGTTTTCCATTACTGTGGGGACCCTGTTTGTAGTGCAAAATTAAAAATAAATAAATAAATACAATTCCTTAATCAAACGTTGAAATTGAGACACGAGACACTGTCGGAGACACTTCGTGAACACTGCACCAAGTTGAGGGCTGTGGAGTCAAAAGATCCTGCTGACCTGAGCAAGTATCAATCACTTCTCTCTTTTTCCACCAGCATATCTAGTGCTAAAATTGATTAATACCAGAATAAGATCAATAACACTTCAGATTCCCGTAAACTATTTTCAACTTTCTCATCTCTTGTCTATCCTCCTCCACCACATCCTACTACTACTCTGACTGCTGATGACTTTGCCACATTTTTTTACTAACAAAATAGTGAGCATCAGCAGCCAGTTCTCTACACCTATCACCACTCTCTTCCAACATCCCATCATCTGTTCTCCTCTTTCTCCCCTCTCTCTGAGACTGAGGTCTCCAAAATGCTTCTTTATAACCGTCCTACCACCTGTCCACTTGACCCTATCCAATTCACATCATGAAAGCTGCCTCTCCATCAATCTTATACACACATTATCAGCACATCTCTCACAACTGGAAACTTTCCCAATACTTTAAAGCAGGCTCGAGTAACCCCACTGCTCAAAAAATTAACACATAACCCGACAGTAGTCAACAACTACAGACCAGTCTCTCTCCTACCCTTCCTGTCTAAAACTATTGAGAGAGTCATTTTAATGAACTGAACAGACTGATTATAAACTCTGATTTTCATTTAATTCACCACATTTAGAATAAAAAAAGTATGTAGTTAAGCACTTGTATCAGAAGTAATCGTTATCAAGCCAATAGATGGCTATATTAATGTTATGTAACTAACTGAAAAGACATTCAAATATAAGCTGTAAAAAGGAAATATTGGTTTTGGATGTGCTGCGTTTGGATGAATTTCCTGTGTCATCATAGAGAAGGAACATACAGTAACTAAAAATGACAGCGAAGATTTCTTTGTTTGAGATATTTTCTGTTCCCAAAGGCTATTACAGAAATCATGTACTAAGATAAGAATAGAATTTGAATAAAGATTATCTGTGATGCGCATTTGACTCTGACTGACGTGAAATGGCTTGGTAAAACAGACAGTATAAGACAGTACATTCACATACAGCCACATTCAGTAGTAGAATGGACAATTGGAGAGACATGTCTCATCAGAAACAGTATTGTACAGCTGCAAACAGGTACAGCAATGCACATAAAATGCGCATCAAATGTGCTGCCTGCTCCATTTCATCCCAACCCTCATCGAATTGAAATAAAATGCATCTAGTCAAATAAAAAAATTATGAAAAGTTCAGCTGTTTTTTGAATATAAAATACCATTCAAATATAAAATCTTAGTAATCCAATGATATCAGACAATACTGCAAAAAGAATTTAAATAATTTTCGTTTTGTTTCCATTATTAAATATTGAACTTCTCAATAAAAACACCCTTAAAATGATTTAAAAGGTTTTCTGAGAAGCAAAATTGCTTAGGTTAGATTTATGTCTGCAACAATAAAAACATTTTGCCAAGGGATATTCAAGAGATATTATTATCTGAAAAAAAGTTCATATCTTATTAAATAATGTTTCTCCATGTTGCAGCATCTAACCTTTGGGCACATGTGATATTTACAGTTTATATTATCTCTTATAATACAGTTTCTCATTCTGTTAAATGCAGTAATCATGTGTCTGGATGGGGAAATGCATATGGTAATTGTATGCAGATGAGGATATGCATAGTAAAAACAGGCATTGTACACTCCATATATGGTTATTTTGGGGAGGAGACGGGGTGGGGAATGAATCAGATGTATGTACGCCTAATCTTACGCTAGCTGGAATTTATTAAGGGAACTATGTGCAGGTTCTGGTGTACGCACGGTTTTATAAATCTGAATTTTTTTGTGTGTACGCAAAAGGACTTTTATGCTTACGCACACTTTTAGGAAGAAATCTAAGCAGAGTTTTATACATGAGGCCCCAGATGACCACTAGTGTTCCTCAAGGATCAGTGCTTGAACCCCTCATCTTCTTGATATACGCAACATCACTCGGACCGATCATCGAGGCACATGGCTTTTCCTGCCACTGATCCGCAGATGACAAGCAGCTCTACCTGTTGTTCCAGCCTGATGGCCCTACTGTCTCACATCGTATCTCTGCCTGCCTCTCGGACATTTCAGCCTGGATGAAGAAACGCCACCTTCAGAACAACCTTGCCAAGACAGAACTCCTCGTGATCCCAGCCAACCCATCTGGTGACCACAACCTCACTATTCATCTTGGATCAACTACACTAACACCAACCAACAGCTGGGAACCTGGGAGTGGTGATAGATGACCAGCTTAATTTTACCGCCCACATCTCATCAACCGCCCAGTCTTGCAGATTTGCACTCCACAACATCAGGAAAATCAGGCCTTTTCTGTCTGAATATGCTGCTCAGCTCCTGGTCCAAGCTCTGGTCATTTCAAGACTGGACTACTGTAATTCTCTGTTGGCTGGCCTCCCAGCTAACACAATTAAGCCACTGCAGATGGTCCAGAGTGTAGCAGCGCATCTGGTCTTTAATCAGCCAAAAAGGGCTCATGCCACCCCACTCTTGATTTCACTTCACTGGCTACTTGTAGCTGCCATGCATCAAATTCAAGGCTTTGACTCTTGCCATCAGGACAGCCAATGGAACCGCACCCTCTTACTTCAATTTACTTCTCCAGGTCTATGTTCCAACTTGCTCGCTGCAGTCTATGAACTAACGACGTCTGGTGGTCCCATCACAAAGTGGCTCAAAGTCTATCTCAAGATCGTTCACTTTCTCTGTTCCACTGTGGTGGAATGAGCTTCACACCTTCACACGATCTGCTGATACCACCTCAACATTCAAGAACCAGCTGAAAACACATCTGTTCCGTGAGCACTTAACCAATCCACACTAAATGCACTTCCTATTGAACTTGACTTGCACTTACTGTACACACACACACACACACAAAATTCCTTCTCTGTCTCTTTTTTCTGCGATAGCGCCTATACTACTCCACCCACCTTGACAGCTTGGCAGTTCAACACTGTAAATGTTGTTGAACATTGTATGACAAATTGCTTGCTATGTTCCTCATTTGTAAGTCACTTTGGATAAAAGCATCTGCTATATGACTAAATGTAAATGTAAATATTTTGTTTATTATTGATTTCTAAATGTCTCTTGAATTTTGTTCTTGGTTTTAGGAGATGTCCAAATTGGTATCTGCCTAAAGGCCCAATTATACTTCATACGAAACCGAAGAACAAAGGGGTGTGACGTCATTTAGAACAAAATCTGGCCAAAAAGAAGATGTTTTTGCATTTGTTTCAGTGGTTCGTAACAGCTCGCCTGGGCAAACTTTTAGCAAAACTTCTTACCGGCTGCTAAACACCTTACTCCCATTGGTCCACGTCATCAGTAGGTGTGACCTGGAGCTCCACCTACCTTAAGACCGACAGTTAATTTAGTTTATGTTGTTCAGTCAGTCAAAATTATTCAACATGAACACACCAGCATGTATAGTTATTAGCGAACTGGTGAAAAAGGTCCTACATCTGTACAATCGTTCGCTTAGAGACATTTTCCAAGACCATGTCATGCAATTTTTTTTTTTCTGTTTTATTAGTCTACAAAAAGAATCAAATCTACTCAAATACTCTGAAGTGCCCATTGACTCATGAGCCATCTGCAGCGAAAGCCATTCACACATCTGCCCAAAGTAAGATATGCCTATCATCATTCTTTTGTCTTTATTCTGCACATTAACACTTTTATACACTCATCTTTGCAATAGTATCAGTGTCATCCAAAAAATTACAATCAGGTGCATATTATGGCCCCGTATAGCGTATAGAATGTAAACAAGACAAATTAAACATTTTTTATTCATTTTCATTACTGTAAATCATCATCGAGTGCTTAAAATAACTTATTTTACTGATCTCATGTGAATCCTACTCATAGAATGAGGAATAACGTAATTGATAACACATTTTAATGTCACATTAGTTAAGGTTTTACTGAGCATCCTCATATTTAAATATATTTCTAAATGCCTCCCACAGCGGTGTGGCAAGTCTCTGAATGTCCACAAACAGTATACCACTGCTCGGCTGTTTAGAACTTCTTTTTACCCCTGAACAAAGAGCCTCACTTCCTTTTGTGTCGCCACTCGAAACACACTACTTGAGAACCTCTGGCCTAATTTATATGACTGCCACTTGTGTTATTCTAGAGCCTTCTGTATTGAAGTGCATTTGATCAGTTGACTAAGTTGGTTTAATGCTATACATCTTAACATAATAATACATTGATTCATATCACAAAGGACAATACATGCAAAGACATGCTCTAAGCACAATTAAGCTGTATTTTACAGCTGTCCTCATAACAAATGACCTTGGACAGCTTGGGCGTCCATTGTTGTTAAATTTTTTTACGGTCAATAGCCTTCAGGGCTTCTATAAGAAGCACAGTTATTGAGGAGCAATAATTAACAGCATTAGACTAACAGCACCAAACGCCCCCACAGGATCCAGGAGGACAGTGGATAAGGAGCAAATACTGTAAGATATGAGTGATGCAACTACCCGATTACGATGACCCTATGTGAAGAGCAGTTGGTTTAGTAATAGCAGATCCCCTTATCCAGTAGTGAAAGAGGTAAAGTGCCAGCACAAGCGCAACAATGTCGGCTACTGCTTCAGCTCAATGCTAGCGAGTGAAAATATGCTGCCATTACAGTAAATATTGAATTCTGTGTTGCACTTAATTCTGTGTTGCTCCTTAAGTGAATGAATGAAACTATTATGTGACGAGGAGGGCGGGGCCAGGCTGTGACTACGCATGCCCTGCTCCCAATCAGGCTAATCATCCGAGGAGAGGGATAAGTGCGGCGAGATGCAAGAGTTCAAGAGAGAGAGAGCCATACGCAGCTGCCATGTGTGTGTTTATGTTTGTGTCTTTTTGTTTCGTTAAACATTATTTTGATGGTTCATCCGGTTCCCGTCTCCTTCTTTACATTGAACCTTGTTACATATTAGAATTAACTAAATAAATTGCCACTTGCTTCTCTATAAAATGTTATTTCTCAAAGAAACATCATAAAGCCACCATAAAATTCATGTTGTTAATTGACCACAGAAAGCATAAATGCCATTTGATTAGTTGTAAATAATAATAATAATGAAAAAAAAAAGAAAATAATTACTTTGGCCCCCCAAATCCTGAAAACATCCTTGCATTGAGTAATTCTAACATAAATTCCACAAGCAATTCATGGACATATTTTCCTGAAAATACGGCAACAAAAACGATCTCTTCTAAAGCATAATGCCTTATAAATGTAACGATTAACTTCAGATTTGCACTGACAACACAAATGAACATTGCCACAGAGAAGACCAACCCCATAGTAAAAAACCTGTTTCATGCTTCATTTAACTGATTCTCCACGGCTAGAGCAAATGGCACCAGAAGAACTATTTGACGGGTGACTGCAAGCTTTTGAATTAAACATACTGGCCTGTAAAGCAAAAAAAATAAAACAATAAAATAAAAATAAATAAATAAATCAGTATTCTGATAGTTGGTCATTAAATCATGACCCTGGTCATGACCCTTATGCCTTGACCCTGATTAAAAACACAGTGGCAGATTAACTCACTGAAAAGCCTGTTTCACGCTTAGTTTGTCTAATTAGACTCCACATATAGGCTATAATAATGAGAATATTCAGTAAAAGAAAAGCTAGGCTTCATATCTAAAAAAGTAAGCAGCAACAATATCTTTGGTCTATCCTGTTCCTTCTCATACATGAAAATGACAGGGTTAGTGCAATCTAAACATGCTCTTCAGTACATGCCATACATATACTAGAGGCTTATCCACCTCCATCTAAGGTCATTTCGCCTTTGTGTTTATATCATCCTGTGAGTCACTGCAAACATTCCATCTACAACAACCCAGGATCTGTCAATCACAGCCTGATAGAAGCTAAACCAGCCAATAGTGATAAGAGGTGCTGTCTTATTCCCTCCCTTATAATATAACGGGGGGTGGGGGTTGGTATAATCCCTCTGAAATACCTCTCAGCATGAGAAATAAATACAAAGATTCAGGGATGTAGCCAACACAAACTACACACAATCTCTTCATGTACATAGGATCCCTTTGTCAAGCCGGACAGCAAGGAATAACACCAAGGATGCAACAGCAGAGATAACAAACAGCAATTGGATTGCTTTTGATTCACTGTGACCTCTGAAGTTCAATAGGAACATCATTGAAATGGCAGAACATAGAAAAGTCAGGAAAAAGCAAATCGATTTGTAATATTTACAAAATGCGAAAATAGGTAAGTATTTACACGTAAACATTAATTAAATATATAAATATTAATTATACTAATAATTGATCAAATATTTTCAATAAAATATTATCGGTTACACATCCCCACTCATTTGTTTTATGATAGGTCAAAACGGTATAACACTGAAACATTGGAAAGTTGCAAGATTTATGCAGCTAAAAACTCATGAGTCACTATATAAAGTCTCTTTAGGACATCATGAGTCACGGGACATGTATTTGTGTGTCAGCGATTTCCAGATAAAAATGCACATTTGTTCCAGCTAAATTACAAAAGGGCAATATTAAAGGTCTATTCTCCACCTATCTAAAATATGAATGGTATGTTTGCAGTAGACAGATACTGACTCAGAACATGTCTACGACCTTGAAGGTGTTGTAGCCTAGTGGTTAAAGATCTGAATATGTAAACAAACAGAATTAAACCATGCAAGGGAAAATTCATGAACTATCACCATCGTGTCCTCATGCAAGATACTCCAAAGGTGTATTTTGAAGTATTTCAAAGTATCGTGATATTTTATCTGACAATATTGTATTGATATTTTAATGTCAATAACAGACATTTTTAGTTTTGTTCTCATTAATGCCTTTAGGAAAAAAAGAGACTGACCACCACTCAGAGCAAGTGTGCGAGAAGACTATTTCTATTCAAACAAAATGCAAACTCAGAACAAGCTAAGAATTTAAATGAATATTCCAGGTTCATTACAAGTTATGATCAATCAACAACATTTGTGGCATAATATTGATTACCACAAAAATTTATTTTTTTCTTTAAAAAAAGCAAACATCTGGGTTCCAGTGAGGCACTTGTAATGGAAGGGAACATTAAAATACTTACTATTTCAAAAGTATGGCCACAAGACTTAAAGGAATAGTTCACCCAAAAATGAAAATTTGCTGATAATTTACTCACCCTCAGGCCATCCAAGATGTATCTGAGTTTCTTTCTTCATCAAAACAGAATTTAAGATTTTTAGGATTTCATTTCAGGCCTCCTCCTTTAAACAATGCAAGTGAATGTACTCCATTTTTTGACGGTCCAAAATGCATATTTAGGGTGCATCAAAATAATCCACATGACTCCAGTCCACAAATAAAGTTCTTCTGAACGCAAACGATTAATTATTTTTAGAAACAAAACAATACTTTTTAACTACAAATTCGCTTCTGTACACCTCTGTGACGTGTGCTCATGAGAAGGATAACGTAAGCTCGTTGGTAAGGTCACGCGTCACGTGGAGGAGGAGTCAGGAAGCGCATCATTGTTTACAAGAGAAACTTGTGCCGTTCACAAACCAAAACAGTCTAAAACAATTTCAAAACAATATGAATTAAAATTAAAAATAATTTCCAAATAATAATAATAAAAAAAACTATGTAAACAATGACGCGCTTCCTGACTCCTCCACGTGACGCCTGACCTTACCAACAAGCTTACGTCATGGTGAACTATTCCTTTAACCAATATGCATGTTAACATGATTTTAGCATGATAAAATCATTTACTAACCTTTTCTGTTTAAAGTTATAGCCAATTTTACAACGTCATTGCCATGATGATGTAGTCAACAAACCCTAAAACTACTGTTAAAATGAAGATTTAAACAAATTTACAGCTCAAATAATACAGGAGCTTTAACAGAAGAATTAATGTAAGTGCTTTTATAAAATTATAAGCTTCACATTTCTGCAGCTATTGCAAGAGACTGCAATGCTATGATGCATATGTTTTATCCAAGGTACATTGTTCCCTCACGTCACATCAGGTATTTTTGTGACAGTGATGTGCCTGTGCTCTACAAAACTTATCTGACCCTATGATGAAGTAAAGCAGTAAATTCAGCACTTGTTGTGCAAGGCAAGGGGACCTATGAAGATGAATGAGAAACAACCGAGTAAAAGTTTGCAACATATCACAGTTTCAAATCGCAATACACTAAACATAAAGAATTGTGATATTATTGCATTGCAACCCAGATATCAATATAATATTGTAATATTGCTGATGCCCACCACTATATTGAGTCACTGTGTTGAGTTGCACCTGGTCAAAATCACGTTGTTGAGGAAAAAGAAACAAAACACAAAAACACTCTCTTTAGCCTCTTAGCAGGTCAAGCCACTCCATGAAGCTTATATCAAGATCTATTTATCGTCTCATGTTGTATTTGGGCTTGTTTTAATCTGGAGCGTCTAGTTTAAATAACCACTTTAAAGTTCATGAAAAATGCCACATTTGTTTATACTATACAAAAATAAAAAAAAACTTCTAAATCACTTTACAATAACACTTACAGTATATTACAGAAAATATGGTAAATGGCAAGATAGGTATACTTTCACCTTACCTTAGCTTTCCCGGTGCTCTGCAGTATATGCACCAGAGCGCAAGCCATCTCCTCTTTGTTCTTGACGCTGATGACTGGCTCCAGCACAGAGCAGAGCAGCATGTAGTTGTTTGTGGTATATTCTGCAAACTCTTTGTAGAGTTCCATAGGCAAGATGTTCATGCTCTGGTAACGGGCCTTGATGCGGACCATAGGGCCTGCTGTTTTCCCTTTACCCGGATTGGGCTGGCTGAGCAGGTACCATTTCTCAACCAGCTGTCTGCTCGTGACAGTCACTGCTGGAATGCTCACCAGTCCCACATAGTTATTCTTGTCCTTTTTCTTTTTTTTGTCTGAGTCCCTATACAGGTGGACGGTGATGTTCTGGACAGTAGGGAGGTTATTGAACTCAAAATGTTCACCCCAGAAGACATTATCCGTTTTCAGCTTGCAGGTCGTGCGTGCGTAAAGGGCATCATCCAGGCAGAGTTCACAGAAGTACTTTTTCTTGGCTGGAAGGTCCTTTGCTTCGATAATCCAGAGCTGAAGAGTGTTCTCGACCCGCCGAGTGTTGTCCTAGAGACAGGAGGCAAAGTGAGGTCATTGGACTATTAGGATATGATGCCACGCATCATAAAAGATTATTACCGCAAGAGTGTGACATCTAATGGGGTCAGTGATTTAGAGATGGTGCTCTATTCGATTCACTAATACCCTCTGTTTCAGATCACCCACCCTTGGCTTGAAATTATTAGGCCATTTATTTTAGATCACTTCATGTCCTTCCTATAAAGATAGCAGGAAGGTGCAGAAAATATTGCATGACATCATCCAACAGTGAATGTCATTCTCTGGCCTTTTTAAATAGAGTCTTTCCAGCATGAGATCATGAGGTTTAATATACGAGGCCCAGCCATAAATTTGACCTGCATCATGCTGCAGTCCAGGTTAAGCGTTTCTGGACTTCTAATAGAGGTTAATTTATAGATATCCCTTTACAGTATAACTTAAAAGGTAGCGGAGGATGAGATCAGAATAAAACTAAATGTCACGGTTATTTCTGAGGCCACAGAGCATTCATGAAATCACTGAACTGCACAGATTAAGGCATGACTGATAGTTGTTGACTGTACAGAGAAATTAATACTGTTTAGGGCTTCAGTGCTCACAGATATCCTCCACACTAATAAATGCACACTAAGACAATTGATTTTGCAAAACCTGGTATTGAGGTGCTCCACTGTGTGCCCTCATCACAGATAATGAACTAATTAGGCCGACAGAAATGGGCCTGTGTTGCAGCAGCTATGATATTCTCCACACTGCGACAGCATCAACATCTGTCTGAAAGCGTCATCTGTTTACAGCAAAGCTCTCTAATGCCTGGCAGCGGTGCTCACCTCCAAAACCCATTGAGTAATTAAAATGTATGACTGAACGATGGGGAGACATTAAATGCATCCCTGAGCAAGCTGTGAAGAAGGCACTATATCTTGAAGGTTGTGCTTGATTTTTTTCTATAAAATTAATCATACATTTTTTTTAATCATTGATTGGTAAAATAAGCTGTCGGATGAGATTTATTTCTTGGCGGCCTCTCTAAGCAACCATATGTTTTGCAGTTTCTCTCCTGTGCTTATATCAAAGAGAGAGAGAAAGAGAGGGAGAGAGAGAGACAACACTGCCCTATATATAGTCACTCTTATAAATACAGATTTTATATATATATATATATATATATATATATATATATATATATATATATATATATATATATATATATATATCTTTCTCTTTTCTTTTCAGTGTTTTATAATTACAGGAATCAGAGTTCTGCATTTGTCCAGATATGTCATGTATAATTGTTTGTCAGTGCAGGTATATAAGTGACGCCTTCCAGCCCTTCCACTGCAGGAAGGCAACTTTACCTTATTAGGGTGGATGGCTCGTCGTAGGTTCTCCATCCATTTGTCTCTCTCTGCGGCTGAACGACAAGAAAAGCACTTACTACCTGTGGAGGTGCTCACCTGGAAAAAAAGCCAATAATTGTCAGCCTACTGCAGGAATGTCACAGCTTCTGGATTGCTTTCAGCGATGGTACATCTGAGTATGTTTCTGTTGCTATGTAAGTAACAAAAGAACAAGCATATACTGCATTTCAGTGTAATCTTAAAAGGTGTTTTAAATTGGCAAGAAAAAGGTGCAAAATGTGAGCATTTTA
Source organism: Myxocyprinus asiaticus (assembly GCF_019703515.2). Classification (NCBI taxonomy): domain Eukaryota; kingdom Metazoa; phylum Chordata; class Actinopteri; order Cypriniformes; family Catostomidae; genus Myxocyprinus; species Myxocyprinus asiaticus. Next base: position 28,961,316 of record NC_059346.1, read on the forward strand.
GCCATTTTGTGTACTTGAGTATTTGACAGATAAATCAACCGAGTTCCATCACTTGGAACAGTGAATGCAACTTGGTTGAGCTATTCTATCAATCTCTACCTGTTTTCTAACACAAGAATGTGTCCTGTGTGTATGCCTCTAATCCTCTTCAAACAGAGTGAATTTCAGTGCTGGTCCAAGATGGATTATGTTGGTAAGTGCTGGTTTAGACCTGGTCTAGCTGGTGGACCATGTAGTTCACCAACACAAAATGCTGGTGAATTAGCATGGTCCCTTTCATGAAGCTGGCTGACCAAAGGAGCATCCAAAATGTAACATGTCGGTGAACAGCACTGCTGGCTTTTTCAACAGAAAACATACAAAATGAGGCTTCTTTTGTTATGTTGGTATATTGTTACTGGTTTTCGATCAGTGAAATTTTGAAGTTGAAAAATAAAAAAAGTCAAGTCACACATTTCTTGTATGATCAGTCATTTCTGTCACTTCCAACACTGTAAAAAGTGGTAACTTGCAATTGTTAACTTATGGTTCTATTTCTACTTGATCTAAACCTTAAAAATACTTTTGTTGGTGTAACCTATGTAGTGAAGTTAATGTAGTCATGTTATAATTTTGATATAAATAAAATATTATTATATGTTAACAAAAATTTCATGTGAAAAAACAAACAAACAATTAACTTCATGTTACCACATAAAGCAAATTTTGTTTTAGTTACTTGACACTGACAATACATTTTTTCAGTGTACTCGGGTACAAAAAAATAAAATAAAAAAAATACTGAACCATATTTATTGAGAGATATTCCTCAAATACACAGTTCCATTCAAGGGAACAAACACCACATTTACAAACTGGGCTCAGAATGCTGGCAATAGAAATGTATATGAATTGCAATATACTGTAATACTGAATTAAAATTATGTATTGAGAGTTAAAAGAGGTCAGATACACTGGCGGCCAAAAGTTTGGAATAATGTACAGATTTTGCTCATATGGAAAGAAATTGGCTTAAACTGCTTCAAAGAGTTTTCATCAGAAAAATCCTCCACGTGCAGCAAGGACAGCTTTGCAGATCCTTGACATTCTAGCTGTCAGTTTGTCCAGATACTCAGGTGACATTTCACTCCACGCTTCCTATAGCACTTGCCATAGATATTGACTTGGTCTTATCCGGCACTTCTCACGCACCTAACAGTCTAGCTGATCCCACAGATGCTCAATGGGGTTAAGATCCATGACACTTGGGGGCCTGGGTAGCTCAGCGAGTAAAGATGCTGACCACCACCCCTGGAGTTTGCGAGTTCGAATCCCAGGGTGTGCTGAGTGAATCCACCCAGGTCTCCTAAGCAACCAAATTGGCCCGGTTGCTAGGGAGGGTAGAGTCACATGGGGTAACCTCCTCGTAGTTGCTATAATGTGGTCCGCTCTCCGTGGGGCGCGTGGTGAGTTGTGCGTGGATGCCGCGGTGGATGGCGTGAAGCCTCCACATGCGCTATGTCTCCGCGGTAACACGCCCAACAAGCCATGTGATAAGATGCGTGGATTTACTGTCTCAGACACGGAGGCATCAGAGATTTGTCCTCCACCACACTACGCCACCATGAGGACTTAGAGTGCATTGGGTATTGGGCATTCCAAATTGTGGAGAAAAAGCAGAAAAAAAAAAAGATCCATAACACTCTTTTCCAATTATCTGTTGTCCAATGTCTGTTTCTTTGCCCACTCTAACCTATTCTTTTTGTTTTTCTGTTTCAAAAGTGGCTTTTTCTTTGCAATTCTTCCCATAAGGCCTGCACCCCTGAGTCTTCTCTTTACTGTTGTACATGAAATTGGTGTTGAGAGGGTAGAATTCAATGAAGCTGTCAGCTGAGGACATGTGAGGCGTCTATTTCTCAAACTAGAGACTATGATGTTCTTATCCTCTTGTTTAGTTGTACATCTGGCATTCCATATCTCTTTCTGTCCTTGTTAGAGCCAGCTGTCCTTTGTCTTTGAAGACTGTAGTGTACACCTTTGTATGAAATCTTCAATTTTTTGGCAATTTCAAGCATTGTATCGCCTTCATTCCTCAAAACAATGATTGACTGACGAGTTTCTAGAGAAAGCTGTTTATTTTTTGCCATTTTTGACCTAATATTGACCTTAAGACATGCCAGTCTATTGCATACTGTGGCAACTCAAAAACAAACACAAAGACAATGTTAAGCTTCATTTAACGAACCAAATAGCTTTTAGCAGTGTTTGATATAATGGCATGTGATTTCTAGTACCAAATTAGCATGTTTACTCGAGGATAAGGTGTTGGAGTGATGGCTGCTGGAAATGGGGCCTGTCTAGATTTGATCAAAAATGACTTTTTTCAAATAGTGATGGTGCTGTTTTTTACATCAGTAATGTCCTGACTATACATTGTGATCAGTTGAATGCCACTTTGGTGAAATAAAGAACCAATTTCCTTCCAAAACAGCAAAATCTGTACATTATTCCAAACTTTTGGCTGCCAGTGTATGTACACTCATGGAGCACTTTATTAGGAACACTATGACCTCTCTCATCAACAAGGCATTTTCTTCCACAGAACTGCCGCTCTGTCGCGGTCCTGTCACTCTGTCAGTCTGGGTTTTTGTCTGACAGGACCATGGCATTATCGTCCCATGTCTGTCTTGTGTTTCATTGTCTGTCTTTGTGTGAGTGCACGGTTTTGGTTGTATTCCCTACAGTGCGGTCTTCGGTCTGTCTTGTTTCATGTCTGGAGTATGGTGTCTGTGTCCTGACTTCCTGTCTGGTTCAGTTTCAGTCTGTGTCGGGATCCGGACACTCATACTCCATGTCTGTCTGTTATTGACATGGGTGCATCGCGCTTATGTCACCTTGGCAGCATGCATTCGCGTCAATAGTTTATGTTTGTTTCTCATGAACACGGGTGTGCCTCACATCGAGTCTGTCTTCACGTTGTGCTGAAGTTCGGTCACTTCGGTCTGAGATTTCAGGTTTGTGTGTGGCTGAACTCTTGCACAGGTGTCCTGTCTTGTTTTTATCACCTGTTGTGTGTATTACATGGCGTTTGTCTTGTGATGTACGCTCAGGTTTTGTTTAGTGTGAGAATGCGTGGTATTGTTTGTCGGTTGGCACGGCCATATATTGCCTTATTTTCCTGGCGATGTGCGCTCATGCCATTCGGATGTTTTGTTGTCTTGTGAGAGCACGTGGCTTTGTTTTGTTTCTGTATCGCCACGTGTCTCCCTGTCTTACGTCATACCCTGCCTCCTTGTTTGCCCATTATTAGTTTATTAGTCACACCTGCCCTGTCTTGTTAACCTGATGATTTCTCTCCCTATTTTAGTCTCCTCGTGTTTGCTGTCCAGTGCCAGTTCGTCTTGTTTCCAGTCATGTTTTCCAGTCGGTCCTGTGTATTTGTTTGTTTATTCCAGTCAGTCAGTCTGTCGGTCAGTCTAGTTTCCTATTCTGTTCATCCCTACCCGGTCCGGTCGGTCCTGTTCCCAGCTGCCTTCTGCCCCAGCCCTGGATTACCTTTTTCCCCTACGGGGTAGTTTATGTTTGTTTTTTCCCCCTTGTGGGAGTTTTGGTTTGTTTTTGCCCTTTTTGTGTTAATAAATCCTTTGTATTTTAAAACTCCGCACTTGGGTCCTGAGCCTCACTCTCTAATTCTGATACTCTCACTGGATGTTTTTTTGTTTTTGGCACCATTCTGAGTAAACTTTAAAGACTGTTGTGTGTGAAAATCCCAGGAGATCAGTAGTTACAGAAATGCTCAAACCAGCCCATCTGGCATCAACAATCATGCCACGGTCGATATCACATTTTTTCCCCATTCTGATGGTTGATGTGAACATTAACTGAAGCTCCTGACCTGCATCTGAATGATTTTATGCATTGCACTGCTGCCACACGATTGGCTGATTAGATAATCGCATGAATTAGTAGGTGTACAGGTGTTCCTAATAAAGTGCTCAGTGAGTGTATGTCAGTCCCTTCAGGATATTGCGATCGCAAAAATTAATACTAATTCAACCACTGTCTGCATTTTTTGTGGTAGCTTGCAATTTTGCATAACTTCTGCCATTTTTACACATGAACCATGAATCTGAGGTAATCTGATCGCTTTTCTGCATGCTTGACAGTGGAAAAACACAATTTTTGAAAAGCTTGACACAGTTGAGACACATCCAACTGCACAGCTGCTATCCGATCATCTCCACCTTACAGTAACAGCATTGACTGACCCTGCACCACAGATTGCACTCAGAGCAGCTCATAAAGAGCACGTGAATATTAAATGCTTGCTGTGATTGGTCCTGCGAAAAGTTTAGACAAGGAATTTTATATTGAATGCAAAATGCTCTGGTTTCACTTTAATTTAACATTTGTATAATGGCAACTGTTCTTGGTCGTTGTAACAGTGTTAAGGACACGTAGTGACACAGATGAAGAAATTAGCTGCAGAGTTTATTTAGAGTGCCCCATAATGCACTGTTGCACCTGAAAATGAGACCCAAAAAAGCAGCGTTCTTGGTATGTTCACTTAAAATTCCCTTATTTGGATAGTAAAATATAGTTACAATTTAAAGTTCTCAATAATCAGGGTTATCTCAAATAACTGCTTTTGGTCGAATGATCATGATCAGGCGATGTAATCTCTACTCATTTGTGTTTTTAGTCTACAGTTTTATTGTAGGTCTACTATTTTAATCTATTTTAAGGGTCTTTCATTGAACTTGTATTATATCACAGGTTTTAACTCTTAAATGTATGGTGTTTATGTGTGTATTATTTTTTGCTTGCTGCATATTCAGTTATACACCAAAATATTTACAAGTAATTGCAATTAAACCATCATTGCCAGAAATTACACAAATATAATATAATTATTTGAGAGTTTTCACTGCAAAACAACACAAAAAATGCTGCAAATTCAGTTGTTCTGCACCGCAATAATCAAGAAAATGTGCCGCAAAATCTTGGTGGGACTGGTATGTGCATAATGTCAAGTGAAAGAGGCGTCTATACCTCAAAGCAGAAATCTTGTCCGAGTATGGAGCTGTGCACTGGTTTAATAAGGACCTCCTCCTCCATGCTGAGGTCCAGAGCTTCTACTGCACTGCTGGGACTGATCAAAGACTCGTGAGAGCGCGACTCCTTCAGCCTGGGCATTAGATGAGACCTGAGAAGGGAACAGACACAAATCAGTGACTTAGTGTCTCTCTCATACACACTTGCTCAAGCTCTTTCAAAATCCTAAACAAGTAAATTCTAAAAAAATTGTAAAACAAGTCTCTTAAAAGAACACCATTCAGTGATAATCCAATTAGTTCCTGAGAACTCCATGACAACCATATAGCAAGTGTTAATGTTACCTAATTTGCAGGTGTAATATGAGGACATGTTTTCTGGTGCTATCTGGAGACATTTATGCTGAGATAACACAGACGGTAGGTACACTAAAGAGACTTAAAGGATACAGTAGTTTCTAGGGTAAAAGAATAACAGATGTTATAACAAACAATATAGTTTGAGTTTTCACAGTGTGAAGACAATACCGATAGCCAGTTTTCTCCTAAAGAGATACAGTGGTCCCAAAATGTATTTGGACACTTGAGCCACTCTTTGTCTTGCTTTACATAGCAAAATATATATTAAAAAAATCATGAAATTATATATGGCATACACAATCTTTTTATGCACAGTTTTTGCAAAGGACACCAGTGTGATCATTTATACAGTAGATGCCAATTTGTGTAATTTTTTGTATCTAATGCAGTGAGACATTTAAAGTGTCCAAAAGCATACAAACACTTTTTAGGGCCACTGTAAGTCTTGTAAATGCTGGAAATGGAGGTATAGCACTTTTCTATAATCCAGTTTTGAATTAACACTCATAAGTCACATACAGTGCATCCGGAAAGTATTCACTGCACATCACTTTTTCCACATTTTGTTATGTTACAGCCTTATTCCAAAATGGATTAAATTCATTATTTTCCTCAAAATTCTACAAACAATACCCCATAATGACAACGTGAAAGAAGTTTGTTTGAAATCTTTGCAAATGTATTAAAAATAAAAAATGAAAAAAATCACATGTACATAAGTATTCACAGCCTTTGCCATGACACTCATAATTGAGCTCAGGTGCATCCTGTTTCCACTGATCATCCTTGAGATGTTTCTACAACTTGATTGGAGTCCACCTGTAGTAAATTCAGTTGATTGGACATGATTTGGAAAGGCACACACCTGTCTATATAAGGTCCCACAGTTAACAGTGCATGTCAGAGCACAAACCAAGCCATGAAGTCCAAGGAATTGTCTGTAGACCTCCGAGATAGGATTGTATCGAGGCACAGATCTGGGGAAGGGTACAGAAAAATTTCTGCAGCATTGAAGGTCCCAATGAGCACAGTGGCCTCCATCATCCATAAATGGAAGAAGTTTGGAACCACCAGGGCTCTTCCTAGAGCTGGCCGCCCGGCCAAACTGTGCGATCGAGGGAGAAGGGCCTTAGTCAGGGAGGTGACCAAGAACCCGATGGTCACTCTGACTGAGCTCCAGCATTTCTCTGTGGAGAGAGGAGAACCTTCCAGAAGAACAACCATCTCTGCAGCACTCCACCAATCAGGCCTGTATGGTAGAGTGGCCAGACGGAAGCCACTCCTCAGTAAAAGGCACATGACAGCCCGCCTGGAGTTTGCCAAAAGGCACCTGAAGGACTCTCAGTCCATGAGAAACAAAAATTGAACTCTTTGGCCTGAATGGCAAGCGTCATGCCTTGAGGAAACCAGCCACCGCTCATCGCCTGGCCAATACCATCCCTACAGTGAAGCATGGTGGTGGCAGCATCATGCTGTGGGGATGTTTTTCAGCGGCAGGAACTGGGAGACTAGTCAGGATCGAGGGAAAGATGAATGCAGCAATGTACAAAGACATCCTTGATGAAAACCTGCTCCAGAGCGCTCTGGACCTCAGACTGGGGCGAAGGTTCATCTTCCAACAGGACAATGACCCTAAGCACACAGCCAGGATAACAAAGGAGTGGCTCCGGGACAACTCTGTGAATGTCCTTGAGTGGCCCAGCTAGAGCCCAGACCTTAACCCGATTGAACATCTCTGGAGAGATCTGAAAATGGCTGTGCACCGACGCTCCCCATCCAACCTGATGGAGCTTGAGAGGTCCTGCAAAGAAGAATGGGAGAAACTGCCCAAAAATAGGTGTGCCAAGCTTGTAGCATCATACTCAAAAAGACTTGAGGCTGTAATTGGTGCCAAAGGTGCTTCAACAAAGTATTGAGCAAAGGCTGTGAATACTTATGTACATGTGATTTTTTTTCTTTTTTCTTTTTAATAAATTTGCAAAGATTTCAAGCAAACTTCTTTCACGTTGTCATTATGGGGTATTGTTTGTAGAATTTTGAGGAAAATAATGAATTTAATCCATTTTGGAATAAGGCTGTAACATAACATAAAATGTGGAAAAAGTGAAGCACTGTGAATACTTTCCGGATGCACTGTCCACAAACACACACAAAAAACTTTACTTCCAACTGAGACAGCAGAGTTTTAAGTTAAATTCTGCCATGCATTTCAATTTTGGTTAAGTTACAAATATAAAATGCAGGAGAAAATGGTTCAGAACATAGAGAAAGATCTGTGTGGTGTGTGTGCTTGCAGCATGTGTGAAGAATGAAGCTATTTAAAATGTCAATATCACTCCTGTCTCACCAATTCAACATGTTCCGCATCCATTATAAACAGTGATGGCGAGATAGCAAACATATCATTGGAAAATTCAACATGTTTACAGCTGTAATTAGAGTGAGAGATCTCATCTAGGACAAAGACAGTGTTGATCTGTACTGATGTTAATTAGTGTTTGCTACAAAGCAGATCTACTATTCAGTCCTTGATATATGCTGTAAAGAGATGTACAGAATTGATGGAATTGACACAGAAACCAGGTGAATTGCGGTTAACTGACACACATAGGAAATGTACTGTATAAGGTCTTTAGACACAGCTGGTGGTAGATGGTATCAATCTCTCTGACATAAAACCCATATTTTTCTCTCCGAACAGAGAGATAAATCAACTTTCAAGCAAGAGATTGCTTTGTTCAAAACCTACTGAGCTGCCTCTGGAGGCAGCATTTTAAGGCATCATAGGCACACTCCTGACAAAAAGGCTGTTCCAAAAGGTAGGCAACTTGATAATGCTGCCTCCTAAAAGGCAGTTTACACCAAACACGTTTCTGCATCCGTCCGCACTGTTTTTTAATCATTTTCCTATGTAAACATGCACTAGACGGACGGCTTTGACCATTGTGCCATGTCTTGCTATTTTTACAGCGTGTTTTTAAGATGCTGTGTAAATTTAAAAGAACTTACAACTTTAAAAATGTGTTTCTCAAGACAACTGCATTCTGTTTTGTTCATTGTGTTGCATCTTTTATTAACACAAGTACGCATTCAGTCTAAATACCCCTTAAGATACCTAGTTTTGTCTAGATTCTAAGACAACATTCTATGTATCCTTCATGAAGAAGGCAGTCCCATTTTGCACTCCAACGATCTCAGTAAAAAAAAAGGATTGTTCACCCAAAAATAAAAAATTCTCTCATCATTTACTCACCCTCATGCCATACCAGATGTGTATGACTTTCTTTCTTCTGCAGAGCAAAAAATTAAAATAAAAATAAAAAATGTTTTAGAACAATATTTCAGCTCTGTTGGTCTTTACAATGCAAGTGAATGGTGACCAGACATTTGAAGCTCCAAGAATCACATAAAGGCAGCATAAAAAGTAATCTATAAGACTCCAGTGGTTCAACCCATATCTTCAGAAGCAATATAATAGGTGTGGATGAGAAACCAACAGGACCAACAGAGCTGAGATATTCCTCTAAAATTTGTGTTCTGCAGAAGAAAGAAAGTCATACACATATGGGATAGCATGAGGGTGAGTGAATGATGATGGAATTTTCATTTTTAGGTGAACTCTCTCTTTAGTTCCAAGATGGAGAAAGAAGTGAGAGAAAGGTTCATTATAAAAAAAAAAATTATAAAAAAACAACGTATTCAATAATGATACGTTTCAACAAAATATGGTTACAAATAATAAGAAACTGACTATTTTAACACAAGTGTATGTATGCTATGAATATTTATGCTTTTTAGAGTATTGCATTGTTCCTCTGGCATTGTCTATATTGAAATTAATTGTGAGTTGGGTCTTATGTGTGCATCACATAAGGAGCGCTATTTGTATGCTGCACCAAGCTGTTGCCTATGTAGCACATTCCAGATCAGTCACTTACAGAATGAGGTTCCATGATGGTTAGGATGCTGCCATAGAAGGCAGCTGCCTATACAGGTTTTAGAACAATTCTCTATATCTCTCTCCATAAACAATCATCTACTGTCTATTGCTCTCTGTGTTCCTCATAAATTATGTACTATTTTCTATTACCCTGAACCCCATTTTTTTTTACCTCCCACCCCTCTTCACTGTTTTCCTTTTCTTGTTATTTCCACTCTCCATCTCCCTCTCTCTTCTACTAAGATCTTCAGACGCGAGACTATACTCCTGAGACAAACCTAGTCTCTTAACCACTGAAGCTTCAGAGAGTAAAGTGTGTATGTGCATGTGTGTGTGTGTGTGTGTGTGTGTGTATACAAACACTGGCTTATTTCTGATTGGCTGAAGTGAAACAAAGCAGAGTACTACAAGAGTAATTGAAGCAAAGGGGATTGTGGGATTTATCCATGCTTGAAGCACTGTTTGAGAGATGGAGCATCAAGCTAGCACTCAAACGACAAGTTGAGTTACAGAACAGGGAAAAACAAATGTCGGTTTTCCTGACCGGCGTTAAATTGACGGGATGACACTGACAGGATATTCTGGGAATAGCTGTCAAAAACAAGCTTGAGTGAAAGAATGTAGAAGGGAGAGGGAAAAATAGAAAGAAACAATGTTTGTTGGTGGTGGGGCTTCATCTGAGTGATCATCAATCACTTAGTGACTGGATATGATATTTTACTCAACATCATCAAAAGAATGTTCTCTTCGGTTCTCAAGAGATGAGCTGCTGGTTTCTGAACAAAACTGACAGTTTCCTTGAGTAGGACTTAATATCAGCTCTTCAAGTCTTTATACAGTGGTGAGAGAAAGAAAGGGAGAAAGTGGGATCAGGAGTGAAAGTCGGCCAAAGAGACTTGTTCTTCTCAGAAGCACTTATTTGGCTAGCAAGTTTGGGAAGAGATCAATTGCCATGGAAACAAAGAGAGAATAGTTCATTGCTTTCCACGTGCCCACCCAAAGCTGATCTTTCTTTTTCTCAGAGAAATAAAAGAAATATCTGATTATGCATTTTGAACTTTCTATGTAACATGTAACAATATAAACATAATAATGTATGTTATTATGTAAGGGATAATATACAGTCAGCTGGTCATTTTTGCCAAATAAACCCAGACAAGGTGATCAGGAGGGGTGTTGTATCATCCTGAAGGGATTTATTTTGCAATAATGACAGGCTGACTGTACATTATTGCTTATAGCTTGGCTACTTAGAAACTAAGTAAAAAAACAGATGCAAATACTGTTTTCAGTTGAAATATTATTATTTTTTATGTGAGAAAGAAGACTGCAGAGTGCTACAAGAGACATGAAACTAGCACAGTGTAGGAAATTGGTTGCCAAGGACAATGGTCATTTAAACAGTTTAACGGTCATTATACAAAAATATTTGACTGCAGAATGCCAAGTATTCCAGAGAGCCATGTAATAAGAGAGAATTCAACCATTATTGCACCATACATATTAAAGTATTTGCAAATGCATTAAGTAGGTATAAATGATTTACAAAATAGCTATTTGATGACAAATCAATACTACTCACCATTAACTTCCTGTTATTTCTCATTACTACTGGCCCGCCTCAAGAGTAAAAAGTTTCTTAAAACATTTTAGGGGAAGCTGTGCTTCCGGTGCAGTCTTAAAGCATTCGCCACAGCTGTACTTCCATGCTTAGTCATGTTTTCATTTGTGTCAAATTAAACTAAAAGTTCCAATGCTTTTCTTCTACAATATACAGTGGAAAGAAAAAGTTGCTAAAGATTAGTAAAATGTGTTATTTGTTTCTACAAACTCATGCCTGTATGTACAGTATGCATGAAACTACATAAACTAAGTTCAAATGCTAAACTTCTACATAAGAACAAGGAAAAGTTAGTAATACAGGTTTAGTAAAATACTGTATGCATTAAACTACATAAACTTGTAACATAAAACCGCATTAATTATGTTATACTGAGTTCTTATAAATAATCTTATATCTCTTAAATAATGCTTTTGAAGCTCACCCAGGATAAGAACTTTCTCAGTACTGATATGATGTAACAGCACATTTTGGATCATCCAAATAGTGCCTTTGGGCAATTTAGGCTCAGAGAGAAGTGCATTCTGTGAGTAACAGGTGAGGCTAACAGAGGAAAAGGACATGTTCAGACAAGAGGATCGTGCAGAGGTGTACCCACTAAGGAATGTGTGTGTGTTATGTCCTTGGGTGTCTGCGTGTCTAAATATGTCTGATTTAAAGGCATTACAAGTAAGACTAATATGGAGATGGATGTAAGACACAAACACATGTCAACCCACCCACTTACCCACATGAAGTGTGTTTCTAGAAGGTTCACTGTCACATTAGTCTACCAGAATGAATGTTAATGTCAGCATCGGAGGCAAGGAACGACACCGTATGAATGACAATATATTTCCTCTAACTGCGTTGACTGTGTGTGTGTGTGTGTGTGTGTGTGTGTGAAAGAGAGAGTGTATTTTAGCCTGTTAGTGGGATCATGTTAGTGTGCTCAGTGATGTGGTGTGCATGCTTAATGGCATGTGCAACAACCTCTTTCATGTTAGTGCATTTCCTGCCAATAAAAGTGAGTGTGTGAGTGTGTTTGTGTGTGTTTTTGTGGTGGAGATGTATTTACTCAAATACTGAACTGCGAACAGCGCACCCCCAACATACTTATCAACTCAAACAGAGCAACACGCACATTCAGTCTGCTGAGAAGTGACTGACCTGTTTGTCCTTGAAAAAAATAATCCTCTTCATTACACTTTGCCATATTTTCTCTCTTTATCTTCAATTTTTCCACATTTATCCAGAATCCTCTTCTTCCTAAATGTTGTGTCCCGCGCACACACTTTCTGTCTGCACTGGCCTCTCTATCTCTGTCTCAGTAAATATTTCAGACACTGTGCCAGACATAAGTCACACACTTCATCTTCCATGCCTCATTTCTGTTCTTCCTTTTCACCCAGACCACTTATTTTAATTTCAGGACCATCAGAAATACACAAATGAATAAAATAAGCATTAGATGTTTCAGTGATATGTCTGAAAATAAACATGAAAAAGCTAGTGACAGTGACATGATGGCATAAAAATGCATTACAAAATGGTTCTTTTGATTCAGTGACAGCAAAAAAGTAAGAAAGGAGAAAGGAGAGACAGACTTTGAATGTTCTAAAAATACAAGTTTTGAACCAGATTATCCAATTAAATTCTGAATTTAAGTCAGGAAGGGAAACATAGCAACCCTTGACAAAACAACAAACACATGCAATGAGGTCACCCAGTAATAGCAGGCACAAAATCAATATCTATTTTTATGAAAGAGAGACTCTCAGAAGGGGAAATAGACATTGCTTGGCCCCTTGTCTTGTTCTCTGACTTAGAAAAAAAAAAAAGATGTATACACCATGAGACAAAAATAAAGCATTTCACTGTTATCCACACAGTTAGAGTGTGAAAACTGTTCACACCCTGACTATTCTTGTTAGACTCCCTGCTATAGTGTGTGTGTGTGTGTGTGTGTGTGTGTATGTGTGTCCGACATACACTAGTATCAGAACACTAATTTAGACATTTGACAAATAAGAGTCCATCTGTGATCTCAAGCCATTTAGCATCTTAATGTAAAATTCAAACATCAATAACACCATAAGAACACAGTATGAAATATTAAAAATACAATTTAGGGATTATTTTGAGAAAACAATTTTGTCAATTAGGCTAAATAAAATATTTTAAAAATCTTAAAATATATGTGTTATTCTAAGTTGTTTATGTTCAGTAAACATAATTTCCACCATTATTAAATCACATTACTGTAAATTAGGGGACCTACAGACTAGAGTGCATAAGAGAATGCGACGAATCCATTGTTTTCAATGAGAATGGTGCATTACAAAGACGCAGAGGAAATATGCAAGGGTTTGTGAAAGCGATACTCCATCATGCAACCAAAAGCTAAGAAAGTCTGAAATTTTGCCTTAGTGCACGTCTACTGTACATACAATAGTTAAAAGGCATTCATTGACCGATGAGAATTTTAGAGTGGTGGGTCTAGTTGTGTATTTAGGATTAAGATTTGCTGGATATCCGCTTGATTTCAAATTGACCAGCTCTTTCCCTCAAAATACATGTTATGCATTTGTATCGGTCAAATCCTCTGTCAGATTCTTCTTTCACCCATATAATATACAAACACATATACAGCTAAAGTGGGAGATTTTTTTGGAACTTTAGAAGGTGTTATGTTCATTAAATATATGCTTGATTTTATCCTTCATAAGTGCCTGAAATGTGCACTTCTGTTGTATCAAACCCCAATTTTTTGTATAGACCACAGCAGCAGGATGGATTGGGGAGACTTTCACTCTTGTGCTAAATACATTTTGGTCATTCTCGCTTGTAAAATGCATAAACCCACAGGGTTAGTTTTGTAGACACAGAACAAGCTTAGCTGATCCAGCTATGAAGCCTAGTTGATCCTTCATTGAATAGGTTTACAGAAGAAAGAAACTTGGCTTAATCTCAAAGGAAAACCAGTCCTAAATAATACACTGAAGACCCATCTCTAATTGCATGTTTGTTAGAGAAGTTAGACTTGCATTTGTTCAGGGAAGCAGAACGGGGAATAGTTTCTTAAAACAATCCTGAAAATTGCTCTTTAACCTCAGAATTTTACCATCCATCAATAAATGCTTCATCTAATTTACTCATCTTATTGTCACAGTGACCTTAGCGGGGGTAGAAACACCCCTTACAAAATAGAGGAGTTCACAAATCAAACTGACCTTGACCATGAAAGAAACAGTAGGAAAAAGAAAAACAGGAAGACAAAGAGGGATATAGATGCTCCCTAACAAACAGGAGGCAAAGCTTTTAGAAACACTGCTTGATACACACAATTCAGCCTTACAGAGTGCACATCACACACTCTTTTCAAATGCATGTACTGTGGGTGTATGGAGCAAGAGCTCACATAGAAAAGTTAAAGTCACAAGCATACAGATACAATTAGCATGGTGGCTGGAGACTGAAATGGCACCTTTCAGAGACATATGTACAGTGCACATCTCTGCATTCACTATGAAGACATTTCTGAGGTCACTGATAGCGTGATTACATGGCTGACAGACTGACAGCTGTTACTGAGTGGGCCAGCGATGGAAAAACAGTGATTGATATAAAATGCTTTTAAGTGTACTGTAATATTACATACACACAAAGCAGCAAAATGTCTTAAAATGTTTACATTTTTTATAAAAGTGATTAAAATAAGTAGATTATAGCATAGTATAGGGTGGTAGAGTACAGGTGCATCTAAAAAAATTAGAATATCGTGGAAACGTTTTTTCCATAATTTAATTCAAAAGTGGAACTTTCATATATTCTAGATTCATTACACATAAAGTGAAATATTTCAAGCCTTTTTTTTTTTTTTTATCTTGATTATTACGGCTTACAGCTCATGGAAAAATGTACAGATTTTGCTCTTATGGAAAGAAATTGGTACTTTTATTCACCAAAGTGGCATTTAACTGATCACAATGTATAGTCAGGACATTAATAACATGACAAATTACAATTACAATTAACTACTTAAACTACTTCAAAGAGTTCTCATAAAATAAATCCTCCACATGCAGCAATGACAGCTTTGCAGATCCTTGGCATTCTAGCTGTCAGTTTGTCCAGATACTCTGGTGACATTTCACCCCACACTTCCTGTAGCACTTGCTATAGATGTGGCTGTCTTGTCAGGCACTTCTCAAGCACCTTACAGTCTAGCTGATGCCACAAAAGCTCAATGGGTTTAAGATCCATAACACTCTTTTCCAATTATCTGTTGTCCAATGTCTGTGTTTCTTTGCCCACTCTAACCTTTTCTTTTTGTTTTTCTGTTTCATAAGTGGCTTTTTCTTTGCAATTCTTCCCATAAGGCCTGCATCCCTGAGTCTTCTCTTTACTGTTGTACATGAAACTGGTGTTGAGCGGGTAGAATTCAATGAAGCTGTCAGCTGAGGACATGTGAGGCGTCTATTTCTCAAACTAGAGACTCTGATGTACTTATCCTCTTGTTTAGTTGTACATCTGGCATTCCACATCTCTTTCTGTCCTTGTTAGAGCCATTTGTCCTTTGTCTTTGAAGACTGTAGTGTACACCTTTGTATGAAATCTTCAGGTTTTTTTGGCAATTTCAAGCATTGTATAGTCTTCATTCCTCAAAACAATGATTGACTGATGAGTTTCTAGAGAAAGCTGTTTATTTTTTGCCATTTTTGACCTAATATTGACCTTAAGACATGCCAGTCTATTGCATACTGTGTCAATTCAAAAACAAACACAAAGACAATGTTAAGCTTCATTTAACGAGCTAAATAGCTTTCAACTGTGTTTGATATTATGGCAAGTGATTTTCTAGTACCAAATTAGCAATTTAGCATGATTACTCAAGGATAAGGTGATTGATGGTTGCTGGAAATGGGGCCTGTCTAGATTTGATCAAAAATGACTTTTTTCAAATAGTGATGGTGCTGTTTTTTACATCAGTAATGTCATGACTAGTGCCCGACCGATATATCGGTTGGCCGATATTATCGGCTGATATTAGCCTTTCACCGATATATCGGTATCGCCGTATTTTTTCCCGATATGAAAACTTTTTTCAGAACATATAATGCAGAAAACAATGCTTTAGAATTGGTGTCATAGCATAGTTTGTCCACCAGAGCGCGCTCCGACTCCATTGTTTAAAGAGCTGACTCTGAGCTGACGGTGGTTCTGCAGACAGGGCGGAGTTAAATGGTGCGGATTTGAGCCGTCTCTTCTCGTTAAATTGCTAACTAGTTTGTGAAATACATACTGGAAAGTAGGGCTGCAACTAACGATTATTTTGATAATCGACTAATGATTATTAGAACGATTATTCGACTATTCGGACGATTATTGCAATGATTAATCATTAGCTCTAAACTGACTATTCAGCTTGTGCCCCAACTTAAAAGGTAGTATTAAACGTGCTTGCTAACAATAAAGAGGACAAAATCATCTTTTAAAAATACCTCTAAATGACATTCACTGAAATAAAGGGAAAAAATACTTGTTATTATGTTTAATTCAGTAAAAATTTCACTACAAAAAAATCCTATTGTTATCAAGTGTATTCGTCTTTTTTTCCATTTTTTCCATTCTAAAAATCATTAAAACAAGATACATTTACTTGAGAAGTAACATATAAGATATTTAGACTTGCTTTAAGAGAATGTATCTTAAATATAGTGTATTTTGTATATAAGAGTATTTATTCACTTGGTTATACTTCTGCGAGTGCAGTAAAGACAAAAATACACTTATATTCAAGATCTATTCTCTAAAAGCAAGTCTAAACATCTTATATGCTGCTTCTCAGGTGAATGCTTTTTTTTTTTTTTTTTTTTTTAAGGATTTTTAGATATTTTAAAATATTTGTATTTTTAATATTATATTCAACATTCTCAGATAAAAAAAAAAAACAAAAATTCTTCTGCAGTATAGCTGCTAAAGTAAATGTACATTGTTTTAAAGGAGTTTTAGATATTTATATTGGAAAACAAGCCAAAACAAACACAAATAAAAAAAAATGTTTTTGCAGTGTATAATGGGACAAAGACTACCTTCTCTCACCTTTTTGTTCACTTCAATCCATCTTTAACTCACAAAAAAAAAAAAAACTCTCTTATTGAAATTTTCAATAAATTGCCATCGCGTTATAATCTAGCTGCATTAAGCGCGCGCACTCGAGGGATGAGTGTCCCCGCAACAGAGTGTACCTCAGCCGGGTGCAGTTTCAATCTCTCTCCCTTAGATCGGGACACTTCGGGCAACTCATAAAAGAGGCGCTGACCGCACAGAGAAATGCCAGTTTCCTTATTATTTTAACTTTAATAAAGCTATAATGCATTAAATAGAACTGCATTAAAGATGTAACGCTGGGGTGTTTCCTTTAAAGACGCTCGACATGCAAATTTTGCTTAAGCTGAGCGTCAGCTCCAGCTCTGCTTATTCCACAACAAAAGTAATTCTGTATTTACTTATTTTGTATTTCTGCATTATAATTCCTTCATACTTTGCGATCTACATCACCTGAAGCTGTTTGGAAAGTTTAGAGAGCGTCTGGATTGTGAAATGTGTTTTCTTCCTCTCCTCAGTCAGGTGTGAGCTGCAGTGCTGCTCTTGTGTGCAATCATTAGAGTTTCATACAATCTTATGTTACGTTAAGATCAAACGACTATTCGACAACAAAACATTTTGTCGACAATTTTTTATTGTCGACGTTGTCGGTAACGTCAACTAATCGTTTCAGCCCTACTGGAAAGTTAATAAAAAATGACCCCATCATTTTATATAACTAATATAACGTTAACCCTGTCCCTGACAACCATGTCACTCATGTTTATCACATCTGTTTGCTGTTAGCCAGCTATAGTTTGTCAGTGCAGTAAGTAATGTAGCAGATTGAAAGGTAAACATCAGAGCATCTTTTTGCAGCTCAGCAGACAATGGTGCGGTGGTGGATTGTGTGTGGTGAGTGTTGATTTCACGCTTCGCTGTTACCTAGTTGGTGAGACACAATGCTGGAAAGTAAATAAAGTCCATCTTTTATTCTCCGTGGCAATGAGCTTACAGCTAACTAGTTAACCACGTAGCTACTTTCATACCTTGTCAGCGTGTAAACATGTATTCACCAAACTGTTTTGTTCAGGATTCACAGTTTGGTACCCCCTTCAACAGAACAATTCCAGTGGTTGCATTTATAAAATGTAATATTTTAAAGTCTGGTTTTCCAGACATTAAAATAGGATACATAATAAAAGTAGAATTTAATAAATAGTATATTTGCCCTGTGTAAATTATAATATATAGGAACTGTATCTAAAATAAATGAGAGGTGATAAATACTAATACAACAGGCTGGAAAAATAGACATCTATTCATTTTAATATCCTACATATATATTTTGAATGTGTCGAAACTTGACACAGGGCAACGCACCCTAAAAACGGCACCGTTAGAATGGTTTCACGCTGAAGAGCCACTTAAAAGTTTGTTTTTTTCTCTCTCGTAAATGTAAATTTGTGTAAATGCCAACATTATCATATATGTCGAAAGGACTGAAGCCTGTCAACCAAAACATGAGCTCATTGATGTCATTAAATGAGTCTGCTTTTTCATTCCATCAGTTACTCCTGGTCGGAGGCTGCCATATATATTTAGGGTACAGTGCATCCGGAAAGTATTCACAGCGCTTCACTTTTTCCACATTTTATGTTGTTACAGCCTTATTCCAAAATGGATTAAATTCATTATTTTCCTCAAAATTCTACAAACAATACCCCATAATGACAACGTGAAAGAAGTTTGTTTGAAATCTTTGCAAATTTATTAAAAAAAAAAAAAAAAAAGAAAAGAACAAAATCACATGTACATAAGTATTCACAGCCTTTGCTCAATACTTTGTTGAAGCACCTTTGGCACCAATTACAGCCTCAAGTCTTTTTGAGTATGATGCTACAAGCTTGGCACACCTATTTTTGGGCAGTTTCTCCCATTCTTCTTTGCAGGACCTCTCAAGCTCCATCAGGTTGGATGGGGAGCGTCGGTGCACAGCCATTTTCAGATCTCTCCAGAGATGTTCAATTGGGTTCAATTCTGGGCTCTGGCTGGGCCACTCAAGGACATTCACAAAGTTGTCCCGTAGCCACTCCTTTGTTATCTTGGCTGTGTGCTTAGGGTCATTGTCCTGTTGGAAGATGAACCTTCGCCCCAGTCTGAGGTCCAGAGCGCTCTGGAGCAGGTTTTCATCAAGGATGTCTCTGTACATTGCTGCATTCATCTTTCCCTCGATCCTGACTAGTTTCCCAGTTCCTGCCGCTGAAAAACATCCCCACAGCATGATGCTGCCACCACCATGCTTCACTGTAGGGATGGTATTGGCCAGGTGATGAGCGGTGCCTGGTTTCCTCCAGACATGACACTTGCCATTCAGGCCAAAGAGTTCAATCTTTGTTTTATCAGACCAGAGAATTTGGTTTCTCATGGTCTGAGAGTCCTTCAGGTGCCTTTTGGCAAACTCCAGGCAGGCTGTCATGTGCCTTTTACTGAGGAGTGGCTTCCGTCTGGCCACTCTACCATACAGGCCTGATTGGTGGAGTGCTGCAGAGACGGTTGTTCTTCTGGAAGGTTCTCCTCTCTCCACAGAGAAACGCTGGAGCTCTGTCAGAGTGACCATCGGGTTCTTGGTCACCTCCCTGACTAAGGCCCTTCTCCCCCGATCACTCAGTTTGGCCGGGCGGCCAGCTCTAGGAACAGTCCTGGTAGTTCAAAACTTCTTCCATTTACGGATGATGGAGGCCACTGTGCTCATTGGGACTTTCAATGCTGCAGAAATTTTTCTGTACCCTTCCCCAGATCTGTGCCTCGATACAATCCTGTCTCGGAGGTCTACAGACAATTCCTTGGACTTCATGGCTTGGTTTGACATGCACTGTTAACTGTGGGACCTTATATAGACAGGAGTGTGCCTTTCCAAATCATGTCCAATCAACTGAATTTACCACAGGTGGACTCCAATCAAGTTGTAGAAACATCTCAAGGATGATCAGTGGAAACAGGATGCACCTGAGCTCAATTTTGAGTGTCATGGCAAAGGCTGTGAATACTTATGTACATGTGATTTTTTTATTTTTTTTTATTTTTAATACATTTGCAAAGATTTCAAACAATCTTCTTTCACGTTGTCATTATGGGGTATTGTTTGTAGAATTTTGAGGAAAATAATGAATTTAATCCATTTTGGAATAAGGCTGTAACATAACAAAATGTGGAAAAATTGAAGCGCTGTGAATACTTTCCAGATGCACTGTACGTTTACACGACAACAATGTACTAAAAACGGAAACGTTTTTCCTTTGTGTTTTTGAAAAGTTTTGCGTACAGACGACAACGTTGTCAAAACGATCCCCGTTCACACGGATCCGCGAAAATGACTAAAAAGGCTGTATTAAGCATTCCAGGCCAGTAGTTGGCGATGTCACTTTGTAAAGAAACACTACGCGCCTACACACATAAGCATTCTTCAACAGAGCGGTGAATACAAACAATGAAGATAGCGAAAGCATCAAACAATTTTGTCTGGACAGACGATGAGGTTGCGAATTACTTTGCTGGAGAAGCATCAAAAACTCAAAATCTTGAACAGCACAAACACAGTCCTGTAGTTTTGAATGTCTCGCTCGTTGTTTTGAAGTACTCGCACGCATGCCTATAGACTGAACTCTCAAGATTATTCAATAAACTCTGCTCATTTTTACCATCACTTCATCTCCTGCCTTCTTCTGTATTCCCCTGCTGACTCTTGGGCTGGTAGGAGAGTAAGTTAACATAACAAGCTGTTGACATTGACTGGTTTTGGATATCAGACAGGACTCTGATATATGAATATCTTCTGATGGAGAGAGAGGTCTTGTGTACACTGGATCTAACTTGCATTTTCACTGCCTTATGTTTTCATATATACATAAGCGGTGGGTGAATGAATTGCAGGAGAAAGGTACATCAAATAAAATTAAGTAAATAAATAACATTTAAAATACAAATACATTTTTCCCATCTAAATCAATACATTAATTTCAAGATTTTCAAATTGCAGGTTCTGCCTACTGTACAATGTTCACACTCCATACAAAACACTTCAAATGAATAAATTGTTGATTATTGTTATTTGCTCAGACACCAGTATTCATACTGATAATTATACATCTCAAATTGATGCCTATCAATCCATCATTTTTTTATATAACACGTAATACGTGTGTGCATGACGTCATTGTTTTCACAAATGTGCATTTTTGTATGTTTACACGGAGACGATAACGGCATAGTTTTCAAAAACGTGCACTTTGAAACCTGTTTTCAAAAGTTTGCGTTTTCAGGCCCCAAAACGCCGTTGTCGTGAAAACGAACAGCCAAAACACATAAAAAGTTTTCCGTTTTTAGTTCAAAATGTTGTGTAAACAGCCCCTTAGTTTATATGTAGGTTTACGTCCTACATAAATTTAATGGTGCAACGCTCAAATATTTAGTAGAGCGTAAATTGTGACTTAGTTCCCATTTACGCCACAACTAGGCTAAGTTGTAACGAACGTATAGCTGGTGCAACCGGCCCCTGATGTTTATTTAGCTATTTATTGTATTTTTATTTATTCTTTATTTAAATGGTCAGCCACTGACTGATACTAAACAGTACTGATGTTTATTTAGCTATTTATTGTATTTTTATTTATTCTTTATTTAAATGGTCAGCAATTGACATACTAAACATACAGTACTGATGTTAATTAAGCTATTTATTTTATTTTTATTTATTATTTATTTTAATGGTGGGCAATTGACTTATACTAAACATACAGTACTGATTTTTATTTTATTTATTCTTTATTTAAATGGTCAGCAATTGACTTATACTAACAATACTGATTTTTATTAAGCTATTTATTGTATTTTTATTTATTCTTTATTTTCTCAGTGTTCATTTCTAGAATTTGTTGACAATGTATAATAATAATGTCAAATATTCTTTGATAAAATATTTGTTTAAGAAAGCAGCCTTCTGGGGGCCTGGGTAGCTCAGTGGTAAAATACGCTGTCTACCACCCCTGGAGTTCGCTAGTTCGCTAGTTCGAATCCCAGGGCATGCTAAGTGACTCCAGCCAGGTCTCTTAAGCAACCAAATTGGCCTGGTTGCTAGGGAGGGTAGAGTCACATGGGGTAACCTCCTCGTGGTCGCTATAATGTGGTTTGTTCTCAGTGGGGCACATGGTGAATTGAGCGTGGTTGCCGCGGTGGATGGCGTGAAGCCTCCACACGCGCTATGTCTCCATGGCAATGCGCTCAACAAGCCATGTGATAAGATGCGTGGGTTGACTGTCTCAGACGTGGAGGCAACTGGGATTCGTCCTCCGCCACCCGGAGTGAGGCGAATCACTATGCGACCACAAGGACTTAGAGCGCATTGGGAATTGGGCATTCCAAAATTGGGAGAAAAAGGGGAAAAATCCCACAAAAAAAAAAAAAAAAAAGAAAGCAGCCTTCTGAGTACCTTTGCATAGTCATATCGGTGCAAAATCGGTGCACAATCCACATAGAAAAGGTCTGTTTTCATTCCAGCTCAAAATTTAGCTAAATTACCATATCGGTAATCAGTGAATTTTCCCTCTCTAAAATCGGTATCGGTCTCAAAAATCCCATATCGGTTGGGCTCTAGTCCTGACTATACATTGTGATCAGCTGAATGCCACTTTGGTGAATTAAAGTATCAATTTCCTTCCGAAACAGCAAAATCTGTACATTATTCCAAACTTTTGGCCGCTAGTGTATACCGATAATCATCAGGAAAATCTTCTGATTATCAATTTGTGAAAAAGACATCGACCCAAGCCTAATTCAATGTAATTGTATATTTAAAAAATAAATAAATAAATATTAAACTGTTATAATAAATTATTTTTAAATATTATTATACTATTTTTTATAATTATATATGTTAACAATTTAATTTTAAATAACTTTCAGTTTAAAATATACAAAATACAGAACTTTTTTTTTCCTTTTTTTTTTTTAATATGACATTTTATTTCCAAAAATGTTACCAAACCATGAAACCTCACTGTAAAAACAAATACAACTGAACATAACCATGATATGGTGCCAGTAATTCACTTGGTCAGGTCAGTTGAGTAGAAAAATGTGAGATGCATCAGAAGTAACTGGTTTGATGCTGCTTTCTTAAGACATTGAATAAAAAAAATAAAAATAAAAGCCTTTCATCATTAGCAAACTGCAAAGGCCAAAATCACAATGTCAATTAATGTAGTATATTATTAATCATGCAGACTGCGGGTTTGCTGTCATCACTGCACTCCCATTTATAGAGAGAGAGACAGAGATCTCTACAAGGCTCTTTCATTGTTTGGCTCTACCCTTGAATGGACCGCAACTAGGAAAAGGTGAGTTTCCATGGCAACTAGCCGACAGGTACAATTTTAGCCCCAAAAAAGAGCACAGCCCATAATGATCCGAGTGAGGCACTGGCAATCGTCACATTTAGTGAAGATGAAAAAGAACATTTGATGAATGTTAGCAGTTTATTACTGTCATTTAAAAGGTCAATAAATCATTATCATGCACTATTAATTAACTAAATCAGTACTGAACTCTTTGTGTGATGAAGGGGCAGTGTGCATACTACTGAGGTTTCATACAGCAAGGGTTAAATCAGTATACACAGACCCTAAACAGCAAGGACAGTGAAAAGAGTCAAAGACATAAACTGGGTACACAATTAACTTTTTTGCCCACCATGCCCAATTTTACCAGCCACTTTTATTTTTCAAATACTGTATAGATTATATGTTTTATCTACTGTATATCCTATATATAGTAGAAATTAACAAATATTGAGGATACTGTATTTATGAGAGCATATATAACACATACTATAATTATTATGTTAAATTTGCAGCATACACATAGAAGCTAAAAAGCATACAAGCAGAAAAGAGAAACTTCTTGTTTAAGCACCATTTCTGAGGCTGTACTGAATTATTATGACTGCATGAGACAACTGACCTGAAGTCCCAATGTCGCTGCATTCCCTTTGCTTTGTGCGGTAACATATGCAGCAACAAATATCTGGAATAATAATGTCAAAATACAGTGAACCTTGTTTAACATAAGCTGTTTAGCCTATATAATGCCACTTGTTGCTCTAATGTAACTATCAACCCTAATATATTCTACATCACATTAGAATAAAAAAAGAATTTTTCTACTCATTATAGAATAAAAAAACCCTACAAAATAATTCAAAGCCATTCTACAAAAAATAAATCAACAAAACAATTTACAAAAACAAAAAACCCATCTTACAGTAAGTTATTATAACCCAATTCCTTTCATCATCATATAATGATTACAAAGGACATCACCATTACGTCAGCTGAACCAGATGTTCAAAACAGAAGCTTCAAAAAATAAAGAAAAATAAAAAAGTTAGGATGAATAAAGCCACTTACGCTTGGACTGAATGTCTTGAAACACCGCTCCATCAATCTGCTCTCACGGCAATATGTTCTGACTCTGATTTTGATCTGAATTTGCATTTCACTTCATGGACTGTTTAGGGAAATTGTGTGTGATCTCTGGCCTTTGCACAGTGCTGCTGGAGAGAGAACTTCCCATGGGATAGCCGATAACACACCTCCTCCTTCACACGCCCCATTTAAACAGATAATGCGCGAGTTCCCCACATGGAACTTGATAACATTTTAACTTTCTTATTTCATTGGGCTCCAGTGTAACATCTCCATGCCATTTGCATAGTTTGTCATTTGATGCATTTTTCTCACGTTGATGAAATCTGTTATTAACAGGGTACAGGTTATTGTCTCTCAAATGATAGTTGGATTGCATGTAGCAGCCTAATGGCATGTGCACTATGAACTATGCACTCAATAAAATGTGGTAATAAAACTGAACGTACACAAGAGCATGTAGTAATATCCTATATGCACACAATAACATGTAGTGATGACATATACAGTATGTACAGCAGTATGTAAAGCTAATAATGAGTACATTAAATACTACATAAGTGTGCATGTTTATGCTGGGACACACACACACACACACACGATAAAAAATAAAAAATAAAATGTTATCTTTTGCTTTGCTACAGTGAGTTCAACAAAAAGCATGAGACATGGTAAACATTGTTTCTAAGAAAAACAGAAAGGAAGTGTACAGTGTCCAGTCTTTGAACATTAAACATTCCCTGATTCTATTATTGTGTGCCTAGCAAGAAAGGACATGACATCAAGACTCAGATATGCGGAACAAGAGAGGGAAAAAAAAACAGCACGAGACATAATAATGTTTGAGGGAGTCATAAGGTCATTCAGACGTGCAGTACAGGGCTTACAAATACACATAAACAGATGCATACACACATAGATCTACTGAAGCTTTTGTGAAACTAGAGGACAGCATCACACATTCACACAGGTTTCTTTGACAAACAATTTGGCTACAACATTCTCAGCTCTTCAAAAAAAGATAAAGCATTCCCTTCTGAAGTCACCTTCACTCCAAACCCTAACCAAAAATAGACCAACATTTCCATAAGGCTTTTGAATGATTACACTGTAAAGAATGCTAACTTAAAAATGTACCTAGCATTTTATTCTCAAATCATTACTATAATCTAATAAATCTACAACTTTATTATTTAATATTACAAGTTTAATTTGGTAAATCTGTTATGTCACGAAAGAATTCTCCAATTGTTTTTATTTATTTATTTATTTATTTTACTGGATTGATTCAAGTAAAAATTATAATTATTTTTGTTTTTTTACATTAATGTGGCACTAAAATGCTGTTGTAAAATTACCTGGTTTGATTCAAGTAAAAAACTTTATTAATCATGTCTGAATCAACCTGAATACATAAGGTCGCACCAATAAAACGGTTACCACGTTTTACAGTGTAACAAGTGAAAAAAAGACCTCCAAAATTTCATTTTTAGTCCATTTTGCATATTACATAGGAGAGGAAGGATATATTTCTGCTTTCATGCAAACCCTTTACACACACTCTCGTCCCATCACATCTAACATTACCACATGGGCCAAATGGTTAATTTCACAGTTATATCATGACAGAGAAACACACAGGTAATGGATGCCAGTCTCTCCATGTGCATATAAAAAGGAAATAAAGCTCCAGCTGGTGCCAAAATGGAAAAGAGAGAGTGAAGGATGCTGGAAAATTCAACACAATGACAGAGCGAGGGAAGACATGTCATTCTCATGAGAAATGGGCTAAATGTGCTAAACAGCAAACAAATTAGCCTTGGCTTGAACAAATCCTCTTTGAATATGGCAATGCCACACACACACATGCCTTTGTCTTATCACAAGCAAACAGTTGAGCCCTGGGTGTTTATTGGGCATCTGGTTAAACGCTAACCAAAGGTTGTTCTGGACTGGGCACTTCCTTGTTTCAAACACACATCAACACACACTCAATGACTTGCAAAGCTAAAATAGAGTACAGTATATGCAATGAAAAATTTGACTTCTGCATTATTTTTGATGATGAAAATATGGCTACAAACTTTGGCCACAATACTACACTTACACTAGTGAAAACTACTAAAATAAAGAATAACTACATAAAGAATTGTGCCTGATTACAGCTGTCTCCTTTTAAAGTTTGGTTACGTTATTTAAATTTTAAATAATATAACGTGTAGTTTGAATAGATACAGTGTTTAACTTAAAGTGGTGTTTGTAATTTGCTCTTGTGAATCATTCAAATGTGTGTTTATATATTTGTGTTTGCATTATTCAAATGCGTTAATTTGTAAATGTGTAAGCATGTAGTACCCGCTTAATGTGAAATCACATGAGGGTTTTTGTGGTCTGAAGCAAGCAATTAGTTTCTTTTTTTCTGAAAAACTTTTTCCCAGAAATACTTTTCCATGGATAAAAACAAAGGACATGCACAAACATGTAGCCTTGGAGAGGAAACATTCCAGGCAGGTTCTTTCATGTGCATGAAAACATAAAGAGGAGAAAAAGACAGAGAGAGAAAGAGAAACATAAAGAAAGAGTGAGCAGGACGTGATGAGGTCGATGCATGAAATTCACACTGACCTTCAACAAGAACAGATATTACTGAGAGAACAGACATGACATAGAGGTGGATTGTTTTATCCATCCTTCAGAAGTGATTTATAACACTCTCTTTTTCTGAAAGAAGAGAAAGTGAATTCTTTGGAGGCTGACATATATATATATATATATATATATATATATATATATATATATATATATATATATATATGTCAGCCTCCAAAGAATTTGGAGAGAAAACTGGAGAGAGAGAGCCACACGCAGCTGCCGCATCCGACTCGGCTTTACCCCCTCTCCTCGGCTGATTAGCCCGACTGGCCCTGCCCTCCTCCATGACATAACGCTAAAGCCTAATTTACACAATGGAAGTAGCCGAAATGTTTTCTAGTGAAAGGACTAAAGCACCCTAACTAAATGCAGCCTGCATTTATACTAAGCATGGCGTTGTTTTCAAAATTAGTTTGTTGAGGAAAATAAACAAAGAACATCACGTCTAAACCACACCCACCAACCATCAACGCTCTTCGACTAGTCGATTTCTCCAAGGTTAAGAATTTCTGGGATGTGCGCCAACAGGAGAAATATGACAAAAAGAAACAACTTATGACGTGTTTTCGGCATAATTTTAGGCAAACTAAACTAAGCTTGTTCGCTCACTAACTATAAATTAGACATAAAGGCAGATTTACACTTCTATGTCGAATCTACGCAGCTTATTTCAAATTATTTTAAGATACATGCATCACATTACATTGTATTTGGGCACATTTTAATCGGGTGTATCCAGAGCTCGAGTTGAGGAGGGATGAGAGGGGATGACATCACCCTTGTTGAAAGAAAAGGCAAAAAACATTCCCCTTCGCCCATTACCATCCCCTCCATATTTGGCATGACAAATTATAACAGCGGCCTCCCCGCTCTGGATGCATGTAACTTACACAATGTGAGAGTATTAGAGCACTTTAGCGCTTCAGAATGCATAATTTATAGCAAAATGGACATGAAGGTAAATTCTTTCTAAAGAATTGTTAATACAAAAAATGAGAAACCATCAATGTTTCTCTAAATGTGCACACTTTTGCTTATTTATACTTATTTGAGAAATGAAGGCATTTTCTCTCAGTGCACTATCATTTTGGCTGTGTACTTGCAGAACAACGCAGACACACCAACGCAGAATTATAAATGCAAACTATGGTGTAGGCCACTGCATAGAGGCTACGGCATAGGTTTGACACAGAAGTGTAAATCAGCCTGAACACCACTCAAATACCTTAGCAAAGGCATAATGCACAATGCATATTATTATTTTATTTTTTTTACTTTATTTCTAACTTAATTTTTTTTATTTTAAACTCATTAATTACTCTGTATATTTGTCTTTGTCTTAATTGATGTAGTTTTGCACTGTATTCTTTGTATGCAGCTAAGCTGCAAATGCTTTGGCAATATGAATAAACAATTAGCTTTCATGTCAATGAAACACGTTAAACTGAAACAGAGCAAGATGAAAAGAGAGTTGCAATTGTATAACATGTATCATATCTCTGTCTCTACTCTCTCTCTTTTATGTGTGCGATTTAAGAATTACATAACTGCAGCCAGCCACCCTGCCCAGGCTGGGACATTAACTATGCTGTCCATCCATCTATTCCTCTCTTATCCCTTACGCCCCCTCCCTCTTCCATCCATCCCTCTATCTACCCGTCTGAAAAAGCCGCTTACCCACACAGTAGCCCAAAAGAGAAGATAACATGAGAAAGCACACATGCACACACACACACACGTGCCTGTACACATGCCCGAACGGACTAAAAATCTACATATAGACAGTTACATTCAAAGACATCCATTCCCCAAGGTGTAAGTGATTGGATTATTGATGAATCGGAGGGGATTTTCTATTGAAAGCCGGCTATTTGTGCCATGGCCTCCTGTAACAGTGCTGTAGAGAAAAGCCTTTCTCAATAACTCATATCACACATGATTTATTCATTTCGCCACTTAAAAGGACAAGACACAATGTGAGAGGACTGTGACAATCTGACAGTTACTGTCAAGAAAGAATGACAAATGCAAAGTTTTATATATATGAATTTCTTTTATGTATGAATAAAGATGAACATAAATGCATATAAATAGAGTATAGTCAATAGAGTAGTCAAGATCTAGTAAATTGATGTTGCTGTGGTTTCTGGGGGTCTAACTCACCTCAAAGTCCATCCCAAGAATTGCTAAGGTGGCTGTTTATTGTTTAATCTATAGCAAAAAAAAAAAAAATCTTAACACATAGGAAAGAATCCCTGCCTGGCTCCCATTTAAGCTATTACATACTGGAGATTTTGGTACAGAAAGAAAAACAACAACATTTTGAACGAAACAGAACAATAGGTCCATATCCTGGATAACTTAAAGGAATAGTTCACCCAAAAATGAAAATTTGCTGATGATTTACTCACCCTCAGGCCATCCAAGGTGTATCTGAGTTTCTTTCTTCATCAAAACAGAATTTAAGACTTTTAGGATTTCATTTCAGGCCTGCTCCTCTAAACAATGCAAATGAATGTCCTCCATTTTTTGACGGTCCAAAATGCATATTTAGGGTGCATCAAAATAATCCAGACTCCAGTCGACAAATAAAGTTCTTCTGAACGCAAACGGTTGATTATTTTTAGAAACAAAACAATAATTATATATTTATTAACTACAAATATTCGCTTCTGTACATCTCTGTTGTGCCGTTCACAAACCAAAACAGTCCAAAACAATTTAAAAACAATATAAAATAAAATAAAAAATCATTTCCAAATAATAATAATAAAAAAAAACAATGTAAACAATGATGTGCTTCCTGACTCCTCCTCCACGTGATGCGTGACCTTACCAAGGATCTTACGTCATCCCTCTCATGAGCTCAGGTCACAGAGATGTACCGAAGTGAACATTTGTAGTTAAAAAGTATATAAGTATTGTTTTGTTTCTAAAAATAATCAACCGTTTGGGTTCAGAAGACCTTTATTTGTTGACTGGAGTCGTGTGGATTATTTTGATTCACCCTAAATATGCATTTTGGACCATCAAAAAATGGAGTACATTCACTTGCATTGTTTAGAGGAGGAGGCCTGAAATGAAATCCTAAAAGTCTTAAATTCTATTTTGATGAAGAAAGAAACTCAGATGCATCTTGGATGGCCTGAGGGTGAGTAAATTATCAGCAAATTTTCATTTTTGGGTGAACTATTCCTTTAAGTGAGTGCACTGAGCGAACTGAGTGCATTCCAGTCAGCAGAAGGGCCATAGCGTTGATTCTCTCTCTTTATCTGTTTCCCTCCATCCTTGATTTCTCTCTCTTACTCTCAGCTTGTTTGTCTGTTGTGGCCACATTTGCTCCAGCCTCACAGGACAGGAATAACCATTCTAAAATCTCTTGATAAGATTCCCCCGTATTTATCCTGATGCATAACACTAACAAATATGGTAGCATTCCATTTTAAGCATGTTCTACATGCAACACAGATTAAACAAAATAAACAGGCTTTCTATGCCAGCATCTAACTTAGCCTTTCTGTCTGTTTGTCTGTCTGTCTGTCTGTCTGGCATCCTGCATTGGAAGTTTGTGTTCCTATTTATTGCACTCTCTCGGACAGCATGTCTGCTTGTCTCAAAGTGAGTGCTCTCTCTCGCTCTCTCTCAGGGTCAACAAAGCTATATCGGTATGATTGTTGCAACTAGGCAATATGGCAAAAAATATTATCACAATATTCTTTTTCATATCATTCGATATCGATATTTATCACGATATACATTAACATTTGCACACTGCAAAATAAAAAATAAAAAATTCAAGTTGGCAGAAGAAAAGGAGAAAAAAAAAATCCTAAACAGTCAAAACAGTCTATACAAAACTGCATTGGGGGCCCAGAGACAGCCAAAGCAGTGGTGTCTAAGGGATCTTCTACTAAAATATTACAATATTTTATAGAGTTTATCAATCGAGTGCAGTTGGATATGAATGTTAAAAGATGATCTGTTCATTTTAATGACAGTATATATATATTTTTTACATTCAAATTATTTTCATATTTCGTTACATTCAGATACCAAAGTATGGCCTTGTGACTGAGGAATGATACTGTATGGGGTTAAGGGGTATCTCCTGAGAGAAAATTTAGAAAATGTAAACGTCTGAATGGACCATTTTTATATTTTCATTAAAGTGAGTAAGACTAGACTACAAACAAGTAATTTTATTGTCTTTCAGCCTGGTCAGAGATAATGACATCTGAATAATTTCACAAAATTAGAACAGAAATCTATTTGTTTATTATTAAAGGCTTGTAACATGGGGAGTCACGTGATGCCATGCGAGGAGCGGACATGTGATCGGCGAGCTCTGCGCACTTTGCTAGTTTTAATATTATTTGTGTCATTAACCGGTGAGATTCGATACACTCTGATTCTTAAAAAAATTCAAAATCCTCGGGACTCTGGAGATATTAAAAGACACTTACGTGCTCAAGCTGATTCCCCACAGTGGCAGGCCGAAAGCCCCAGACTAAATTCGGACGGTGAACTGAAAGAATGTGACGAAGGTCGTTGCAAACTTGGGGGATCTTGCTGTAATATGTCGATCGATCACTTCCATGGAGACGAAATTCTCTGAGTTGGTTACAAAATTGTCGGACATCGATTATCTGGAGTCATGGGAGAGGGAATTAGCTGCTAATCCGCTAGCAGCCAAGGGAGATTTGGAATGCGTTTTGGAAAAATTGGATGACCTTGAAAATCATAATCGGCGAAACAACGTCCAAATTGTTGGAATTTCTGAGCATGAAGAAGGCCGAGATATGGTGAAATTCCTAGACGGGCTCTTCCCGAGTCTGCTCAACATAACAGGCCATAAGCTGGATATCGAGTGAGCTCACAGAGTCCAGCTTGGAGATCCACGGAGGGAGACAGGCCCCTATCAATTCTGGCCAAGTTTCTGAGATCATCCGTTAAAGATATCGTGTTACACGAGGCAAGGAGTAAAGGAAAGCTCTCTTGGAAGTACCACAGCATTTTCTTGTTCCCAGACTTTGCGAATTCGACGAGAGAAACGTGAATGATTCAGTGAATGCAAGAATCTCTTACATCAACGGAAGATCGCTTTTGCTCTGATGTGTCCGGCCAAACTGAGAATAGATACTAAGAATGGCCGTAAAATATTTACATGCCAACAGCAAGCATTTTCCTACATAAAGACAATGGAGTGAGTAATCCATTTGGTGATTTTCATGTTGCCGCCTAGTGGACCTGTCTCACTGAACATACACTCGAATGTCCGAGGAAACTGAGCGCCTTTTTCGTTTAGTTTTGTGCTGGTTCCGCCTAGCGGCTGGAGTTTGTTTTGTGTAGTACAATTTCTTAAGGACAGCTTGTGGATGAATCTGCTCATTTTGGGTGTTTATGCCTCCTGTTGGCTGGAGTTGATTTTGTGCAATATGTCTAGCAGGACATTGGAGTGAGTTTGACTGCCCAAAGAACTGAACGGCCCGTTTTATTTTATTTATTTTTTTTATTTTTTTGTGCTGGTTCCGCTAGCGGCTGCAGCTTGTTTTGTGGAGGCACACACCTTCGAGACAATTAAGTGGATGAATCTACATGTTTTTTTTTGTGGGTGTTTATTCTGCTTATGGGCTGGAGTTTGTTTTATAGATTATCTTCTGTTGTGTATTTCTGTATTACAATTTTTTGTATAGAAGCACCGGACTTGAGCAAGCCGACGGCAAAGTTGTCGCAGGGGCTCTCATAGGCGTACATGGATTGTCTGAGGGGTGGACGCTGGTTGGCACTGCCGTGCACAGGGTTAATGCACACATTTTTCTTTTTTCTGTTTTTTCTGTTCTGGGGAAAGGACATCTAATATGTCAAAATGTAAAATGTTAATATGAGTGGATTGTCTCTCTACATGTGGAATGTGAATGGGTTAGGGAACCCCATAAAAAGAAGGAAGGTTATTTCTTTTTTAAACGTAAGCAATATTTTATAGTGTTTCTTCAAGAAACGCATCTTTCCCCGCAGGAAGCTGAAAAATTTGGGAAGATATGGGGTGTACATGTTTTCTTTAGTGCTGGCTCAAGTAAGAGCAGGAGAGTCATTACATTGCTGAGTAAACATCTACAATTCAAATGTCTCAAACAGATTAAAGATAAATTAGGAAGAGTCATTGTTGTTTTAGCAGAAATTCAGGGTCAAAGGTTGATTCTGGCTAATATTTACACACCTAACGCTGATGATCAGGGCTTTTTTATGGATCTTGAAAGGATGTTGCAAGCCGCGGGCACCCCTCAGTATATAATATTGGGAGGAGACTTTAATTTATTGATGGATTCATTCCTTGATCATAGTGAAGCAAATGTGCGTAAGCCCCCTACAGCAACATGGACACTTCACAGGATGTGTAAAAATCTTTTGAAGACTTTTGAACCCATCTGGTAGGGACTATACCTTCTTTTCATCAGTCCATAAGATTTATTCTAGAATAGATTTTTTTTTATATCTAAGTCCCTCATTTAATCTGTTGTTGATTGTTCAATTGGAAACATTTTAGTCTCAGATCATGCCCTAGTGTGTTTAGAGGTGTTGCCACATATGGAGAAAAATAAATCATATAGTTGGTGCTTTAATGTATCCCTTTTGCAAAATCCTGAATTCCAACAAATGTTAAAGGCTGAAATCCATATTTATATGGAGACCAACTGGTCCTCAGTATTCTCTGTGGGCATGGCTTGGGAGGCACTTAAGGCGGTTCTTAGGGGTCGGATCATACAGTATGCCTCATTCATCAAAAAATCCAAATCACGAGAACTCGTGGAGTTGAAAGGGAATATTAAAAGTGCCGAGGCAGAGCTGAAGCACCGAATGTCGTCTAATGGCCTCAGAGAATTGACCTGATTGAAATACAGATATAATACTATTTTGTCACGGATGGTGGAGTTTTAGCTATTCAGGGCAAGACAGTCATACTTTGAGTCGGGGGACAAAGCAGGAAAACTTCTGGCTAGATATATAAAGCAGAGAGAGTCTTTTTTTACCATTCCCTCTGTGAAATCTGCTGGTGGTGAAATTTTTACCTCAGCCATTGATATTAATAATGCTTTTAAAGATTTCTATCTTGATCTTTACAGTTCCAAATCTTAGTCTACCGATGAAGATATTAGAAACTTTGTGGAACCATTAGAACTCCCTAAACTGATGACTAAGCAAAAAAATTATCTTGATTCTGAGATAAACTTGGAGGAGCTCAGCGAGGTAATTAAGGCCTTGCCTACAGGCAAGGCTCCGGGGCCAGATGGCTTTTCCACTGAATTTTTTAGATCTTATGCTACAGAACTGGCTCCACTTTTGTTTGAAGTTTATATGGAATCATTGAAGAATGGAAAGCTTCCGTCAACCATGACACAAGCCCGGATCAGTCTGATTCTTAAAAAGGACAAACATCCAAGTGAGTGTACGAGTTACCATCCAATTTCCCTGATCCAGCTAGAAGTAAAAATATTGTCAAAAATTCTGGCTAACCGATTAAGTAAAGTTATGACATCTCTTATACATATAGATCAGGTGGGGTTTATTCGGGGACACAGCTCTTCTGATAACATTAGGCGTTTCATCAATATCATGTGGTCAGTGGCGAATGATCAGACTCCGGTTGCTGCCATCTCACTTGGCGCTGAAAAGGTGTTTGATATGGTAGAATGGGATTATCTTTTTAAGATTTTGGAAATATACAGGTTCGGGAATACTTTTATTGGATGAATTAAGTTACTTTATAGACACCCGGTAGCAGCAGTACAAACAAATGGATTAATTTCAGATTATTTTACTGTGGATAGGGGCACCCGGCAGGGTTGCTCTCTTTCCCCTTTATTGTTCTGTCTTGCCCTGGAACCATTAGCAGCCGCGATAAGAAAGGATGATTTTCCAGGGGTGGTGGTGGAAGGTAGGGCACATAAGCTTTTGCTTTATGCAGATGATATTTTATTATTTGTCTCTGACCCTAATAGATCTATGCCTTGCCTCCACAGAATTATTCATTCCTTTTCTAAGTTCTCAGGATACAGAGTCAATTGGTCTAAATCCGAAGCGTTGGCTCTGACAGCGTACTGCCCAGTAAAGGCTTTCCAGCCAGGCGCCTTCCAGTGGCCTAAACAGAGCATTAAGTATTTAGGCATTTTATTCCCTGAAAATTTGTCTGATTTAGTAAGAGTTAATTTTGACCCCTTAATAAATAGGTTTTCGAGCAATGTGGGCAGGTGGGCTTTATTACATTTATCTTTGATTGGGAAGGTTAATGTTATTAAAATGAATTGTATTCCAAAATTTAACTACTTGTTACAATCTCTCCCTGTAGATGTCCCCCTCTCTTATTTCAGGCAATTTGACAGTATAGCAATGTCCTTCATTTGGAATGGTAAATGTCCCAGATTACATTTTAATAAGTTACATAGGCCGAATGACAAAGGTGGGCTAAGCCTACCCAACATATTGTTTTATTATTATGCATTCGGTCTCAGACATTTGGCTCATTGGTCGCTTCCACCTGAGAGAGCCTCTCCCTGGTTTTGTATTGAACAAGAAGTTCTTGCCCCTATTTTGCCATTACAAAGCCTTTCAATTAAACTAACCGGAGAAGTTAAGTCACACCCCGTTATCTCGCATTTGCACTCGGTATGGACAAAAGTGTCCAGAGTGTTTAATTCGGACATTTATTTAAATGTTGCCTCGAGCTGAACCCTAAATTATATATTGAAAGGTCCCCTTTCTGCTGGTCAGAGTGGATTGTGAGGGGAGTTACTACACTCGGTGACCTATATGAGAGTGGACTGTTGAG
Source organism: Myxocyprinus asiaticus (assembly GCF_019703515.2). Taxonomy (NCBI): domain Eukaryota; kingdom Metazoa; phylum Chordata; class Actinopteri; order Cypriniformes; family Catostomidae; genus Myxocyprinus; species Myxocyprinus asiaticus. The sequence goes on from NC_059346.1 coordinate 28,997,296, forward strand.
ATCTTTTGAAAATTTGGTTCAACACTATAGGTAGTTCTATATGTATTTACAGCTGCGTCACCTGCTCTGTACTATTTTTGGGAGTAGCTCACACACCCCTAAAGCGGCAGATACTCTGGGAGAGGTGATTACTGCTTTTGGAAAAGGTTATGAGGCATCAGTGTATTACTCCCTGTAAATTCAGAGTCTGGGGGATGGAACTTTAACTTTTATCAAGAGATTATGGGAGAAAGATCTAAACTTGGTATTGGAGGAGGAAGTGTGGGCTAAGATTCTAAAAAATGTCAAGTCTGCATCTAGAGATGCAAGGGTGCGCCTTATGCAATTCAAGATATTACATATTCTATTGGACCCCCTCTAGATTGCATAGGCTTGGTCTTAAAGACACACCCACCTGCTGACACAATCCATGTTTTTTGGGGGTGTGTTAAGATCCAATAATTTTGGTTGAAAGTTCAGAGTAGTATGTGTGATGTTTTGGGCACTCAAATTTTACTTTATTTTGGGTGATGGGGCGGTCATAAATTTGGGGGATAATCATATAAGAAATTGGGCTCTGACCAATCTCATGATTGGCAGACAAATTATTTTAAGGGGATGGAAGTCGGATGGAGCACCCTCATTTTCGGAGTGGTGTTTGGAAATGGGGATGGTGGCTGCTGTCGAGCAGGTGGCAAGAAGAAGGCTGGGGTTTTTGGACTTACTTGTTAGGAAATGGGGCAATTATTTGGCATTTTTGGGTGACTCTCGGAGAGGGGATGTGGAGTTTAGTTTAGTTTAGTTTAATTATGTGCACTACCGGTCAAAACTTTTGAAACACTTGACTGAAATGTTTCTCATGATCTTAAAAATCTTTTGATCTAAAGGCATATGCTTAAATGTTTGAAATTAGTTTTGTAGACAAAAAATATTATTGTGCCACCATATTAATTTATTTTATTATAAATTTCATTTAATTTAAAAAAAAAAGTTTTTGAAATTGATGACTTGGACCAAATAATAAAGAAAAGCAGCCAATAAGTGCCCAACATATATGGGAACTCCTTCAATACTGTTTAAAAAGCATCCCAGGGTGATACCTCAAGAAGTTGGTTGAGAAAATGTCAAGTGTACATGTCTTCAAAATCTAGGCAAAGGATGACTACATTGAAGATGCTAAAATATAACACAGTTTTGATTTATTTTGGATTTTGTTTAGTCACAACATAATTCCCATAGTTCCATTTATGTTATTCCATAGTTTTGATGACTTTACTATTATTCTAAAATGTGAAGGAAAAAAATATAATAAAGAAGGAGTAAGTGTTTCAAAACATTTGACTGGTAATGTATGTTTATTTTATTTATTTATTTATTTTATTTTATTTTTTTGTGTATTTTTTTGGTTGTGTGTGTGTGTTATTATGTGGGACCTCAGGAGTGTTCGTTGGGGGTCAGGGGGGTTGGTGAATGGGTAGGGATATTAGTGGGGTTTGAATGTGAAATGTTGATTCGTTGTATATGTGTTGGGTTTTTCTTTGTTGTGTATATATGAATAAATTTTTTTTTAAAAAGGCTTGTAACATGCTGATTAATAAAAATAAATTTAGAAAGAAAAAATGTTATGGTCTAAAGGTACTCTGGAACCATGATAACTTATGTGGCGCCTCATGTCTACTCACATGCGGATAAAAGGGACAATGCATGCAGAGCAGGACAGGGCATAAATTAAGCTTCTTCAGTGCTAGAGAAAAATATTCAAGAATACAGTGCAGAAAGATCAGGTCTGCTATACACAGCACTGTTGTTTTGTCACGCTGCTCACTAGAGACGATGAGAGGACGCAACCGTCGTCATGATGTCTTGCAGAACGCGGTGACTGGCGTAGCGGGGACATAAGCAACTTCATACAGTCTGAGGCAGCGTTTCCACAGATGCGGAATTATGCATGGCACTTGGCTTCCATAGGAAGGAATTGAAAGTGCTTGCTCACCTTTGCTCAACACGCGCCAGTGGAAACGTACCATAAGAAAGCCAAACTGTTTGCGTTTTTAGCACACCTGATCGTCTAAAAGTAGAACACAGACTAAGTATCGAAAATTACTCAAAAGCTTATCATCGATATCGTGGAGTTTTTTTTATCACTGTAAATATCGAGATCGCTTTATCGCCCAGCCCTAGCTGCAACATAGTTTCAAGACAACACATATTATTATGTATGAGATGGTGAAATTGTAAACCAATCAGATACAGACATACAATTATTGGCTAGTTTCCTATCATACGGTTTCTTATGATTTTGTCATCTCCTACTAATTACACTCACTGAGCACTTTATGAGGAACAATATGGTCCTAATAATGTGCCCGACATGGTCTTCTGCTGTTGTAGCCCATCCACCTCAAGGTTCAATGTGCTGTGCATTCTGAGATGCTATTCTGCTCACTACAATTATACAAAGTAGTTATCAGAGTTACCGTAGTCTTTCTGTCAACTCAAATCAGTCTGGCCATTCTCCGTTGACCTCTCTCATCAACAAAGCATTTCTGTCCTATTGAGATGCTGGTGTGGTGCTACCCACTTTCTTTCTCTCTCTCTGTCCTCTTTTGTTTAAGCATTCTCTTTTCAGACACTCTGGTCAGGTCAGACGTGCGGTGAACATTCTGAGGGTGACCCTCTCCTGAGGAGAAGATGCCCTACCACCCTCGTTGTGTTCCAGGAGACCAGAGGAGTAGACACACCCCAGTAGCGCACAACAAATCAATAGACGAGAAAGATTGGTCATGACAGTGCAATTACAGAGGGACAGAGAGAAAACGAACGAGAGAAAGAGAGAGAGAGAGAGAGAGAGAGAGAGGGAAAGAGAGATAGTGTTGATTTGCAGTCTATTGCGAGTTTAGAAAACATACTTTATCCTGTTTTTATCACATTATACGTCTTTAATTTGCCATTGCAGTAAAACTGAAGAGATGTCAAACAACAGCTGGTACTGAAGAGACTCATTTTCACAGTATCCTTTTCTCTTTCTCTCTCATTCTATTTCTCTCTCTTCTCCTTAGTTTGGAGGTGTTAGTCAAATAAATAATTTTGGCTTTCCTTAAACATTTGCTTCTTCCTTATTTTTCCAGATACTTGCTATGTGTCTATCATGCTATTTTAACCTAAAATGTGCTTAATGTTCTAAATTAAAGGAATAGTTCAGACAAAAATAAAACAATTCTTTCATCATTTACTCACCCTCATGTTGCTTCAAACCCATATCTCATCCGTTGAACACAAAAGAAGATATTAGGCAGAATGTTAGTCTCAGTTACCATCCGCTTTCATGGCATCCTTTTCCCAAACCATGAAATTGAATGTTGACTGAGTCTGTCATTCTGTCAAACAATATATATAAAATATGGAATTTGAACAAAATGAGGGTGTGAAAATGATGAAAGAACTTTCATTTTTGGGTGAACTATCAATTTAACATGTTTTATTTGAGTCAAAATATGATTTAATATGACAGTCAACCTGGGAACATTAGGTTACACCAATAAAAGTCATTAAGGTACTTACTGCACAGATTCACTTACTACAGTGTAAAATACTTTTACAAAACTATACAAGACTTACCTTTTTCTTGGGATTTTGAAATCGGGGAATTCCAATTGGTATGTTTCAGATTTATGGTATGCTGATGTTTCAAAGAGAATCTAATTAATCATTAATAAAGCTCCAAATCTATAAATGCATGGAGGGCGATGAGTTTGAAGACGAGTCTGTGTGTACGTGTGAGAAACAGACAGATTCGGTGTTATGAATGAGAGCATCTGTTCAACTGAAATGTAATTACAGAGTGAAACAGACACATATGCTCAAACACAAGATGACAGGCTGAGAAAAGTTCATAACCTCATGCCATCAATGACAGCAGGTAAGAGCCCCAGCATGCACAGCAAACATCAAAATAACAACAACAAAAACAAGAACAACCAGAAAATGACTGACAGTCTGCTCTGGCAAAATAGATATCCTACAGCAAATCATTTCTTACCACAAGAAGTGACTAGTGATCTGTCAATCACACCATCCAGATGGAATAAAGTTTAAATTTAACTCTCTGTTAGTTTAATAAGATGCTGCCATTTAAATAGCCCACAGTCCTAAGGCAGATGCAGAAGCAGTAGCTGGCCAAAGTGACCCCATATGAGTCCAATGACCCATAACATCTAATGTGACCAACATCCTCTGTCACAATTCACATACAGGGACCTGACAATCTTCCCCTCACCAGAATATCCCACTCTTTCACAAACACAATATTTAGAACAATTAAAAACACATACACTGCGTAACGGTCACAGATCACTGCATGTACTGTAAACAGTAAGTGTATGTGAGACTTCTGTTTTCATTATCACATTACATTTGTTTACAAAGAGAATAACATCTAGACAGTCAAAGCCAAAGATGCATCAGAAATGAGGCAGGCGGATCGTGTCAACAGAGCACTCACCGGTCATCATGTGAATTAAATGCAGCAGTCAAACAGCAGACAGGATGGAGAGGAGAGGACAGAACTCTGGAGGTAGGAACAGAGACGAAGTGATCTACTGGCCAGCTCTCTTACAGCTTCATTTTCCCCTTTCAGCTGCTGAGTGCTTCCCGCTCTCTGCTTCTTTCTCGCTCTCTCACACTCATGCTGCTCCCGGTTCTTTTCTGAGAAAGGCGGAGCAGAGAAAAAACTCTCTCTTGTTCTCTCTGTCTCCCTTTCTTTTACTCCCTCTTCCCACCCCATGCTCTTTCTCTCTCTCTCTCTCTACTGCCCTCTTGTGCTCTATCAGTCACTCTATGTCCCTTTTCACTAAAATTATTTTCAGTGTCCTACTTCCTTTCTGTATCTCTTTCTCCCGTGCACTCTTTCTGACGGTGTTTGTGTGTGTTAGCATAATGTATTTTAATGTATTTTTATTTGTATTTTTTATTTGTATTTGTTTTATGATTTACACGGTATTATGTTTGTTTGAAAAAATCAATATATGTGTATTCTTCAAACTTGGGTTAGGGTTTTTCCAGAATTCCCAAACCAAGACCAAAATTTCCAATTGTAACTCCTCTAAGAGCTTTCAAGCTATTGCCACCAAACTCACCACAGACCTTCAAATTGTTCTGACTCAGGACTTTTCAACGATCGATCGATCTGTCTATCGGTCTATCTATCTATCGATCGATGATTGATCGATCACTCGACCCACCCACCCATCCATCCATCTATCTATCTATATGTCTGTCTGTCTGTCTGGCCGTTGGGCCTGGAAAAACTTGAAACTTAAAGCTTTTAAAACTATTTGAAATGGTCAGGAGAGGTTTTTTAAAGCCAGCATCGTTTGTCTTGATAAACTTCACCTATCAAGTTACTGCTCTCATAAATATAACGATGTTGACAATGCCTTGCTGTTTTCTATGTGTACAGCACTGTTAGATCAAGACAAATACCTTCGGGGACAATAAAGTATATATAAATTTCAATTTAATCAATGATTTTAGACACTTTCACAAACAAAAGCACATGTGAATCTCATATTCATGTCTTAGTCGGATGTCTGCCTTTCATCTCGAATCAATACTCACAGATGGCTGTGACAAAGTACACAGCATATAATCCACCAAAGCAAACTTTTCTTATGCTAAATATTGTTGGTAATTTCAGAGTGTCTAAATACCCATCTTCCAGACTTATGCTCAGGAATCAGTATGCAAACTGTCTGAATGTTCACAGCAGGTCTGAACCTGCTCTTAAACAGTGCACCAGGTTTTTCCAATTCTTATTAATTTGAAGAATATAGAACATAAATAATACAATAACACGCAATTAAAATGCAGACTTCATGAAAACAGTCAGGACTGTCCATTCAAACTTAGTAGGCATGTACTCCCTCCGATTTTTGAGTCATGTGGATTTTAAAAGCAACTTCCAAAAATATTTGCATCTTTGAAAAATGAAGTTGCACAATTATTGTCGGTAAAAATGGTGCTTGTCTAAAATACTGTGGAAGAAATCATCCATTCACTAAATCTGTTCAGTCCAATCGAGTTGTTTTAAACTAAAAAATCTGTCATTATTTACTCACCCTCATTCCTCTCAAACTCACATGACTTTGCACTGACGTACACACCAGAAAAACACAACAGCGATTCTGTGCCAATGATCAAGTGATGGAAAAAGGACCTCTAACAAAACAAACCAGATGGGACAAAAATTAAGTACTTTGCATCCTTTGTAAATTGGAATTTTACCACAGAAGGATGTCAAATCTTACCCATCACCTACAAAACAAATATGATATACTGTATGGCACTGATGACGGACCACAGCACAGCATGTTGAAGTTCTCCTGTGGAGGGTCTTTTGACGCTCTGCTCAAAGTTCATATAATTTCAACTATGTACCCATTGCTGCTGAGCTTTCGAAGCATCAGCTAATGATGACAATTCGGATGAAGTATCATTATGTGGGCATTGTCAGTGCTAAAAGCAGAACAAGACACTGGTTGCTTTTGGGATGGCATACTACGATTCTACTCTTACTATTCCTATGATATGACCGATTCAGTCTGCAGCGCTTTTCATGTGGAGTTCAAATCGGTGCTTGACCCTCTGACGTGAATCATGTGAATTCCATTGTTTCCAAAGTGGATAGCCACAGCCTGCTTGCAGATTAATAATGAATATGCAACCTATGGGGACTCAATTAGCCACCTTCCCACTTAGACTTTGGGAAACATTTAATGTTACTTGAATTGGTGCTATTTTAGTGCATTTCTATCTTTATACTGTGGAAGGCTTTGTTTGAAATTTTTTAATAAAGCATTATCGTACATTTTGTTTTGTTTTATTTCCTAAGAAGGAAATAAATGCATTTTGACAGCAAAAGAAGTATATTTTTCGGAGTCAAATTTAAGCAATTTCAAAATCTACAGTAAGCTACATAAAGCCCCATGCCAACAGTGCATTACATGCTTATACAGTTAAAAATTATCAAATCAAATCCCTTTATTGTCACTCAACCATATACACAAGTGCAACAGTGGGTGAAAGTCTTGCGTGCAGTTCCGAGCAACATAGCAGTCATGACAGTGATGAGACATATACAAATTTACAATAAACATCAGATTTACACAACACAATTTACATATATAATATACACATATTTACACACAAAACAATATACAAATAATAATATACAATGTACAGTATACAATGCACACAATATAGAATACACATACACACAACATAGAATACACAGTATACAAAAAATTAGTATATATAAAATATACAGTAGGTTGTATGTGCTGTATTGACATTCAGGCTGTCGGCTGATAGTCAGTTGCCAGTGTGTTGTTAAGAAAGAATATAATTTATGACAGTCCAGTGTAAGATTAATAAAGTGCAGTGCTGATGTATATTGATCGTGAGAGATCAAGAGTTCAAAAGTCTGATTGCTTGAGGGAAGAAGCTGTCATGGAGTTGGCTGGTGCGGGTCCTGATGCTGCGATACCGCCTGCCTGATGGTAGCAGTGAGAGCAGTCCATGGCTCGGGTGGCTGGAGTCTCTGATGATCCTCTGAGCTTTTTTCACACACCGCCTGGTATATATGTCCTGGAGGGAGGGAAGCTCACCTCTGATGATGTGTCTGGCAGTTCGCACCACCCTTTGCAGGGCTTTGCGGTTGAGGGCAGTGCTGTTGCCGTACCAGGCAGTGATGCAGCCAGTCAGGATGTGTGAGGATGTGGTGGTTCATTCCAAACTTCCTCAGCCGTCTCAGGAAGAAGAGGCACTGGTGAGTCTTCTTCACAATGGCCTCAGAGTGGACGGACCATGTGAGTTCCTCAGTGATGTGGACAGCAAGGAACTTGAAGCTGCTGACTCTCTCCACCAGTGCTCCATTCATTGTGATGGGGTTGTGTTCTCTGTCTTTTCTCCTGAAGTCCACCACAAGCTCCTTGGTCTTGCTGACGTTGAGGGAGAGGTTGTGCTCCTAACACCAGCGTGTCAGAGTGTGCACCTCCTCTCTGTAGGCTGTTTCATCATTGTCAGTGATCAGACCTACCACCGTCATATCATCAGCAAACTTAATGATGGCATTGGAGCTGTGTGTTGCCACACAGTCATGTGTGTACAGGGAATACAGGAGTGGGCTGAGAACACAGCCCTGCGGGGCTCCGGTGTTGAGGGTCAGTGATGATGAGATGTTGCTGCCCATTCTAACCACCTGGCGTCTGCTTGACAGGAAGTCCAGGATCCAGCTGCACAGCGAGCTATTTAAGCCCAGAGCCCGGAGTTTCTCATCATGCTTGGAGGGCACTATAGTGTTGATTGCTGAGCTGTAGTCTACAAACAGCATTCTCACATATGTGTCCCTTTTTTCCAGGTGGGAGAGAGCAGTGTGTATTGTAGATGCAATGGCATCATCAGTGGAGCGGTTGTTGTGGTATGCACACTGCAGTGAGTCCATTGAGGCGGGCAGCACAGAGCAGATGTAATCTCTGAGTAGTCTCTCAAAGCATTTGCTGATGATGGGGGTCTGTGTCGGCTTGTGGCGGGATGTACACAGCTGTGATAATGACCGCTGTGAATTCCCTCGGTAGCCAGAATGGTTGACACAGAAGCATGAGAAATTCCAGATCAGGAGAGCAGAAAGACTTGATAGAATGTACGTTCTTCTGATCACACCAGGATTTTTTGATCATTAAACATACACCACCACCTCTGCTTTTACCTGAGAGGTCTTTCACTCTATCCGCTCGGTGCACGGAGAACCCAATGGGTTCGATGGCTGAGTCTGGAATCTCCGCAGACATCCAAGTTTCCAAGCAGATAATCCCTCGTCTCTCGTTGGAAAGAGATCCGCGCTCTCAGCTCGCAGAGCTTGTTGTCCAGGGACTGAACATTTGCCAGTAGAATAGCGGGGGTTGATTTGCGTGACGTCTTAGTCTGATGAGAATGCCGGCTCTCCTTCCCCTTTTCCACGGCCGGGCTGCCCAGACAAAGGGCTCCGCTGTCATGTTTGTAAACAGCGGGTCGGCATTGAGGTATTTAAAGTCCAGTTTTCGGTGTGCTATTGCAGAACCAATGTCCAAAAGTGTTTGTCTATCGTAGACAATAAGGCAGACAACATCCAAGACAAAAAACATAAGAACTGTAGACAAAACAAACAAAAAACTGCAACATTGGGTCGGAGCTCACAATGCAGCAGCCATACTCGGCGCCATCTTGAGTGCACTTTTTGTAATGAGGCATCACAATTATGTAATGAGTTGGGGTATTGCTTGCACTTCTAATAAAGAATGCACAGATTTTCTAGTCCAAATAGACCCAGTGGACAACTTAGAGGCCTTATTAAAATCACTCATCACAAAAAACACATATCGACTTTGACAGTTTGATTAAAAGTGGCTCTAGCTCAATCTTTAAACTTTATCCTCAGGAATTAGTTCCTCTTTTATCAAATTAAATTTACTAAGCAATAAAGCAATGCTGAGATGTTTTTCCCGATATGACAGTTACCTTGACAACATCACCTCTCTCTTGCTCGGGAGGGAGAGAAAGGAGAGATGTGTTATAGAACAATAAAATGAGAGGAGGTAAAATTGACACAAATGTTCAAATGCTTTTAATTTAGATTTGACCCTGTAAAGACATTAGATTCTATGAGGTACCTGAAAGCATAATACATTTTGCTCCTATTTTGTTTACTTGTCTATTTGTGACCACTGTCAGTTAACTTTATGCTTCCCACCATGCACAAACTCACACTCTTCTATCTGTAAAATGTGCATTTATAATTCATATTACTTTCAAGGTAACATATTATGTAAAATATGATTTATTTTGTTCTTCAGAAATACAGGAGGTTGATACACAGTACCTTGTAGACATACTGTACTTTAACTTTCACAATGCAAAGATCCATTCCCAGTCCATCCTCCACAGATCATTTATGAAAACTAAGCTGCAATTACAAAGCATTTATAGCCATACAAAGAAATCATCATGGTGATGACATCCTAACCATTTACATTTGGCCTATTCAGTATTCAGCATCTTGGAGGTTATCTTATCATAACATTTAAATGTCATTTACAAATAGAATTATTTTACAACAGCAAAACAGCATTTTTCATTCTATGGGTCGAAACTCATTAAAAACTCAATTATGACTATTTTTGGTGCAGCTTTGGCTAATATCATAAGCCGACTTCAGGGACAAAAATAAAATGCTAAAAAATTGTAGAATACAGCCCCTTGATAGACATTTTTGAAAAACGTCTATTGTTTCTCACTGATTTAATTTGAAATCTCAGTTTACAGTTTACTCTGACTGATAATCCCCTCCTCCAGAGCAGCCTGGTTTCTTAGTAAATGGTTCAGCTTGTGGCTGGTATCATGTTTCCTAAGTCTCTAAGTGCCATCTGTGCCAGGAAGACAGACAAACAGCACAAACTAAACCTCTGAGTACATAGTGGATGAACATTAGAGAGAAGAAGATGGAAAGAAAGAGACAAAGAAAGGGATGGAAGGTGTTGTGCATCAAAAAAATAGTGAGATCAGACTGAAGCTAATAAACCTACTGTAAATGTCATCTACATATTGGCATTCTACAAAACTGGTGCAGAGAAAAATGTGTGTGTACTACACACACTCTCATGCAAGCAAAAAGAGAAACACATATACTGTATGCCCACTCTTACACACAAAAATAAACACTAAGTATCATTTTACACACACACACACACACACACACACACACACACACACACACATACAAACACTGATCACATATCCACATCTGCAAATCCATTGCTTTTAAAAGCAGAGTTGTTCTCTATTAAGAGTTCTTTATTCTTTCTAATAGAAGTCACATTCAGACCGTCTGGTAACACAAAATGCAGAGTCATTTTCAGACATTTGAACATAATAATGCAGAAGAGATAGATGGAGGGGGGGGGTTGGGGGATAGAGCGAAAACCTCAAGTGCACATCAAAACAGCTCCACTCACATCAGCCGGGGCATCGGACACAGAATTTCAACAAAAATCCATTTGGCACCACAGAAGTCCAGAGTACTCATCCCTCTATCTGTACAAATACAGCCATTCGTAGTCAATGCTCTAGTCAAACAAGCAAGCACAGACAATTACTACACTTAATCCAATTAAATGAGATGCTTTTGGAATTAGCAGCATCCACACATATAATCTAATTTGGGTAAAGAATAGATAAGCAGCTCAGGCCGTAGGTTTAGGTTAGTAGTCAATGTTAATGCGGCAGATGTAAGGTAAAATAAGCTAATGGCTAAAGTTAAACTGGGGAAATGCTGCCAGCTAATGCCCAGATTAGTGAGGGAAATGCCAAATCTTACACAGAGCGCAAATAAAGTACAAACTGGGGCTGTTTAAGGGCCAAAATTATAAATAGAAAGAAGTAAGTGACTCCTGGATTTCTTTCACTAAATTTGTGCTTTTTGTGATTAGAGGAATACTGGTCCCAACTGGAAAATCCTGATAAAACCTGTTGTTTTTTCATGATTTCGAGCTGGTCCAATTTGGTCGTTGGTGGGGCTAAGGTCCGCCTGAGCTGATTAGAGGTTAACTATGTTCCAAAACACTGTTTTAACATGTTGACCAGCTTAAACAGTAAAGCTAGTGCATCCCACAGAGTAATAAACTTCATAATAATAATATGATGAATAAGTTGATTATGTTGAACAGTGGAGCTCTTTCTTAAAAAGACTGATACATACTGATACATGATGGATTTATTTTTCCATCTGCTTTTCTGTCCATAGTGCTTCTCACACTAGGCCAGGAGTTTTAGACCTTTAATGAAATCAGAACATCCAAATACAACCAACACACAACAATGTTCCCAGTATTTTTTTATTATTATTATTAATTATATTTTTCAGAATTGAGCAAATCACTTTGAACACAAGTTGTGTGTGACAAAATGGCATTTTAAATTGGCAGTATTCCTGTGGTTAAGATTCATTATGGTATTGCAAGACTCTTATCAGTCCTTTGACAAGCCCTTTGCAGATCTGTGGCAGAACCCTACCAGAGCAGCATCCAAAAACCACACACGAGCAACAATAATAACATTTAGAAAGCATTACAATGTAATGCATGTGTTAATATGTACACTGTGTGGCCAAAGGTTTGTGGACACCATATGTGCCTGATTAAAATTTAATTTCAAAACCATAGGCATCAAAACCTCCTTTGCTGCAATAACAGCTTCCACTGTTCCACTGATTTTTGGACACAAGAGCATCATTAGCCACTTTTCCACTATTGGGCCAGTGCGACCCAGAGCCATCAACTGGTCAGCCTGGGCCAATAGCCTCGGAACCTCGAGCCCCAAGACCAGAATCGATCTGCCTTCCCCATTAGGCCCTGCCCATTTCACAAACAAGAGGGAAACTCAAGCTGAGGTATCAGACTCTGGAGACTAGCTAGCCTTCGAAATGAACAGGGATTTGTAATGTGCACGCAAATCTGAATCTGTACCGTTGTGCGCTGGATACACAATTTGGCAAGTTCAGCAAAATATACTTAATTACATCTTCGTTCGGCAGATGCCATGTGGATCTGACGTTGCACATTTTCATCAGCCCAAATATTCAAAAGAGCCCTGATTTAGTCTACTGACCAGTACTGATGATTCTCCATTCTCCATTGATCTATTTTGGTTAGCTGGAAATGAAAGATTTGGAAATGAGTATCTTGGTGCTGAAAACTCTGACCTGTCTCACCGAAACTCGGCCTTTGACATTGACCCTGCCTCAATCCCACTTGGCCTTTTTTGGCCCAAGGGTAATCGGCGGGCCAAAGACTATTGGCCTTTGGCCCCAGGGAAGCCACAATGAAGCCCCAGAAGTGACAGTGGGAAGGCAACTGGACCTGACACGCACTAGCATGCCCTCATTTGACCTGATAGTGGAAGCACAGCTAGTAAGGTTAGGACCTGATGTTGGGTGTTGGGGCCTGGCTAACACTTGGCATTGCAATTCAGATTCAGGTCTGGGCTTTGTGCAGGCCAGTCAAGTTCTAACACACAAGACACAGTAAACCATTTCTTTATGGACCTGGCTTTGTGCACAGAGGCATTGTCATGCTGGAATAGAAAAGGCTCTCAAAGTTGGAAGCACACAATACCCGAGAATGCTATTGTATGGAGTAGAATTATGATTTGTCTTCACTGGAACGAATGGAGCAACCAAACTCGTTAATTAGAATGGGGTGTCAACATACTTTTGGCCATATATTGTGTATTTATCTATCCAGAGGTGCTAAGAACATCTCTGTCAGACTGGTTACATTCTCAATACTATTGAAACATCCAATATGTGCTGGAGCCAGTGTTTCTGAGTCAAATGCAGGCAAATATTTGTTTACTTTGAGGGCAAATAGAATAATTTCTCACACCAATCTTGGCCACATAAATCAATGCTGCAGAAATTCATGCCCCCTTCAGACTTTCACTCTGACTTTCAGACAAACACTCATCTTTCCTCTCATCTCACAATACCTCAACTTTTTAATTTCAAAAAAGTTAATTTTTACTTTAATTGTTCATTTTAATTAACAATTTAATTTCAATTTTAAAATCAAACAAAATAAATAGGAAGAAACATGTCAATATATCTCTAGTTTTACCACAACAACTGTCACTTTTCTGCAAATTGCACATCACGGTAAGAGTATCAATTTGTGGTTAAACAAAATCCTTGCAAAACTTTTGGAAGCAGAAATTTGCATAAAAATGAGGAGAAGCTGAAGAGCAGAGCACAGCTGCAGTCTGTTTAAAGTGAGGGTTATTTATGGGATAAGGGAAGGAGAAGGATGCATGAAAGAGCATCTCAGAAAAAGAGGCAGATGACAGATTGGACTGCAAAGCTCTGTCGCTTTTCACTGACAAGAAAGGCATGTCAAAAGTGACCTCAATAACCAGTCTGCCAAACAGACACACACTTTCACACAGTAATTGTCGACTGTGTGACAAATTATGCAGTACGGACACAAGGAAATGCAAAATCACAAATTTATACATAGAGTTATATTATAAAAACATGCCAATGGAATGCAAACACATCTATACAGAGACACCTCCCTATTCAGTCTATAAAGTTTATAAACTACTAGGTCAAAACAAGGTTTTTTTTTTTTTTTTTTTTTTCACTTTTGGCTACAGTAACAATTGAAAACATGAAATCTGAAGTCAGCATAGTTACAATTCTCATTAGCAGGGCTTAACAGAATGGCCGCTGGTCATTTTTTGTTGGTAAAGAAAACCTAAATTTGATGTGTGGATTTTAATTTTAAATTTAATTTAATTTTTTTATTTTTTTATTTTTTATTACAAAATTTTAAATGCAGAGTCAATTATAAGAAAGCCATTTGTAGGTTGATTTCACCCAAAAGTTTAATACTGTGGCATTGTCAAACATTCCTCTGTTTGTTTGAGTGGCCCATCAAGCCTGACATAGCAACATTGGCTCAACCAACGATATTAGTTTAGGGTGGGACTATATGTTTATACAACCAATGGAGGATTGGGGGAGTTTTCTGGAATCAGTTTGAAAACCGTGATTATTTTTGCTATTTTATTTGGTGGTGCTAGTCACATAATACACTTCAGCTTTAAGATTTAAAGGTGCCTACCACCCCTGGAGTCACGAGTTCGAATCCAAGGCATGCTGAGTGACTCCAACCAGATCTCCTAAGCAACCAAATTGGCCCGGTTGCTAGGGAGGGAAGAGTCACAAGAGTAACCTCCTCGTGGTTGCTATAATGTGTGGTTCTCGCTCTCAGTGGGGCGCGTGGTGAGTTGTGAATGGATGCCACGGAGAACATTGTGAAGCCTCCACACGCGCTATGCCTCCGAGGTAACGCGCTCAACAAGCCACATGATAAGATGCGCGGATTGAAGTCTCAGACGCAACTGAGATACGTCCTCCGCCACCCGGATTGAGGCGAGTCACTACGCCACCACGAGGACTTAGAGCGCATTGGGAATTGGGCATTCCACATTGGGGAGAAAAGGGGAGAAAAAAAAAACATTTAAAGGTGCACTCAGTCATTTGTCTTTGTGTAACATTGGACTTACACTGACACCTTTAAATGTCACTGACACAACATTGGACTCAAGATGGCGCCGAGTATGGCTGCTGCGTTGCGAGCTCCGACACAACATGGAAGTGTTTTGTTTGTTTTGTTCACAATTCTTATGTTTTTTGTCTTGGATGTTGTCTGCCTTATTGTCTACGACAGACAAACACTTTTGGACATTGGATCAGCAATTTCACACCGTAAACCGGACTTCAAATTCCTCAATGCTGACCCACTGTTTACAAACATGCAAGCGGAGCCCTTTGTCTGGGCAGTCCGGACGTGGAAACGCAGGAGGAAAAGGGGAAACAGAGCCGGCGTTCTCATCAGAGTAAGACGCCGCGCAAATCGACCCCTGCTACCCAGTATTCTACTGGCAAATGTTCAGTCTCTGGATAACAAGCTCTGCGAGCTGAAAGCGCGGATCTCTTTCCAACGAGAGACGAGGGACTGCTGCATTATCTGTCTAACAGAAACTTGGATGTCTGAGGAGATTCCAGACTCAGCCATTGAACCCACGGGGTTCTCCTTGCACCGAGCGGACAGAGCGAAAGACCTCTCAGGTAAAAGCAGAGGTGGTGGTGTATGTTTTATGATCAACAAATACTGGTGTGATCAGAGGAACGTGCATTCTATCAAGTCTTTGTGCTCTCCTGATCTGGAATTTCTCATGCTTCTGTGTCGACCATTCTGGCTACCGAGGGAATTCACAGCGGTCATTATCACAGCTGTGTACATCCCCCCACAAGCCGACACAGACCGGGCACTCAAGGAACTGTATGGGAGTATAAGTGAGCAGGAAACCGCGCACCCTGAGGCCGCGTTCATTGTGACCGGGGACTTTAATAAAGCCAGTTTCAAATCAGTCGCACTAAAATACCACCAGCACATTAGTTTCAACACACGAGGGGACCGGATTTTGGACCATTGCTACTCTCCCTTCCGGGATGGCTACAAATCCCTCCCCCGCCCACCATTTGGCAAATCGGACCACTCTTCCATTCTGCTTCTGCCCGCTTACAGGCAGAAACTGAAACAGGAAGCACCCATCCTCAGAACGATCCAGTGCTGGTCAGACCAATCAGACACTACGCTACAGGACTGTTTTGATCACACGGACTGGGAGATGTTCCGGTCCGCCTCTACTGATGACATCGAGCTTTACGCTGATAGCGTAATGTGTTTCATCAAAAAGTGCGTGGAGGACGTTGTTCCGACCAGAACAACACGGATCTATCCGAACCAGAAGCCATGGATAAATAGCGATGTTCGCGCAGCACTTAATGTGTGCAGTGGCGATTTTAGGGGGTGGCCTGTGGTGGCCTGGGCCACCCCTGAAATCTCATTGGCCACTCTGTGGCCACCCCAGAACTGATTGGTAGTTCATCATGTTCATCAACACAAGAATGAAGAACCAATAGAAACACCTGTCAATCAAAGATGACATCTCAGGTCATTTGTTGATTTAGAGCCACACTGACCCAGGGTCAGTTTTATATTTCTGACCATTATAGTAGTGGGGGGACTGAAGCTGTGTGAGCTGATCTTTGATCAGTGGGGGAGGGGCAGGCCGCGGGTGGCCAGGCAGGTGCTGCAGGTCGCGGGCAGCGGGCGCCAGGTCTGGAGTATAATGGTCAGTCAGAAGCACGAAGCTGACACGAGCTAGTGTCTACCTCCAACTTCCAATGAGTTGACGACGTCGATTTGTGGTCAAAAAGAAAGCTGTTATTTGAGAGGTATGTTCATCTAATCTAACGTTTAATTTATCCCGAATTTCCATGTGAATGTGAAAACATTTTTTCATTGTTACAGTAGCTAGGTTAAAGAGTAAGCTAGACCCTACACCACATTCAAAATGTTATCTTTATATTGACATGAAATATTAAATGCCATGTTTTCTGATTTAATGACGGAGGTGTGTAAAGCGTTTTACAGATGTATATGTTCAATAGCTGAAGTTATATATATGGCTAACCTGTATGTTTGTGCTGTGACTGTACTTTAAGTCTTTACATGAGTTATTTATGAGCTCTTTATGTGTATTACTGGTCAGTCAGACCAATAAAATCTTCAAAGTTTTTATACCTTATTTGACATTATAAATATGCAGTGGCAGGGCAAATTGCACTTAAATGATGCAAATGATTTAACTAACTATTTTATTTGGTAATATTCAAAGTAATTGAAGCTATCAGAACATGTGGAAAATAAACCTGTGTAGACACTGTAAGTTTTGTTTTTTACTGTATTCAGAGCTCAATCTGCAATTTTGGGGTTTCCAGACAGACACCTATAAGCCCTCGTAGCCAATTTCACACACTGATTTGTACCTAGTTTAACAATATTTCTGCTGGACAGTGCAGTTATAGCTAATAAATGAATGAATAATTGATTGAATGATTGATTGTATTGCGCCTCAATCAGTTATCACCTGTACTTGTATCTTTATATGATTATACACTATACCTAATGTTATATGCAGATTCATTTTTTACAATGAGAATAGCTCTTAAAAACGTGTAACTGACTTTTCCTAAACAATTACTGATTTAAAAATGGATGTTATGTTAAAATAACCAGAGATTCCCAGAAACTGTAATAGGTTGAAATAGAACAGGAATAGAAAACTGTCAAATGTCAAAACAACAGTCTGATATTGAATACAAACAATTCAGTGAATGCTAACATGAGTTTAAGAATTCATTTATTCTATATGTGTAGATGTTGAAGCAAAGCAATGCGATATTTACACATTTTGATCATGTGCCATTCACAAAGGTTCTCCCGGTATCGCCACCCCACACTAGGTCTGCGCCCCATCTTGGCCACCCCAGTAAAAATGTCCTGGGTACACCACTGAATGTGTGGACCTCCGCTTTCAATTCCGGGAACGCGGAGGAGCATAAACAAGCCAGTTATGCCCTCCGAACAGAACAGCAAAACGCCAGTACAGGAACAAGATTGAAGGACAGTTTAACACCACCAACTCTAGAAGCATGTGGCAGGGAATAAACATCATCACGGACTTTAAAGGGAATAAAAACTCCGCCATGAACACCGCTGCCTCTCTCCCGGATGAGCTAAATACATTTTATGCTCGTTTTGAGGGAAATAACACCACCCTCGCGGAGAAAGCTCTCGCGGCTGAAGCTACAGAGGTTAGTTCACTCTCCGTCTCTGTAGTGGATGTAACCCGATGCTTCCGACGGGTGAATATCCGCAAAGCCGCGGGCCCAGACGGCATTCCTGGCCGTATCATCAGAGCGTGCGCGAACCAGCTGGCTGGTGTTTTTACAGACATTTTCAACCTTTCCCTCTCTTTGTCTGTAGTCCCCACATGCTTTAAAACATCCACCATTGTGCCTGTTCCAAAGCAATCAAAAATAACTTGCTTAAATGACTGGTGTCCTGTTGCTCTGACCCCCATCATCAGCAAATGCTTTGAGAGACTAATCAGAGATTACATCTGCTCTGTGCTGCCTCTCTCTCTAGACCATTGCAGTTTGCTTACCGTAACAACCGCTCCACTGATGATGCCATTGCATCTACAATACACACTGCTCTCTCCCACCTGGAAATAAGAACACTTATGTGAGAATGCTGTTTGTAGACTACAGCTCAGCATTCAACACCATAGTGCCCTCCAAGCTAGATGAGAAACTCCGGGCTCTGGGCTTAAACAGCTCGCTGTGCAGCTGGATCCTGGACTTCCTGTCAAGCAGACGCCAGATGGTTAGAATAGGCAGCAACATCTCCTCATCACTGACCCTCAATACTGGAGCCCCACAGGGCTGTGTTCTCAGCCCACTCTTGTATTCCTTGTACACACATGACTGTGTGGCAACACATAGCTCCAATGCCATCATTAAGTTTGCTGATGACACGACGGTGGTAGGTCTGATCACTGACAATGATGAAACAGCCTACAGAGAGGAGGTGCACACTCTGACACACTGGTGTCAGGAGCACAACCTCTCCCTCAACGTCAGTAAGACAAAGGAGCTTGTGGTGGACTTCAGAAGAAAAGACAGAGAACACAACCCCATCACCATCAATGGAGCACCAGTGGAGAGAGTCAGCAGCTTCAAGTTCCTGGGTGTCCACATCACTGAGGAACTCACATGGTCCATCCACACTGAAGTCGTTGTGAAGAAGGCTCATCAGCGCCTCTTCTTCCTGAGACGGCTGAGGAAGTTTGGAATGAACCACCACATCCTCACACGGTTCTACACCTGCACTGTAGAGAGCATCCTGACTGGCTGCATCTCCGCCTGGTGCGGCAATTGCACAGCCCACAACCGCAAAGCACTGCAAAGGGTGGTGTGAACTGCCAGACACATCATCGGAGGTGAGCTTCCCTCCCTCCAGGACATATATACCAGGCGGTGTGTGAAGAAAGCTCGGAAGATCATCAGAAACTCCAGCCACCCGAGCCATGGGCTGTTCTCACTGCTACCATCAGGCAGGCGGTATCGCAGCATCAGGACCCGCACCAGCCGACTCCATGATAGCTTCTTCCCCCAAGCAATCAGACTTTTGAACTCTTGATCTCCCACGATCAAAATACATCAGTAAAATACACTTTATTAATCTTACTCTTATATCTCGTAGGTCTACGACACCGGACTGTCATAAATTATTATATTATTATATCATATTCTCTCTTAACAACTTACTTGTTGTTAACTTGGGGCAGTGGTGGCTCAGCAGTTAAGGCTCTGGGTTACTGATCAGAAGGTCAGGGGTTCAAGCCCCAGCACCACCAAGATGCCACTGTTGGGCCCTTGAGCAAGGCCCTTGACCCTAACCACTCCAGGGGTGCTGTATCATGGCTGACCCCAGCTTAGCTGGGATATGTGAAAAAAATAAATAAATTTCACTGTATATGTGTGATAAATAAATAGAATTAATTACTATCAACCAACAGCCTGAATGTCAGTACAATACAACCTACTGTACATTCTATATATACTTTTTATTTTTATTTAATATTGTGTGTATTGTATACTGTAAAGTGTATGTTATTATTTGTATATTGTTGTGTGTAATTATGTGTATATTAGATTTTAAATTGTGCTGTGTTAATTTGATGTTATTGTAAATTGGTATATGTCTCATCACTGTCACGACTGTTGATTTCACACACCATTGCACTTGTGTATATGGCTGTGTGACAATAAAAGTGATTTGATTTGATTTGATTTGACACCTAGCGGCTTGGATACAGCATAATTTAAAATCGATAGTTTTTAGTTTCAGATGCCATTGTAGATATGTAGTATTCATAATAAGCCATGATTACTTTAATCAGTGAGTGAAAGTGTCAAATAACAGGACAATTTCTGAGATTAAGAGAGTAGTATTCGCCTGGTCATGTGATTCTAACATGCGGAACCTCTCCATGTACTGTAGAATAAACAGCTTTTATAAGGTTACTGATATGACTGGAGTCTTCATTTTAATGTGAGTGGTCATGATTTCCTATATATATTGCAAAATTACAATCATGTTTTTAGGAGTTAAACTTTTTTAATGAGGAAAAAATAAAAAGAGTGCACTTTTAATGAAACAATGTTGGCAGGGCAATAAAAAAAATAATAAAAAAACAACAACAACAAAAAAAGAAATCCTTACTGTAAAGACCTGCGCAGTGGTTAAATAAAGGCTTGAGTAAATTAACTGTTGTTTACCTGTCGTTGTCTACAGGTCTGAAGCCTGGAAGGATGTGTCTGAAACTGCTGTTCCTGTCCAGTTTAGGCTGACTCTTAGTGCGCTTTATAGAGCCCTTTAACCTGCGACTCAAAAACCCCTAATGTGAGAATGAAAGAGAGAGACATCAGAATAATTACAGGCAAACGAAAATTAATTTCCTCTGTTACTCATTTCATATTGATCTTTCACCACCATCTAATACATTCATTCACTTGGTAACTCTCCCACTTTATTCACCCTATTTCTGTTAAAGCACCTGTCACATTTTGCGGCTCAAGACTCAACTTCCTTTAGGCAGCAGTTACCATGGAGACAGCAGGTTGGCATCAAGGGCATGGGGAAAGGGAGGCATAAAGTGAGAAAGAGAAAAAAGAAAGAGAGAAAGACAAGGGGAAAGAGAGGTACCATAAGACAAGGATTTGAGAGTCAAGGACAAAGTATGATTCTTACTGTGAAGCTAGTATAGTAGAGCGAGAATATGAAAGAATATAAAAGAATGTGTGAGTGAGAGAGAGAAGGTGAGGAAGGAGTTTTGAGTGCAAAACAGAGGTGAGATAGCAGATAGCATAGATAGCATCAGGCACTAGCACAAGTGTTAGTAAACAAACAGAAAGTAGACCTACCAATTAACACATCTGCATATTCTACATAATTAAAGCCCCCTACTGATTACTTTTCACAATATATGCAAATCATCACACACACAGACATCTCTTAATCACAGAGCAATCAGTCAGAGTGTTTCAGCGTACCGAGAAGGACCGATAGAGACAATGATAAGAAGACATCAGAATAATAAACAATCCCACCGTTTAAACATAACACAAATTGTGAAAATACTGCAGGAGATCTGAAAAAATAAACTATGGAGGGTCAATTGTTCAGTCATGGTATGCAATGTTAAGCCATGTTAATAAGCAACTATCGAACAAGTCTGTCAAACAGGTCATGGATGACAACACTTATCCAA
Organism: Myxocyprinus asiaticus; assembly: GCF_019703515.2. Classification (NCBI taxonomy): domain Eukaryota; kingdom Metazoa; phylum Chordata; class Actinopteri; order Cypriniformes; family Catostomidae; genus Myxocyprinus; species Myxocyprinus asiaticus. Next base: position 29,019,112 of record NC_059346.1, read on the forward strand.
AGCGACTTAAAATGTATTCATGGTATTCATTCAATCAGCATGCATTTTCACTGGAAATCGAACCCATGACCTTGGTGGGTTGATATTGCCAGAAACATGCTCTACCTGTTGAGCTACTGGGAGACAAAAACAGTACAGAACTATCCCTTGTTCTTGTCCTTTTCCCACACATGGGACAAAATCACTAATCAATTGCGGCATTTTGTGCATGGAATTTCACCATTAAAACGTATTCTTATTCACTAACCCCTCGCAATCTAGTTTAAGCAGGCATAAGCAGCGCTGAAATAGCGCTGTGTCTTCAGTATTTAAATAAGTCATTACCATTCCTTTCTGCGCAAACACGCCTCTAAGTTAGGCTCATTATAGATTGTGCTTTATTCACAAAACTCTTTGCAATATGCTCTACGCAATAAAAATCACTCTACCACCAGAGAAAAGCACAATGTTTACTGACATTTTCCGTAAATAATTACAGATTTTTTCTGTCTTTTTCATTATAAGAAAATATACCTGTAAAATACAGAAAAACCAAGTTTTTCAATAAATCTGCTGTAAAAGTACAGTCAAAGTCTGTAACTTTAAATTATAACCTACCAATGTAACCTATCCACCGTTTTACAACACGACTGTAAAAAAATTATTACGGTTTTGAGTGTTAATTTAGTAGATATCAATGTAAAAACACTGACCAATAAATTGTTTTTTTTTTTTTACATTTTTCCTGCTCTGTGCGCATTTATTTAAAAACACAGATTTTTTGTTTTTTACGCATGTTTGCTGTAAATTTTAAGTAATAAACACATTATAAAACCTAATGAAAATCAATTTTACAGAACTGTTCTATAAAATTACTTCCAATACAGTGTAATAAAAAAATACGACAACTGCAACTTAACAGTAATTTTCCATTTTCTAACATTAAATGCATGGTAAATTTATTTAAGTTCCACATCAACAAAGACATTGCATTTAACCAAAAACAGCAGCTTAACATCTGCATTTGACCAAACCTGGACTTATGGTATAAAAATATATTTGGACAGGGATATTTTAATTTCTACACTCTATCATACACACACAGAAACACCCACCGGGAATAAAATAATAAAGGATATTTTGATTCAAATAATTTAATAATGTCAAACTGTTAAAGCTAAGGTGTGCAATCTTTTCCAGAAACATTTTTTGTTATACTGGTTGAAAGTCTCTTCACATCCTGATAGCAATCAACAATTTAAGTGGTCTAAATGTAAAAAAATAAATAATATATATATATATATATATATATATATATATATATATATATATACACACACATGTATCTTCTGTGGAAGGGACAGATCTAAAAAAATGATCGACCAATCATTGCATTCGGTCCGAATGTAAGGATAGGATGTCCTTCCTGTCTGTCAATCTATATTTGCACACCGCCACGCAACTTGTTCGCACAGACAATCACACGTCGTCAGCGCGGGTTCCTTGACGCTGTGCAGAGCGAGCGCGAGAATGGAAGGCGAACCACCAGTAAAAACAAAAAAAGAAAGACAGTGTTAGAAACTTCTACAATGGAAAAATGTCTGGATCAAGAGCGTACTAAAAGCAGAATTAATATTGGCGTTGCTTTTCCATGCTGGAGGCAACTGCGGGATTCAAAGGGTCTGAAAAATTACGCCATGGTTGCTGTTTTTCTTTTGGACAGGTAATTACATGGTTTGATTTGTTTTTTATATATTTAGTTAATGTAATTAAGTATTTAGTTCATGTAGTTTGTATACATTTACAAATTATCTCAACACTAACAGCAGCTCCGGTGTAAAATGAAACTTGTTTTTTTACATGAGGTAATCTGAAACCGTTGCGATCGATTCCGCCAACAAGTCTCTCCTCCTGGCGCTTAGACTCTGATCTGTGTGTGTGTTCATGTGTGATAGAGGAAACGTGGCTTTGGAGACACCTTTGAAGCGAGGGCGGGCTCTATGCTTTCAAAGCTATCTTGCTAACTTCTAGCCTCTCTGAATTACACACCATAGCTTTAAGTAATTCATTACCCCTCTCTTTAAAAATGTAGTAAATTGTAATATCATCTTATATTTGGCAGAATACAACTTTATTGTAAACCACAGAAAATGAGGTCAGCAAACAGTTCTGTGTTGTGATTGGACAAAATCGTCGTTGCCGGAACTGTTCAGCCAATGAATGCCCGAGAATCAGCTGTTTGAATCTGAGCGCCAGTAACCAGTAACCATGACGTTCCCTATCTGTCACTCACTCGACGTTGGTGTCGATGTAGTGACAATAGGGGTCCCTATACAAAACGCCAAAAGGCTGAATGGTGTTACGTGAACTGGAGGTGTGTGGTGGGCAGACTTGCTGTGTGCCTCATAGCCAGCACACCAGGTTGACACGTAACCTCCCCCAACACAGTTATGAGTGTCGAACGGCCCTTTTTGGGGACAAGTCAACTACCCAAAGATAGAGACAGGCTTAACCCAGTCATGGCCTCTTTTCCCCTTCTCTTTTTCCACTCCCTAAAAAAGAAGGGGGGTTATCCGACTGGGCTGCCAGGTCTAGTCGGGGGGTGTCCCTCCCAAGGGGAAGACACCACGGAGACCACACCTCGCCCCAAGAGAGGGGGGGATATTTTTAAGTGGAAAAATACGTCACATGGTCTTTCCAACCAAGTGGAGAGCCTTCAAGGTAGATCCTGCCCAATGGGGGAGGAGTTACTACAAACATGGAGACTGGGGCAGAGGGGCTCTGCCCAAGGAAGATGCAGTTTGCCAGCAGGGAAACGAACTAGCGGAAGATATAGATCGCATGGGGTTTAGCCTTACAAGGAACCACCACATGCGGAGCACCTACCCCAGAACAGGGCTCTTAGCGCGTGTACTGGGCTGGCAGTGAGTATCTCCGAAAACTCGACTGTCACAGGGCTCGGAGGAAGTCAACCAGGGAACACATTTTTTGAACACTACTGGGAATTAACAGCGCACGTCTTCAGCTCAAAAGGAGGTGGAAGGCGCTATGTGCAAGCGATACACCCGGCCGGCTATCCCAGGCTTATCCGCTTGTGTTGCGTGCCACTACCTGGGATGAAACCGGTTCCACCCGGAAGTTGTAGAACCTTGCAAAGGTGTTGGGTGTTGCCCAGCCCGCTGCTCTGCAAATGTCTGTTAGAGAGGCACCTCTGGCCAGGGCCACGTCATGGCCGTGCTGAGTCTAGGGACATCGAAGCACTTACCTGGCTCCTTGTGACCACCCCCGGAACAGCCTGAGATGGGGGAGGAAGAAGCCTGTCCTCGTAACCCGTGGAGGCTGCCACATCGGGGGCGGCTGTGTGCCACAGCTTGGCGCTCAGGGGCGGAAAGGGCACCACTGGAGCGCCAATCCTGCAAGAAAAAGCCCGTGGACGGTAGTCGTGGTGATGACCGTACACACCGGGTATGTGACCCAGGGAGGAAGGCAGCCGCTCACCGGGGGATGGAGTGGTCTTTCTACCAGCTCCACGTGAGTGGGTTCCCTCGTCCCTGGGTTGCCCATCTCAGGGGCGCTTCGAGGACCTCCGTGGGTTCTCCGTGGGCTTCCTGCGGTGGGCTCCATGCCGGGGCCGGGCCAGAGGGGCAGGCTGCGGCGGAGCCGGTGCAGTCACCGCAGTGGGACGCCCTTGGCGACGAGCAGATGGGGTGCGGGATCTTGAGCCGCGCCGGGGCAGGATGTGCCGGATTGCTTCCGTCTGCTGCTTTACCGTCGAGAACTGCTGGGCAAAGTCCTCAACGGTGTCGCCGAATAGGCCCGCCTGGGAAATGGGGGCAGCAAGGAACCGTGTCTTGTCGGCCTCACCCATCTTGACCAGGTTGAGCCACAGGTGGTGCTCCTGGACCACTAGTGTGGCCATCGTCCGCCCGAGAGACTGCGCTGTGACCTTTGTCGCCCGGAGGGCGAGGTCAGTCGCCGAGCGCAGTTCCTGCATCAAATCTTTTGGGTGGAACTACCCTCGTGCAGTTCTTTCAGTGCCTTGGCTTGGTGGACCTGCAGGAGAGCCATGGTGTGCAGGGCAGAGGCAGCTTGTCCAGCAGCGCTGTAGGCCTTAGCCGTCAGGGACGACGTGAGCCTACAGGGCTTGGACGGGAGCTTAGGGCGTCCACGCCAGGTGGCGGCGCTCTGCGGGCATAAGTGCACCGCGAGCGCCTTATCCACCAGGGTAATTGCCGTATAGCCCCTGGCCGCCCCACCATCGAGGGTAGTGAGAGCGGGGGAACTGCGGAGTCGGGGTCGGGCAGTAAAAGGTGCCTCCCACGACTTTGTCAGCTCCTCATGCACCTCCGGGAAGAATGGCACTGGAGCGGGGCGCGGCTGTTTTGAGCGGCGCCGCGAGCCCAGAAACCAATCATCAAGCTGCGAGGGTTCAGGGGAGAGCGGAGGGTTCCACTCTTGCCCGACGCTCATGGCTGCCCGGGAAAGCATGTTCGTCATTTCGGCATCGGCCTGTAACTGGGCGACCGTCCCCGAAGGGGAAAGCCCAGCTGAGGCTTCTGCGTCCGACTGGACAAGCCCGCTCTCCGATGCTGCGCTCGAGAGCTCATCATCTTCGCGGACCCCGAACAAGAAGCCAGACTCGCCGTGCGACGAGCCGTCGAACTCATCCGGAAACCCGATTGGGGCAGACGAGCGTGCTGGGGAATGGGAGGTCCGCGGGGGGATACCCGGCGGAGGCGATCCCATTGAGGTCCCCAAATCGCCCCCAGTGCTAGCCGCACTGACCTCATACTCGTAGGTAGGAGGACCGAGGCGGGGAGCCGCTGCGCGACCGCAACGTTGCCATGGTCATGTTCTCGCAGTGAGAACATGAACCATTCATAAATGCTGCCTCCGTGTGGGTCGCGCCCAGACACGAAAGACAGCGATCATGACCATCCGAAGTTGAGAGAAAACGACCGCAACCAGGAATGACACACGATCGGAAAGGCATCTTTAGAAAGATGCATCTTTAAAAAGACGTTCCGTGTGTGCGCTCTTTTGGAGAAATATATTCTTTTAGAGGGGAAAAACGCTCTTTCAGAAGATATACTCTCTAGTTTTTCTGCCGAAGTGCACAAGGGGCGTTCTCTGCAATGCACCAGTGCAGAGGAGGGAGAAGCCGCTGAAATGCGCCGTCAGATCCAGCAGAGGTGAATGAACAGTGCTATTCAGCTCAATGAGCATGACTGTTCGGCTCCGAAGAGAAAATCTGAATGAGTGGTTGCATACCAGCTCCTTTTATACCCGTATGTCCGGGGGACTGGCATGCAAATACCACTCGCCAATTTTCATTGGCCTTTTATCAAAGACCAAAGGTGTCTTGGGCTCCCAAGAGTGACCCCTAGTGTCACTACATCGACACCAACGTCGAGTGAGTGACAGATAGGGAACCTCAGTTCAACCCAGTCATCAGGACCATATTTTGCTGTGTTCCCACATCTTCAGAAGATTCCTATAAGCAAACAGACGTGACCAAGGTGTGTTTTTTTTTGGTTGTGTTCACACAACATTAGAAAATAGAATAACCACATTGATGCAGTATGAAGGCTGGAATGTTAGTGCTACAACTACACATACTATGATTCAGTATTTTTATTTTTTTATTTTTATGAATTTGCCAGCAGGTTATATCATCAAACTGCTTATTATGCCAGACAACACACTCTTAAGTGTTAGAGTTATAACAGAGCAGAGAAAAGTAGAAAATCAGTCACTGAAATTCAGTAACTTCCAGCTGATCAGCTAATTCAGATACTAATACTACAATTACTGATGATAACAATAACAACAACCGTTATCATGATTTCAGATTTTTACAATTTACATTACAATTGTATGCATGCTAAATTGATCTAAAATGTGCACATGATGTGTCAGAATTACTGTACACAGGTTGCAGGTTCAAACAGATAAACGTTTGATTTGATCTTTTCACAGACGAGGTGGTGGACACTGGTTTAATGATGGCTAACAAGATCATTGAGAGAAGCCGCCCACAGTGTCCAAAGCCTGGAGTTATGGAATTTTCTTCCTTATGGATGCCTCTTAAGATGACTGACATCTTTCTCAGAGATAATGTTAAAATTGTTATGTAGTGATGGCTAAAGGTGAGTGAATTGAGACTGAAGAAAACTAAAGTGCACAGTGATCATGAACACTGACATGTCATTCTATGAGATATTTGATGTGAGCATCAAATATATTAATTTTATATTTATATATGTAAAAATATTAAGAACACTTTACCCTATTATTTCACCATTTTAATTCTGCTTAATTATATATGTGTGTGTGTGTATATATAATATATATGTGTATGTGTGTGTGTGTGTGTGTGTGTATGTATATACAGTTGTGCTCAAAAGTTTGCATACCCTTGGAGAATTGGTAATATATGTACCATTTTTAAAGAAAAAGAGTGAGCAGGCAAAACACATTTCTTTTATTTCTTATGGGATTCATATTCAACTGTAGGTTATAACAAAATGGCACAATCATAAAACAAACCATGGCAACAATGAAAAAAATTAAATGACCCCTGTTCAAAAGTCTGCATACCCTTAGTTCTTAAAACTGTGTATAGCCCCCTTTAGCATCAATGACTATGAGGCCCCAAATTCTTGCAGGTGGTATAGCTGCCCATTTGTCTTGGCAAAATGCCTCCAGGTCATGCAAAGTCTTTGGTTGTCTTGCATGAAGTGCACGTTTGAATGGCTCGATGATATTAAGGTCAGGAGACTGTGATGGCCACTCCAGAACCTTCACCTTTTTCTGCTTTAACCACTGGAGGGTCAACTTGGCCTTGTGCTTAGGGTCATTGTCGTGCTGGAAAGTCCAAGAGCGTCCCATGCGCAGCTTTCATGCAGAAGAATGCAAATTGTCTGCCAGTATTTTCTGATAACATGCTGCATTCATCTTGCCATCAATTTTCACAAGATTCCCCGTGCCTTTAGAGCTCACCCCCCCCCCCAAAACATCAGTGAGCCACCACCATGCTTCACAGTGGGGATGGTATTCTTTACACTATAGGCCTTGTTGACCCCTCTCCAAACATAGTGCTTATGGTTGTGAACATGAAGCTCTATTTTGGTCTTGTCACTCCAAATTACAGTGTGCCAGAAGCTGTGAGGCGTATCAAGGTGTTGTCGGGCATATTGTAACCGGGCTTTTTTGTGGCATTGGCGCAGTAAAGGCTTCTTTCTGGCAACTCGACCATGCAGCTCATTTTTGTTCAAGTATCGTTGTATTGTGCTCCTTGAAACAACCACACCATCTTTTTCCAGAGCAGCCTGTATTTCTCCTGAGGTTACCTGTGGGTTTTTATTTGTTTCCTGAACAATTCTGCTGGCAGTTGTGGCTGAAATCTTTCTTAGTCCACCTGACCTTGGCTTGGTATCAAGAGATCCCCGAATTTTCCACTTCTTAATAAGTGATTGAACAGTACGGACTAGCATTTTCAAGGCTTTGGATATCTTTTTATATCCTTTTCCATCTTTATAAAGTTCCATTACCTTGTTACGCAGGTCTTTTGACAGTTTTTTTTCTGCTCCCCATGGCTCAGTATCTAGCCTGCTCAGTGCATCCGCGTGAGAGCCAACAAACTCATTGACTATTTATACACAGACACTAATTGCAATTTAAAAAGCCACAGGTGTGGGACATGAACCTTTAACTGCCATTTAAACATGTGTGTGTCACCTTGTGTGTCTGTAAGAAGGCCAAACATTCAAGGGTATGTAAACTTTTGATCAGGGCCATTTGGGTGATTTCTGTTATCATTATGATTTAAAAAGGAGCCAAACAACTATGTGATGATAATAAATGGCTACAAAAAAAATGTGTAATTCTACTAAAATTTGGTAGTAAAATTACAAAGAATATATATAGGGAAAAGCTGTAATTTTACAGTAATTCATTGTTGAATTAAGTATAACATTTTACTGTAATTTAATAGTAACTGTTTGGCAACATTTGCTGCCGGACATTTTACTTTTTTTTTTTTTTTTTTACAGTGCAGGCAGTAAACAGAATTTTATGTAAAAGAGATGTTTGTGTACATTTTCTTTTGATCATACCAGCAGCATTTCATCAAATAATGATCAAATGATGAAGAAGAGCATTATAACCAAGCATATATCAAGATGTGCGCTGTAGCACCCATCTACATTGCGAGCAAATCACTAGCATATGCGACCAAATTTCTCGCTATGCGACGAAAATATGTCTGTTATTTTCCCCTGGCTAGTAAATGTTCAGATTTCACTTGCCAGTGATTGAGTTGTGTAGAGGCGAAGATCTTAAGCACAGCAATCCTTTTACTGAATATAAAGCTGCCGTTTAAGAAGCTGGATTCAGTCTTGTCTTTTACTGCGTGATGTGATCTCGTGAGCATGCACTCTGAAGGAAATTTACCTTATTTGGCTCCAGTGGGACCTGCGGTGTTGTGATCGTGCTGCCTCCATCGCTTAAGTTGAGCCGTGCTATGCAATAGTTACATTTACATTGCATTTAATGATGTCAACTCTGATTTAGATTAAACTTTTCCAAGGACTGTTCTTACAACATTCTCCACTTTACAGCATGGCTACAGACCGAGTAACATGACATATTATAAATTGATAGAATGTGAAATTTTAAATAAAAAAAAAAAGCTAAAATGTGATTGAAATTATATATATATATATATATATATATATATATATATATATATATATATATATAAAGTAAACAATTGCATTCTATATCATGTGGAGTCATATGAATACTTTATATATGTGAAGATGCCCCCTTCTTGGTTTGCTTCTTATCTTTTTCAGTTGCATTACGCTTACATGTTGTCAGAAGTCTGGTGAGTAAAAACTAAAATTTACTAGCCAATGGAGATTCCAACTTGTCCATAGAGGGTTGTGTAGTCAAGTGCACTTTTAGCATGTTAAAGAGATGATTAAGGTCTCTGGATAACAGTAGTGAAGTGATTCTGCTGCATCCTCCGCTATATAGCGGTCAGAAACAGCCTGCAAGATCGGAATAGCGCAAATTGCATCGAAATTGCGTTCAGCACAGATTTTAAGGGCATATTTGCAGCATTGTCTGATCATACAAATCAGCGCATACAAATACACAGCACTTTTACAGGGTGCAATTCATTCTCAGGGGATTGCACACTTTCTCACACTTGTTCAAACATATACATTACGAATTAGGATGGAATTTCAGTGTTATCAGACTGTGGATGTCAGAATTCAAGGCTTTCGCAGGAGATTTTTGCAAACCAATGTGCCCCAATTCATTTATTACACACTAGACGACTAATTGGGCCTGATTCTGCAGATGTCAGAAGCTAGAAGGTCAAGCTGTTCTTGATTCACAAAGAGATCTCATTTAAATGTAATTACATCTGCATTCAGTTAAATGATGAGCAGCAACCACATAAAAACCCAAGAAGACTGCAACAATCGCATTCAGTCACTACATGAGACTGAGTTAAGACACAGAGGGTGAAAACTACAGAATACCACCTGCTGTTGATTGCTAAGGATTTTCTTCCTGTAACCAGCACATAATGTGAGCCACAATTTGAAACAATTGCTTCCAACCTGCCTTTGAATCAGTTTTTTTTTTTTTTTTATCTCTTGCTAATAAAGCTCACACTCATAAACATATAATTACAACTTGATAACATTTACAATTCATTCACATAATGTTAATTCTTCCCTAATGCCCATTAATAAAATGTCACCTTGTTCTACATTTTAACAGTGTGTTCGCTTGGTTCATACATTTGTCTGTATCTCTGTCTAATATCCTGATGTAAGTCTATAAACTATATAGCCTCTGTTTAAAATTCATTTAAAAGCCTATAAATTTAGCCTGGATCTAGACATCAGCTCAACATTTAGAAGATTAGACTTGGTCTTAATACTTTATTCCATGTAAAACATGTTGAGTAGACCTTGATTTGTGCATTTTCATTCAAAAACATTACAGCTCAAGTTTATAGTCTACAGTAGGAAATTATCATTTCACAAAATTGCTTATTTAATTAGGATTGGAGCTTTTATATGGCAGATCTTAAGAAAAAGTAGCAATAAAGATGCTACATATGTGTCCTAGTATGAAGTGCACATCTGCAGTCCAGGCTTCATTTAATCAGATGCACACACTCTCACATACAGTATCATAGACACACCAAAAAATACTTACTGTGACCCTGAAAGGTGTAGCAGCAGCAGCAGCAGTGGGCTCCATTGTGGGTGGGGCTTTGTCAGGGGCAGAGCCTGGCATGCTACGTCTCCGCCCTGTTCTCTCAGGTGGAGAGTCTGTGAGACAGAGAGAGATTTTTTTTTTTAATTTACAAAAGAAAATCCTAACCAACACTGCATTTTAAAGGTTTTTACTACTTCCAGTCATTAGGGGCAGTAAGTGCAATGTGCAGCTGTACAGGCAACAAACCACACTTACTAACAGTAAACAGCACAAGATGAGGACAGACACGTTCTTGCGTTCAAACACAGCTGGACAGAGCACAACTCCAAATGCAGGGGTCTTGAGCATGTTTTTCTAAGTTTCAAACTATGTTTAACTTTACACATCTGCCTAAAAACGCTGTGATTATGATGCAATGCAACCAAAATGAGACACTCCAAAAGCATCCGTCTGACACATGTGGACATAGACACGACCTTAGAAAGTCTACCTCGAACAGATAGATGAATTAAATTGCAAAATGGATTGCTGGGTACTGTAGGCCAATGTGGTTTAATGATTTGGAAATAAACAATATATTGCCTTCTAAAGCCACTTTTTGTATTGTCTTATCAATGCTTTACTCGTCTGCCACAATAATGTAATGTATTTAAATTATCTGAATAATTTTTATTATTATATATATGACTTATATTTATTTAAATATAATTATTAACTGCGATTAAATCCATATTAATCGATTGACAGCCCTAGAGCTTACTCATAATATCACAGACGCAACTAGGTAAACAATTTCTAGGACATTTTAAAAGCATGTAAACACCAAGAACTATGGTGACTCCAAGCACATCAAAAGCTTTATAACATATTTAAGAATAAACTAACACACACTCTTTTAACACTTATCTTCATCAGAAACACAAATCCCAGCATGCTGTCCAAGTGTGCGCAGAGTGTGCTTGGTGTGTGCATGGAATGTGAGACTCACACAGCATGTAATCGGATACACAGACAATCAACATGACAACACCTTCCTTTCAGTGACTGATCTTCCACTGTCATAAAAAGCTGTCTGTCACAAATATCCTAACAGCCCATTCATAAATTCATCAGTATGCACAGCTACTAAATCCTTTCACTCTTCCTCAGTGAGAAAAAGAAACCTGACTTACTGCTTCATTCAGTCGGTGTCTTAGAAACAGATTATAATAAATGCTTCACTCTGATCTCTACACCACATACTGATTCTCCAACAAAACAATATATGAACAAAGTCTTCAGTCAGAACTAATATTCCCATCACATACTCAGACTCATAGGGAAGAACAGGAGTGTGAGTTTTTTTTTTTTTTTTTTCAAGCATCGTTTCACCCAATTTCCCAAATTTCATCCATCTGGTATTTTGCTTTAATTTCCAGATGGCTGACAAATGGATAGTTGAAAATAACATGGACATGAGTTTTTTTCTTCTTCAACCTTTTACATGTATGTACAGTGGAATGTACAGTACCTGGACACTTATGCCACACAAATGTCTGGAATTATTGCATTAGATCTAAAATATCAAACCAAGTGGCATCTGTAAATAAATGATGCTCAGTCTTTAAGAACTAACTTCACTTTTCTGCACCATCTTTGTAATGACTTGTAAGCAACTGGGTCAATGTGATTTTTAGTGGATGTCTGAAGTCAGTACTCCTCCAGTTCAAACCGATGACTTAGTTATGGACATGTTCCACTAGTGTATAACAACCACAATGTGTCACAATAACTTTTGTCTTTATCTTAGTATATGTATTATTTGATATTTAAATAAAAACCTAAAGAGGTCATGACATGAGGAATCAAATTTTCCTTGATCTTTTGACATATAAGAGGTCATTGTACTATAAAAATATACTGTAAGTTTCAGAACTGAAAACTTGCTCCTTATAGAAAAAAGCATTTATTTAAACCAAGCTGCAAAAACTGCTAGTTTGGAATTTGTGGAACTTGTGATGTCACAAGGACCAAATAAATCTGCAACGCCTATTTCTCATCATTGCACCCTTGGCCCCGCCCACTGGTGCTCAGAGTCAGTCACACAGGTAAAGAGGAGAGAGGTGGGCCTGTCATGGTAAATTCATCCACAGTAGACTTGAACACCTTCAGGTGCCTATCTGGATTTAAATGTTTTTCTACATAAACATGCACTAGACGAACAGCTCTGACCATTATCATACATCTTGCGCCACTTTTAAAAGACGCAATGTCAATTTATAACTCTAAAATGGAGACCCCTATTGTGTTTCATTCAGCTGGACTGTCATGCTGTTGTGCTGTTTTGAAGGTGTCCTGGACCATTTTTGCACTCATCTGTACACTTTTAATTGTTGGTCTCTTGTCAAAATTGACGTCTTTGATCATATTGATGCGTTTCCATGTGTGTTCCGTGACTGCTACCGGGTCCTTGAATAACATATAACGTACGAGTAAGGGCAGCCGGTGGAGTTTCTGGTGCCCCCCTAGGGAGTTGTTGCCTTACGCAGACTGCGTAATATGCATATAGGGAGTGTCGGTACTGATTACCGGCTAACGGAAACCCTGCTGCTGTCTCCAAGGTTCTGTCACAGTGTCTCTGTTTGATAGTGCACTAGCCAATGCAGAAGTTGGAGACATTGCGGGAACCCTGCAGGTATTCCACACTGTCATTAAACCATTACAATTGTAACCGGGGTCTAAAAGGAGTTTTTGATGTATTTTGCACAGAGTTGTCAATAGTAAATGACAGTGCAGACTTTTTTGCATGTCTGTCAAAACTCCATAAAAAGAAGCAAATAAATCCTGTCATAATACACTTACAACTACCATATTTTGTACATAATTTGAATTGAGTTGTGTTCATTCTGTTGTTCAACTCTGTTGGTGGGGTAGGTGTATGACTGAAAAATACATCTGGATGAAGCATATTTTGTCCACTCATGTTTATATAGATATTGCAATTAATCGCGATTAACTAGAAAAAAAAATGCGATTAATCACGATTAAATATTTTAATCATTTGACAGCCCTAATATATATATATATATATATATATATATATATATATATATATATATATATATATATATATAAATGAAGGACATATCCTATTATATACATACATACATACACTACTGGTCAAAAGTTTTGAAACTGAAATGTTTCTCATGATCTTAAAAATCTTTTGATCTGAAGGCGTATGCTTAAATGTTTGAAATTAGTTTTGTAGACATAAAAATTATTGTGCCACCATATTAATGTATTTCATTATAAAACTAAAATTTAATAAAAAAAAAAAAAAGTTTTTAAATTGATGATTGGACCAAATAATAAAGAAAAGCAGCCAATAAGTGCCCAACATAGATGGGAACTCCTTCAATACTGTTTAAAAAGCATCCCAGGGTGATACCTCAAGAAGTTGGTTGAGAAAATGTCAAGAGTACATGTCTGCAAATTCTAGGCAAAGGGTGACTACATTGAAGATGCTAAAATATAACACAGTTTTGATTTATTTTGGATTTGTTTAGTCACAACATAATTCCCATAGTTCTATTTATGTTATTCTATAGTTTTGATGACTTTACTATTATTCTAAAATGTGAAAAAAAAAAAAAAAAAATAATAATTATAATAAAGAATGAGTAAGTGTTTCAAAACTTTTGACCGGTAGTGTGTGTGTGTGTATGTATGTGTATATATATATATATATATATATATATATATATATATATACAGCTCTGGAAAAAATTAAGAGACCACTGCAAAATTATCAGTTTCTCTGGATTTACTATTTATAGGTATGTGTTTGAGTAAAATGAACATTGTTGTTTTATTCTTTGTTTTATTTCTATATTTATTAGAGCATTTATTTGCAGAAAATGACAACAGATCAAAATAACAAATAAGATGCAGTGTTTTCAGACCTCCAAAAATATAAAGAAAACAAGTTCATATTCATTTTTAAACAACACAATACTAATGTTTTAACTTGGGAAGAGTTCAGAAATCAGTATTTGGAGGAATAACCCTGATTTTCAATCACAGCTTTCATGCGTCTTGGCATGCTCTCTACCAGTCTTTCACGTTGCTGTTGGGTGACTTTATGCCACTCCTGGTGCAAAAATTCAAGCAGCTAGACTTTGTTTGTTGGCTTGTGGCCATCCATCTTCCTTTTGATCATATTTCAGAGGTTTTCAGTGGGGTTCAGGTCTGGAGATTATGCTAGCCATGACATGGTCTTGATCCGGTGGTCCTCCATCCACACCTTGATTGACCTGGCTGTGTAGCATGGAGCATTATCCTGATGGAAAAAAACAATCCTCAGAGTTGGGGAACATCGTCAGAGCAGAAAGAAGCAAGTTTTGGCTTGATTCATGCATCCTTCACAAAAACGAATCTGCCCGATTCCAGCCTTGCTGAAACAACCCCAGATCATCACCGATCCTCCACCTGGGGTGCGGTTCCATCATTACCAACATAGTTCAATGATTTGGTGTTTCCCGAAACCGTAGTTTGAACGAACATTTGCAAACTGCGTCGCAAATTTGTGTAGTTGGAACTACAGCTCTCCGCCTGTGGTTAGAAGCACAGTTCCTTGTTAGTTTGCGTTGTCGACGTCATTGATTTTGCCACAGCTGGGGTGTGTTCTATTCAGACTTATCACCCCTATGCCCTATTCCTTTCAAAGACTTCACCATCCACTCTGAGAGCTTTGAAAGGCTTGAAGTTGTGGTGATCAAAGTTATTTTTATTGGAAATTCAGTTTGAAACGATCTTCCAGTGTGACTGTCACAATTCAAAGTGCCCTCCTAAGGCATTATTTATGCCATTTGGAATGCAGGATTGGCATCATTTTCACGTAGAAAAGGTGAGTTATTTTATTATTTACATTACTTTGTTACAACATTTTCCAAAGAGAAATTTCACATATGGCTATATATGTAAAATACAATATGCATGTTAATGGTTTTCACTGATATAAAAAGTTATCTGTACCATACATACAGTATATGCAACATATCTGTAGAGTATAGTGTCAGAAAAGTGCTATGTAAGTGTAAAATTAATTCATTTACATATTTCAAAATATTACACTTTCATATATGTAAAACATAATTTCCCAAATCACAGTGTAATTGTATATAGCCAATATGCCCAAATAAATGAACAATAATTGTAGAAATACGCATGTATGGAATATATCTGATTTCTGTATGGGATGACATGTCTGTGTAAGTGGTTTTGTGTTTATTTGTGTTCACAGAAGTAGAATATAATAGAATATGGAATATTCTCAATAGGCTATGTTATAGAAAACAAATGTATACTTCTTGTTTGCAGTAGTCTTTCAATTAATGTTTGCAGGGAAAAACAAAAAAGCAAAAAGTTCTGCTCTGAGTTCTGCTCCTGCAGGATGCATTCTGCCTCAATGTGGGTTCAGTGGATCATCATCATCAGCACCAGCATGACCCCCTCTTCCTCCTCAGGAAGTTGAACACATTTTCGTGACTGCAATGTTTTTGCATTCCTCAGGAAGTTGGACAAATGTTTGTGACTGGATTTTTTGAGGAGTTTAGGGGAAAGTCAGCGTGGTGTTCAGAAGCTGTAACAGCAAATGTGTTACTGCTTTCACAGCCTTGCGACCTAAGACTTGCTGAGCCACAGGTCATTACCAACCACCTCCATAAAACTTCCCACAGCACAATAATGCAGAGCAGCTAAGAACTGCACTGCTGCACTTAAGGCATAGTTTCTTCTTGTGGCCCTCTGAAGGTGTGGTTTCACAACCTGCAACAATTCAAGGATCTTGGTCCTTGGAATCCAGAATTTTGTTATGATGTCATCATCAGATAGAGAGTCAAGTGGGGAGAAATTTGTCCTTATGTAGACATTTATATACACTACCTGACTTCTGCGTCGCCTTCTGTGCTCAAACTGTAGGATTCTTTGTAAAGCCGCCATTGTTGAGCATTTGATACACACACAGATACTGTATTTATTAGGTGAGTCATTAATAAACCTGCTACTGATGCACCTGAGGAATGGATAGAAACACCTTGGTGGCTAATAATCATCTAAATTAACTAGCTTCATCAATTATTTGTGACAGTAATAGGGCACAGCTTAATTTGATTATCAAATTATTGTATTCATCTGTTAATGGGTTTTTGGTTTTAAAATAGGATGCTGTTTTTTTTTTGTGTGTTTTTTTTTTATAGTTTTCATGCTGTGGCTTGGGAAAAATGAGAAGGCCTCTTTAGAATTGTCTGAGGATTCAAATAAAGGATGTGTTTTGTGTCATGTTTGGCTTATATTATCATGGCTAATATCTTGTGTATTGAGAAAATCTTTACATAGCCAGCTTTAGTTACTTGATAGTGTGATGGTGGGTCATCACCACTGCAAAACAATAAAGGTTTGTATTTCATTCCGTACATAGGATTCCTCATCACACTTACAGTATATAATTTATTAATTACATTATTCTGGTAGTTGATAATGAAGTAATGACATTGCATGAAATGATTCACATAATAATTGCTTGCATTTGATCTGGCATTCCAATGCTACTGTGATGCATCAAGTCACAAGTATCACCTATTATGTGCTCATTTCTACATGTTAAACTACTGGATGAATTCCCAGTGTATTAGAAAGGCACTAACTCAAAACACATGTTAAAAATTGAATTTTTGGTCATCAAATGGGATATTATATTTTGTATTTAAATTTAGATAGTGAAGGGTTTAACTTCTCTGTCACTAAAAAGCAACTTGAAATCGTATTTTTGTTGCCATGCAGCAACACACAGCTTACCAGAGCCCCATTTGCCTGGCCCAGTCTGTATCTTTCACTCCATATATATTTAATTCTATATCTTTCATTGTGTCAAGAATAAAAGTGGCATTCTTATTGATTTTTGAAAAGTGTGCATATGTACGTATGTGCTCAAGTGCGGTAAAGTGAGGTAAGAGGGAAACCCCACTATTGTAGCTCAATGCTGCGAGAGGTCGTGATGAAAACAAACACACCAGCAACAGAAGGGCATGTGAAAAAAAGAAGCAAAACAACAGAGAACAGAAAATAAGAGATGTAGTCCTCAGATGCCATGTTCGTTATTTACAACATCATCGCGGGGATATAACGTTGCTGTGGAGCTGCTTACTGACCGAACCGCTTGTATACTGTAGTAAACAGTATGCCACTTACAAAGTGCATATCAACATAAATGTCTATTTCGTGTCTTAAGCAGTTTTTTCCACAATAAATGGCTTCTGTCCATGTAAATGAGCTGTTATAATTTTATATCCATTCGATCTCTGCAGAAGTTATTACTCCACCCCCTGAGTAATGTCATTAATGACAGCTCTGCATTGTTGAACCAACGTGGTTCGAACGATGGATGTGCAACATAGTTACTAGGATTTCAGGGAAACACTTGAGACTAGGTAGTTAGTTTCTCTAACGATGCATCATACTATGGTGGTTACGCAGTAGGTCATAGGTCACCCCTGGTCATCTAATGGTTAGACGGAGACCTGGAGAGGTCTTCAAGCCACTGTGTCTCGCACCCACTGTGAAATTTTGTGGATCGGTGATGATCTGGGGGTGCTTTAGCAAGGCTGGAATCGGGCAGATTCGTCTTTGTGAAGGACACATGAATCAAGCCACATACAAGTTTATCCAGGAAGAAAACTTGCTTCCTTCTGCTCTGACGATGTTCCCCAACTCTGAGGATTGGTTTTTCCAGCAGGACAATGCTCCATGCTACACAGCCAGATCAATCAACATGTGGATGGAGGACCACCGGAACAAGGCCCTGTCATGGCTAGCCCAATCTCCAGACCTGAACCCCATTGAAAACCTCTGGAATGTGATCAAGAGGAAGATGGATGGCCACAAGCCATCAAACAAAGACGAGCTGCTTGAGTGTTTGTGCCAGGAGTGGCATAATGTCACCCAACAGCAATGTGAAAGACTGGTAGAGAGCATGCCAAGACGCATGAAAGCTGTGATTGAAAATCAGGGTTATTCCACCAAATACTGATTTCTGAACTCTTCCCAGGTTAAAACATTAGTATTGTGTTGTTTAAAAATGAATATGAACTATTTTTCTTTTCATTATTCGAGGTCTGAAAACACTGCATCTTATTTGTTATTTTGATCTTTTGTCATTTTCTGCAAATAAATGCTCTAAATGACATTCAGATTGACAATGATATTTAGATTAAATTTTTATTTGGAATTTGGGAGAAATGTTGTCATTACTTTATAGAATAAAACAAAAATTTTCATTTTACTCAAACACATACCTATAAATAGTAAATCCAAAAACTGATAATTTTATAATGATCTCTTAATTTTTTCCAAAGCTGTATATATATATATATATATATATATATATATATATATATATATATATTTGGGGTGTAAAAAAAAAAAAAACGGATTGTATTGTATTGTATCGTATGATACAACGCTCACTATACAATACAACATATGTAGTGTACGATACATAAACAAACACATTAAGACCAATCAGTGCAAAACTGAGAGCTGCGGAACAGTCTTCTCCCATGAGAGGCGGCGCAGAGCTCACAGGAAAACAGACAAACACACCACCAGTACATAGGCGAGAAGATCGATGGCAAACGCCAAGTAGATTGTACTGTAGCAGAACAGCTTGTCGAATTTGCCAAACAACGGTGTCATGTCTTGGTGCTGCAGTACATCAAACATGCAGTTTTTTTTACACTGACATCACAGCACAAATCAGTGGATTTATGAGAAAAAAAACAGCAGCAGTATGTTTAACAGCCGCCTCTCCCAGCAGACACTGAGCGTGACATGCACAGCAAGACGCTCATAAATTATGAGTCATAACTATCAAAAAGCAGCTTACTAATAAAAAACAACAACATAAGAAACCGCGATTACATGAGACTTATAATTATCTGCTTTTGACTTCAAAATGTAAACAGCTTTGAGAAAAAACACTTGTTATAAGCCAGTAATAACACCAGTAAAGTTTACATGCAAAGTGAAACGGGGAAGAGAGCAAAAAAAAATAAAAAATAATGACGTGTCCCGATCGATTTTTGCTTAAGCCACTAAATAATATTGGATTATGTACATATATCGTAAAACCAGAGGTCAGGTTCATCTCAATGTTTTTTGTTTTTTTTTCACCACTAAATAACATTGAAAGGAGATTTTTCCTTGCTACAGTCACTTCAGCTTATTCACTGGGGGATTTCAGACAACAAGGCATGATTATCTATAAAGCTGCTTTGAAATTATGTGTATTGTGAAAAGTGCTATTCAAATATAAATGATTAGAGTGTAGACAAACTTATTTTCTCAAGAAAAACATGAAAATTGTGAGTTCATATTAGTTTTTCTCGGCAATCAATCAAAAGAAATGTAGTGCTGTTGTTTAAGTTACTTTATTATAGAGCTCTGCTTTTTGTTGCCAATGTCAGACACATTTGTGGTATTTATGATTTAAAAGACATTTATGTTGAATCCTTGAATAAGACTGAGCAAAACATACTATCGTATCGTGAAATTTGTGTATCATTACATGCCTGATATATATATATGAGGTCATCACAGCATAACAAGTATAGCAGGTCACACTGCAGGACATAGCTGTCACTATACTTGACAAGTACTCAAAAACAGCAGCGAATCTTCTCTCAGATCACGATCGCTTTCAAAATGGATTTCAAAATGATAAACATAGAACGGAGTGGAAGGTGGGAAAGGTGTTAGTGAAAATATTGCACATTATCCTGATAAAAATCCTTTCAACGGCAGATCTTTAAACTTCAATCAAGTCAAGCAGTTTTCATCAAGCCCAGTGGAGATGTGTTATGAAGAATTTAACAGAGAGGAGCCTTATAGTTTGATCTGGGAGAGGATATGTCCTTCATTCTCTCTCAGTGTAAGTGTCAGCTTGTTAAAGATATAAGATCTGAAGGAACTCAACAGTGAGAGTGAGAGAGTGAGAGAGAGTGTGTGCTTGATACTGACATATAAAAACAGCGTCCTTATGGCTATTATTTTTGTGGCTCTAGATTAATGTGAGGATCAGCATGGTTTCATTAAGTCATTCTCGCCTCAGGAGAACATCGTTCTACAAGTGCCAACCACCTGTATGCACAGGCAGAACAAAAATAGGCACACACACACATAGGGACAAACACATAGGCTGTTTGTGTATGGTATTACTATGGTACAATGGACAAAAACATGGTAATATGACAGTACTTTTTGATAGATTAAAATGATCAATTAGTCAAATAATCAAAGAAAACACTGTACGGTATATAACCTCATCATTTACTCATTCTCATGTTGTTCCAAACTCATATGACTTTCTTTCTTCTGTGGAACACAAAAGGACATGCTAGGCAGAATGTTTGACTCAGTCACATTTCACTTTTATTTCATACTTTTTTTCCATACAATGAAAGTGAATAGTGACTAAGGCTAATATTCTGCATAACATCTCCTTATGTGTTAATTTGTAGGTAAACTATCCCTTTAATTTGAATAAAAACACGTCCTTCAGTACAGGATGTGTAATGCTGTCACAGAAGTCAAACAGCAATTAATTTCATTTTCCTTACACACTGATAAAGAGCCATTAATTTGGTGCAAATGTTTACTGTAGAATATCTTTTGTTGTCTCAAAAAAATCAGAAACAGTGTCATAATGCAACCTCTGTAGAACATTGAAGAAAGTCATATATACACAAAGATGATGAACACACCCACAAACAAACCCCTGTATATCTGTCTCTCTCTCCTTGAGATTAAACATGTGTTTCCATTAGACCCGGCTGTCCTTGGTGACACCTTGATTGACAGCTACCTTCTCAGTGGTCATAAAGGACAATCGCCTAGCTCTACTGTTCCCATAGCAACCACATCTCAAACCTGCTGAGAATTCAGCTAGTCTTAGAATACTCTCTTACAGAAACAAGGTCAACTGTAAGCAAACACACACAGGAGAGGGTCAGAACACACACTTCCTGTGAGTTGTGGGCTGGGACACAACGTTTCCAGGTTTTCCTGTATAGGACATTCCTGAGCGAGAAGGAGGTAACAGAACATGGCTCATGATCTAACACATATACTTGAACAACTGTGCATACAACTCAACAAAATATACTATACAGTACTACTAGTAGTGAGCTAAATCTGACGAAACCCCCCTTTGGGGACATTTGGGGATGTCCTCATTTGGATAAACAATTTATAAATTAAGCAAGTAAAGTTTTATTTATCTATCTATCTATCTATCTATCTATCTATCTATATATATATATATATATAATATTGTAAAAATGCAAAGAAGTTTACTTTTAGAAATAGGGTTAGATCATGGGGTAGGGTTTCAGTCCCACTTTATAGTGTCTTTAAATACTATGTATACAAATTAAAATACATTCTATACAATGTACTTATTGTGTAACTACAATTTGTTCTGCAAAATTCTCACAAGATTAACATTTGCTGCTACTGAGGTTGAGGTACGAGTAGGTTTAGGGGTAGGGTTAGGGTTTAGATTAGGGTAAGAGTTTAGGTTAAGGGTTAGGGTAGGTTTAGATTTAGGATTAGACGTAAAGTTAACACAGTAACTACAGATGTAATTAAATGCAGGTACTTTAAATGTAAGTACAATGCAAGTACACTGTATCAAATACTTAAGTACATAGTAGTTAAAGACATCTAATATAAAGTGGATCCCAAATTTCTGTGTACATTTTTGATGAATGTATTTATACATAAATCATCCAATTAAACTGAATGCGGAAATTTAAGTAAGAATAGTTTTATGTTCGATTTCTGTTCTGTTCATGTTTCATGACTGAGGCCTATTGAGCCATTATCACAATAGGGACGGTTTGTGTGTGCGAAGTGTGTGTGTGCATGTGTTTTCTCTGTCCAGTGGTTCCTTTTTCTAACCAAACATTCCCTGCACCTGCTCCTAAAACTCACTCTGCTTGTATGACTCTATAGCCATGCAAAACCCCAAGAGCACACAAGCTCAAAAAAGAGAGAGCTTTCCACCTGTCAACACTTTGAATAGAAAAAAAAAATGTAGAGCAAAACATTTTCTATGAGTCAGTAAAAAAAAAAAAAAAAAAAACCAGACAAAAACACACACACACTGTCAGGAGGCCTGTGCACTATGTTCACACGTCCATTTTTTCCCTTCAAACTCTTTTCAAATCCATGTCTGGTGTATCAACTTCTCCAAAGAGTCTTGTGTGTGAGAATGCAGTGTCATAATTAGTGTTCGACCGATATATTGTAGAGGCCGATAAATGGTTGATATTCTGACTTTTTAATTTATCGGTCGGCCGATAAACATTCCCGTTTGCCCGATTTGTTTCTTGAGGGTGCCGAGAATCGCTTGCTTGCATGTGAAGCGACTGACACATGTAAATGACCAGTCACGGTTAGTTTTGTTGTTACGTGCCATCATGTTACTACAATAATAGACCGGTGTGCAACACAGTCTCATTTAAACAGTCCGCATATCAGAGCCACAGCAGATGCGTTTGAGCTCATAATGTTAAAGTACTCACCTGTTTCATTCACCCTCTCTCTCCTAAACAGCTCCCTGTAACTTTTAACTATCTTGTCTAATGATAAAAAGGCATATATCTTCCTCTGAAGCATGTATTCTAACAGTCTCTCCTCAACAGTTCCCTGTCACCTTTAACTTTCTTTTCTAATGATAAAAGGCAAATATCAATAAAACTTGTATTATATACCATTTGCAAATATGCAGATATCTTGTTTAAACTGATGTAATTCACGAACCTCACGAAAATCCAGCGTTTTCTTTCAGTCGAGCGCTCATCTAATATCTTCCTCTGAAGCGCGTATTCCATCAGCCAGAATCAAAAACTTCAGGATCAGCATAAAAAGTTCTGATTCACAAATCATGACGGTAAGACTGTGTCAATCCAAACAGGCGATCCAGGCCGTTTAAACTGTCAGGAGATTGTTGCTCGAGCTGGATTCGCACAAGCGTGAGAGTGCAACTTTGAAAATGCTGCCTCCGGAGGCTGTATACTGTGGTAGGATGAAAATAAGGTGCTTTTCAAACTGTTTGGAGACCAGTTTCCTTAAGAGTTCCATTCATTCAAAACAGCTGTCTGTTAAGCCATTAACTAATTAGGCAGCAAGGTAGCAAGTCAGCTGCCTACGTTTTTGGATAAAGCCCAAGGTACAAGCGCTTCACCTGTGATATAAGTAAATGTCTTATTCACTAAGCACTGTATGTACAATTGGTTTGATTCTGAATTTTTTGAGTAAATGCAATTGTTAACGTGGACATGCCATCCATGGTTGCTGGACTACTGTGTGTACTGTTAGTTCCTTCTTCCTGATATATTAACAATTTCTTCATGTGCAAATACATTACTAAAATTTGATGACTAAACAGAATTCTGAAGAAACCACTATCTACCATTTAAAAAACAATATTATTTTTTAATTTTATGTGAAATTGAGAAAATATAGTGCTAAATAAGAGTTTATATACACTGGCAGACAAAAGGTTGGAATAATGTACAGATTTTGCTCAGAAATTGGTACTTTTATTCACCAAAGTGGCATTCAATTGATCACAATGTATAGTCAGGATATTAATAACGTGGAAAATTACTATTACAGTTTGAAAAAAAAAATTCTGAACTTCTTAACTGCTTCAAAGAGTTCTCATCAAAAAATCATCCACGTTCAGCAAGGACAGCTTTGCAGATCCTTGGCATTCTAGCTGTCAGTTTGTCCAGATATTCAGGTGACATTTCACCCCACACTTCCTGTAGCACTTGCCATAGATGTGGCTGTCTTGTCGGGCACTTCTCACGCACCTTACAGTCTAGCTGATCCCACAAAAGCTCAATGGGGTTGAGATCCATAACACTCTTTTCCAATTATCTGTTGTCCAATGTCTGTTTCTTTGCCCACTCTAACCTTTTCTTTTTGTTTTTCTGTTTCAAAAGTTTCTTTTTCTTTGCAATTTTTCCCATAAGGCCTGCATCCCTGAGTCTTCTCTTGTTGTACTGTTGTACATGAAAATGGTGTTGAGCAGGTAGAATTAAATGAAGCTGTCAGCTGAGGACATGTGAGGCGTCTATTTCTCAAACTAGAGACTCTGATGTACTTATCCTCTTGTTTATTTGTACATCTGGCCTTCCACATCTCTTTCTGTCATTGTTAGAGCCAGTTGTCCTTTGTCTTTGAAGACTGTAGTGTACACCTTTGCATGAAATATTGTTTTGGCAATTTCAAGCATTGTATAGCCTTCATTCCTCAAAACAATGATTGACTGATGAGTTTCTAGAGAAAGGTTTTTCTCTTTTTTTTTTTTTTTTTTTTTTTTTTTGCCATTTTTGACCTAATATTGACCTTAAGACATGCCAGTCTATTGCATACTGTGGCAACTCAAAAACAAACACAAAGACAATGTTAAGCTTAATGTAATGAAGCAAATAGCTTTCAACTGTGTTTCATATAATGGCAAATGATTTTCTAGTACCAAATTAGCAATTTAGCATGATTACTCAAGGATAAAGTGTTGGAGGATTTGATCAAAAATTACATTTTTCAAATAGTGATGGTGCTGTTTTTTACATCAGTGATGTAATGATTATACTTTCTGATCAGTTGAATGCCACTTTGGTGAATTAAAGTACCAATTTCCTTCCGAAACAGCAAAATCTGTACATTGTTCCAAACTTTTGGCTGCCAGTCTATATATATATATATATATATATATATATATATTAGCAATTTTATGTTTGTTATTTACTATAATAAATTGTGTGATATATCGGCATTGTATCAGCCTATCGGCCACCCTGCTCTCTGGATATCGACATCGCCATTAAAAACCCTATATCGGTCGACCACTAGTCATAATGCACACGTGTTCACTATTTATGTGCAATGACCATCTGTTTTGTAATGTGCTGCAAACTATTAACCGAGTCAATGGTTGTAGTGCATAATGTAAGGGTAAATGAGTCAGAGAGCGATTTCTATCTGTTCTCTGCAGGGGCTGTGGTATGATAGAAGTGAAACCCATTTACATAGTTTTGAGGACAAGCCACTCACCATATGCTTTCTAGCCAAAGCAACCTACAGTACATTAATAACTGGGGCAATCCATCTGGAGCAGCCTGAGGAGTAGTGACTTGCTCAAGGCACAATGTTGAGCTGTATTGTGATCTCAGTAGCTGTCCACTTCCTGGATCACACCAACTAAGTAATTGAACCTGTAAGCTTTGCATTAGAGACCTAGATTCATTGGAATAGAGTGCAACAGTTGGATTCTGGAAGTAAAAGTTGCATTCATTTTCTCAATAGAGAAATTGATTTTGTGAGATAATGTATAAACCTATCAACACAGACCTAGCTAGAGTTCAGAGATGTTGTAAGTGAAGGTCAATGTTACAGGTTGTCCATTTAGCAGCTCGTACTGTGGTGATGTAATGCCGTATTATCAGAAATGAACAGTGAAAGGGTGGAAGGAAGGAAGGAAGGAAGGGAAAGCCAGAGAGAGAAAGAAAGAGAACACACTCCACAAACACTCACATGCAGCTGTGGTGGATATTTGACTCTATGTAAAAATGGCTCTTCAGATCCTGTTCATGTTCTCAAATGTGTTCATACTCGGGATGTATTATATTTTCAAAATCGACGAGATGGTGGGTTGCCCGAACGATTAACGGACTAATTGGTCTTAAGGAAGCCCTGTACAATTAGACTGGCTTTGGGCTCACCTGACCCTGATCTGATGGGTTCACATAATACCCGTTCTAGAGTTAAAAAACAGCTAGACACAGCGCAACAGAATGGAAAAGAATGCTGGGGTCTCAAAATACTTTCTCGATAGTTGGACTATTCATAACTTGGCACACCATCCAACATGATCACACAGGAAGGTGTAATGTTGCTTCTGAATGTTCCAGTACCCTGACATTGGCCCCATTATGCCGAGTTACTGACAAGTGCCATCTCCCATCAGACATTTTTGCATCAGTTTATGTGCTTTTACCTTCTCCTGTGGCGCACCCGGAAGCATGTTGCTTCAATCGCGTGGGAGACCCATGTTCTCATCCTGCTTTGAAACCAGGAACTAATCATATTTGATTAATCAGGGACGAGGTGATTCGGAGGTTAAATTTCCACTCTAACAATACATTTTTACTTCATTGACAGTTAGTTTTAGGTTTGGGGTTTGGGGGTACAGTTTATACAATATGCATTCCTCTTCACAACTAACACAACTTACTTTTGGCACACCTCTGTGGGCATTTCACCCAGAAACTGGAGCTTCAAATCTCGGTAGGCAAACACCCAATATAGCTCAAGAAAAGTCAACCTGCTGTTTCCGAATTCACTGTGAGATCAGTCTGCACAATCATACAAATCGCAAGACTGTTGGCAGGACGCTCCAAAAACTGCATGAGACATGATGCAATGGTCAAAAACATCAGCTTAAATGTGCATGACTGTAGTGGCAGTGCTTAAATAGGATGATTTCAAAGACGCAACTTCTCAGTGTGGGTTTTACTGTGCAAATTGTCTAGCAGGGTTGTGTCTAGAAGCGAACCCACTTTCACTGCAAAGTCTGGCGAGAGTGGCATGCGAGGTATTGTGTTTATTTGGAGTCCCATACACTGTAAAAAAAAGAATAGTTGAGCAAACTTACAAATTTAACGCAATATGATACAGTACGAATTTTGGGTTCTCTCAATTATGTTTGAATAATTGTCCTCAGTAACATTGCTTTGTTTAGTCAATGTGAATTTGTTTGTTAACTAAATGCAAAAAATCTTGTTGAGGGAACTACTAATTTCTAGTTCAGCCAACTGACAATTCACAATGTGAGAATTTTCATTTTGTCATCATTTAAAGTACTTTTATATGAAGTTACCAGCAATCTTTGCCTCTGAAGAGAGAGGTATGTCTTGCAAGGCAAGGCAGTGTGAACCATTGTTTGGTGTAGACACACAATAGACCTCAATCCTTAACACACAAACCTCAATAACGGTCATAATCAACAAACCTCATTAAGTTAAAAGACGAGCTCCTAACATCACCACACAACTATTAACTAACAGTGCCAACAGTGCCAAAAAAACAAAGAAACAACAACAACAACAACAACAACAACAAAAAGCATAAATAAATTCAGCAAACAGCAAGGAACAAGCCTAAAACACTAACCACATAATTTATTCATGTTGCAATGAATGCTGGGAACACATCAGCAACACTGTTCAACATGAAATTGTTCATTCAGACAACTCTGTCTGACTAATTGGGACAACATTTGGGGGACTATTGTTGGTCTAACATGTGTTTTTATATAGATGCAAAGTACTTTACATTTTTAGTTTCTGTGGTTTCAAAACCCCCCATAAGCTGGATAAAATGCTATTTCATTTTTTACAGTGTAGAAACCCTACACCTAGCCCTACCTCTAAACATAACCTTAATCATACTCCTAAAAACTAAAAACAAGAAACAAGTCAACCCTACTAAGCAACTGTTGTTGGACGAGTAGTCAAGTAGTCAACATCGTGGCCCATCCCTAGCTCATACAGGGGTATTATGTGTGCTTATACACTGTAGTGATGTGAGTGAGGCATATGTGTGTGTGTGGTAACAGTTGTGTAGCAGGGCTGAGCTCAGGTGAGCTCATGCATTACCTCATTAGGTACTCCTGCAGTATTTGAATATTCCGATCCAAATGGCCACCATCTTCTGTCATGTATAAACTGATAAGCTATCAGCCAGAAAAACCAAACAAGTATCAAGATAACAAAGATCATAATTGTGTTCCATTTACACTTAATTTGCATGATCCAACCAGTGACATCTCACGTTCTCACGTCATGAGACTCAATGCAATAATAATATGTAGACTTATAACACTTTACAATAAGATTCAATTCATTAATTAAATAATTATGGAATGCATTATGTTTCATGAACTAACATTGAACAATGATATTTCACGGCATTTATTAAACTTGGTTAATGTTAATTAATCAGAAAATATTGTTTATTCATGTTGAATGTTACTTTAATAAAACTTTAATCTACAAAATACATTAGTATATGCAAAATGTAAAAATAATGATTATTAATGATTGCTGTAAAATGATTGTTCATGGTTAGTTCATGTTAACTATTGTGTTAACTAATGTTATTACAACCTTGTTATAAAGTGTTGCCACTTATTGTGTTTTTAACATGAATAAGAGCCCAACAATAAACAACAATACACAACAAGAAGTGATTCTTTAACAAACAGGTTCATAGTTGGGCATATACACACCAACACCCAGAGAAACATGCAAAATCATTCCATTGGAAAACTTCCTGATTCTCTCTCTCTATCTCTCTTTCACCTTCAAACAAAAATCTTGATAAAAGTAAAACCCACTCATACTTGCACAGACAATAGCAATAATACACACACAAACAGTTAGTTCTGAGCAGGTACGTTTGTACCCCACTGTTTTACTGAGCAGGCAGCGTTCAAACAATGTCATTTCAACAGAGCAAAAACAATATTCTCTCAGTAGTCTCTCAATATTCAGAACAAACACACTTTAAGACATCCACCGTGATGGTTACACTGCCAGAGCAGCCCGCAATCACTGCTTCTGTTTGCTCAAACTTCTTACTTCAAAGTCTACCACAGAGGTGTCACCTTGAAGCCACAAAGCCCCCTAAAACAGCTGTGCCATTACAAAGCCCTATCGCAATCCACCTCATCTTCTACATGAATCGATTCTCTGACTGACTGAATTGAGTTTGAATGAGTCAGGGATCCAAATCGACCCCCTGTGTAATGAGCCCAGACAGCCATAACCTGGATGAGGGTTTAAAAGAGTCATTCACAGCCATCACATCTGAAATTGCTCAGCGTGTGTGTGAGAGAGAGCGGGAATGTGGTATGCCATACTGAAGAACTGAGTTTAGTTATTTTAGACAATCCTGCTTGACTGGTTTGGAAAATTGGGTGAGTAAGAGCATGTTTGCTGTATTGGGATTAATACAGTACATGTGCCTGGTCACCTGTCTTATTGTTTGACTGTAAAGTTATAACTGATAATAACCCCCTCACAAACACACGTGTTCATTCCACCTACTAGTGAGGGCTTTTTAACTTGGCTTTGCAGCTCATGCAGTTTTGTGCTGATGATACTTAAGTGTGATGAGTGGCACAAGAGTGACAGAGTGACAAAGCTTTTTGTAGATACAGTAGCCTATAACCAAGGTTGTAGCCAAATATTTAAGATTGGAGGGGATAAAAATGTAAAAGTTTAAGAAATAATATTGATTAGGCTATTATTTATCGACCACTATTCTGAATATGGAAAATATATTTAATATAAAGTGGTCCCAAAAAGTTTTTTGACAATTTTGGACACTAAAATCACAATTAAAAATGTATTTCATTGCTTTAGGAACAAAATATTAAAGCAAGTGGCATCTGCAAACAAATTATGCTAGACCTTTTGTAGTATGTATGTTCCCCTCGGGTCTCCTAACATAGTACCACTGAAATGTATGTATACACTGAAAAAACAAAACAAACGTAACCCTAAAAATGTGCTTCACGTGGTAACATCTAAATTAACTGGATTTGTTCAAATAAAAAAATAATGTTTAACATCACTGAATCAACTTGAATACACTAGTGGGGCTTTTCCACTGCACGGTACAGCTCAACTCAACTCTACTTGCTTTTTGGGGGTTTTCCACTGTGGATAGTACCTGGTACCTGATACTTTTTAGTACCACCTCGGTCGAGTTTCCAAGTGAGCCTAGCCGATATTAAATGTGACATCAAAACGCTGCAGATCACTGATTGGTCAGAGAGAATCATCACTACAATGGCTCTGGTCACTACCAGCATCACTGGATTTGCGACACGGGACATCAACCCGCTAGTTTTAAAGTTAGCAACAGTGACAGCAATATCATTTGTTCACGCGACTTTCGAATTGTAAAAAGAAATGGCTGTGCGCAAAACCATGCCGTGGTCAATAAATGAGGTGCAGACGTTCCTCTCGTTAGCGATAAGTCTTTCAGGAAGTGTCTCAGCTGTTGGCCGCACACGGCTACCACTGGACCTACCAACAGTGTAGGGAAAAGTTAAATTTTTTTTAAAGTGACTACAGAACCATCAAGGACCACAACAGCCGGAGTGGTTCAAACAGAAGAAAGTGGAAGTGGTTCGACCAAATGGACGCTATCTATGGCAATAGACCGGCGAGCAATGGGAGGGAGAATGCCCTGGACTCGGCGTTGTTGGAGTCCATGATGGAGGATGGTACGTTTTGTTATGTTAACTCTATATTCCACTTGAAAGCTTCACTTTATTTAGTTGACCAGCTACTGGAAAGCTTGCTTCTAAAACAACCAGTCCAGTTTAACTGTTATACTTGTGTAAAATCACCATGCAACAACTGCTTTATGCAGCACAATGAGCTAGTAGCTAACAGCTAACGGTCGTGTTATTGTTTATAGTCAGTAATGCTTGTGTCGCATTTAAGATGATGTCACGGCAGTAGAGACGGTGCAACTATGACGATCAGCCTATAATCCCACCCACGTTGAGGCGGCACTAAACTGCAGTGGAAAAGCAAGCTAAGAAAAGTAAAGCGAGCAGAGTCGAGTCAAGTCAAACCGTAATGTGCAGTGGAAAAGTGCCACAGGTTACACCAACAAAACTAATTTTAAAGGAATATATTGGGTTCAATACAAGTTATGCTCAATTGACAGCATTTGTGGCATAATGTTGATTACCACAAAAAATTATTTCGACTCGTCCCTCCTTTTCTTTAAAAAAGCAAAAATCAAGGTTATAGTAAGGCACTTACAATGGAAGTGAATGGGGCCGATTTTGGATGGTTTAAAGGCAGAAATGTGAAGCTTATAATTTTATAAAAGCACTTATATTAATTAATCTGTTAAAACACATGTATTATTTGAGCTATAAAGTTGTATGAATCATCATTTCTACAGTTGTTTTAGGGTTTTAGGGTTTGTTGACATGACATCATCATAGCAACGAAGCTGTAAAATTGTACACAGAAAAGGTTAGTAAATTATTTTATCACAATAAATCATGTTAACACACATATTGTTGATGTCTTGTGACTATACTTTTGAAATAGTGAGTATTTTAACGTTTAAGGATTGGCCCCTTTCATTCCATTTAAGCCTCACTGTAACCCATATTTTTGCTTTTAAAAAGGAGGGAAGAAGGGGCCTGGGTAGCTCAGTGGTAAAATACGCTGGCTACCACCCCTGGAGTTCGCTAGTTCGCAAGTTCAAATCCCAGGGCGTGTTGAGTGACTCCAGCCAGGTCTCCTAAGCAACCAAATTGGCCCGGTTGCTAGGGAGGGTAGAGTCACATGGGGTAACATCTTCGTGGTTGCTATAATGTGGTTCATTCTCAGTAGAGTGCATGGTGAGTTGAGCGTGGCTGCCACAGTGGATGGCATGAAGCCTCCACAAGCGCTATGTCTCCATGCAACACGCTCAACAAGCCATGTGATAAGATGTGCAGGTTGACGGTCTCAGACACAAAGGCAGCTGGGATTTGTCCTCTGCCATCTGGACTGAGGCAAATCACTACTTTTTTAAGGACTTACAAAAGAAAGCACATTGGGAATTGGGCATTCCAAATTGGGAGAAAAAGGAGGGAAGAGTGGAAATACATTTTTTCGGTAATCAATAATATGCCACGAATGCTGTCGATTGAGCTTAACTTGTATTGAACCTGAAATATACTTAATGTTGACCAACATATCTCGTTTTATTGAATTTGGAACCTACCAACTTTTTTGTGAAATGTTTTGCTTGACAACTGCAATTAAGTGATATTTCTTATAAGTAAATGCCACTTGGTTTGATATTTTCTTATCTAACGCCAAGACATTCATAAACTTTCAGTGTCAAAATACTTTTTGGCCCACTGTATAATATATATATATATATATACACACACACACACACACACACACACACACACACACACACTCCATCAGACACTGTTCCAAGAGAAACACATTAATAGCAACTGATCTCACAGATATAGAGGAAGTTTTGCATCCAGTTTTCTGGATCCAAAGAGAAGTGCACATTAAAGTGAGTTACATTTGCTTCAGTCAACAAATGTTCCTGTTAAGAATTTAAATAATGTAACATTTTTAGAAGCAAAAAAAAAAAAAAACTTTTCTAGACAAGTGAAGTACTTTAAGAGTGTTGCCATAAACAAAGCAGTACTAACTGTGTTTATGGCAACAGAAACCAGTTGCACTCTGATAGAAGGGCTGTTATGATGTTTTACTGCTGTGGAAGCACAACAGTAATCTCACACCAATGTAACATACTGCAACTTAGTGTGACATATATAATAGTTACTACCCTGTTAACAACTATGTACTGCAACATTTATGAACTTAACAACACGGAAACCTTTTTGAGGGTAGGGCGAGAAGGAATATTTCAGAAACAATGTAAAACATGATGTTTACCCCTATTGTTTGTGGCTCTGCTTCTACTCCGGGAACGACTGCGTTGTCTCTGTAGCCTAGTTCGACTCAGGAGTCTGTAATAATATCCTGGTCTCCCAGAACCTTTCCTTGAAACACCTGACATTGCTCCGAGCACACTCCTGTCACACAAATACACACGCCTCAAACCACGGCTCCACTTATCCCAAAGTACACACACAGGCACACAGTCCTATGTGATTATCTCTCTAGCACCAAAAACTTCCCTAAAGATCCCTTCTGTGCGTAAAAGCCACGGTTGTGCAGTGGCATCCAAAGTATCAGAGAAAATCCATTCCAGAACTCAAGTCCTGTTGATCTGGGAAAAGTCCAACTGCAGGAGGAAAAGTTTGCATTCTCTGTCTCTCTCTCTCTTTCCCTCTGTTGCTTGATTTATCACTGAGGAGTGAAAACGCTCACTCAGGCTCAGGCTCTCCAATGCCACATGGTGTCTCTCTCTAACACACTCTCTCACACACACACTGTCTCTAAGTAGTGGGAATGCAGAGGTATGCCATTGAACATAGAGAGAGAGACAGAAGACAAAGTTTGCACGAAGAGTTAACGTGAAAACCAGGACTGGATCAGCAGAAGGTGGGTAATGGGTGAATATCAAGAAAACCTTCCTGAATGGACCCGAATGTAAAAGCTAGTGACGTCTGCACAGCCTGCATGCACCAGTAACCAGGAGGGTTTGGTAATTTACACATAGAAGTGTGGATTGATAGAGAACAGAGAAGAAGCGAAATAATAACGTTTGTGATGTTGTATTAAAATGACTGAATGGTAAACCCTACTGAAGTGCAATCGCTTTGTTTTTACAATCACACAGTGGTGCAAGAGTTCTTGGCATGGCGTGGATTGTCAGAGAACAGACAAAAAGTGATATAATAACATCATAGAATGATTTAATATGTATTTGTTTTAAATAAGTTACAAGCAATGAGAAGCTTACATTTAACACACAATTCACCTTTACATACATTCCACAAATTATAGAGGTTGCAATTTGAACCAAATTAAATGATGTTGAATTAAACTAGCTTACCTTTTTAAAAATTATATTTGAAACCACTAACAATGGAATATACATTTTGAGGCCACCCTACAACATATGGGGAACATTTGTTAGCTAAACAATTACAATTTTCTGCACACATAAATAATATCACACTCCACAGTTAACCATTCACTTCAACGCCACAACAGAGGTATTTTTAAAAACCAGTCCATGTACGAAGCAAAACCAAACTTGTCTGTGCGATAAAAGGCTTGGCCAGAGGCAGGAGGTTTTAAACCTGTCTAGATTCTATCTCAAAATTGTACCAATAACTGTGTTTTGTCTTCTGACAAATACTGACAGCCAGTCTTATTCTAAACTGGCATGCATCTTTCAATGGACGGAATGGATTCCATTATTTGTTTATACAGTTTGCTTAAAAGATAATTATTGGATACAGACACAAATTCAAACCCTGGGGTCTTAATTAACTCCACTCCAGGCTTACAAAAACTCTTGTCCAGGTTTTAGGTGTGCATCACATAAGGGGCCCAGACCAGCTTCTCCAGACATGGCTCTCAGCAGCCAATCAGAAGCCAGAGCTGAGGGTGTGGGACAAGCAGCTGGAATACAGCAGAACAGATGGACACAAAGACACACACACACAAAGACACACACACACACACACACACACATTGATGTGGCTATACTTATGAGGACTCTCCATAGACATAATTATTTTTATGCTGTATGAACTATAGATTCTATCCCCTAACCCTATCCCTAAACCTAACCCTCACAAAAAACTTTCTGCATTTTTACATAAAAAAAAACCAACAAAACAAAAAAAACATTGTTTAGTATGATTTTAAGCGATTTGAATTATGGGGACACTAGAAATGTCCTCATAAACCACATTTATAGCATAATACCCTTGTAATTACCAGTTTGTAACCTAAAAACAAATCCTTGTAAACCACCCAAACCCGCCCACACACACACACACACACACACACACACACACACACACACACACACACGGACACTAATTTACAAATGATTTACAAATCTCCAACTATTGGAGATAAAGACTGTAAAATGTGAAAACAAACATGTCCTTAAGAAGGATACCTACAGAGTGACAAAAAGAGAGTGTGACAGAATCATCACATTCGGTCATACATAAAATCTTATGGAAGAGAGAATATCAGGGTCTCAATATCTGAGGATACAACACAACACAAGCCACAGCACCTGTTGATGTGTCTTTGCGTATTCTGATTACAAAGTCTACACACAATTATGCTGATTTCTTCAGTATTTGCTATATAGTTGGTCAGAGGTTGACTCTGCTGCGCAATTGTTTGAATGAGTTTTTTTTTTTTTTTTTCTGGCACAGTCCATTATTGTCCCAGATAGCACACATACGTACAGGTATATCTCTGTGATGGCTGTTTATGAGCTTTTCATCTGGAAAGCATTGCATTCTAATTAACATCTGCTAAACATCTTAAAAAGAACAGATTTACATACATTTTAAATCATAAAGGTCTCAAAGACATCTGATGAATGTCCTTTTGGCATCCAAAGGAAACGTCTTCAAGACGTTTTGCAGATGAGCAAAAAATCTAAAAAAATAAATAAATACATATTCCAGATGTAAACACACATCAAATAGATGTCTGGGTGATGTATATGTGCTATCAGGGTTGCTATCAAAACTTTCAGAATAAATCACTGGATTTGCTTATTATGTTAGCTTAACAAGCCAACATACTGTAATTCTACAAACTTGGTTTAGGGTTTTTCCAAAAACTCTAATTTTCTTTTCTAACACTAACTCCTAGAGCTTTCAAGCTACATCCACCAAACTTGGCACCGAACTTCAACCAATATTGATTTAGGTTGCTATCCACTATATTTTCTAACTGATTGGACTTAAAGTTTTCCTGTATTGGACAATCAAAAATCCCAAAAGTCCCATACTGTAGACTTAGGCCATGTCCACACTAATCCATTTTTATCTGAAAGCATATATTTTGTGGTGGTACTTGCTGAAAGGGCCTCATTGCATAGAAAGGTGAAACACAGAAGGTACACTTTGGTTGGGTTTCCGTCAATAGCATGTAGAGAAATAATCCAATGCACTTCTTCTGATGGAAAAATTTAAAAAGGCTTTATTTTAATTGGCTCGTCACATTGACAATAAAAAAGTAAACAAATCAGTAGCTGTACACTGTGGCATTTCGGGCAACAAAGCCTTCCTTAGAGTGTGACACACAGACACACCAAGTTACATACAATACAATACATATGTAGTCTTGCATAACCAGACTCTTGCCTATATTGGTATAAAGTCTGATCTACTGATACATTTCGGCCAACATAGCCTTCCTCAGAGTGTGTCCAGACAAAAAAAGTAAAAAATTAGTAGCTGCACACTGATGCATTTCAGGCAATGAAGCCTTCCTCAGAGTGAGACATATTGCCGAAATGCAATATAGGGTGCATTTACACGACAACGATGTACTAAAAACGGAAAAGTTTTTCCTTTGCATTTTTGAAAAGTTTCGCGTACAGACGACAACGTTGTCAAATATAAATGGTTGATTATTGTTATTTCCACAGACACCAGTATTCCTATTGATAATTATACATCTCAAATTGATGCCTATCAATCCATCATTCTTAATATAACACGTAATACGCGTGCACATGACGTCATCGTTTTCACAAATTCACGTTTTTGTATGTTTACACGGAGACGATAATGGCATGGTTTTCAAAAACTTGCACTTTGAAACCCGTTTTCAAAAGTTTGCGTTTTCAGGCCCCAAAACGCCGTTGTCGTGTAAACGAACAGCCAAAATGCATAAAAAGTTTTCAGTTTAGTTGAAAACGTTGTCGTGTAAACAGCCCCATAGTCAATACTCTGGCTATGCAAGATTACATATGTATTGTATTGTATGTAACTTGGTGTGTCTGTGTGTGAGTATCAACCTTTTTTGAAGGAAGCTTGATATGCAGCAATTCAAGTCTCCTTACAATTTGCCTATTGTTATTCATTCAACCCTCTTGCTTTCAAAACATTCCCCATCCAGCCCCCATCTGTCTGACTGCTGTAACTCCCCAGGTGACAACAACCCCTGTGCCATAAACCGGTCAAACACTAAGTTATACTAAAATACTCCAATATGTGAAGCCTGTGTATCAGGATTACTGCCGGATATTCCTTCATTTGTCCCTGTAGACCTACTGAATCACACACACGCACGCATGCACACACACACACACACACACACACACACACACACACACACACACACACACACACACACAGTTCCACTGTTCTTTACAGTGAAAACAAGCTGTTTTCTTGGGGTCACATTTGGGGGGCAAACTCTGAATCGAGGTCATTTCCTGTTCTCATGATTTTCCTAGACTTAGACACTTGGGACTCTTGAGACTGAATTCACCACAGATTAACATTGTGTACACTGTCTAATTGCATGCTTTAATAAAGAACATGACAAAAACACAAGAAAACAAGAAACATAGCCAAAACACACAATCAATACAGCCTTGTATGAAAATGAACTTACAAAGACACAGACAACTGGGGCATTATATAGACAAAGACTAACAAGGTTCACAAGAAAAGTACAGGGCTCGACAATAAGGAGTACCCAATGGCCCGGGGCCACTGTGAAAGAGAATCCGGCCAGTTGTAAGCATAAGCGTAGTTCTAGCAGAAAGATCTCGGGATTCATTCTATCAGGCATCTCATCAAATCACAATACAGCCTCTGCTTTATAAGCCTGCTCAGCTATCTCTAATTGTTGACATACTTAGTTTTTTTCATCCCCCTCCACCCCATCACCTGGGGTGGGGGTAAGCTCCGCTCCCCTGCCATCATCGCTTCCAGCAGGATCTGACAGTTCAGGCAAATCTGAGCGCTGAATGTAGGACAGGGCTTATGCCAAATGATATAAGTATTTCTACGTTCGTATTAATCCCAATAATCCTGAGTCTTTTCTGATAGAACTGTCACTTGTCCATATTGAGCCAGTGCTGCATTTATAACGTTAGTGCAACCAAAAAAAACAACAAAAAGAAAACAAGAGAGCACAAAAATTACATGGAGTGAAAACAGTCTTGAGCACACAGAGACGAGTGAGTGCGATTATTTTGAGCATGCAGAGACAAGCGGGGCATTATATATTGAGCGCACAGAGGCACAGTCGCTTCAACACACAAGAGTATGCAGGCAGAAAACCAAGAGCACTGAGCATGTTACAAATGCATCATAGCATCAGTTTCCAATGGGCTGAAAATTACAGGAAAAAAACTTTTCGGAAAAAGAAAAAAGAATTTCGGAGTGGAACAATTTAATTATCCCTGCACATTCCATGTTCACAGTTTGGGATTTTTTTCATTTCAACATGTTAGTGAAAATTAGCATCCACATACAGGAACAAAAGAAATCATCTCGGTTATGTGAAATGTAACCCTGGTTCCCTGAGTGGGAACGAGACGCTGTGTAATTGCTTTGGGACACGCCCTGAGTGTCACATGGTCTGAAGTCCTTGTACAATCAAGCCAATTTATTGGCTGGTGGCACTTAAGCGACGCCCCTAGGAAGCTACGTCACGGGCTCCATAAAATTGCTCGCTTTGGCGCCATCGAGTCTGATTTTCTGCAGGAAGGAACGAGCCTATGCAGCTGCTAGAGAGAATGGACAACTTATGCAGCATCTTGTTCCCACTCAGGGAACCAAGGTGACGTTTCACGTAACCGAGACGTTCCCTTTCGTAGGAACTCGAGCTGCGTAATCGCATTGGGAACGATATACATTCACGCCATGCGAACAGTAGCTGCCAACTGTCTACGCCCGTGTGGCAAGCATATAGCAGAGCACAAGCGAGCTAAAGTGTCTGAACAAAACAGAGAAAATTGAGTTTACTCCTGTTCCAACAGAAAGAACCTAGGAAGTATAACCCTTGTCCAGATTATAAAATCTAACAAACGTAGGCATAGAGGACCACCCTGCCGCCATACAAATGTCCTCCAAGGACGCACCTCTAGCCAAAGCCCATGAGGATGCCATGCTCCTCGTAGAATGGGCTCGAATACCGGAAGGCAAAGGTAAACCGCACGCTTCTTAAGCACTTGAAATTGCATCAGTAAGCCAATGAGACAGTCTTTGCTTGGACACCAAAACACCCCTTTTGCAGCCACCAAAGCACACAAACAACAGCTTTGTCTTATGCCACTGGCTAGTATGGTCAACATAAACTCGCAGCGCCCAAACTGGGCAAAGCATATGCAATCTTTCATGCTCCTCTGACTCAAATGGGGGAGGATAGAAAGCCTAAAAATGTATTGTCTGCGAGCAAAATGATGTTGAAACGACCTTGGGCAAATAGCCCAAACGAGGTCTTAACACCACTCTTGAACACCCTGGTGCAAAATTCATAAGGGATTGATCGACAGGGCATGCAAATCACCAACCCTTTCAAACGATGCCAATGCTACTAACAGGGCCGTTTTAAGAGTCAGAAACTTATCAGTGACTGTTGCCAAGGGCTCAAACGGAGCACCCAAGAGCGCCTCTAAAACAACAGAAAAAAGGGAACGTGGATGGTGAAAAAAAGGTCTAAGCCTGGGTACCCCACGCATAAAACGAGAAACAAGAGAATGTCTACCGACAGAGACTCCATTGATAAGCGCATGCTCAGCCGCTATAGCGGCAACACAGACTTTAAGTGTTGCTAGGGCAACCCTGGCCCCAATACGCTCTTGCAAAAAATCTAGCACTGTACCGACAGGGCAGTGTACTGGATTTTCACCTCGTTCTGAACACCAAGAAGCAAAAATACACCACTTGAACATATAAAGTTTCCTAGTTTATGGAGCTCTAGTATTCAGAATGGTATCAACCACAGCGGGGGATAACCCATCATTCAAAAGAGTGCCCTGTTGAGGGGCCATACCCATAACTTCCACAAATCTGGCAGGGGGTGCCAAATGCTGGCC
This sequence comes from Myxocyprinus asiaticus, assembly GCF_019703515.2. Lineage (NCBI taxonomy): Eukaryota > Metazoa > Chordata > Actinopteri > Cypriniformes > Catostomidae > Myxocyprinus > Myxocyprinus asiaticus. Next base: position 29,059,012 of record NC_059346.1, read on the forward strand.
CACTTCCGCTCTGCCGAACCTTCTCCAGATTTGTTCCATAATCTGAAGATGTAATGCCCACTCTCCAGGCATCAAACCCTGTCTGGACAGGAGATCCACCCCTAAATTCAACTGGCCCGGGACATGCACAGCTCGTAGAGACAGCACATTGTCCCGTGCTCACAGAAGAATGCAACGTGCCAGCCTCAGCATGGCATGAAAACGTACTCCTCCCTAGTGATTTATGTAGGACATCACTGTCCTGTTCTCTGACCAGATGAGGAAATGGCTGCCCTGAATCTCCGGGAGGAAAATCTTTAACACCAGCAACACCGCGAAAATCTCCAGACAGTATATGTGCCAATATTGCCGCTGGCCTGTCCAAACCCCATAGGCTGGACGACCCTTGTATACAGCGCCCCAACCTGTGGAGGAGGCGTCTGTCATAATAAATTTGCGGCAACACACCTGTCCAAACGGAACGCCTGACATCAAAAGGCGGGTCAGTTTCCGGCTGTCTCGTTCCCATATAAACAACAGATGGCGGCAATGCAGTTTTAGTTTGCGAGTAGTCATTAAAAAGAAGAAAGAAACTACAGTTCAGTCAGTCACACTCACACAGTTCAGGACAGAAATCTGGATGGATGTTTTTCTGTTATCCGTTTGCCGAAGTTGTTTACCTGCTATAATGCTTGGATATGTTGTCTGGTAGGGTTGCTGAAGCTAGTATTGCTTGTCATGCTTGTATGAATCAAACAATAGTCATGTGTTAACCAATCACGATGTATCTACGTTGTTGTCAGTGGAAGTTACTGTTATATGTTACTAAAATTTATGAATTCTGAAATCGACTTCTTGTAACTATTATATTGCATTTTTAAGCATATTATTTTCATGCATAATAAAGTATATTTTATACCCATCATTATTGAATCCTTGTTTTATGATTTTAGTTTACTGTGTTAATGTGAGCATTGCATAAACATACTATTGTAGTATTACGGTTCACTTGCATTATCAACTGAGACTGTACAATATAATATAACAATAATAAAGTCTTCCATTGAACTCGTATCAGCCATATCACAATACAAGCATTAATAGTAGATAAAACAATTGAAAAATTATGTTAAAATATACTGGTAGTGATTGAGTCCCACGTTCTCTTTGTAAAAGCGCTTTGAGTGTCGTGTCAGAAAAGCGTTATAAGTGTAAAATTCATTAATTCAAAATATGTGAATACGAGTGTTATTTGTCATCATCAAAGCAAGTAATGTTTCAGTTTTAAATGTTTAATCGTATAACATTATATCAACGTGAAAATAGCACGTTATGACTCCGGCTCTGAATATCTCCAGTCATGATACACACAGGTAAATGTAAAATAATGAGATTCATCTGCCAGAATGGCAGCGCCGAAACACGATTCACGTAAAGTGTTCTTCCGCAAACTGCTTGCCATTTTAAGTTTCAACCACAGATGACACTAGAGAGCACAAAGTTACATAGGGCAGCTTTAATATATAGAGTATATATTTGTGTTATTTAGCTTCCGACAATTTTTTGAAGCCATGATGGTAAAAACAGCTATTTTTTTATTTTTGTGTTAGGACCAGTGACAATTTTGGAAGGGCAAGTAAAAATCTGAACCACTGACCTGACTGGGCCTGTAGAAATAATCCTTAGCATTGAACTCTTTATTAACAAGACCCACCTGGGACAAATCAACAAGGGAAACAGGAAACAAGGGCAGAACTTCAAAATAAAAGACACACAAGAAACCTAGTGGAGGATCCAGCAGATGACCAGGAGACCACGGGGTGCCTCCATGGCATGGCAACTGTGGTGAGAGGAGAAGGTATCCACGCCATCGTGACAGGAGCCAAATCCTTTCTCCTCCTCCTAGAGCCCAGCGGCGAGAGAGCGCTGGGTACCGCCTCCAGCAAGAGAGCTGGGTGCCCCCATCCAGCAAGAGAGAGCACTGGGTGCCGCCTCTGACAAGAGAGCACTGGGTGCCACCTCCGGCAAGAGTGCGCTGGGTTTCCACCTTTGGTGAGAGAGCACTGGGTGCCTTAGTGGTGGTTTTGCTGTACCCCACCATGTAGGAGGAGAAACTAAGCCTCAAAGCATAATTATGTCTTTCCAGATACCACAGTAAAAATAAATTTTACATTTACATTTATTCATTTGGCAGACGCTTTTATCTAAAGTGACTTACAAAGGAGGAATAATACATCATAAGCGATTCATTGTAAGGAGACAGCAGTACGAAAAGTGCTGCATTACAAAGTTTCATTAGCATCAGAATAGTAGTATCCCAGACAGATGAGAGAGCAACAAGAATATGTATATAATTATATATTTTTTACACACACAGATTAGAGCACAACATTTTAAAATGCACTGTTATCTTCACAGATTCCAGTAGAAGTTTCACAACATGTGCTAACCAGGCACGGAAGTAATAAAAGCTGTTCCATGTAAATTAAAGTTTTTGTCCTAACTAGCTTCGACCGAGATACATGAAAAACAACAGGGCATTTGACTGTCACTTGGTTTCTATTTCTGCACCGTTGCGCTAGGTAGCCATGCCCACAGTAAAATCTCATTAGTCCAAAATCCCACATTAAACATAAAATATGTCCTGATTGGCTATAATTGTGTCATTTCACACAGGAGTTTCTTGTTCAATGTGGACAGACAAATTGCTTGACAACTTTCACATCATGTCAGGTTAGGACACGGTGTTAAAAGGTTATTTCACCCAAAAATGACAATACTGTCATAAATTCATTCTAAACCTGTAGGACTTTCTTTCATCCTTGCACAGGAAGATTAACTTTTTTAAGACTTTTGGCACTGCTCTTATTTGCCATACAATGAAAGTAAATGGGGACTAGCATTCTGCTAAACACATTTTGCGTTACATGGAAAATGAAATGTACAGCTGAAGTCAGAAATTTACATACACCTTAGCCAAATACATTTAAACTCAGTTTCTCACAATTCCTGACATTTAATGGTAGAAACCATTCCCTGTCTTAGGCCAGTTAGGATCACTTATTTATTTTAAGAATGTGAAATGTCAGAATAATAGTAGAGATAATGATTTATTTCAGCTTTTATTCCTTTCATCACATTCCCAGTGGGTCAGAAGTTTACATACACTTTGTTAGTATTTGGTAGCATTGCCTTTAAATCGTTTAACTTGGATCAAACGTTTTGGGTAGCTTTCCACAAGCTTCTCACATTAAGTTGCTAGAATTTTGGCCCATTCCTCCAGACAGAACTGGTGTAACTGAGTCAGGTTTGTAGGCCTCCTTGCTTGCACATGCTTTTTCAGTTGTGCCCATAAATTTTTTATTAGATTGAGGTCAGGGCTTTGTGATGGCCTCTCTAATCCCTTGACTTTGTTGTCCTTAAGCCATTTTTCCACAACTTTGGAGGTATGCTTGGGGTCATTGTCCATTTGGAAGACCCATTTGCGACCAAGCTTTAACTTCCTGGCTGATGTCTTGAGATGTTGCTTCAATATATCCACATAATATTCCTTCCTCATGATTCCATCTCTTTTGGGAAGTACACCAGTCCCTCCTGCAGCAAAGCACCCCCACAACATGATGCTGCCACCCCCATGCTTCACAGTTGGAATGGTGTTCTTCAGCTTGCAAGCCTCACCCTTTTTCCTTCAAACATAACGATGGTCATTATGGTCAAATGGTAAAATTTTTGTTTCATCAGACCAGTGGACATTTCTCCAAAAAGTAAGATCTTTGTCCCCATGTGCACTTGCAAACTGTAGTCTGGCTTTTTTATGGTGGTTTTGGAGCAGTGGCTTCTTCCTTGCTGAGCAGCCTTTCAGGTTATGTCAGTATAGGACTTGTTTTACTGTGTATATAGATACTTATCTACCTGTTTCCTCCAGCATCTTCACAAGGTCCTTTGCTGTTGTTCTGGGATTGATTTGCACTTTTCGCACCAAACTATGTTCATCTCTAGGAGACAGAATGCGTCTCCTTCCTGAGCGGTATGATGGCTGTGTGGTCCCATGATGTTTATACTTGCGTACTATTGTTTGTACAGATAAACGTGGTATCTTCAGGCATTTGGAAATTGCTACCAAGGATGAACCAGTCTTGTGGAGGTCCACATTTTTTTTTCTGAGGTCTTGGCAGATTTCTTTTTATTTTCCCATGATGTCAAGCAAAGAGGCACTGAGTTTGAAGGTAGGCCTTAAAATACATCCACAGGTACACCTCCTATTGACTCCAATTAGCCAATTAGCCTATCAGAAGCTAACTGACATTTCTAGAATTTTCCAAGCTGCTTAAAGGCACAGTTAACTTTGTGTATGCAAATGTCTGACCCTCTGGAATTGTGATATAGTCAATTAAAAGTGAAACAATCTGTCTGTAAACAATTGTTGGAAAAATTACTTGTGTCATGCACAAAGTAGATGTCCTTGCCAAAACTAGAGTTTGCTAATACGAAATCTGTGGAGTGGATAAAAAATGAGTTTTAATGACTTCAACCTAAGTGTATGTAAACTTCTGACTTCACCTGTTTGTGATTTGAAATGACATGAGAGTGAGTAAATGATGACAGAATTTTTGTTTTGTTTAATTTTTTAGGGTGAACTATCCCTTTAAAAAAAGATAGAAAGACAAAAAGTTTGGTCTACATTGGTGTGTTTGTGTGTTCTGTCCTATAGAGCACAACATACATTGATCTTTATTTATTTTCTCTACAAGTCCATTTCATTCTTTTCTTCTTTGTGTGCCTTTATTATCCTTCATTTTAATGTGTGACTGTGTAGGTGTGTGTGTTTGAGGGAGGTGCTTTGTCTTTTCATAGAAAGAAAGCATAACGTTTTGGTTGGTCTGATTGGTGTCTTAGATAAATGACCTTTTCTCTTCTGCTATATGTGAAGAGTATCAAAAGATCTATTTTACCAAAGAGATGGAGAGAAGACAAATCTGTGCTGAAAAAGATTTTCCATTTATCTTTCTATTGACAGTCTGTTTCAGCCTCACACAGATGTGCACACACTGAATGGCCCTTACAAAATCTGAAAAAGAAACAAAAGGGCGTAACATCACTTATAAGATCCAGAAGTAGGACACTTTTTGGATAAAGTAGACAAAAGAATAGAGAAAACTTTAAAGCAACCATTTCAAGCAATATAATGGCTCAAATATAAATTACGTTCCTTCATTTTTGCTCAGTGGACAATGTTAATATTTAGAAAATGAGTACTGAATACATGCACTAACCATTACCAAAATATGACTAGATCTGTATTAGTCTGTATAAGCCTTAAATGCTACAACCAGAGACCGTCCACAATCTGTTCACTGACTGTGTGATGCATTTGCACACAAAAATTTGAAGAGCTTGCTGAAATCACCAGTTCCATTCTGACGGGCTGGCACAACACAACTTCCAGGAGTTGGAGGGTGCACCATTCCATCTGGAAACAAAGTTGTTTTTACAAGGCACAAGTTGGTACAAGGTTGTACCTTTCAAGGGGAAGAACTATTCACTCGATTTGCCGAACATTTCCACATTAGTGGCATTAAATCTTTGAAATAACAAAAAATTTATTTGAGGTGCTTAGAATCAAGAAAACTAGATATCCACGAGCAGAGCTTCATTTTACGCTTTGCTTTTCAATTATGTCCGTAAAATAATCTGTACTTATTAGACGATTACAAAGTCTACACACATTCCCACTAATTTTGCAGACCGACACTATAGTATGTTAAGCTTATATTACACATACAGTATATTAAGCTTATTATTAGTTATTATCAGAAAAAGAAACTGTTATTTTGCAAAGTAATATCTTAACTTTTGTCTTTGTGTCATCTTGGACTTATACTGACAACTAGCGGCTTGGATGCAGCATAATTTAAAATCAATAGTTTTCAGTTTCACATGCCATTGTAGAAATTTAATATTCACAGTCAGCCATGATTACTTTAATCAATAAGTGAAAGTGTCAAATAGCAGGACGGTTACTGAGATTAAGCGAGTAGTATTCGGCTGGTCTAACATGACAGCCCCCATGTGTGGACCCTCTCCATGTAGATTAAATCAGCTTTTATAAGGTTACTGATATGACAGGAGTCTTCTTTTTAATGTGAGTGCTCATGATTTCATACATACATTCCAAAATAACATGTCTTTATTTCCTTTTAATAAGGAAAAAATTACTGAGTGGACCTTTAAACTATCTTAACTGTATACTTACGGTTGCCAAGCAGCAAAGCAACTTGGTGCTATGTTGGAAAACTGGGAATGTGATGCACAAAGCAACTTTTATGATACTTTTGTGTCATTTTTTATGCTTTAAAGTGATTCACTATCAACTGCCATTATAATGCAAAGATAGACCAGAATATGAATTATAATTTCTCATTTTGCATTAGAAAAAAAGTCATATGTTTGGAACGACATAAGGGTGAGTAAATGAATACAGAATTTTCATTTTTGGATGAACCTTTCCTTTAATGTAAAATGTGTGGTCGTCACAGGTGTTTATAGTCTTTATACAACGGCTTTGAACACGTCTCATGCAAAAGTACCCAACAAGCTCTTGAGAAAACACATTTGCACACCCAAACACAACTGAGACAGACAGAGGTGTAAGGTTGAGATAAATACAATGAAATTAACTGGTTGAAAACACATGAATGAAAGGAGAAAAGAGGAAGTTCAAAGAGAGAAACAAGAGGGCAATGAGAGGGGGAGAGGTTGAAAGAGAGAGGAGTGCTATACAAGAGCATTCCTCTTCTCAGTCTACTCTGTAATGAAAAACAGCACAAACAAAAGTGACAACTTCAAGAGCTCATTTTCACTGACACACAAATTACAAACAGCCTAAAATGGTGTGCGCCCACACACTGCACTATTTAACTGCTGCAGACGAAGGCTCTGAAGGCAGAACAAAGGTAGAGAGATGGGCGGTGGAGAGGTATGGATAACATATAACTCACATATTCTTCAAAGAGTGTGAAAGAAAGAGAGCAGAGAAAACGAGGTGAGACAAGATAAATGCTCTAGGGTCAATTGTATGTGTCTACTTACACTGACTCCTAATTGCTTCCTGTATGCTGTCCTGCAGTGTGTGGTCTAACAAAAAGACACAAAAGCAACACAGTTGCAACAGAGTTTGTGTGTTGAACACACAGATATTTTGATGTCCTTGTCTGTTTCGGGTTCTTGTTATTTTTCTATGAAATCACTGGAGTTTGACAGTTTGGCAATTTCTCCACTGTGCCTGCAGTGCCATCTTCTGGAGAGAAAAGAGTGGGATTGATAAAATGGATAGTTCACCCAAAAATGAAAGTTCTGTCATAATTTACTTACCTTCATTTTGTTTCAAACCGGTAGGACTTTTCTTCTTCTGTGGATCACCAAAGGAGAATGTTAGCCTCAGTCGTAATTCACTTTCACTGTATAGACAAAAGAGGCTAACATTCTACCAAAGATCCTTTTGTGTTTCATGGAAGACAGAAAGCCATACAGGTTTAGAGCAACATGAGGGTGAGTAAAAGATGTCAGACAAAAGATTCCTTTAAGCCTTAAAGGAATATTCCGGGTTCAACAGAAGTTAAGATGAATCGACAGCATTTGTGGCATACTGTTATATTGATTAACACAAAAATTATTTTCGACTCATTCCTCATTTTCTTTAAAAAATAAATAAATAAATAAATAAAAAAAGGAAAAATCTAGGTTCAAGTGAGGAACGTCCAATAGAAGGGAATGGGGCCAATCCGCAAACGTTAAAATACTAATTATTTCAAAAGTTTAGTCACAAGATGAAAACAATATGCATGTTAACATGATTCCAGTGTTATAAAATCACTTACTAACCTTTTCCTGTGTAAAGTAATAGCCAATTTTACAACTTTGTTGCCATGATGATGTAATTTCAACAAACCCTAAAATGACTGTAAAAATAACAATTTAAACAACTTGGCAGTTGAAATAATACATGAGTTATAACAGAATAATTCATGCAAGTGCTTTTATAAAATTATAACCTTCAAATTTCTGCCTTTAACCCTCCAAATATTTACCCCATTCACTTCCATTGTAAGTACCTAACTGTAACCTCGATTTTTGCTTTTTGTAAAGAAAGGGAGGGATGAGTCAAAATTATTATTATTATTATTTTTATTTTTTTTGGTAATCAACATTATGCCACAAATGCTGTCGATTGAGCTTAACTTGTATTGAACCCAGAATATTCCTTTAAGAGAAGCCAATGCACAGCCAAATCTATGAGATTTGACAGAAAACATCTCAATAATTTTTTCCTAAACAGCAGTGATATGAATAAGAGCAATTGGAGACTTAAGTTTCCATTATATCTCCTGCTTCTCAGATTTGTCCTCTGAAAAAAAGACCCCAGTAATCTCACATGTGTCTCCTCTAAAGTTGCAGAAGAGAAAATAATGTCTCAGCAAAACCTCATCATTTCTTTTCCAATACCTCCAATAAAAAATTATCTGAGCAACGCTATCCACATTAATTTGATGTCTTTATATTCTAACTAAATGTCAAAAAATGACATTTTCTTCCGGGCATACACACAAAGCAGATCTGCACACACAGTCACACAAATGCAAACATCATAAATGTTTGTTATTTATTTTGTAGAAGTGTTCTCTTCCTGTTTTCTGTTATGCTTTGATATCATCATCAAAAGGAAAACAGAAAATACATGAAGATTACAGGGCCAAATATGAAACGATTTAAGGTAACATACACACAATGATCTGTGATGAGTTGAGATGAAAAACAAGGTTAAAGATGACTGAACTTATAAAGAGCAGCCAGATGCTGACCTGATCCAGCCTCTGACTCTACACTGGACACTTTATTCCTTTAACCCTTTCATGCTGCCATCTGAGACAATTCTACTTAAAGATATTGGGGGGAATTCACTAAGAATGAATTGCACCCAGTGGTTATTTGCACGGATATCTGCACTGGTTTAGTGCCCGATTCACTAAAGGAGTTAAAGTATGCAGGATCAGGTAACAGCACAAACACATCCAAAAATCACTGCTGAACGCAATTTGCACGTGCAATTCTGATTTTGCGGTCCGAGCAATTTTTGTGAATGAAGCGCAACCTACAGTATAATGAGCCTAATTAATATAGAAAGAAGCTGTGTTAGCGCTGAAATAAATGACAATGATTAAATACTCAAAACACTAATTTACTCAAATTTCAGTGCTGATGCACCTGCTTAAACTAGATTATGGGTGGTTAGTGAATAAGATGCAGGTTTTGAATAAGACGTGAAATACCACGTGCAAAAGTGGCACAACTGTTTAGTGAATTCACACTATCACAGTATTTAGATGAAAGAAAAGCAAGGAGAAAGAAACAATTTTTTTTGGACCATGGTAGCTTTCACCCTGGGATTCTCGCCTCCACAATATGTCATCCCTGCTGGAAAAAAAAAAAAAAAGAAAACTTTTTAAACCAGCCAAAGCTGGTTTGCTGCTCTCCCAGACTGATTAGGCTTGACTGTTGTCTGGATTTAGAGGGATTTAGGGCACTTGTCAACTGGTCGGACTGGAAAACCCGCTAGATCAGCTAAAGACAAGCTTGGCCATCTTAAACCAGATTAGACCAGCAAACCATGCTAGTTCAAGCAGTGATTTTTAATCATCAGGTGAACAGTTCTAAATATTTAAATCTGTGATTTATCTCTCAAACAACTAAACAAAAGCTGAAAGCCCAAGGTCTTTCCATAAATCTGCCTTTACTAAATTAAAACCAAGACTGTCCATCTTTTGAAAGATGAATACTTGGCATAAAAAGGTGGAATTCTTCCCTTGTACAATCTGCCTGGGATATGAACACCAATCTGCGCATCACATGCTTTTCTTCACCACAAGAGGCCACTATGACAAATTTGTGTGTGTGCAGTCTGTGAACAAGGAGCAAAAACATTTTATTGTAAACTTTGAAACTTGTTGCTATTGCACTCTAATGCAATGTTTATGATGAGTCAGAACAAACAACAACAGACAAACAAACAAACACAAACAGATGTACTCACATTCAATTCATCGAGTTGATATCAGGGAACTTTAATTAATTAATTAATTAATTTTCTTTATTTATCACACATTATACATTTGCACATATACAGTGAAATTCTTATTTTTTTTTTCACATTTTTTTCACATATCCCAGCTAGGCTGGGGTCAGCTTCTTAAATGGGGGGCATAACATCAGCACCCATGTAGTCCTGATTTGTATACTGTAAAGTTAACTAGATATCCACAAGAAGAACTGTTTGAGTTTGAGTTTGTTTTGTTTGTACATGGTGTTTTGGACTGGGTTTATCTAAAATAGAAGTGGAAAAAACTGATTAACACAATTACAGCAGTTGCCATTCTGAAAAATCTTTCAAAGTGACTTGAGGCTCTTTTACACAAGAGTTTTAACGGTATGAAAGCAAATCTACCTAACTTGTGAACTGCTATAGAATTTATATATTTGAATACAATGCATTTTTGCATTTCCTGCGCTGCATCCAAGGTAGACAGATGCAAGTGCTATCCTGTGTGTTAAGCTTTGATGGTAAACGAAAGAAACAAAAACTGAAAAATTGAATAAAAAAATTGCAAAATATCAAAGTTTTTAATTTCACAGTTTGGTAATACACTAATTATAAATAATCATAATCACATTGTGACCCATACTGTATACAGATTAGGGCTGCAACTAACTATTATTTTGATAATCGACTAATCTAACAATTATTAGAACGATTATTCGACTATTCTGTGATTATTGTAACGATTAATCATTAGCTCTTAACCGATTATTTCAGACTTAAAAGGTTATATTAAACATGCTTACTAACAATAAAGAGGACAAAATCATCTTTTAAAAATACCTTTTAATAACATTCACTGAATTAAAGGGTGAAAATACTTAGATTTCTTTTGTTTAATTCATTTTTTTTTTTATTCACTGCAAAAAATCATATTGTTATCAAGTGTTTTTGTCTTGTTTTCCATTTAAAATGATCTAAAAATCCTTATAAGAAGAAACATTTACTTGAGAAGCAACACAGAAGATATTTAGACTTGCTTTAAGAGAATGTATCTTGAATAGGCCTATAAGTGTATTTTGTATACAAGTGTATTTTTTCACTCGGTTATACTTCTGCCAGTGCAGTAAAGACAAAATATTTTATATTCAAGATCTATTCTCTAAAAGCAAGTCTAAATGTCTTATATGCTGCTTCATGTTTAATGCATCATGTTTTAAGGAATTTTAGATATTTTAAAATATTTAAATATTAAATATTGTATTCAACATTCTCCGATAACATTTTTATTTTCTGCAATATACACTACCGGTCAAAAGTTTGTCAGTGTATCAGCCGGGAGAAGTTTGAAACTCTCTCGTGGCGTTTTTCACGCGACTCATATAAGCGGCTCTGACCGCATAGAGAAATGCCAGTTTCAGAGTTTGTGCTTATTTATACAAACCGCTTCCTTATTATTTAAACTTTAATAGGCTAAAGGATGCATTAAAGATATAATGCCGGGGTGTTTCCTGTTTAGACGCTCTGACAGGCAAGTTTTGCTTCAGCGGAATGCCATGTACGGCCCCGCTTTATTTCACGTCACGACAGCACTGTTTTTGTATTTACTTGTTTTGTATTTTTATATAATTCCTCATACTTTGAGATCTACATCACCTTAATCTGTTTGGAAAGTTTGGAGTGCGTCTGGACTGTGAGCTGTTCTTCCTTCCTCTCCTTAATCAAGCGCGAGCTAAAGTGCTGCTCTCCAGCATCATCATTAGTTTTTCAACGATCTAATGTTGTATCAAATGAGATCAAACAACTATTCGATAATATTTTTGTCGACAATAACGTCAACTAATCGTTTCAGCCCAATACAGATATAATACTGTATCACCCATCCCTAATGTGTATGTGCACCTATGTATGTTTCATTTGCATCTATTTGATGATCTAGTTAACAGGCTTCCCTTTCTCTCTTGTCTCCATTATATTCAGATATACTCATAAATTCAGAATCATCAATGGTCTAAAAATCTTGCTTGGCATCTCTGCTCATGAACTTTATATTATACTAAATTCCACCCTTCCTTCCTCAGGCTTTTATTTTAAGACTTGTGTTGTTCTTAACAGTGCCATTAATCAGCTATCACTCATCCATATTCATCCACCATCATATGATATATCTGTCTTAAAGAAACTCAGAACTTGACCCATGATCTCATCACAATCCTGACAAGCTTCCGATGACTTTGAGCTAAACAATGGACTAAAATAAAACAAGATCTAGTAAATGGAGGGTAAATGGATTAAACCACTGTTGTTTATGCTTCAAATAGCATGTTCATAGTAAGCACATAAAGCTTTGAACCTAAAAAAAGTCTGTACACACATAAATGCCCTCGTTTGCACATAAAAAGTGGCAAACACACACACACGCATACGTGGACTTCAGAGATATAAAATGATATAAAAAGTAGGAGCATCATGTTGCCATAATTTTAAATAGTAAAAAAATTGTCATTACAAAATTAAATGTTTTAAAATGGAGCCAGATGTTTCTTTAAATTTGGTTAGCTGGTAAATATATAAACAATTATCATGTGATGAGCTCATCAAGAATACTGAAAACAATCATACGCACACACACAGATTTAAGTACTCCCTTGCTTGATAATCCTTTTTGTTTTTTGTTATTGTCTGACACTCATATACCAAACAAATGTATTTATCAATCCCCACTACCCTTGGCCTAAGGAAAGAGAAAAGTGTGTGTGTGTATGTCTGTGTGTGTGTGTGTGGGCAGGCTTGGGTGGTTTATGAGGACAATTCTTTAGGTTACCTTGTGGTAATTACAAGGGTATTATGCTATAAATGTGGTTTATGAGGACATTTTTAGTGTTCAAATCGCTTAAAAAACATAATAAAAGATGTTTTATTGAAAACGTAAAAATGCAGAAAGTTTTTTGTGAGGGTTAGGTTTAGGGGTAGGGGTAGGGGATAGAATCTATAGTTCATACAGTATAAAAATCATTATATCTATGGAGAGTCCTCATAAGGACAGCCGCACCAACGTGTGTGTGTGTGTGTGTGTGTGTGTGTGTGTGTGTGTGTGTGTGTGTAGTCAGAAAAACATAAAAACAGAGAGAGTGTGAGAGATTAAACTGCAGAATGGTGTGTGTCTCTAAAAGTCTTTCTAAAATCCACTGAGACCGCTGCGATTTTTGAGGATGTGTTAATGACATGTTTAGGGGTTTAAATCTACATATTCCAGACTGTTTTCACTGTTCATCTTCTGCTTATTCTGCTGTGAACATTCTGAAAACATTTGGCACTTAACAAACAAACTTTTTTATTCGTTGTTGTTGCAATATTTTGCTGCTTTAAATTTCTCTGCATACTGCTGTAAGGCAACAATAGGTTGAGGCTTATTTCAGCTATAATATTTTTTTTTAGCATTCACAGCTCCTCTTCACATAATTTTACCAAAATCCAAGGCATTATAAATATACTGTAATTCATATTAGTTAGGCCATTATTATCTGTCCACCTCACTGTCAAAATAATTAAAACCAGTTAGCAGCAGTGGGTAGAATTGAGCCTATTACACAAATATAACAAACAAACACCACCAAGTAGCTCTCCATTAAAAGCCAATCATACCATGCCAGAAAAGCATAGTGGTCTTATTCTTACTCTGCTAATTAGCTAATCTGGCAAGTGTAGTGTGGACTATAAAACTGCACAAATTAAATTGTTGTGGAAATATTTTCTGGCTTCTTATTCGCAGAGTTCATTACAAATTTGAACAACAGTATGCCACGTTGGCTTCCAGACCGCTCTATGAATGCACTGCACTGCATTGATAAACTGCTGACATTTTAATTAAATGATTACAAATTTAGAATTGTAACAAATATACTACATGTACTGCAATATGATAATTTTTGAAGAGCAATGAGGGGAGAATAATTAAAAAAACTGTTGTGACAACAAGCAGAGGTTTAAGATTGGTTACACAGGCTGTAACTAACATGTATCCATCTGCAAAATAACTGCAGAGGATAGAGGAAGAGAAAGAGGAAAAGAGGAAGCGACAAACATACCATTTCAGCTTTGTTAATTATACACACTGAGTTACAGTCTACCTTTTGAAATGTGCACACACTATACAAAAAAACCTTCACTCCTTTGTCAGTATATTTGAAATTTTAATTGCTTATCCGCTCTACACACAGCAAAATCAGACACTCTTTTATCTGAATGTTTTTCATGTCTTTCTTCTCTGTACGCAGATGAGGTAGAGAGTGAAGTCTTTGATAATCTCAGTCATGTATCAATACCTCAAATTATGCAAGGTTCTGCAATATGACAACAATCCTGCACATGCCCTAACCTACAGTATACACACGTGCATGCACCTGCAATAAACACACTTGCACACAAACAAACATGTCAAAGACATTAAGACAAACATTTTCTTAATCATCCACACACATCGATGTTTGTCCTTGAGCAAATGAAGGTAATTAAAGAAAAAGAGCTGCAGAGGTGTGTTTTACATCCTTGGTAAGAGACCGGAATATAATAAACTTGTTTTTATGAAATGTCTATAAACATGTCAGAGAAATATGCGTTTCAGCCTAAAAAAAATTCTAAAATGTCATTTCAATTGTGATTTAATGCTATTTGCAAACAGCACATGCCATATTTATGGTTTGATGATAATCTATAACTTTGTTGCATAAAAACCTTTGCAACAATGCACTCTTACAATTATTTAATGTCATGGAATATATGTAACAGACATGTTTAAGACACATGGACCCTTTTCACATTTACAGGTTTGGAATAGGGAAGTAAACAATAGCAGACTAAACATCAATAGCGGTGAATGGGACACGACGGCATATCATTCCCATATATACATATCATTCCCATTTGCTCCAGCAGGGAAAGAAAAATACACAACTACTACATTTCCACAACTTTCCAAAAGTGAATAAAAATAAAGATGGGTTACAATAGTCAGAAGAGGAAAAAAAAAAAAGTCACATTTACTGTCACTCCCTCAGCAGCTGCATTTGAAACCCCACGTTTTATTTAAAATTTTAAATGTTTATCAATGCCAGAGTAAGATAACACAAATAATAATGTTATAAATTTACATTAAATAATGAAAAAAATATAAAAAAGTGGCTGCTATGCTGCTAAATTAATATGGAAATGCGTCTTCACAGTCTATGAAAAAGGCCCATTACATCAGCCATTATCTGTCTGCAGGTGACGAAGACATATGTAAAACATATATAAATGTGTATGAATGTAATTTCAAAACACCTACACCTAAAAAGAAGAGGTTGCAAGTGCATTTTCACTTGAAACAGGTGTTCCGTGTTCTCTCTTCTGTTTTGCACAAGTTGCAGCCTGCATGTCTGCAGTCTTTTTAGGCTTAGCCAGTAAATGCAAATCAGTCAGTAAGAAATAAACAGTCAGTCAAGTGTCAAAGAACCTCCATGAAGGGCTTATTTGTTACTTAGGAGAAAGTAAAAGATTCAGCCATCTGAATGAAGCTCTACAATACATCTCTGATTCATGGATGTTATGAAATGCATTGATTTGCAATTTTTGAGTTACCTCAGTGATTAGTGATATATTATGTAGGCAATCTTAATAAAAAAGAAAAAAAATCACACTGTAAAAAGTGACAATATGCAGTTCTTACCTAAAAGGTGCTATTTCTGTATAACTTAAAATTACTTTGGTTGGCTTAACCCTGTTTCCCTATGTGTCACTCACTCGACGGTGTTGATGTAGTGACACCAGGGGTCACTCTTGGGAGCCCCAAACACCTCTGCTTTTTTTAAAAAAGGCCAATGAGAATTGGCGAGTGGAATTTGCATGCCACTCCCCCGGACATACGGGTATAAAAGGAGCTGGTATGCAACCACTCATTCAGATTTTCTCTTCGGAGCCGAGCGGTTCTATTCATTGAAGCTGAGTTCATCCGCGAAGTTTATTCCCCTCATCTGCTGGATTCTACAGCACATTTCAGCGGCTTCTCCCCCTCTGCACCCGTGGAGTGCAGAGAATGCCCCTGGGCACTTCGGCAGAAACAACTAAAAGAGTATATTCTAAAAAGAGTATATTTTCTTTCTAAAAGAGCGGCGCACACGGAACGTCTTTTTAAAGATGCCTTTCCGTTTGTGTGTTGCGGTCGTTATCTCTCCGCTTCTGACGGCCACGATCGCTGTCTTAAGTGTCTGGGTGCTGCCCACGCGGAGACATCGTGCGTGGATGGGTCTTGTCCTTATTGCGAGAACAAGACCTTGGCAACGTTGCGGTCGCGGATTGCATTCGTAAGAAAGCAAGCCACCCCAGCGGCTCCCCGCCTCAGACCTTCTACCTATGGGTATGAGGCCGTGCCGGTTAGCACTGGGGGTGATTTGGGGACCTCAATGAGACCACCTCCGCTGGGTATCCCCCCACAGACCTCCTATTCCCCAGCAAGCTCGCTTGCCCCGGTCGGGCGCTCTGACGAGATCCCCAGCTCATCTCAGGGCGAGTTCAACCTCTCATTCGGAGCCCGGGAAGAAGATGAGTTATCCAACGCAGCATTGGAGAGCGGGCTCGTCCAGTCGGACGCAGAGGCTTCGACTGGGCTTCCTCCTTCGGGAATGGTCGCCCAGTCCCAGGCCGACGCGGAAATGACAGACATGCTTTCCCTGGCGGCCGCAAGCGTCAGGCTAGAGTGGAACCCTCCACTCTCCCCTGAACCCTTGCGGCTCGACGATTGGTTCCTGGGCTCAGGGTGCCGCCCATGGCCACGCCCCGCCCCTGTTCCTTTCTTCCCGGAAATGCATGAGGAGCTGACAAGATCGTGGGAGGCACCTTTTACTGCCCGGTCCCGGTCTTTCAGCTCCCCCGCTCTCGCTACCCTCGATAGTGAAGTAGCCAGGGGATATTCGGTGATCTCCCAGGTGAATAAGGCGCTCGCGGTGCACTTGTGTCCACAGAGCGCCGCCACCTGGCGCAGGCGCCCGAAACTTCCGTCCAGGGCCAGTAGGTTTATGTTGTCCCTGACGGCTAAGGCCTATGGTGCCGCTGGACAAGCTGCCTCCGCCCTGCACGCCATGGCCCTCCTGCACGCAAGTGCAAGCAAGTACACCAAGCCAAGGCGCTAAAAGAACTGCACGAGGGTAGTTCTGACCCGGGATTGATGCAGGAACTGCGCTCGGAGTCCGACCTCGCTCTCCGGGTGACAAAGGTCATGGCGCGGTCTCTCGGGCAGGTGATGTCCACCCTGGTGGTCCAGGAGCGCCACCTTTGGCTCAACTTGGCTGAGATGTGAGAGGCTGACAAGGCACGGTTCATTGACGCCCCCATCTCCCAGATTGGCCTATTTGGCGACACCGTCGAGGACTTTGCCCAGCAGTTCTCGGCGGTGAAACAGCAGACGGAGGCCATACAACACATTTTGCTCGTCGCCAAGGGCGTCCTCCTGCAACAACAACACCGGCTCCGCCGCAGCCCGCCCCCGTGGCCCGACCCCGGCGTGGAGCCCAGCACCGGAAGCAGACGCCACCCGTCACACGGCCGGCCACTAAGAACCCGAGGAAGGCTTCGAAGCGCCCCTGAGACGGGCAACCCAGGGGCAAGGAGACCCGCTTCTCAGGAGCTGGTGAGGAGGAGAATCTTTTGTTTCATTTTCATTTAATTTCGCCACATGTCCAAAAGGCTGCGGTACCCAAAAATTCAACAAAAGAGTGGTTTTCTTGTTCCCTGGGTCACATGTCCAGTGCGCACGGCCACCGTCCACCGTCCCATCTTTGAAGGTATGGCGCTCCAGCGGCGGTCTCCCCGCCCCTGTGCGCCCAGCTGTGGCACAAACACGCCCACATGAGATTGGGTCCGGTGGACTACGGGGACGTGACTCCTCCTCCCCACTCCTCAGCCAATCTTATGGTGGGTGGCAGGAGCCAGGTAAGTGCTTTGATGTTCCTGGACTCAGCATGGCCACGGGGCTTGAATCCCCTCGACGTGGCACCTCGACCTCCGCCCCACCGCGAGGCCCCACCTGCCGGTACGTCCGACGTGATCATTCCCTTGATCCCCCTCACCCGGAGTTTGGGCGTGTGGCTAGCGCTTTCCAACCCGTCGCGATGGTTGACCCAGACCGTCCGACTCGGCTACGCAATTCAGTTCGCCCAGGTTCAGTGTCGTCCGCTTCACCTCGATGAAGGGCGAGAACGCCGCTACCTTGCATGCGAAGATCGCTACCCTTCTGTGCAAGGATAAAATAGAGCCTGTCCCTCCAGCCGAGATGAAGAAAGGGTTCTACAGCCCTTACTTCATCATACCGAAAAAAGGCAGTGGGTTGCGACCAATCCTGGACCTGCTAGTACTGAACCGAGCTTTGCACAGGCTCCTGTTCAAGATGCTGATGCAAAAATGCATTCTAGCGAGCATCCGGCATCAAGATTGGTTCGTGGCGGTAGACCTGAAGGATGCGTACTTCCACGTCTCGGTCTTACCTTGACACAAACCCTTCCTGCGGTTTGCCTTTGAAGGCCAGGCATACCAGTACAAGGTCCTCCCCTTCGGCCTGTCCTTGTCCCCTCGCGTCTTCACGAAGGTCACAGAGGCAGCCCTTGCCCCGCTAAGGGAAGTGAGCATCCGCATCCTCAACTATCTCAACAACTGGCTAATCCTAGCTCACTTTCGAGAGTTACTGTGCACACACAGGGACCTCGTGCTCCGGCACCTCAGCCAACTGGGGCTTCGGGTCAACTGGGAAAAGAGCAAGCTCTCCCCGGTTCAGAGCATCTCTTTTCTCGGTTTGGAGTTGGACTCAGTCTCGATGACAGCACGCCTCACGAACAAGTGTGCACAGTCGGTGCTGAACTGTCTGAAGGCGTTCAGATGGAGAACAGCGGTTCCACTGAAACATTTTCAGAGGCTCCTGGGGCATATGGTATCCTCAGCGGTGGCCACACCGATCGGGTTGATGCATATGAGACTGCTTCAGCACTGGCTTCAGATTCGAGTCCCGAGATAGGCATGGCGCCAAGGGACACATCGCATGACCATCACGCCGATCTGTCGCCGCCTCTTCAGCCCTTGGACTGACCTTGCATTTCTACGGGCAGGGGTTCCCCTAGAGAAGATCTCCAGGTGTGTTGTGGTTACAACAGACACCTCCAAGACGGGCTGGGGCACCGTATGCATCGGGCACACAGCCACCAGCTCCTGGACTATCCCGCGGCTGCGTTGCCACATCAACTGCCTAGAATTGTTGGCAGTACTGCTCGCCCTGTGGAGGTTTCGGCCGTTGATCCAGGGCAAGCACGTGTTGGTCTGGATGGACAACACAGCGACGGTAGCATACATCAACCACCAAGGCAGTCTACACTCCCACTCGCAACTCGCCTGGCATCTCCTCCTCTGGAGTCAGCAGCGCCTCAAGTCGCTATGAGCCACTCACATCCCGGGCGACCTCAACACCACAGCGGACCTGCTGTCATGTCAGGTTACCCTCAGGGGAGAGTGGAGACTCCACCCTCAGGTGGTCCAGCTGATTTGGAGTCGATTCAGTCGAGCACATGTAGACCTGTTTGCTTCCGGGAATCCTCCCACTGCCCGCTTTGGTACGCCCTGACCGAGGCACAGCTGGCCCCCTGGACTACGCAAATACGTGTTTCCCCCAGTGAGCCTACTTGCACAGAACCTGTGCAAGGTCAGGGAGGACGAGGAGCAGATCATCCTAGTAGCACCCTATTGGCCCACCCAGACGTGGTTCTTGGATCTCATGCTCCTCGCGACAGCCCCCCCCCCTGGCAAATTCCCCTGAGGAAGGACCTTCTTTCTCAGGGACGGGGCACCATATGGCACCCGTGATCAGAACTCTGGAATCTCCATGTCTGGCCCCTGGACGGGACGCGGAAGACCAAAGTGGCCTACCACCCACGGTGGTAGACACGTTCACTCAGGCTAGGGATCCCTCTATGAGGCGCCTGTATGCCTTGAAGTGGCATCTGTTCGCTAAGTGGTGTTCTTCCCGACGCGAAGACCCCCAGAGATGCGCCGTCAGATCAGTGCTTTCCTTCCTGCAGGAGAGGCTGGAGGGGCGGCTGTCCCCCTCCACCCTGAAGGTGTATGTAGCCACTATTTCGGCTCATCACAATGCAGTAGATGGTAAGTATTTGGGGAAGCACGACTTGATCCTCAGGTTCCTGAGAGGTGCTAGGAGGTTGAATCCCTCCAGACCACGCCTCGACCCCTCGTGGGACCTCTCTGTAGTCCTTCGGGGTCTACAGGGAGCTCCCTTTGAGCTCTTGGAGTCAGCTGAGTTTAAGGCACTCTCTTTGAAGACTGCCCTCCTGACTGCACTCACTTCCATCAAAAGGGTAGGGGACCTGCAGGCATTCTCTGTCATTAAATCGTGCCTGAAGTTCGGTCCAGGTTACTCTCACGTGATCCTGAGACCCCAACCTGGCTATGTGCCCAAGGTTCCCACGACCCCTTTTAGGGATCAGGTGGTGAACCTGCAAGCACTGCCCCAGGAGGAGGCAGACCCAGCCTTGGCATTACTGTGTCTGGTGTGAGCTTTACGCATCTATTTGGATTGCACGCAGAGCCTTAGAAGCTCTGAGCAGCTCTTTGTTTGTTTTGGTGGACAGCGGAAAGGAAGCGCTATCTCCAAACAGAGGATCGCCCACTGGGTTATTGACACCATCGCGATGGCATATCAGGCTCAGGCCAGTGGTCCCTCTTTGGCAGACATCTGCAGAGCAGTGGGCTGGGCAACACCCAACACCTTTGCGAGGTTGTACAATCTTGGGGTTGAGCCAGTCTCGTCCCGTGTATTGGTAGGCATGAGCAGGTAAGTTCCAGGACATCTGGCCGGGTGTACCGCTTGCGCATAGCACCTTTCCCCTCCCTTGAGGTGAAGACGTGTGCTCTTGACTCTCAGTCGTGTTCACAGACTGTGATCCCTGGATGACTTTCCTCCTTAGCCCTCTGGCAGTTGAGATTGCGGAGAAACTTGCTGCCGGCCCAGTACGTGCGCTAATGAGACCCTGTACTGAAGTTGGTGCTCCACATGTTCTGGTTCCCGAAGGTGACCCCATGTGATATCTTCCGCAAAATCGTTTCCCTGTCGGTAAACTGCGTCTTCCTTGGGCAGAGACCCCTCTGCCCCCTGGTCATCATGCTCCATAGAAACTCCTCCCCCTTCGGGTAGGACCTACCATGGGACCTCTCCACATGACATACTTCCGACAAGACTCAGTAAGACCCTGTGACGTATTCCACTCAAAATACCCCCCCTTTTGGGTGGGGTGTGGTCTCCGCGGTGTCTTTCCCTTGGGAGGGAAACCCCCCGACGCAGACACTTATGGCTCCCAGTCAGTTAACAAATTCCACTCTTTTTGGGGAGAAAAGAGAGGGAAAAGAGACCTCAGCTGGGCTAGCCTCTCCCTATAGTTGGGCAGTCGACTTGTTCCTGATGGACCGTTTGACGCTCATAAGAGTGTTGGGGGAGGTTACGTGACGGCCTGGAGCGCTGGCTACGAGGCACACAGCGGTCTGCCTGTCACACACCGCCAGTTCACGTAACACAGTTCAGCTAGTTGTGGCGTTTTGTATAGGGACCCCTAGTGTCACAACATCGATACAACGTCGAGTGAATGACAGATAGGGAACGTCCTGGTTACTTTCGTAACCTCCGTTTCCTGATGGAGGGAATGAGACTTTGTGTCCCTCTTGCCACAACGCTGAACTACCCGCTGAAATGGCCGGGACCTGGTCTCGGCTCCTCAGCACAAAACCTGAATGAGTGGTTGCATACCAGCTCCTTTTATACCCGTATGTCTGGGGGAGTGGCATGCAAATTCCACTTTTTTTTTTAAATGTTGGGGCTCCCAAGAGTGACCCCTAGTGTCACTACATCGACACAACGTCTCGTTCCCTCCATCAGGGAACGGAGGTTATGAAAGTAACCAGGACGTTTTCTCGGTTCATTTAGTTTCTTAGATTTTAATAAAACTAGTTAATTTAGGTGTTACAACACAAGCTCCTTATCTGCCCAACCATTTTCTAGTGCCAAAAAAAATATTCACCTAATGCATACAGTAGATAAGGCTTTGATATAATACATTGAAAATGAGGATATTGTACACAGAAATATGTAAAATATGTGAATACATTATTGTGTGGTTGAGGAATATAGCATATTCTTACAGAACAGTACATAGCAGGGGTCAGCAACATATGGCACGCGTGCCAGCATTGGCACGCGGAGGGGTAATCACTGGCATGCCAGCAACAGGGAGAGAGGAGTAGACTATTTTATTTAGATGAAATTCCGCACCTGCATTCCAATCTATATCTTGATGTAATCCTTCCTCATGATCACGCAGCATGTTTTCATAAGCTGAATTGGAGACTAAACAAAAAGTTACAATATGACGAGACTGCAGTATACCCAACAGACTCGTGCAGCGCGTGCAAGCCATTCGCACATCACGAGCCAGCAGCGCTTCACTTTCGGTTAATCACGCGAGTAAATGCGCCCGCTTTGCTTCGGTCAGGTTACGAGGATGTCAGCCTACATTCTGTGTTTCATTTGTTTCTTTTTGCTTACAGAACAACATGTGATGTAATAATGAAAAGACCAATATTTATCCTTGAGATTTCCAACCCAGCATCAGGTACACCCTCCTAAAACCTTGCTAT
This sequence comes from Myxocyprinus asiaticus, assembly GCF_019703515.2. NCBI lineage: Eukaryota > Metazoa > Chordata > Actinopteri > Cypriniformes > Catostomidae > Myxocyprinus > Myxocyprinus asiaticus. Next base: position 29,081,798 of record NC_059346.1, read on the forward strand.
ATAGAAATATAACAAGTAGAAAGTTTAAGTTTAAAACATCTAAAACAGTACCATCTTCAGTATGGTGATAACCCCACTTGATAGCAAAATGACAAACGCTGAGGAGGTAATGTACAGAAAATGGCTAACAGTACAAAGACTATGATGTAATTAACTTGGAAAATGTGCATAATAACGGAATGAATGAATAGAAGAACTAACAGAGTATTCACTTTTGACCAATACTGTCACAAAATGCTGATGTCACTGTCGCTGATCACTCAGTCAGCAAGGAAGATTTTGGTCAGATTGTGAGGAAAGAACAAAATTAAGGCTGATGTCTGATGTAATTGCATTAAGCATTCGGAAATGCACAATGACTCAGAGGTTTAAAAAGAGAGATGTGTAGGCTACTGATGTATGATCTAAAAAGATAAACAGACACAATCCTTGCCTTAAAATATTCTGCACATTTAACCACTCACATTGTAAGACTTTTTGTATGTATATACATACATACACTTGAAGTCAGAAGTTTACATACACCTTAGCCAAATTCATTTAGGGGCCATTTACACGACAACATTTTCAACTAAAACGGAAAACTTTCTATGTGTTTTGGCTGTTCGTTTACACGACAATGGCGTTTTGCAGCTTGAAAACGCAAACTTTTGAAAACAGGTTTCAAAGTGCAAGTTTTTGAAAACGATGCCGTTATCGTCTCCTTGTAAACATACAAAAACGCAAATTTTTGAAAACAATGACGTCATGGGCACGCGTATTACGTGTTATATAAAGAATGATGGATTGATAGGCATCAATTTGAGATGTATAATTATCAGTATGAATACTGGTGTCTGGTGCAAATAACAATAATCAACAGTTTATTCATTTGGAGTGTTTTGTATGGAGTGTGAACATTGAACAGTAGGCAGAACCTGCAATTTGAAAATCTTGAAATTAATGTATTGATTCAGATGAGAAAAATGTATTTGTATTTTAAATGTTATTTATTTATTTACTTAATTTTATTTGATGTACCTTTACCCTACAATTCATTCGCCCACCGCTTATGTATATAGCCTATAGACAGAGATGTGATGCAATGTACAGTATTCATTGATATGCTTAGAATATGAAAACACGAGGCAGTGAAAATGCATGTTAGATCCAGTGTACACAAGACCTCTCTCTCCGTCAGAAGATATCCATATATCAGAGTTCTGTCTGATATCCAAAACCAGTCAACATCAACATCAACAGCTTGTTATGTTAACTTACTCTCCTACTAGCCCAAGAGTCAGCAGGGGGAATACAGAAGAAGGCATGAGACGAAGTGATGGTAAAAACTAGCAGAGTTTATTGAATAATCTTGAGAGTTCAGTCTATAGGCATGCACGCGAGTACTTCAAAACAACGTGCGAGACATTCAAAACTACAATAACGGACTACAGGACTGTGTTTGTGCTGCTCAAGATTTTGAGTTTATTGACGCTTCTCCAGCAAAGTGTAGATTTACTGCATCACTACTATGACCAGTGATCGCCACCTTCATTGTTTGTATTCACTGCTCTGTGGAAGAATGCTTATGTGCGCAGGCACGTAGTGTTTCTTTACAAAGTGACATCTACTGGCCTGGCCCGGCATGCATAATACAGCGTTTTTTGTCATTTTTGCGGATCCGTGTGAACGGGGATCATTTTGACAACGTTGTCGTCTGTACGCAAAACTTTTCAAAAATGCAAAGGAAAAACTTTTCAGTTTTTAGTACATCGTTGTCGTGTAAACATACCCTTAAACTCAGTTTTTCACAGTTCCTGACATTTAATTGAAGAAAACATTCCCTGTCTTAGGTCAGTTAGGAACACTATTTTAAGAATGTGAAATGTCAGAATAATAGTAGAGAAAATTATTTATTTCAGCTTTTATTTCTTTCATCACATTGCCAGTGGGTCAGAAGTTTACATACACTTTGTTAGTATTTGATAGCATTGCCTTTAAATTGTTTAACTTGGGTCAAATTTTTTGAGTAGCCTTCCACAAGCTTCTCACAATAAGTTGCTGGAATTTTGGCACATTTCTCCAGACAGAACTGGTGTAACTGAGTCAGATTTGTAGGCCTCCTTGCTTGCACACGCTTTTTCAGTTGTGCCCTCAAATTTTCAGACTGAAAATTTAGGGCTTTGTGATGGCCACTCCAATACCTTGACTTTGTTGTCCTTTAGCCATTTTGCCACAACTTGGAGGTATGCTTGGGGTCATTGTCCATTTGGAAGACCCATTTGTGACCAAGCTTTAACTTCCTGACTGATGTCTTGATATATTTACATAATTTTCCTTCCTCATGATGCCATCTATTTTGTGAAGTGCACCAGTCCCTCCTGCAGCAAAGCACCCCCACAACATGATGCTGTCACCCCCATGCTTCACGGTTGGGATGGTGTTCTTTGGCTTGCAAGCCTCACCCTTTTTCCTCCAAACATAACAATGGTCATTATGGCCAAATGGTAAAATTTTTGTTTTATCACACCAGAGGACATTTCTCCAAAAAGTAAGATCTTTGTCCCCATGTGCACTTGCAAACTGTAGTCTGGCTTTTTTATGGCTGTTTTGGAGCAGTGGCTTCTTCCTTGTTGAGCAGGCTTTCAGATTATGTCGATATAGGACTTGTTTTACTGTGGATATAGATACTTGTCTACCTGTTTCATCCAGCATTTTCACAAGGTCCTTTGCTGTTGTTCTGGGATTGATTTGCACTTTTCGCACCAAATTATGCTCATCTCTAGGAAACAGAATGTGTCTCCTTCCTGAGTGGTATGATGGCTGCGTGGTCCCATGGTGTTTACACTTGCGTACTATTGTTTGTACAGATGAATGTGGTACCTTCTGGTGTTTGGAAATTGCTCCAAAGGATGAACCAGACTTGTGGAGGACCAACACTTTTTTTCTGAGGTCTTGGCTGATTTCTTTTTATTTTCCCATGATGTCAAGCAAAGAGGCACTGAATTTGAAGGTAGGCCTTAAAATACATCCACAGGTACACCTCCAATTGACTCCAATGAGCCAAATAGCCTATCAGAAGCTAACTGGCTAATCGGCTAAAGGCTTGACATATTTTTTTGGAATTTTCCAAGCTGCTTAAAGGCACAGTTAACTTAGTGTATGTAAACTTCTGACCCACTGGAATTGTTATATAGTCAATTAAAAGTTAAACAATCTGTCTGTAAACAAAAGTACTTGTGTCAAGCACAAAGTTGATGTCCTAAACAACCTGCCAAAACTATAATTTGCTAATATGAAATCTGTGGAGTGGTTAAAAAATGTGTTATAATGACTTCAGCCTAAGTGTATGTAAACTTCTGACTTCAACTGTAAATACATATGTACATTTGTACATACAGTATGCATCTCATGGGATCTAAAAAACATTAGCAACTTATTATCTTACACTTAATTTGCATTAAAGTAATAACACAATCGTTTAAACACACACACACACACACACACACACACACAAATAATTTCTACAGACACAGAGTGAAAATCAGTTCATAAAAAATGACTAAAAACAGGTTAGATCTCTATCTCTGTAAATATCTGTCTTTCCCTTTCTCTCTTAATTTTTCTCTATTTCTTTCTTTTTTTCAGAACTTGCTCTACATTTACAATGTGTACATGTTTATTTCTCAGTTTTGGAAAAATTTCTTGTTTCAGTACTAAATAAGAGAGTGTTGATCTTAACGATGTTGTTCATCAAAGACAGGACCTGTGATAAATATTCATATGTAGTCTCACTCCAGTCATACATCACAAGAAATGTAGAGTCTCGAAGTCTTGCAAATTATTTAAAGTAAAAAGTAAAAGTTCTGCCACATATAAATATTTCACCTTGAAATATTTCATACTTTTTTTTGGGGGGGGGGGGGGTGTTAGGAATACCTCAAATAGCTTGGTAGAAGCTTATTATGACATAGCAAAAAGCAATAATAATAATAGTAATAATAAAATAAAATAAAACTTGGGTACCAACCAACCAACACACACATACATTCACATTTGGAGCAAAACTAAATGCTCACTTTTACTATTAAAATATTAGGTCAGAGTTACTAATATAGGTCAATTTTACAAACTTGTCTACCCTTTGTCTTTGTCTTTCACTATAGCAACACACTCTTTCCTCAGCCTATTGTCACCATCACAGCTTATAACATGCCACATACCTCTGTGTGTATGTATGCATGTCTGTTTGGGTGTGTGTGTGTCTGTGATCAAGGAAGTCAGAGTGCTCCAGTGGAAATAATATACATTCTTTACTTTTCCTGTTGTGACCTTTGTGTATGTGTGTGTAAATGCCTTGAAATTTTAAAAATGTAGGCATTCAGTGACCCCAAAAAGTCTTTGGACACTTAAGCCACACTTAAATATATCTGAATGTCATTGCATTAAACACAAAATGTCAAAACAAGTGGCATCTGCAAAAAAAAATAAAAAAAAATATATATATATATATATATATATATATATATATATATATATATATATATATATATATATGATGTGAGACCTTTCCTCAGAATTAACTCCTCTTTTCTGGGGACATTCATGCATTTTTGTGGCCACTGTATATGACATTGTCATTGATGCTTTTAGAAGTACCAGGGTTTCAGAGTAAATAAATCTGAGTATGTTTGGGAAGGAGAGAATGAGTGATATCCTAGATAACCGTAAGCCATTGAACTTTATTTTAACAACAAACAATGATTGAGGAACAATAGAATAAATTTCCTCATCCAAACACTGTCTGCATTCTGATAGGTCATGACTGAGTCAGACACATGTGTTGAAGGGTGAATGTATTTGTGGAGGACAGTTAAACTAAGCATGAATGTCTCTTCCTGTTTTGTTCAAGAACAATCACATTGGGCATTGTTTGTGTCTGGATGCCCAGGTCAAAATGTCAAGCACATGTCACTAACAGCATGAGGCATCACAGCAGTTATCAGAGCTTTCCTCTCTACCTCCCTCACATACTCACATACTGTATTGCTGCAATGACAATGACTAACAATCTGCACTTGAACTGCTGGGGAAACATTGTAGGAAACATGTCCCTCATTTTTTGTTCAAAATTGAGTTTTTCTGGGGGACTGGGTAGCTCAGCGAGTATTGACGCTGACTACCACCCCTGGAGTCGCCAGTTCGAATCCAGGGTGTGCTGAGTGACTCCAGCCAGGTCTCCTAAGCAACCAAATTGGCCCGGTTTCTAGGGAGGGTAGAGTCACATGGGGTAATCTCCTCTTGGTCGCAATTAGTGGTTCTCGCTCTCAATGGGGCGTGTGGTAAGTTGTGTTTGGTTCACAGAGTGTAGCATGAGCCTCCACAGTCTGGGAATCTCCGCGGTGTTATGCACAATGTGCCACGTGATAAGATGAGACTGAGACTTGTCCTGCGCCACCCGGATTGAGGTGAGTAACCGCGCCACCACGGGGACCTACTATGTATTGGGAATTGGGCATTCCAAATAGGGGATAATAAAAAAAAATATATTTTAAAAAACAATTTTCTAGGAAAAAACAAAACAAAAAACTGAATGCAGGGATGTCATAATCCCCCAACCCTCACTCAGTGCTCTCTTAGTGCCCTAGGCAATCAAAGAAAGAAAAAACTATGTTTGTCCGGTGGTAAAGCTGTTTGACTCTTGGTCGTGTCTGTATAATAAGGTCATGGGACCTTGTTGAAGACATGCAGTCATGCAAAGGAATTCTGTTCAGTCTATGTTGACCAGTATGGGTTTTTTAAGGCTGATATCAATATCTAGAGAGCAGGGTAATGCTACTGTATATACACTCACTAAGCACTTTATTAGGAAGACCTGTACACCTACTTATTCATGGGATTATCTAATCAGCCTATCGTGTGTCAGCAGTGCAATGCATAAAGTCATGCAGATACAGGTTAGGAGCTTCAGTTAATGTTCACATCAACCATCAGAATGGGGAAAAATTTGATCTCAGTGATTTCGACCGTGGCATGATTATTTCTGTAACTGCTGGTGTCCTGGGATTTTCGAGCACAACAGCCTCTAGAGTTTACTCAGAATGGTGCCAAAATCTGCAGTTCTGCAGACGGAAATGTCTTGTTGATGACAGAGGTAAACAGAGAATGGCCAGACTGGTTCGAGCTGATAGAAAGGCTATGGTAACTCAGATAGCCACTCTGTGCAATTGTAGTGAGCAGAATAGCATCTCAGAATGTACAACACGTCGAACCTTGAGGCGGATGGGCTACAACAACAGAAGACCACGTCTTGCACTTTATTAGGACCATAGTGTTCCTAATGAAGTGCTCAGTGAGTGTATATATATATATATATATATATATACACTATGTAATGAAAACAAGTAAGATTAAAAATTTTTTTTTTTTTTTAAATTTAGTTCATTCAGCATAAAAGTCAAAGATTTGTTTGACTTTTTAAGCATGCAAGAAGACCAGGGTTCAAACTCTGAACCAATATAAATATATATATATATATATATATATATATATATATATATATATATATATATATATATATATTAATAAACCAAACAAAGTTGCAATTGAACTTGACAGACAGTGACAAACTTTCATTGTATGGAAATTAGCAATCTTGACATTTCATTAGGCTTGGGATCAATTGGGATCAATTTTCCTGATGATTATTGATATATATTAGGATTTTTTTCAGAAATAAATAGGGCTGCTCAATGCACAATAGTTTTTTTCTTTTCAAACATATTCTCAACACAACTTTGGTAAAGTGTAAGCGGTAGGGTAACTTATAGGGGGTTGTGCACCGGACGCGTCTGGCAGACATAGCGTGTTATAAAATTGGTAACAATTATTTTCTACAAAGGTATGCACACACCGCCAACGTTCAGCGTCAAAATTCTGCAGTGCCACAGAGCGCAACTCGCATAGTTTTCCATTAAATTAGACCCAAATCATTTTCAAAGGACAAAGATTATTTACTCTAGCCATCACTGGATGTTATACTGTTTATAAGCATCTTTCACATAGGCTACACAATGTATTTTCAGTTACAAGTATGTTGTTTTGTGGTTTAACAGCTTGAATAAAAGACCTATTCAATGCTTCTGCCTGAGTGTATTTACTGTAGATAAGAATTTCTTCATAGCATATCACAAAGCATGTGATACAAATAAATCAGCCTGCCATCATTCTTTTCCAGTTGTTTATTTTTGGCTTTTTTGTCATTTTCATTCATAGGAATGTACATGGGCATATGACACGGGCCAGACACGGTCACATTACCCACATAGACCTCGTGCATCAACTCCCAGGCCATGGCTCCACACAGCCTGATCATTGATTTCTGTGTATGTGTGACTAAACTCTCTAATGACCACTTTTTCATAATACTATAGCTCTGTGAAAGCCACACTTCATTAATAGATTCCTTTTGACCAGTCATGAAAGGATGAGATGACCAACTGATTGTTTGTACAAAGGATAGAACAGATAGCTGCCTGTATAAAACAATTCCAGCCATGTATGAAACAAGCAGAATCAAGATCTGATTATGAACAATGACAAATTCCACTGCCATTCCGTTGTTCTCTTCGTCAGCCAACATTTGTGAGACAAGCCTTAACACACTTTAAAAAGTGAACGCATTTAACACTCATGTTCTGTCTGTATTTAATAACACAGTTGAAAATCTACTCTATGAAAAATGTTGCAGTACTTATGTTTGAGGTTTCAGAGACCCCAGGTATAAACCATGAATAAATGTATGAATTTTGACAAGATTTTCTGATATACAGTAGAAGTAAACTCCTGCCAAATGTTTAATTTGATTTATTTTATTGTATTTCTATCAAATAGGTTTTGATTAGGGTCAGAAGAACCTAAAAGAATTTGAAGCAGAATTAATTTAGAAATTACTATTGTTATTTTTACACGTAAAACACCTGCAAATTACTAATATAGAAACAGTGACACTAGCGGGACACTTAACCAATCCAAGGCTTCACAGCCACATTAAAAACTTTCAGGACGGTGCAGGTCAAAGAATGGGGTGCTGGGTTGAGCTCTGGCTGAGAGAAGTGGTGAAGAAACAGACGTGCAGAGAGAGGGATGAGAGAGTTTTGCCAGTGGGAGGAGAGAGTGTGTGTAGAGTGTGTGACGGATAAGAAATGGCAGTTAACATTCCACAGGTAGAGTCCCCTGCTGAATAAACCAAGAGTTTGCACACTGTCATAATTCATACATGAGATAAAACTCACAAAGTGTTTGAGACGGATGCTTTGCAAGTTAAATGAGAATGTCTTATCTGGTCTCTCTTTCTGAGGATCTAGTGATTAACTTTCATCCATATCTTCCCCATTCAGGATGTGATTGACCATACATATTGTCACAGCTGCGACAGCTTCACATTATGCCTTGGAGACCTGTGTTCTTTCTCTCTGGCTTTCTGTCGGTCTCCTTTGTTTTATTCTGGTACAACAGGGTAAGATTAAGGATTAGCTGTGCGAAATGGTGTTACTCTATGATGATGCACTACATGGACGGCTTTCACTGTTGCGCACCATCTCCGTGTTTATATCACCATCTCCTGCTGAAAGCTTTTACATGTGCTCCTCCCGTGAATGCCACTGGGGGAGAAACAGGTGGCGGATGCCCCGAATGGACCCTCCACCGGGAGTTGTGGGCCCCCCCGGAGCCACAGGCCCCGGTGGTTAAGGCTTTTTCTAGATCGAAATTCGATCAAGAGCCATATTCGGGTGAAGTGCTTATTAAGCTGATTACAGTTCAGAAACGTGTGGAGGAGGAGTCAGGAAGCGCGTCATTGTTTACAAGAGAAACTTGTGCCGTTCACAAACCAAAACAGTCCAAAACAATTTCAAAACAATATAAAAAAAAAAAATAATAATAATTTCCAAATAATAATAAAAAAAAACCCAATGTAAACAATGACGCTCTTCCTGACTCCTCCTCCACGTGACGTGTGACCTTACCAACAAGCTTATGTCATCCCTCTCATGAGCGCACGTCACAGAGATGTACGGAAGTGAACATTTGTAGTTAAAAAGTATATAAGTATTGTTTTGTTTCTAAAAAATAATTAATCATTTGGGTTCAGAAGAACTTTATTTGTGGACTGGAGTCATGTGGATTATTTTGATGCACCCAAAATATGTATTTTGGACCGTCAAAAAAATGGAGTACATTCACTTGCATTGTTTAAAGGAGGAGGCCTGAAATGAAATCCTAAAAATCTTAAATTCTGTTTTGATGAAGAAACAAACTCAGATACATCTTGGATGGCTTGGGGGTGAGTAAATTATCAGCAAATTTAAATTTTTGGGTGAACTATTCCTTTAAATAAATTCAGTTTACCGCCTGCTTTCCTCAGGCAGTAATAGTGCACGTAATAGTGTTGTAAAGGTTTTGAGAATAAAGCGCAGACCATAATGATCCTGATTTACATAGAAAGGAGGCATTTAAATTAAAATACTCAAAATGCAGCTTTTTCAGTGCTGCTTGTGTCAACGGTCCTACTCCACCCGCTCTGAGTGGGATTTGAACTGGTGATCCCTGGCATGGGAGTCGGATGCTCTAGCAAGGAGGCTATAAAGCCGTGGCCTATAACCTCGTTGCCAGGAGAGTGAGGTTTACACACTGCACAGCTATCAAGTACCAGCTGGCTACCATTACACTCACCCACCTAGACCTCACTCCCATCCGTTACATTTTCGCCTGCTTACACTAGCTAATGGTTAGTGAATAAGATGCAGATTTTGCTCTGAAATACCACATCCAAAAGTGGCACAACTATTTAGTGAATTCGCCCCTCACTGTTTAGCAAAAAATTCACAATGTTTACTAAAAAATTAAAAAATATTTGAAAATTGAAAAAGTGCAATGACCTCTTCCGTTTATCAGTCAATCCTTCTCAGCTATTGTCTATGCCTGATAATCTCAAAATGGCCAAATATCAACCAAATTATCAGCCTGGCCGATATATCGGTCTATTACTATTGCAGAGTGATTAATTTACCCGCAAGGTTGCTACCAACTCCCTGACCACCACGTTATTAACTTTAGCATTCCCAAAAAGCACAGTTCCAGGCAATGGGCAGTGTGGGGCCCCTGGTGCAGTGACCCCTGGTAAGCCCAATGCTCTTCAGGCCCACTTCCTTCCAGCTGCAAACTCACTCCCTGCCCTGTCTTGGGGCTATTAATAGAGCAACAATGATCTGCAAATACAGTTCTGCATGGAGCATCCTGCGATAGAGGACATGAATTTGGAAAAACAAGACTGAAGGGTGGATAAAAGACAGATAGGATGGATGTGGCATTCACTACATTCTTCTCACACATGTGCATTTGGATGCAGGTCAGGCTCTTGTGTTTACATTCATAAATTCATAAGCATGTGTAGAAAGCATTTGTGTGTAAATGACTCAAGCTTGACATACTTGTATGTGCAATATATTAATAGTATATATATAGGAGACAGGAGACTGAAAAGCGATCCCTTACCTCTAAATCACTCCAAAAGTGAAAAACTCCTCACAACATCGCTGTATCAGCACATGGAGAGCCAACAGTTACACGTATTGCTGTCCCGTTACAGTCCAGCTACATCCAAACTCTCTTTCTCTCTTTTTGCCCACCTTATTTTGCATTCACACACTTTCTTTCTCTCCCTTCGTAGCTGGAGTAGCAGCTTTGTGTGTATACTAGTGTGTGAGAGAGCGGGAGAGAGTGAGAGTGTGTGTAAGCTAGCACTAGACTCCGGTAGGGGCATTCACTGCAAACAGAGTCCAGACCCTCCCCTTTACACAAGATCTAAGCCATACAAGCAGACAGAGAGAGAGAGAGAGAGAGAGAGAGAGAGAGAGAGAGAGAGAGAGAGAGAGAGAATGTGTGTTATGTGTGAACAAGAGCTAGAGCAAAGGAAAGGTTTGTCTTTCCATCAGTGACAATAATAGTAAAAGTCCTTCTTTTTAACTCTTTTCAGCTTCCAAGAACAAAAGACATGAAGAGTTTTCCAGACAAAAAAAAAAAAAAACTTTTCCAGTGCACTTTCATTATGTATACAGTCATAAGTCATTAGGTAAAATTGTTAAGAACAAAAGGATTCATGGTCCCTTATACTGCTTCTCTTTATACTCTATAGATGACACAAACACACACACACACACACACACACACACACACATGCACAAGTGGCTGTGTAAGGGAATGCCGTTGTTCATTGACGCCCTCAGGGCAGAGAGAGGGCGGGGTCAAGAGCGGGGAAAGCAAAATTCCAGACGGATACTGGACCAATCAGAAGTCAGGTTGTGGTTGAAAAGGCAAAGACATCAGGACTGGGTTCTACTACAGCCAAAGAAACAGAACACTACACAAACTCCAGCTCTTAAACTGACCTTTCATATAAAAGAATCATTATACTGAAATACAACTTATCAGAAATCAGTGTGTGGGAAGACACTAGAAAACATTTTGTGTTGTAAAAGTATGCTAGACAAAATTCCATATCTTCTAACACACACACATATATACACGCACAATCGCATGCACACACGCACACGCACACACTCGATGTCTCATATTTCCACTGTCTCTTGCCGACAGGAAGAGACATTTGTCCATTAGAACAACTGTAGCATCTCCATCACCCTCCCTTCCTCCATCTAGACCTGTTGACACCTCTGATTTACACACACACACACAAACACACACACACACACACACACACACACACACACACACACATAAAGAGAGAGAGAGAGAGAGAGAGAGAGAGAGAGAGAGAGAGAGAGAGAGACAGAGATTTCGGCAAGTTTTGCAAACACCAGTCACATTTTCTTAATCTAGTTTCCTTCATCCTTGCACTATCAAGCTGTGCACTCATCACTAATAATCACCTGTCTCCTCTCGATCTTGAGCTTTGCATGTTTTTATGTCATGATGGAAAACTACATGCTGAGTAAACACCATATAAAGGACAAGGACTTTTTTTTTTAGGTTACAAACTGGTAATTACAAAGGTATTACGCTATAAATGTTGTATATGAGGACATTTCTAGTGTCCCCATAATTCAAATCGCTTAAAAAACATACTAAACAATGTTCCCTGTCTGTCACTCACTCGACGTTGTGTCGATGTAGTGACACAAGGGGTTCGATCTTGAGAGCCCCAATCACCTTTGCTTAAAATAGAAAAGGCCAATGAGAATTGGCGAGTGGAATTTGCATGCCACTCTCCGCCCCGGACACACGGGTATAAAAAGATATGGCATGCACCACTCATTCAGATTTTTTCTTCGGAGCCAAATGCACGTTGTGTTCGTCCTCTCACCTTTCGCTACACTGCTGGATTCTTAAGGCACATATCAGCGGTCACCCTCGCACGGTCGAGTGTTGTGCTTCCCCTAGGCACTTCGGCAGCTGAGTCTGCGGGTGCTAAAAGAGTATATTCAAAAGAGTATATTTTCTTCTAAAAGAGCGCAAACCCTTGGCGTCTTTTTAAAGATGTCCTTCCGCGTTTGCGCTACTGGATGTGGCCGTTATCTCTCCCCTCCGGATACCCATGAAATCGGTCTCGAGTGCTTGGGGCACCAGCACACTGAGGCAGCTGTCGTGGAAGGGTCGTGTTCTCATTGCGAGAACATGCCCATGAGAATGTTGCGGTCGTGGCTCACTTCCTTCTTCATGAAGCAAGGAGCCACCGCGGCTGCTCCCCAACCTGGTCCATCCTGGGCTGATGCTCAGCCGGCCGGTCGGCAAGCACCACGGGTGATCTGGATGTGGACATGGGAGCGTTTCCGCCGGCTCAGCCTCCCTGGACCTCCCATCCCCCAGCACGCTCGTTCTATCTGGAAGAGCTGTCGAGTGATGCAGGCCGTCCACCTCAGGGCGGGTTTAATGTGTCATTCGCGGCTCGCGACGGGGATGAGCTTTCGGTCACAGCATCGGAGGATGGGCTTCTGCTATCGGAAATGGACAAATCTTCTGAGCTCCTGCCCATGGGCGGTAGAGCACAGGATGAGGTGGACGCTGAGATGGCAGCCGTGCTTGCCCAGGCATCTGCGAACATCAGGCTGAATTGGAACCCTCCACCCTGCCCCGAGCGTTCGAGGCTGGATGAATGGTTTCTGGGCTCCATGAATGCCCCGGTGCCTTTCTTCCCGGAAGTGCACGAGGAGCTAACGAAGTCGTGGAAGGCACCTTTTTTTGCCCGTACATGCTTCGCGGGCTCGTCCACTCTGACTACCCTCGACGGCAGAGCAGCTAAGGGATATGTCGAGCTCCTCCATGTAGAGCGTGCCGTAGCGGTGCATATATGCCCGCAGGGTGCAGTCACCTGGCGCGACCGACCAAGGCTCCCTTCCAAGGCCTGTAAGTTCTCTTCCTCATTAATAACGAAGGCTTACAAGGCTGCGGGTCAAGCTGCTTCCGCCCTGCATGCCATGGCCATCCTGCAGGTCCACCAGGCCAAGGCGTTGAAAAATCTGCACGAGGGTAGAACCGACCCAGGGCTGATGCAGGAACTGTGTACTGCGACCGACCTTGCCTTACGGGCGATGAAAGTCATGGCGCATGCCCTGGGCCGGATGATGTCCACTCTTGTGGTCCAAGAGACACCGTTGTGGGCTAGCGGAGCAGCATGTCCCCCCTGGGCGGTCTTCCAGGTGGGGTGCCTGCTCTGCCTTGCCATGAACCACCCTTCCCGGGCACGGTAAGTCCAGTCCCTTGGTGCCGCTGTCGCAGAGGCTGGAGGCCTGGTTAGCGCTCTCCAGCCCCTCGCGGTGGCTCATCAGCACGATTCGCCTCGGCTACGCGATCCGATTCGCCAGATGCCCGCCCAGGTTCAGTGGCATCCTTTCCACTACGGTGGAGGGAGCGATAGAGCCCGTCCCCATAGTCGAGTTGCGCAAGGGCTTTTACAGCCCTTATTTTATTGTTCCCAAGAGAGGGGGAGGGTTGCGCCCAATCTTGGATCTGCGTGCCTTGAACAAAGCCTTTCACAGGCTTCCGTTCAGGATGTTAACGCAGGAGCGCATCCTGGCATCAGTACGACATCAGGATTGGTTCGCGGCCATCAACATGAAGGACGCGTACATTCATGTATCGATCCCTCCTCGACACAGACCCTTTCTTTGATTTGCCTTCGAGAGCCGAGCATACCAGTACAAGGTCCTCCCCTTTGGTCTGTCCCTGTCCCCTTGCATCTTTACCAAGGTCACAGAGGCTGCCCTGGCCCCGCTGAGGGAGAAGGGCATATGCATTCTCAATTATCTCGACGACTGGCTAATCCTAGCTCACTCGCAAGATCTGTTGTGTGCACACAGGGACCTTGTGCTTCAGCACCTCGACCGACTCGGGCTTCAGGTCAACTGGGAGAAGTGCAAGCTCTCCCCTGTGCAGAGCATCTCTTTTCTCGGTATGGAGTTGGACTCAGTCACTCTCAAGGCACGTCTTATGACCGAACGTGCTCAATCAGTGCTGACCTGCCTGAAGACCTTCAGGCAGAAGGTAGCGGCACCAGTGAAAAAATTTCAGAGGCTCCTGGGGCATATGGTATCCTCGGCAGTGGTTCTCCCCCTTGGGTTGATGCATATGAGACCACTTCAGCACTGGCTACAGACTCGAGTCCCGAGGTGGGCATGGCAGCGTGACCATCACGCCACAGTGCCATCAGACTTTCAGCCCTTGGTTTGACCTGATGTTTGATGGCAGGTGTTCCCCTAGAGCAGGTCTCAAGGCATGTCATGGTCACGACAGATGCCTCGAACTCAGGCTGGGGCACCGTGTGCAAAGGACAGGCAGTGTCGGGGCTCTGGACGGGGCCCCGACTCCAATGGCACATCAAATGCTTAGAGTTGCTGGCGGTATTGCTGGCCCTTAGGAGTCTTCGGCTGTTGATTCAGGGCAAGTATGTGTTGGTCTGGACCGACAACACAATGACCATAGTGTACATAAACCACCAAGGTGGCGTACGCTCATGTCGCATGTCGCAACTCGCCTGGCGCCTCCTTTGGAGTCAGCAGACGTTGAAGTCTCTGTGAGCCACTCAGCTCCCGGGCGTCTTCAACCATGCGGCGGATGCGCTCTCATGGTAGGTAACGCTCCGCGAGTGGAGACTCCACCCCAACGCAGTCCAGTTGATTTGGGAGAGATTTGGGGAGGAGCAGGTAGACCTTTTTGCCTCCCAAGAGTCCTCTCACTGCCCCCTTTGGTAGTCCCTGTCCGAGGCCCCCCTCGGCACGGATGCCTTGGCGAACTGCTGGCCTCGGGGGCTACGCAAGTATGCGTTTCCTCCTGTGAGCCTCACTGAAAAGACTCTGTGCAAAGTCAGGAAGGACGAGCAGCAAGTCCTGTTCGTTGTGCCATACTTGGTTATCGGATCTGATGCTCCTGGCAGTAGCACCTCCCTTGCGCATTCCCCTGAGGCAGGACCTTCTCACTCAGGGGCAGGGCATGCTCCAGAACCTGTGGCCGGACCTCTGGAACCTCCACATCTGGCTCCTGGACGGGATGCGGAAGACCTAGCAGGTCTTCCACCAGCGGTGGTAAACACGATCACTCAGGCCAGAGCCCCCTCTACGAGGCGGCTGTATGCCTTGAAATGGCGTCTCTTCACAAACTGGTGTTCTTCCCATGGGGAAGACCCACAGAGATGCGCCGTCGGGTCTGTGCTGTCTTTCCTTCAGGAAGGGCTGGAGAGACTGCTGTCTCCCTCTACCCTGAAAGTGTACGTAGCTGCCATAGCAGCTCACCATGATACACTGGACGGGAGACCCTCATGACAGCGTAACCTGATTAACAGTTTCCTCAAGAGCATGAGGAGGTTGAATTGTCCTAGACCGCGCCTGATTCCTTCTTGGGATCTCTCTGTGGTCCTATCTGCCCTACAGAGAGCACCCTTTGAGCCCCTGGAGCAGACTGAGCTCAGCACTTTGTCTCTGAAGACAGCCCTCCTGGTGGTGCTCACTTCCATCAAGAGGGTGGGGGACCTGCAGGCGCTCTCTGTTACCAGCGAATGCCTGGAGTTCGGGCCGGCACACTCTCACGTGATCTTGAGACCCCGGCCCGGTTACATGTCCAAAGTTCCAACCACTCCTTTTCGGGACCAGGTGGTGAACCTGCAAGCGCTCCCTTCAGAGGAGGAAGACCCAGCCTTGTTGTTGCTGTGTCCAGGATTCTGGACTGCACACAGAGCTTTAGATGCTCAGAGCAGCTCTTTGTCTGCTTTGGAGGGCAGCAGAAGGGGAAAGCTGTCTCCAAGCAGAGGCTGGCCCATTGGATTGTGGATGCCATTTTCCTCACATACCAATCGCAGGACTTGCCATGCCCCTTGGGAGTCTGGGCGCACTCCACTAGAGGTGTTGCGTCCTCCTGGGCACTGGCAAGGGGGGCCTCTCTAGCAGACATATGCAGAGCTGCGGGTTGGGCTACACCCAATACCTTCACAAGGTTTTACAACCTACACATAGAGCCGGTTTTGACCCGAGTGTTACGCAGTAACAGCAGGTAGGCTGGGCGGCCGGTTGGGTGTACCGCTTGCATTGTGCCCTTCCCCTTTCAAAGGTGATAATGTGTGCCTTTTGTCCACAACAGTTCCTCGTATCCAGTGAACCCCAGACGCCTCTTTAATTCTTAAGCACTGTTCTGTGACGAACTCGGTGGAGGAGTTACGGCACCAGGCCCAGTACTCATGGTATGCCCCTTTTCAGGTGAGCCCATGTGCTCGGGCTCAGTACTCCATACGTGGTGATTCCCCTTGGTAATCCCGTATGATGAGTTTCCACTGTTCGGTTTCCCCATAGGTGAACCCTGTGTTTCCCCTAGCCAGAGCTTTCTCTACCTTGGCCACTGTTGCTGCATACTCTCTTTGTAGATAGGGTCCTCCGGTGGTATCATTCCATATGTGAACTTCCCCGTTGGTAAGTCCATGTGAGGTATTCTCCACATATTAACCTCCCTCTGGTAGGATGTGGTCTCCACAGTTACCTCCCTCCTGGAGAGGGAAGAGCACTTCCCAGCGCTATTCTAGAAAGTGCTCGGCAGAAATTGCTTAACAGCAAATTGCTTAACAGCTTAATAGCCTTCTTGGGTAAGTGCCTCCTCCCCCCTTCACTGGACTAGGGAGATGCCTTACCTAACTCACTGGAAGGTCACGACGTGGTTGAGCGCTCGCTGCGAGGCATGCAGCAGCTTGCCCATATCCACTCTTCTGTACCTTGTGACACGGTTCAGCACCTGCGGCATTTCCTATAGGAACCCTTAGTGTCACTACATCGACACAATGTTGAGTGAGTGACAGACAGGGAACGTCTTGGTTACTGATGTAACCTCTGTTCCCAGATGGAGGGAACGAGACTTTGTGTCCCTCCTGCCGCAGCGCTGAACCAGCCGCTGACATGGCCGGGACTCTCTATCGGCTCCTCAGCATAAGTCTGAATGAGAGGTGCACGCCATCTCCTTTTATACCCGTATGTCCGGGGACGGAGAGTGGCATGCAAATTCCACTCTCCAATTCTCATTGGCCTTTTCTATTTTAAGCAAAGGTGATTGGGGCTCTCAAGATCGAACCCCTAGTGTCACTACATCGACACAACGTCTCGTTTCCTCCATCAGGGAACAGAGGTTACATCAGTAACCAAGACATTTTTTTGAAAATGTAAAAATGCGAAAAAAACTTTTTTCAGTATAAAAATCCTTATGTCTATGGAGAGTCCTCATAAGGATAGCCGCACCAACATGTGTGTGTGTGTGTGTGTGTGTGTGTATGTACTTAGCTACAGTATATAGACAAAATTGTCCTCAAAAGTCAGCTAAATCAAACAAAACCTCCCTTCAGGGACAATCAGGGACATCATCATCAAATAGAAAATCAATTAATAAATGAAGCAAATGCTTTAAAATTCGAAAAGAATAAAAGCTAAGCAAATGTGTATGTGCATGTTTTATTTAGTGAAAGTAATGAAAAGGAAGGATTTGCTGAAATTCATAGGCTGCTATAATCAACACTATGTAGAAAACACAGAATTTCGGCCTTTGGCTTTCAACTCAAAATCCCGATGTCACTGTTCAGAGGTCATTCACACTAGAACAGAAGCATCAGAACAAGAGATGTCTTTTTACTGATTATGAGATTGCTTTTTTAAATTACTTGAAAAAAAAAAAAAAACTCAGTTCGGTACCCGCACGCTGTTTGACTACAGCCGGCTGCTTTCAAATGCTCACAAGCATATGTCTGTGTGTGCTCTATAGAGTGCTCGAGTCTTGTGGTGAATGCAGTGAATGCGTTTTCAGACGTTTAAGTGTGTACAAGCAACTTTTTGAAAACATTTGAAAACGGCAGTGTGGATGAAGACATTTAGAATACGAACACAACGTTTTCAAATTTATCCGGATTAATGAGAAAGTTGCCTCAGATGTGTTGAATGGCTTTAGCTAAAGTCTTTGAGAGTAAACAAGAGTAGGAATGCAGGTTTTGAAGCAACCTTCTGGAGCTTCAGCCCTGAGAAAGAATGTCAACAGCTGTCACCACAGAGACAATGGCCTCCCTGTGCTTGACCCAAGAGAGGTGTTGGATGAGCCCATGTGAGAAAGGCTTGTCATCCTCATGAGTGTCTGTTCTGGAAGAGCCCACAGACTAAGCACCTTCATTCCCACCTGGAAATGCACAAGTGTAACATTCCAGTGTCTGAAAAAGCCACATCTTTCTACCACCTGAGAGACAGACAACAGAATAGCCCTTCAAAGCATGACGTCTGGCTTAACAGAATTGGGCTGAGACCCTCTCAAAATAGAACAGGTCCCAACATTCTCCACAAAGGGTTATGCTACATGCTAAACTTCCTCTTTTTGCACAAAACAGCAGATTAACATTCCACAATAGATCTATGTATGGACACTTATTGGCATATGGACAGTTGTGAACCAATAAAGATTAACAAATATGTTACATTTGAAGTGATCATTTGAAGTTCTCTTGGCCATGAAAAAGTGTATTCCTCAGAATACAGCACAACAGTGCCTGCCCACTTTTTCAGTTTGGTTCAGAAATAAATTTTCCCATTTATTTTTTCCCCAAGGTATATCATAAAGTACTTCATAAAAGAGATCTAAGCCATAAAGCAAACCACCCAGCTCCGAGGTGAATTACAACACTGTAAAATTTGATTTGAATCATAAAGTATTTGTACATTTGAAAAAAAGACAAAGGTAAAAGACTGTGAACTGGTACTTAACTGGTAATTTTTCATGAATAAATGAACTAAAATCCCATGAAACATTGAATGATGTAATCGACTAAAAAAATATGGAAAAAACTAGAGGTCGACCGATAGTGGATTTTGACAATACTGATAACTAAGGTGGTGGAAAGGGCAGATAACAGATTAATCTGTCGATTTTAAAATCGATTTATAGAATGTCACAACTTTTTTTTTTTTTTTACTATGGTGGGCAAAGACAAAGAGTCCAAAATGAATAAAATCCCAGGAGCAGTTTTTTGTTCAAACAAAATCCTAATAATTATTTGGTGCATAACACAGGAATTTTAAGTATAAACAAGCCTGAAACATGATGTATGTAAAAGATTATGCAAATTTTTACATACATACATACATGTATGTAAAACCGATATATCGGCCTACCTCTAAAAAAAACAAAAAACTACTATATCCAGATGTATGCAAATATTCAGTAAGCAGTTTGAGAGAGTAGGTTGCATCATTATGGAAGTTGGCTTTTGCTGCTGGGCTCTTTTGCTGCGGTTTGTTTGCCGCGATTCTCTGATTGGTAGATTTTACCCCTCAGGATCATGGGTAGTGTAGTTTTTCTCCAGGTAGTTTACAATTAAATTACAAAAAATATATTTAAAAAAATTTAGTTGAAAAACCATGTACTGATGGCTTCAGCAGAAGCATATACCATCAATAAACAACCTCAGAGCTCAAGCTAGATCTGTCTTTAAAGGTCTATCAGCTATTGTTAATAATCAAATCAACTATGGAAAAAATTAATAGAATTTTTACTTCTGAAACCAAACTGTTGCGCTCTATTGAAACTTATAGGTGGTGCATAATTTCTGTGCCACTTCCGTACCACCAAATTAAATTGCAATAATTACTGTTTCCTGAACACTCCCCCCCATCTGCCATTTGTTTGGAAACAGATTGTCCTGCCCAAACTCACGCCATTGGTTGAGCCAATGTTGCTGCCAGGATGCTCAAACAAACAGAGCAATGTTTTGATTCGACCGTGGCATGATTGTTGGTGCCAAACGGGCTGGTTTGAGTATATCTGTAACTGCTGATCTCCTGGGATTTTCATGCAAAACAGTCTCTTGAGTTTACTCAGAATTGTGCCCCCCAAAAAAACAAAAAAACAAACATCCAGTGAGCGGCAGTTCTGTGGATGGAAAAGCCTTGTTGATGAGAGAGGTCAACAGAAAATGACCAGACTGGTTTGAGTTGACAGAAAGGCTACGGTAACTCAGATAACCACTCTGTTTAATTGTAGTAAGCAGAATAGCATTTCAGAATGCACAACACGTTGAGCACTTTATTAGGATCATAGTGTTCCTAATAAAGTGCTTAGTGAGTGTATATAGGAGTTGTCTTTGGATATTAAGCTGGGATAGGAGAAAGTATTTTACCATCTAAACAGTTGAACAAAACCTTTCAAATTAACCTTCTCTTACACTCTCATAGATCACAATCCACCACAACTCTGCATTTTCATCAACACTAGAAGCACGAGAAAGGAAAACAGGCTAGACGAAAGAAGGATTACAGTCTGCACGTCTGCTGTTACCAAAAGTGATTAGCTTCTCATCTGGGAAACCCTTAGCAGTCATGCATGCTCATTTTGCCGCCTTCCAAATCAACACTTGCTCCTTTCAACAGTGTTTATACTGCTAAACAAAAGTGTCCTCTCAGGCCTTTTGTTCTCAACATGTACAATGGATTGGAATTTGTAGAGTCCCTCGCAGCTATGCTATTTTTGAGCACACAAAGCTAAGAAGCTCGACATGTAGGACTGTGTGAAACAGTCAGCCAGAGCACAACACAGATAAATATATCCAGAGACCCAAATTGTTATAAATATTGCAACTTGTCATATTAATGTATTTCAGACCCTGAAGTCTTGGAGTTAGTTTTTGTTACCGCTTTAACAGAGATTAAAGTTTAAGAAAACACTGCAGCAAAACTTTTTTCTTCAAAGTATTTTTACAATATGACTTTTTAAAAACATTTTTTATCAAAGGCAGAAGTATCTGACAGTTGTGTCTCCTACTGAACTCTCACTCTCTCTTCTATTCCACATGCAGACACACACACTTACACAGCATGGTTCCCATCACTAACAAACAAATTCAAATGGCAGTGTACATAAGCGCTCAGATCATAGAGTCCTTCAGAAAAACAGACTAGATTTACAAGCTCTATATCTTACTCCCTGAGACATTTAAAATCCTGTTATTGACAAAATCATCTATTATATTTTGCATCCTAAACACTCTGCAACAAACTTATCAGTTCAAATACACTATAACACCATTTTTCTGATACCATAATTCAGTCTCAAGTATCTTTCTTTCAAACTATGTTTCTGTAATTTGAAATGTGTCTCATGCTCATTTGTAAATTCTAAATCCAACTGAATTCAATTGAAGGGCATGTCTTTTTTATTTGTAAAACTATGAACTTTAATTTGACAATAGGAGATTTTGTTTTAATGCGCAAGTAAGGCAGATAGAAGCAGTAATTATTCCCAGTGTAGTTGAAGTCCTGCTGTGCTTGAATCTGTTCAGACATTCTGAGGAAACTCTCGAGCTTGATTTTCCCCGCTTGAGCTGTGTGAACAGAAAGAGATGAACATCTGCAACATCTGAACTGCTTTACAAACAGATTAATTACCTCTCTCAAATGCATCCTATTTCTACATGAAATAAATCCCTATATCCACAGACAATGAAGCGAATTAACAGGCATGTCATTATCATCAACTAAAATATGTTATTTTATGCCATTTTAGTCAGAGACAAATTGATTAAAATTAATTAAATATTGACTTAATTTAATGAACATTTATAATCAAAAGACTAAAACACTGACTAAAGCAAAAAACGGTTTAAAAATTAACACTGCCTGCAGCCAGCATCCAAATGTTCAAATCCACAGACTTTCAGGATTAAACACAACACAAAAAAGAACCAAAAATACCATCCTGGACATGCACCATAGCAGTGCCATGACATTCTATGAAGTATCTTAAAGCAGGGTTTTTAAAACTGTCCGGCGACCCCCAGGGGGCCATAAGTGAGTGCTAGGTGGTCCTCAGATAATTTAGGAGAAAACAAAAGTGTTAAACTTTGAGTTAAACAAAAGTATAAAAGTTAACATTTGCTGAATTCGACATTATTACTGTTTCATTCTTTCTAAAGGTGGGAAATCATGAGATAAAATGTTATTCTACTGACAGCCATATAGTTTCTCTTCACCACTGTCACCATTAGCTTACTCTCTAGGGGCTGTAAAGGCTAGAGTATACTACTTTTTCCCACGTGCGGGTGCGTCTTGCGCAGTCGAGTGCTCAGCTTTTTCAAAGTACTGTATACTCTTGATCGTGAAACCATATGGAGGCATTCAGCACATGCATGTTACGGCAGTGACTTTGCTTTGTGATACTCTTTTCATGCACATTCTGTCTGCACGTCTTGCATGTCTGTGAGCTTCAATATGATACAAATCCCTTTGAATTGAGTTGAAGAACTCAATTGGCTTTAGTAAAGTGGCAATATAAATGCAAATTATTACATTTTGCAAGCAATACCTTGTCCTTATAATATTAGATACTATTTTTCTCACACAATATAAATGGATCTTTGTACATGAAAATATATGTCTGTCTTTATGTTTTATTTAGGAGGGTCCTTCGCAAGGGCATCATTATATTTGGGGGTCCTTGACATCAAACAGTTTGGAAACCCTTGCCTTAGTGTATCAAATAAATATCATGGTATATTATGGTATCAATCAGTACCATGCTAAATATAAATGTTGCATGGTATTACCATGTGATACCATCATTGTACCATGGAACCATCCCCTTACAGTTTTGTAAGGGGACTGAATAAAAATGTGCTAAATACCTGCCAAGGAAAAAATTCCTTGAATTCTTTAATAATTAATAGAGCTGTTAATGTTAATGCATGCGATTAATTAAAAAAAGTGTAATGAGTTAATTTTTCTTAAATTGCGATTACCGAGTTTACCGCTAATACAGCATAAACACTGGTGTTAAGGGCAGAAACTTTGTAATGTGTCCGCCCAGATTAATTACACTGAGGCACATGCCACAGCACCAGAGCCCTTCTACCAAGGACAACCTACAAGCTTAGCATACGCGGCGGTCCCATAAACATTCTATGGGCAGTACTGTCTTAACACGCTAAAGTTGACCATTACGCTCTCTCTTACGATTGAGCCACGGAGGTTGTTATCTCAATATATAAAATAATCTCTGACAGCGCTTCCTTATCAGTGATAAAATGATGGAGAAAGGAGCACTTAATGCTATTTGATGTACAAAACAAGCACAGATCGGACTTGTGATAGAAATCAAGTATTTTTCTGCCTATGTAAGGCACATTCTAATTACCACAGAAGCACACCAAATCTTAACTATCACCAAAACGCAGAATGAGACGTTTTTGTTTGCAAGAGCTTTTCATGGTGAGTTCAAAGTGGCGCACGATGCTGGGGTTGCCGCTTTGATGCAAATCATGAACCCAGCTTCATGATTGCTGTAACAAATGGGATAGCCACAGTCTACCAGCAAATTAATATTGTGGAGGATGAGAGTTTAAAGATTTAAAGCCCATGGGGACTAGTTCTTTCAATTAGTCTTTCAATAAAGCATTCTATTGCTAGATATTGTTTTGTTTTCTTTCTTAAGATAGAAATAAATGAATTTTAGTTTTAGAAAAGTAGCCTATATATAGTCAAATTTCAGCACTTTTAAAATCTGCAATTAATCGTGATTAACTACAAAAAAAAAATAATTTGATTAATCGCGTTTTAAAAAAATGTAATCGACTGACAGCACTAATAATCAATTAATAATCTAAAGATAGAAAATTATTAATCTAGGTTTATATACAGGATATTACTGTTCACAGATTGGAGAATGTAGTGCCTATACTGAAGAAATCCTACAAGCACTGATTAAAAATGTATTTTAATTATTTTGGCTCTCCTGCATCAACTATGCACAGCATCAACTATGCAATCTAATCCAGTATTAGACATCTTTTTGTGGAGTTCTTATTCTCTAGAAATGAATACTATTTGCATAGATGGAAGGTTGCCCAGACCGAGATTAGATTTGTTTTTTGAAGAGGAATGAGATAGCACTGCCACATTCAAGCAGAGAAGTGTTGATTAAAACTCTCTCTCTCTCTCTCTCTCTCTCTCTCTCTCTCTCTCTCTCTCTCTCTCTCACACACACACACACACACACACACACACACACACACTCTCTCTCTATCGGCTTATTACTAAGCAACACTGCAAAAGTTTTTGTTTCACACAGATTTTTGAGGTTGATCTTCAAACGCTCTGAATACAAATGTGTATAGCAGAGCATATGCAAATATACACATAAATATAGACATATGGACACATCAAACTCTGAAAGTTTGTTTAAAAAAATGCTTGCATACTTGGCAGACATACAAAGGCATTACTACTGGACTAGCAGATAGTGGTAAAGGATCCCCAAGAGTCTTAATAGAAAGTCTTAATAAGACCCTAACAAAGGCTGAATGATAGAACATCAAACTGTTTCTGTTCTCTTACTATTCTCTTGGGCTTCTGCAACGACACCCTCTTTGGGTGACACTAGAGACAAGGCAAAGAACTCCCAAAAACACCCAAAAGATGATAAGATAGACAAGATATAAAATAAAGACATTCTTCTCTCAAAATATTCAGTTAGATAAGGGCGCAAAGAAACACACACATACACATACTCTTTGGTCTTTGGTCTAATAATTAGAGAGACTCCTCCAGTCAAAGCAGACAGTATAGTATGTATTTCCCAGAGGCCAGAAGTGACTCAGAGAGAGAGAGAGAGAGAGACTGAGAGAGATGCTCTTGTTTATCACTTTCTGAAAAAATGGTAGTAATCCCTCCTCCCTCTCCTGCTCTACTTCCCTCTCTCCTCTCCTCTTCTCTACTCAAAGAGAAAGAATGAAGTAGGATGACAAACATCCAGACCTATTTCCATCTCAATAAGGGCCAGGGATTCTGTGTTCTACCTCGCATGAAATCTCTCCCCTCTCTCCCACAACCCCTTAACTGATATTTACTATGCCCGTATCAAACCCAAACACTCCCTGGGCTAATTTTCCATAGTGTAGCTAATTAGATTTAATTCTTTAATTACAGTCCTACGCAGGGAAATTCACTATGGCATTTGCTCAGCAACTTCCTGACAACCAAACTGGTGCCAAGACTGCTTGATTTCAGAGGTTTAAATTGCACAGATGCTTTTGTGCTTTGGCATGGCAGAAATTGGCATACAAAAGTGTGGACAGACAAACCTTGACAGAACTTACAATATGCTACATTACACATTGTCAGAATATCATTATATTGACATTTGGAGACAAACCATTGATGAAAAATTATTAATTATTACTGGGATTGGTCAGCCAAAAATGAAAATGTTGTCATAATTTACTCACCCTTACGCCATTTCAAACCTGTATGACTATTTTCTTATGCGGAACACAAAATGAGATATTTCAATTAATATCACGGTCCATCTTTTCATTACAATGGTAGTGGATAGTGCCTCACTTTTAAGCTTAAAAGAAAGATTCAAAAGTATCATAAAAGTAGTCCATGTGACTCAATTAGCACTGAACAGCAGATGTTTTCATGTGAAGCTTCTTTCATAGCTCATATGAAAGTGCAATGGATGTCAAGACTCTCGCTGAAAAATGACTTAAAGGGATAATTCACTCAAAAATAAACATTTTCTCATCATTTACTCACCCTCAAACCATCCCAGTTGTGTATGACTTTCTTTCTTCAGCAGAACACAAATTAAGATTTTTAGAAGAACATCTCAGCTCAGTTGGTCCATACAATGCAAGTGAATGGTGATCAGACCTTTGTAGCTCCGAAAAAAACATAAAGGAAACGTAAAAGTAATCCATATGACTCCAGTGCTTAAGTCTATATATTTAGAAGCGATATAATGGGTGTGGGTGAGAAAAGATCAAAATTGTAATTTTTTTTTTTTTTACCCTAAATCTCCACTTTCACATCTGAAAATGAAAGTGAAAGTGGAGATTTAGAGTACAAATTACTTACATTTTGATCTGTTTCTGACCCACACCTATCATATTGCTTCTGAAGATATAGATTTAACCACTAGATTCATATAGATTACTTTTATATTTCCTTTATGTGATTTTTGGAGGTACAAAGTTCTGATCACCATTTATTTGCATTTTATGGACCAACAGAGCTGAAATATTCTTCTAAAAATCTTTCCTCATTTGTTTTCTCATGAAAGAATTTTCATTCTTGGGTGAAATATCCCTTTAAATTTCAAGTTGTTTCTCACCAAAACCTATTGTATGCCTTCAGAAATCTTGGAATATGATGTACGAGCCACGTGGGCTACTTTTATGATGCTTTTGGCCTCTTTTTGAAGCTTTAAACAAAGGCACTATCCACTGTCATTGTATTGATAAGTCAGCCCTATAAGATTCATATGTGTTAGGAACAACATAAGGGTGAGTAAATTATGTCATTTTTGGTTGAACTACTACTGCAAAATCACTTAACCTGATACCACTGAGAATTGGACAGACTGGAAATAATTACAAATATCAACCACAGTCGTGTGGTAATTACAAAATCTTCCCACTATATTGTACAGTGACATAACATGTACATAACATGCATAACATGTTTTCAATATGTATGATTTTCCACTCAATTTCTCAAGGTTAAAAAAGCAAGGTTTTAATAACCCTGTAGGTTAGGAATCAGATCTTCAAACCACAGCATTAGTGCCCTGCTAACATGTACATGTAAAATAACAGAAAGAAGATTAGATGACCTGTGGTGGTGGAGGAGAGAAGTATCTAAATGATATCTATCCTTTTCACTGCCCTTCTCACTCACTCTCTTGTCTTTAGTTACACTCCTATCCTCTTGTCTACAGTCACTTCATCCCTGTAGTAGATGAAAGTAGACAAACCAAAATGTCAAGACCTGTGAGTCCAAACCTGTTTCTTTCATTGACTCCTATAATTGGTTTAGATATACAGATAAGAACATTCTAAGTCATTTTTGAATATGCTTATATGCATTTATTTATTAACAAGGAGAGGCACATCTCTCTTTATCCCATTATGAACCAAAATCCAAGAGCTACATTGAATCTTACAGTAAAACTTCTAATTTCCTCACTCTCATTTGAAATAAAAAATAAATAAACATTCAGAGAAAATGCTCTTCATGATACTAACTGTTTATGGGTACCTCAAGAGTTGTCAATGAGTCTGCTCAGGTACACAAAAAATAAATAAATAAATAAATATATATATATATATATATATATATATATATATATATATATATATATATATATATATATATATATATATATATGTATGTATATATATATATATATATATATATATATATATATATATATATATATATGTATATATATATAACAACTGCATTACATACACATTGGTAGTGATACATTTACATGCTAGTGGAGTTTGGTACAGAGGATTATGGAACAGCATCTACTCTGCCAGGGCAGGACAGCACTACTATGTTATTTGGGGCTATTCTGGGATATTTTCGGGTTTGGTCTGTGTGTATGACAGATGTTGGGCTCAACTACCATGCCCAGTTTCAGTTAAATGTAAGTCCCTTTGTGTTTCTTTTGCATGTAGGACTGTTCTCTTTCTTTCTTTCTTTCTTTCTTTCTTTCTTTCTTTCTTTCTTTCTTTCTTTCACACTATATCTGCATTCTTTCCTTGCTCTCTCTCCACTTCTCTGTCTTTCTTTCAAAGTAGTGGTCAGATCCCAGAGTGTAACAGTGTATTGGCCCAGTTGGACCCTGAACGTCCTGTTTCCCTGAAATATTTGAGCAGCTGACTCATTCAGCTAACCGTATTCTTCCAGATGAAAACACAAGAGTTCGCTCTCTGCAGAACAGAACAGAGCAGTCCTGCACCATACTTTCTTTGCAAATAAGAGTTTAATAATTAGGTTTCAGAGAGCCCTTACGAAGGAAATTGAAATATGTGAGTGGAAAAGTGGGAGAGAGGGGGAGAGAGAGAGAGAGAGAGAGAGAGAGAGAGAGAGGGAGCAGTGCCTCTAGATTTATTTCTGTGCATAAGTCACCCTACCAACCCTGTTATCTCTCTCTCTATCTCTTTCTCTCGATCTCTCTCTCTCACACACACACACATATCTACTCTCTTGCCCTCTCTTCCAGTAGAAATGTAAGCCACAAGAGACACAAAATTCAGAGAAACACAGTACCTGAAAATATTGGGACTCCTTCACATGCTGTTTCTAACATAATCACAGCACACCCCACTCTCCCTTTGCATGCTCACACATACACTTATACTCCTGCAATAAATAAAATATTATAAAATAAGACAACTGAAGCATAAGCTCATTAGATATGGATGGAGAGAGAAATACAGAAAAAGAATATGATAAACAAAAATAACAGAATAGCATTCTACATGCATTACTGTTTTTAACATAAATGTCTTACAGTAAAGCTAAAGACACTACAATCACTGAAAAGTAGGGCTGTCAATCGATTACCATTTTTAATCAAATTAATTAAATTGTATGCTGATTAATCACAATTAATCGCATATATAAATATTTGCTGAGAAAGTCCCTCAAATAACAATAATTCAATATACAATGATTCAATAATAATACATATTTATATTTAAATAATTATAACTAAAGCATATATATTATAAAAAATTATAATACAGATCATTAAAATGCATTACATTATTGTGGCACACAAGTAAAGCTTTAAAAAAGACGGTAACACTTTACAATAAGGTTCCATTTTTTAACATTAGTTAACAACACTAGTTAACATGAACTAACAATGAACAATACTTTTACAGCATTTGTTAATCTTAATTTCAACATATACAATACATTTTTAAAATCAAAAGTTGTGTTTGTTAACATTAGTTAATGTACCATGAACTAACAATGAACAATTGTATTTTTATTAACTAACATTAACAAAGATGAATAAATGCTGTTAACAATACCTGATGCATTAAATAACATTAACAAATGGAACCTTATTGTAAAATGTTACCAAAAAGACAATACAAAAAGTGGCTTTAGAATGCAATATATTGTTTATTTCCATATTATAGAAGATAAGCCTATCATTGGCCTACAGCTCACAGCAATCCATTTTGCAATTGAGTTCTTCAGTCAGTCTATTATTTATTATAAGGGCTTGCCTAAAACACCTACGTACCTATGTACACCTACGTCAGATGGACGCTTTTAGAGCATCGCATCATAACATACCGTTTTTAGGTCACTGTGTCAAGTTAAACATAGTCTGAAACTTAGAAAAACACGTCTGAACGCAAGAACGTGTTCTCTTCTTGTGCTGTCTGCTGTCGGTGGCTGCGTCCGACAACTGGAAAATGCTGCCTTCGAAGGCAGTATACAGAGATAGTATGAAAATAAGGTGCTTTTCAAACTGCCCTGAGATCAGTTTCCTTAAGCGTTCCATTCATACAAAAACCCTGTCGGTTAAGCCATTAACTGTTCTCTGTATAAGCTGTGCATTGCCTATACAGCTGGAGTTTCGCTTACTGCCCCCTGGAGAAAATAGGTGGTACTTCAAGCTTGAATTGCTCAGATGGAAGGAATATTCCTTTTTCGGTCCGGGGACATGATTAATTGCGGAAAAAAATGTAACGCATGATTTTTTAATATAATTAATCGCACTGAATTAACACGTTAAATCGACAGTCCCCGGAAAAGACAGACAAAGTTCAAAACTAGCCTTGCTCAGCCTGATTTTTGATCAGCATTAAGTCTGGTCCACACTGCAACTTAATTTTGGTCAAGAACCAACCAAAGTTAGTTTGTTTATCATATGACATTTAGGGGTGGGTTTATCTGAAATAGTTGATACCACAAGTAGACAACAACATGGCACAGCAGTGTCAGTCTAGAAACAGCAGCACAGAAAACACCAAACAAGGCAGAAAATGAGTGTAAACTTTGAAAGCATTTCTGTCCATCAAAAAATAATAAATACTTATTTCACAGACACAACTCACAAATAAACTGGAATATGAAATTCTGTTTGTCGATGTCTCATTTACTTTCAACTATTCAAACAAAACTTTTCATATATCTTTAAAAGATTTAATGTAACCAACCTTGCAAACTTAGTTGTTCCTTAAAAAAGTTCAGTGTAGCAGCCCAGTACCTAGTAAACATAAATATGCTTTCAGGTGTACTAAAAAAGCCTTTGCACCCTGACTCCTGGAAGTTGCGTATTAATTCAGGCAATCTGATTTTACAAGTGCTTTCCAGTTTTATGTCCAATATGCATCAGACAGCCAGTAAACAGACTGTGGGTGGTCTGTGGGCTTCCTGTTGGAGGCTGACACTAGATTTCAACAAACTCATGCATCTCCTCTTACAGCAACTTCAACAGACTATTCAAAAATTCTACCAGTACTGAGGCAAGGGTCAAGACAAGCATCTTTAGTCCCTCTTCTTCCTTCACGAGCACTTACCAGACTGATCCTCTGATTCAGGGCTTGCCTCAGACTCCATTACCTCACAGAGCGGTGAACTGCTGTCCAACAACCGAAAAACAGTGCTGAAAAGATAAAGGAGTGAAAAAAGTGGAGAGGGGCTTCCTACACCCTAAGTGTGGAGAACCGCTCTGTGCCCCAACTGTTGTTCTACAGTATGTTTGTCTACTGCTCCAGGGAGAGAAAGAAAGATAGAGACAGAGAGGGAGAGGAGAGAATGGACGCATGTGGTGTGCATGCAGATAGCCTATTCCACTTATTTGCTTTCTCTCTTTTCTCAACTTTTCACTTGCTTCTTAAAGATACAGTATCATTGACATGAGTCATGACTTCTGACAAGCATAGAGATTTTATTCTGCCTGTGGACTATTTACAGAAAGATAAAATACTGCACCCTGCATGTTCTCCACTATTTTTATAGTCTCTTTACAACATCTATTACATGATGTGCTTAATGATCCACCTTGACATGACAGATATCACATATCATGAAACAATCTTTCCATCTCTATAATTTTTTTCATCAAGGCAATAATGCTATTTGATTTGATAGCTGTTCAGCAGCTGGATGCAAGATGCAAATTTTTGATCACTGGGACTGTAGAGTAGTAACTACTGTACATAAGATTTTTTTCTTGTTTTACCAGCCTCACTTTAATAAATAAATGTGTTCCATTGAGCTTTACGATGTTGACTGGATGGTTCTCAAGAATCCAGTCAAGAAAATGTCACAGTAAACCCTAATAAGTCAGCAGAACTCAAAAATTTAAGGCAATCAGTTACATACATTTTTTTACGTTCATAAACCACCAAGTTTAAGATAATAGAACTTTCAGATTTTGATTTTGTACTACACATGCATGTCAATTGCTCTTAATTTGGAATACCGAGTAAGCTAACTCATACATGTTCATGGCACTTAAAGGAATAGTTCACCCAAAAATGAAAATCTGCTGATAATTTACTCACCCTCAGGCCATCCAAGATGTATCCGAGTTTCTTTCTTCATCAAAACAGAATTTAAGACTTTTCGGATTTCATTTCAGGCCTCCTCCTTTAAACAATACAAGTGAATGTCCAAAGTGCATATTTAGGGTGCATCAAAATAATCCAGTCGACAAATAAAGTTCTTCTGAACCCAAATGATTGATTATTTTTAGAAACAATACAATATTTATATACTTTTTAACTACAAATGTTCGCTTCCGTACATCTCTGTGATGCGCACTCATGAGAGGGATGACATAAGCTCGTTGGTAAGGTCACATGTGGAGGAGGAGGCAGGAAGCACGTCATTGTGAGAAGGAGCACTGTACAAAAGTTTAATTGTCTTTGCTGTAGATTTGTATTTGTATAAGTGTATTGTTCAAAATGCTCATTTGGTGTGTGTATCCTGGATGCTTCAACCTTCAGAAACCCCAAAGAAAATGCACGCTGGGAAAAATATAAACTTTTCATCGATTGCCTATACATGATCATGAGCGACTGAAGCTCTGGCTTATCATGCTGAACTTGGATATCAGTACACCCCTACATTCTCTCAAATATTGGAGGGTGTGCAGTGAACATTTTACACGAGGATTTCAGACCATCGAAAGAAACAAAGGGTCGATATCTGAATTCATCGGCTGTGCCCGTGCTGTTTTTCCAGCGAACTCAGGTATGTGTGAAAAGTTTGTCATATAGCCTATATATTTCTGCTAAAGAAAAAGCACAAGTAGAGAAAGCAACGGCATTGCTCCGAAATAAAGGATGGTTATTTACTGCAGTAATGTTTTTTTTTATTATTACTGTATTTGGAAATTATATTTTATTTTATATTGTTTTGAATTTTTTTGGAGTGTTTTGGTTTGTGAATGGTGCTTGGTCTGTGGAAGTTTCTCTTGTAAACAATGACAAGCTTCCTGCCTCCTCCTCCACGCGTGACCTTACCAACGAGCTTACGTCATCCCTCTCATGAGTGTGCATCACAGAGATGTACGAAAGCAAACATTTGTAGTTAAAAAATATATAAGTATTGTTTTGTTTCTAAAAAATAATCAATCATTTGGGTTCAGAAGAACTTTATTTGTCGACTGGAGGTCTGTGGATTATTTTGATGCACCATAAATATACATTTTGGACTGTCAAAAAGTACATTCACTTGCATTGTTTAAAGGAGGAGGCCTGAAATGAAATCCTAAAAATCTTACATTCTGTTTTGATGAAGAAAGAAACTCCTGGGGTGAGTGGCCTGAGGGTGAGTAAATTATCAGCAAAGTTTCATTTTTGGGTGAACTATTCCTTTAAAGGTGCACTCAGTAATTTTTTTCCTCATTAAAAAAAGATTTACTCCAAAATAATTGAATTGTTATTTTGAAACATATGTATTAAATCATGACCTCTCACAAGAAATGAGGCTCTAGTTATATCAGTAACTTGATAAAAGCTGTTTTATTCTACATGGAGAGGGTCCCCTCATGGGGGTGGCCATGTTAGGATCACATGACCAGCCATCTGACCCCCATCATCAGCAAATGCTTTGAGAGGCTAATCAGAGATTACATCTGCTCTGTGCTGTCTGCCTCACTGGACTCACTGCAGTTTGCTTACCGCAGCAACCGCTCCACTGATGATGCTATTGCATCTACACTACACACTGCTCTCTCCCACCTGGCAAAAAGGAACACATATGTGAGAATACTGTTTGTAGACTACAGCTCAGCATACAACACCATAGTGCCCTCCAAGCTTGATGAGAAACTCCGGGCTCTGGGCTTAAACAGCTCGCTGTGCAGCTGGATCCTTGACTTCCTGTCAAGCAGACGCCAAGTGGTTAGTATGGGCAGCAACATCTCCTCATCACTGACCTTCAACACTGGAGCCCCGCAGGGCTGTGTTCTCAGCCCACTCCTGTATTCCCTGTACACACATGACTGTGTGGCAACACACAGCTCCAATGCCATCATTAAGTTTGCTGATGATACGACGGTGGTAGGTCTGATCACTGACAATGATGAAACAGCCTACAGAGAGGAGGTGCACACTCTGACACACTGGTGTCAGGAGCACAACCTCTCCCTCAAATTCAGCAAGACCAAGAAGCTTGTGGTGGACTTCAGGAGAAAAGACAGAGAACACAACCCCATCACCATCAATAGAGCACCGGTGGAGAGAGTCAGCAGCTTCAAGTTCCTCGGTGTCCACATCACTGAGGAACTCACATGGTCTGTCCACACTGAGGCTGTTGTGAAGAAGGCTCATCAGCACCTCTTATTCCTGAGATGGCTGAGGAAGTTTGGAATGAACCACCACATCCTCACAAGGTTCTACACCAGCACTGTAGAGAGCATCCTGACTGGCTGCATCACTGCCTGGTACGGCAACAGCACCACCCTCAACTGCAAACCTCAACTCGGAGGATCATCAGAGACTCCAGCCACACGAGCCATGGGCTGCTCTCACTGTTACCATCAGGCACGCGATATCGCAGCATCAGGACCCGCACCAGCCGACTTCATGACAGCTTCTTCCCCCAAGCAATCAGATTTTGAACTCTTGATCGCTCACGATACATACAGGTGCATCTCAATAAATTAGAATGTCGTGGAAAAGTTCATTTATTTCAGTAATTCAACTCAAATTGTGAAACTCGTGTATTAAATAAATTCAGTGCACACAGACTGAAGTAGTTTAAGTCTTTGGTTCTTTTAATTGTGATGATTTTGGCTCACATTTAACAAAAACCCACCAATTCACTATCTCAAAAAATTAGAATATGGTGACATGCCAATCAGCTAATCAACTCAAAACACCTGCAAAGGTTTCCTGAGCCTTCAAAATGGTCTCTCAGTTTGGTTCACTAGGCTACACAATCATGGGGAAGACTGCTGATCTGACAGTTGTCCAGAAGACAATCATTGACACCCTTCACAAGGAGGGTAAGCCACAAACATTCATTGCCAAAGAAGCTGGCTGTTCACAAAGTGCTGTATCCAAGCATGTTAACAGAAAGTTGAGTGGAAGGAAAAAGTGTGGAAGAAAAAGATGCACAACCAACCGAGAGAACCGCAGCCTTATGAGGATTGTCAAGCAAAATCGATTCAAGAATTTGGGTGAACTTCACAAGGAATGGACTGAGGCTGGGGTCAAGGCATCAAGAGCCACCACACACAGACATGTCAAGGAATTTGGCTACAGTTGTCATATTCCTCTTGTTAAGCCACTCCTGAACCACAGACAACGTCAGAGGCGTCTTACCTGGGCTAAGGAGAAGAAGAACTGGACTGTTGCCCAGTGGTCCAAAGTCCTCTTTTCAGATGAGAGCAAGTTTTGTATTTCATTTGGAAACTAAGTTCCTAGAGTCTGGAGGAAGGGTGGAGAAGCTCATAGCCCAAGTTGCTTGAAGTCCAGTGTTAAGTTTCCACAGTCTGTGATGATTTGGGGTGCAATGTCATCTGCTGGTGTTGGTCCATCGTGTTTTTTGAAAACCAAAGTCACTGCACCCGTTTACCAAGAAATTTTAGAGCACTTCAGGCTTCCTTCTGCTGACCAGCATTTTAAAGATGCTGATTTCATTTTCCAGCAGGATTTGGCACCTGCCCACACTGCCAAAAGCACCAAAAGTTGGTTAAATGACCATGGTGTTGGTGTGCTTGACTGGCCAGCAAACTCACCAGACCTGAACCCCATAAAGAATCTATGGGGTATTGTCAAGAGGAAAATGAGAAACAAGAGACCACAAAATGCAGATGAGCTGAAGGCCACTGTCAAAGAAACCTGGGCTTCCATAACACCTCAGCAGTGCCACAAACTGATCACCTCCATGCCACGCCGAATTGAGGCAGTAATTAAAGCAAAAGGAGCCCCTACCAAGTATTGAGTACATATACAGTAAATGAACATACTTTCCAGAAGGCCAACAATTCACTAAAAATGTTTTTTTTATTGGTCTTATGATGTATTCTAATTTTTGAGATAGTGAATTGGTGGGTTTTTGTTAAATGTGAGCCAAAATCATCACAATTAAAAGAACCAAAGACTTAAACTACTTCAGTCTGTGTGCATTGAATTTATTTAATACATGAGTTTCACAATTTGAGTTGAATTACTGAAATAAATGAACTTTTCCACGACATTCTAATTTATTGAGATGCACCTGTATATGCACCACACTTTATTAGCCTCAGACTGGACCCACATTTTATACTTCACTTAACACACTGGCAACTGACTATCAACCGACAGCTGAATGTCAACACAACACTTTATTTCACAATATTTATTTCCACTGATTACATGGGGGGAGGGGGTTTGCAGTGTATTTTTATTGTATACAGTCTTCTTATTTTGTGTATACTGTATATTGTATATTATTAGGTGTATATTGTATATTGTGTTGTGTAACAGATGTGTAAACTGTGTTATGTGTAAATCAGATATTTACTGTTATTGTCATACTGCTATGTTGCTTGGAACCGCACCCAAGACTTTCACCCACTGTTGCACTTGTGTATATGGTTGAGTGACAATAAAGGGATTTGATTTGATTTGAAATACTAGTCGCTTAATCTCAGTAACTGCCCTGTTATTTGACACTTTCACTCATGGATTAAATTAATCATGGCTGACTGTGAATAGTAAATTTCTACAATGGCATCTTTGACTAAAAACTGTTGATTTTGAATAATGCTGCATCCAAGCTGCTAGGTGTCAGGGTTAGTCTAAGATGATGCAAACAAAAAAGTTACTGAGTGCACCTTTAAATTTAAATTTAACTCTTTGGCTCAACTTAAAATTACCACATAAACTCAACTTAAATACTTCAAGTAGAGGAAACCGTGCTAGCAAGAGCTAGCTAGTACAGAAAATGCTAGCATGCTAAATGCATGCTAATTTGAAACACTATGTTTTGATTAGCATAGCAAATGCTCACCGAGTAAAGCAATACACTGTAGAATAATCTTAAATTATACCTGCCCTTAGACCATTTCAAGGACTGTTCGTCAAGTGACGTCACTATTCCATGAACATTTCCTGCTTGTCAAAACAGAGACCATTTTGCAGAGACGGGCCACTTCTATTAAAATGAATGGAAGAAACTGGAACGCCCAACGGCAGCCAACGGTCAACAAAATAAATATAGCCTCATCACCGCTGCCCTTTAAACACAGAGCGCGCCTGTCCTTGGGAGACTGGTCTTTACCTGCTGCCATCTTCGCAGGTCCAGGAACAGAGCAGTGTGGGTCCGGCGTGAGTTAGATGCATCGCCAGACCCACACCCCTGATCACGCGTCGTGACCGAGCCGCTCAAGTAAAGCCGGTGCCACACACACCTCTGACCAATACAATTTTTACTGCTTATTTGAAATATGTTCTTTTATCATAATCTTGGCTAACCGTTTTGGAGATTTCGGTCTTTGCCTATTCAAGTAGATAGGAGCTTGTTGACACTTGTTAACATAGAAAAATAGCTGCCCAAACTGCACAAGAGTGTTCCGAAAACGGCCACCGAGTGGACTTACCTTGAAAAAGAGACTTTGTTGAATGGATCCAGGAAAACGTTTGGACCGTTCTAATTCATTTGTTTTTGTTTACATTCTTAAAATGGTCTATAAACTCAAACTCCACTATTCACCATAATGGTAAACCCCCAAAACTTGAATACAACAGAAACTCTTCTAAATAACACAACAAAACATAAAACACTAACATGTCTCCCCTTTACATTCATCTTACATAAAGAAACATAATGTAACACTTAATTTTAAATTTTGATGTACTCTCCCTGTCGAGTGCCATGCAAAGCATACTGGGAAATAGAAATCCCCTGCCCAGTTTCATTTAAATTTAAGTTCCTGTAAATTTAAAGAGACAAGTTCATTAAACTCAAAACAGTAAAACAATTCAGGTAACTCAAATGGTGTAAGTTTCGTGAACTCAAAAGAAAGAGGAAGTTATAAATATTCATCAAGATTCATTTATTTGAACTAATTTGTATGACTTAATTCTTCCCTACTCAAAACAATTCATTATTTTGAGCATTAGGGTTTACAGTGGGTCATATTTAACCCCAAATCAATACAAAATAAAAAAAAGATGAAGCCTACATTTAGGACCAATAAGATTATTTGCATTGCTTAGTTACTTTAGTTAGCATTATTTTGCAACATGACATTGATGAACTTGAATAAGTAAGGGGGAAACAAATATTGTCTCACTTTGATGTTTTGTGTGGATAACAAGCTATATGTCATGCTCTATAGTGGAGATTTAAAAGATTTTTGACATGTCAGTAGCTTTATTTGGCTGCGGAGAATACGTAGTTAATGCAACCTTCAAGTGGATGAATGGCAACATGTATGGCAAACGAAGACGTATTTTGTATCGGGAAACTCGGAATTCTAGTTGATACTCGAGTTGTCGAGTTATAATTATGGAAGGGGCATGTCAACATGAAAAATTATGGAAAGCAACTACTTACTCTTACAGTCACTGAATAAAATTAGTTTGTTATATATGACAGATCTTATAGTTAACAATGTAAAGCTAATGGTTCTACATTTGCAGTTGACTTTATAAAAATTAATTAATTGGTTAGATAACATACATTAATAAATCATAAATGTTGAGAATAAGTGATACTTGTGTATTCAAGTATGTTTATCCACTGGTACCACAGAAAAAAGAGCTTTTGCCATCTTTATTGTGTGTTTGTTTTGGTTTGGCTTCTTCCATATTTTGTTTTCGGCTTGAATGCATGATGTCGCAATAACGAATGCCCAGTTTGGACATAGGAGCTTCCCAGGTGTACTTGAAGGCAGCATAAGTAGCTACTCTACAGGAAATAAACCTTAGTTCAGAAAGAAGTCTTTAAGGCTATTAAATAAGTTGATCAGCTCTCTGATCAGGTCTCTGATTGATGACTGAGTTTTTATTTGTAAAATAATCAATCATATTGATTAAAAGCAAATGCAAATTTTTTATTTCAGAGTCATGTTTTCTACGTTTCAGTTGAATGAATAAAGGTAGTAGTGCAGTCGCTCCTGCTCTCTCTCTCTTGTTTAAATCATCCAACAGAAGGCACTCTATACTTGAGATTTAGTGTAGAGAAAGAGCAAAAGAGTGAGCTGGAGGATTTACTTAGTTTCACTTTTATCTTCAATCAGTTTCTCATTCATTAGTACTGTTGGTATAAAAAATTATTCTTTCAGAAATTATATAGTGAGCATAACAATATTTAGGTATAGATCTGAGGTTTTTGCTATGATTCTGATGAAAAAATATTTACTAAGTCATGGAGCTAAAAGGCTGTGTCACTTATAGCAAAAGTGCAGCCCAGTAATTAAAAACAGGGCCAAATGGAATACAGCGAGACCCTTGAAGACTACAGTGGGATCTCAACTCAACTTGTCACTACTCCATTACACAAGTGAAATGATGTGTGAAAAGCTTATGTACATGGTCTAGACATTGCAGCTATACATGTAAATACAATAAGTGTAGTTCCTGTCCAACTGACATCCTCACTAGCTACAACAAAACCATCTCAAATGCTCTTGATTTTCATGCCCCTCTTAAAAGTAGACATGTACCCTCCACTCACTCGTCTCTCCGGTACACACATGAATTATGTGCTCTTAA
The DNA here is from genome assembly GCF_019703515.2 of Myxocyprinus asiaticus. Classification (NCBI taxonomy): domain Eukaryota; kingdom Metazoa; phylum Chordata; class Actinopteri; order Cypriniformes; family Catostomidae; genus Myxocyprinus; species Myxocyprinus asiaticus. The sequence continues at coordinate 29,121,327 of NC_059346.1, forward strand.
AGCTACAGGACGCCGCCTTGAGAGTCTTTACAAGAAAGCAGGTCTATCTGTTCACCTAACTGCCTATAATGACCATATACAGGCATACAAATCAGCATTAAATGATGCACGCTCATCTTACTTTTCGTCCATTATCAATAACGCATCTTCTAGACCCAAAACACTTTTTTCTACTATCAATAAACCCACTTGCGCCCCTCACTTCAGCCTCTACTGAACTCTGTCAATCATTTCTTCACTCCTTTCAGAATAAAATCAACTCTATTTACAAACTTTTCCCCTCTACTGTTCCTCCTGATCCACTTCAGGATTTTCTCACAAACCACCAGATTGGCACTATTACGAATTTCGCCACCACCACCCCATCTACAGATTCTGAGTTAATTAGCAATTTGAATTCTACTTCCTACCAGCTTGATTCTGCACCCATTGTCTTGCTTAAACAATGTCTGCCTGTTATCTCAGTGCCTATTTCCCACCTTATCAACAGAATAGTTAGTACTGGCTTTGTCCCTCCAGAACTGAAAACTGCGGCTGTCTCGCCTAGATGAGTGGTTCCTGCAGGCCGACTACCGCCAGCAGGCTGCGGCCCAGAAAACTGTGCCGTTCTTCCCGGAAGTCCACAACGAGCTGACAAAGACCTGCCGTGAGCTCTATTCGTCTCGCGTCCAGATCGGAGGAGCTGTGATCCTCACAAAAGTGAACCACGCTGAGGATAAGGGATATGCTAAGCTTCCCCCATTGAAGAGGTGGTTGCAGCCCATCTCTGTCCCTTTGCCGCTGTGGGATGGAAATCACGCACCGCCCACCACTCCAAGCCACGCCGACTGATGTCCACACTGGCTGGAAGAGCTTACACAGCGGCGGGCCAGGCTGGTTTGGCACTCCATAGTATGGCAGTGCTTCAAGTCTTTCAGACCAAGCTCCTCAAAGATGTGGATGAGCAAGGCCCAAACCCTGACGTGGTTAAAGAGCTCCACACCACCACAAATCTTGCGCTGCAAGCTACTTAAGTTACCACACAGGCCATTGGGAAGGTGATGGGTAATCTAGTGGTTTTGTACTGGCATGTCTGGTTAACGCTCATGGGGATGCATGATGCTAAAAAAGCTGCCCTACTCGACACCCCTGTCTCCCCTGATGGCCTTTTCGGAAATGCCATGGAAGGCTTTTTCTTCACGCAGCAAGGACCCAGTGAATGGCTCCATAATGGAGATCCTTACATTCCTTCAAGTGCGGTTAGACGCAGGTCTTACTCTGTCAGCGCTTAAGGTCTATGTAGCGACCATCTCTGCATTTAATGCCCCAGAGGCAGGCTCCTCTATAGGCAGACATGATCTGATCATGGAGTTCCTTAGGGGAGCGAGGCGCTTGAACCCCCCTCACCCTGCTACAGTTCCAACATGGGACTTGAATCTGGTGCTGAGGGCTATCTCACTGGATCGTTGATGCGATCGCCCTCGCTTATGAATCGCAGGGCGTAAGATGCCCTATTGGCATAAAAGCGCATTCAACTAGAGATATGGCCTCTTCATGGGCATGGACAAATGGTGTATATGCTTTGCAGCAGGATGGTTTTGCAGAACATGTTCGTGAGGTTTTATAACCTAGACGTGGCTTCCATCGCTTCACAAATCCTCTCTGTCTAGAGAGCTTACTATTCCAACACCTGGCGGGTGAGCCCGATCTTCTTATTACGGGCGGGCTACCTGTTATAATTTTAATACAGTTGCCTGTGTAGGCCGCTATCCAATTTACTCCCACTAGAAGTCACAAGCATTTCCAATAAAAATAAAACCTCCTTCCCTCCCTCTGGGAACGAAGGGGTTAAATTATTCTGTGTGTATTATATGACTCATATACATCCTCAGACTAAGATTAACTTCCCGTCTGGTTTTCACCATGCGGGGTTATTCATTTTCATAAACACTTGAAGACATATTTTAATAAGTCAACGCACGACAGGCCTGTGACCTCAGATATTCTTCTAAGTGTTTCTACCCTGGTGCATCTCAGGGTCTGATGCTACGTAGTGCAGTGTGATGGGACTCCGTTCCCCAAAGCGTTCACTGCAATGTCTCGTAGACTGAATCGATAGGGAACGTCTCCGGTTACTCATGTAACCTCGGTTCCCTGAGATGAAGGGAACGAGACATTGCAAAACTTGGCCGCACTATTACTTCAGAGTTTCGAGGTACGAGTGACGCGTTCTTGTCCTTCAGTCAGAAAATTCTGTAGAAATGGTGTGTGAGCGCCCACTTAAATAGGGCAAATGCTCGCCTAAAAGGGTCCATTGCCAATCATATGATTGCCATTATGATACAAGGACTTCAACTAGGTTGTGGAGAAGGAATTCCCTTCATCTCAGGAAACCGAGGTTACATGAGTAACCGGAGACGTTTTACAGAGAGAATAACTGGCTTGTTTTTGCTCTTCCTCATTCCCGGAATTAAAAGCAGAGGTCCGCGCATTTAGTGCTGCACGGACATCGCCATTAATCCACGGTTTTCTGTTGGGGTAGATCCATATTGTTTTGGTTGGCACCATGTCTTCTATGCACTTCCTAATGAAACACGTTAAAGAATCTGCGTAGACCTCGATGTCGTCATCAGAGGCAGACCGGAACATCTCCCAGTCCACGTGAAAATCAAAACAGTCCTGTAGATTACAGATTTGTAACCATTCCGGAAGGGAGAGTAACAGTGGTCCAAAACCCGTTCTCCTTGCGTGTTGCATGCAACATGCTAAAAGTATCTTGGTGTTATTGTCCTCAAATCTGTGTGTGGGTTTTTGTGTGTGTTTGTGAGCCTTAATAAATCCAGCAGTTATCAGGCTGTACAATTTGTATTTATTTATTTAAGTGTTATGATGCAAGTGCAAGTAGTCACCAAAAAATACATAAATAAATAAATAAAACATGCACCCAGTCTCTAAAATGAATATATTTACATTTATATAGAGCACATATGTAAAATAAGTAAGAAATATATTTTTTCCATTAAAAAAAAGAATAATGGCTGTTGTAATTATAGTCCCACATAAACATGAAAATGTATATCAGGGTAAGTTTCTTGCTGGCATGGTGTACAGTACACTACTAATATCCATGGTTTGGTAACTTGATGTTAAATATGTATTTAAATTAATACATACATAACAGGTGTCATTAATGTTCCTTTCATTAGGCTACTATGAAAATTGTTAATACTTTATAATTACTCTAATTAATAAACTAATACATACATAATACACTGTTAAGCACTGTATGGCTAATATGAGTGTTTAACATGTTATCTAGTATTACCACATATAGCCTACATAAGAATGAATGGTTATTTGTTTTATTTGTGTACTATAATGTGATTTTCTGTGTATAGTGAAATTGTTTTCCTTCTTAGAAATATAAATTGAAATGATTAGATATCACAAGAAAAAGGCACCACCGACAGCAGTAAAAGGCAAATAAATAAATAAATACATTTTATATAATTAAGGGACACAGTTGTCCAACATCTTCGAAGAGCATCAAAAACTAGCACTTGCACAAAAACATGCAGTATTTTCACAAAGTTTAATTGCATACGTTAAATTTGAATGCACATATTTACATTTAGCAGGGAAATAAAAATTATGGTTACTCCAGTGATGCTTGTGCATCATCATTAGATGCTGGAAATTTCCCGCCCCTTACTGAAACGGAAAATATGATTTAATAATCAAATATCCAATCGCGTCTGAAATGAACATTCTTATTGGTGGATCAGCTTAGTCGGACTGTCTGTCTTGCCAGTGCCATCAGTAACTCTCCCGCCTGCTGTAGCTCCGTGCGCATTTAGAGAGAAGTTCTGTAAACTAAAAAAAAAAAAAAACACAATTCACTCTGCGGCATCACGTAGGTAAATTAAAAGTTCCAAGTCAAAAGCCTACTCATTGTTCTGGCGGCCATATGTACCATCACTTATTTTAGGTGGGCATACGCAAAATCCCAAGAAAGATAGGTGGGCATACGGTCTTCGTGAACACTGAAATTCTGTTCTGATCTGCTTTAATCTCTCTGCTATTTCAGTAAATCAAAATAATAAATATTCATATTTACAGCACTGTAATGTCACACTTCAATCAATCTGATGCATTTGTTCATTTATAGAACATACATATAGTTGTGACAAGACAACCAAGCATCGTGGGGATGAAAAACCACCACACATATCTGTGCATTTGCATAAACTTTAAAATAATTTAACGATTATTCAACGTTCAGACATTACCACAAGGACACAAATCCAATAAGGTTTTACTGTGATTTTCTATATATTTAGTCACAATATTGATTCACAAATCCATCATTCAACCAGGGTTGGGAGGGTTACTTTTTAAAAGTATTCCACTACAGATTACAGAATACATGCTGTAAAATGTAATTTGTAACGTATTCCGTTCGATTTCTCAAGGTCAGAAACGTATTCTAAATACTTTGGATTACTTCTTCAGAACTGGTAGATTTTTTTTACTTGTTTTGACTATAAAAACTCTGCCAGAACAGTAAGACAAAATACACGTTAAAAATACATTATCTGAAAAACCTAAATATCTTATGCAGTGTTGTTTCTAAAACAAGATAAATCAAATCTTGTTTTAAGGATTTTTAGAAATTTTTTCAGGAAAACAATACAAAAGTTATTATCAAGAATATGGTTTTTGCCCTAATATCAAAGGTCTTACTAGAATTTTCCTGATAAAAAAATATGATCGTGCCTGGTAACATGTGCATGTAAAATGGCTAGAAATAGCATTTTAGCTTAGCGTAAAGCTGACAATTTACACAAGGTTTATTTCTATTTCTTGTGCTCCAAACTTACTTCAAACTTACTTCTCTGTCTGCTCGTTTGAATGTAACACATCATAAGAAAGTGTCTCACCGCTGTTCAAATGCTCTTTGGATCACATCATTTATATGTATAAATGTTTTCCATCTGAAAGGACTAAATATTAAATGAAACAAATGACAATAAAATGCAAAATAATCTCTTCAGTAATCAAAATACTTTTTAAATGTAACTGTATTCTAAATACCAATGATTTAAACTGTAACTGTAGTGGAATACAGTTACTTATATTTTGTATTTTAAATACGTAATCCCGTTACATGTATTTCGTTACTCCCCAAACCTGCATAGAACACACTATCACATTCAGTGATCCCAGATCAGGCTTATCTACATCAAGACACATCTCATTCCCTAAAAAAGTACTTTATTCTGTATTTAAATGCAGGTTCTACATCCTAGGAGAAGGAGGCTCATACAAAAAGGCAACTGATGCTGATCAACACCCAACACATTCTTAAAGGAATTTAGATTTAATTTAACAGGGCCCATGTTAAACAGAGCAGTATTTTTATGGGGTAAAAGATATGGATTTGTAGTGCAGAGGAAAGGCAAAATGTGCACACATCAAAGATAAAACCTGCCAAATAAATAAATAAATACACAATTAGACGATAAAATCTAAATAGGCCAGAAAATCAAAACTGTAAGAACACAGCTTTGGAAGAAACTTCCACCATTAGAAGAATAGTAAACATCATCCTCTGCTGGCCAAAGAGAAAATGACAATTTTCAAGCAAGTATTTTAAGTGAGGCAGCAGTTAACTTCACTACACATATCATCAGTACAATGAGGGACTGAAGCAAGTATAATTATCATATAAAAGGTTAGATTTGTTAATATTAGTTAACTGCATTAGTTAACAAGAACTAACAATGAACAATCCTTTTAAAGCACTTATTAATCTTGGTTAATATTAATTTCAACATACACTAATGATATTTTAAAATTAAAATGTATATATGCTAACATTATTTAATGCATTATGAACTAGCATGAACTAATACTGAGCAATTGTATATTAAATAATTAACATTAAAGCTGCCCTATGTAACTTTGTGCTCTCTAGCGACATCTGTGGTTGAATCTTAAAATTGCAAGCAATTTGCGGAAGAACACTTTACGTGAATCCTGTTTTGGCACTGCTCTTCTGGCGGATGAATCTCATGATTTGAGCTTTGCCTGTGTGTGATCATGACTGGAGATATTCAGAGCCGGAGTCATAACGTGCTATTTTCATGTTGATATTATGTTAAATATGTTATATTTAATGACATTTAAAATTGAAATATTACTTGCTTTGATGATGATAACACTCGTATTCACATATTCTAAATGAATGAATTTTACACTTATAGCACTTTTCTGACACTATACTCAAAGCGCTTTTACATAGAGAATAGGTGACTCAATCACTACCAATATATTTTAACAATTTCTCAAGTGTTTTATCTACTATTAATGTTTGTATTGTACTACACTTATCAATTTAAGAGGTGATACTCGTGATATGGCTGATACGAGTTCAATGGAAGACTTTATTATTGTTATATTATTAAGGCTGCAACTAACTATTATTTTGATAATTGATTAATCTAATGATTATTAGAACGACTATTTGGTGATTATTGTAACGATTAATCATTAGCTCTTAACCGATTATTCAGCTTGTGCCCAGACTTAAAAGATTGCATTAAACGTGCTTACTAACAATAAAGAGGACAAAATCATCTTTTAAAAATATCTCTAAATGACATTCACTGAATTAAAGAAAAAAAAAAAAACGTTTTATTAAGTTTCATTCAGTAAAGAAATTCACTGCAAAAAATCAGATTGTTATCAAGTGTTTTTGTCTTGTTTTCCATTTAAAATGGTCTAAAATGACTTGAAACAAGATACATTTAGGCCTACCTGAGAAGCAACATATAAGACATTAAGACTTGCTTTAAGAGAATGTATCTTAAATATAAGTGTATTTTGTATATGTGTATTTTTTCACTTGGTTATATTTCAGCAATTGCAGTAAAGACAAAATACACTTATATTCAAGATCTGTTCTCTAAAAGCAAGTCTAAATATCTTATATGCTGCATCCCAGGTGAATGCATTTTTTTTAAAGGATTTTTACATATTTTAAAATATTTGTATTTTTCATATTATATTCAACATTCTCAGATAACGATTTTTTCTTCTGCAGTATAGCTGCTAAAGAAAATGTGTGTTGTTTAAAAGCAGTTTTAGATATTTATACTGGAAAACAAGCCAAAACAAAAACAAATCAAAACCATATTTTGTTGCAGTGTATAATGGGGCGAAGACTACCCTCTCTCACATATATTATGATTCAATAAGTCGCAAGAGCCATTACGTTATAATCTAGCTTCAGCAAACGTGCTCTCGAGGGATGAGCGTGCTCTGACAGAGTGTGCCTCAGCCGGGTGCAGTTTCAATCTCTCACCCCAGATCTTTTTTTGCACAACTCATAGAAGAGGTGCTGACCACACTGAGAAATGACAGTTTCGGAGTTTGTAGTTATTTACATGATCTGCTTCCGTATTATTTGAACATTAATAAAGCTATAATGCATTAAATATAACTGCATTAAAGATGAAACGAGTGTTTCCTTTAAAGACGCTCAACACGCAAGTTTTGGTTCAGTGGAGCGGCAGCTCCAGCTCCACTTATTCAGCAACAAGTGTGTTCTGTATTTACTTATTTTGTATTTTTGCATTTCTAATTCCCTCATACTTTGCGATCTACATCACCTGAAGCTGTTTGGAAAGTTTAGAGTGCATCTGGACTGTGAGCTGTGTAATTCATCCTCTCCTCAGTCAGGCGCGAACTGCAGTGCTGTTCTCGCGTGTCATCATTAGAGTTTAATGTGATCTCATGTTACGTTAAATGAGATCAAACGACTACTCGACAATGAAAATTTTTGTCGACAATTTTTTATTGCCAACGTTGTCAATAACGTCAACTAATCGTTTCAGCCTTATATATATATTTTATTGTACAGCCTCAGTTGATAATGCAAGTGAACCGTAATACTACAATATGCAATGCTCACAATAACACAGTAAACTAAAAACATAAAACAAGGATTCAGTAATGATGGGGATAAAATAAACAGTTACAAGTAGTCAATTTCAGAAGTCATAAATACTAGTAAACATGTCACAGTAGCTTCCCCTGACAACGTAGATTGTTTGATTCATATAAGCTTGACAAGCAATATTAGCTTCAACAACCCTACCAGAAAACATATCCAAGCATTATATCAGGTAAACAACTTTGCCAAACGGATAACAGTTAAACATCCATCCAGATTTCTGCCCTGAGCTGTGTGAGTGTGACTGACTGAACTGTAGTTTCTTCAAAACCTATTGACTCAAACAATAATGACAATTTGTTAATTTTTAACCATAACATCTTACATAGTGCAGCCTTAACTAAGATTAACAAATGTTGTAAATAATTGACGTTCATTGTTAGTTCATGATGTTATTCATGTTAACAAATATAACCTTATTTTACAGCATTATTATTTAGTTTCCTCAGTAAACGCAATACAAAAATATGTTTGCCTTTTGCAAGAATGAAGCTCTTTTCACATTCTGAAATCAGATCCAGTAGCTTTAAAAAGTACTGTATATATGGATTTCTGGCTATGATGTGGACAGGTGGGGTGTAATGGCAGGTCAACTCACTGTTGTTCACTGATAGATGGCATTGGAATTCTGGGAACCGTGTCTCCACAGGTACACTGATGGTGCGACGCAGCTTCCTGGATTTACAAGTGTCAGTCCTCTTCTCCTGCAGGAGCAGAGGGTGTATCTGAGAGGAAAGAAAGAGAAAAAAAAGACAATATTAGGTGTCATTTTAGCTGCCTTCCCATCACAAGTTTAATATATTCATGAATCGATGAGATTCATGTCAGAAACACAATCTGGCAGCAAGAAATGAAGAATACAACAAAATACAAGCATACAGATAGACAGAATATGTACATAAATCCAAGGGCTTCTATTAAATTGAATTACTTATTGAATGTGTGCGTGAGTGTGTGTGTGTGTGTGTGTGTATGTGTGCGAGAGAGAGAGAGAGAGAGAGAGAGAGAGAGAGAGAGAGAGAGAGAGAGTATCTCCTTTCCCACTTGTACACAGCAAAAGACTACTGGTTTACTAGTCTAATGAGTTTACCATTATTTAATAAAAGGAATGTTAATTGGTACTTTATCCACAAATTAATTATTAGACCAAAACATCAAAACATGTAATAATGCAATAAAGATGTGGTTTAGAAGAGGAATATGTTCCTCTTTACTCAATATTTTATTTATTTATTTTTTGTCAAAAATGTACAAGATCATTCTTAAATATGACAACAAATAAATAAGGAACAGATCAAAATTATTCTAGAATTTATCAGATTAGATTACATTTTTTCCTCATTAAAAAATTGTAATCCTAAAAGACATGAATTGTAATTTAGCAATATATGTAGGAAATCATGAGCACTCACATTAAAATGAAGACTCCAGTCTTATCAGTAACCTTATAAAAGCTGTGTTTATTCTACATGGAGAGGGTCCGCACATGGGGGCTGTCAAGTTATAATCACATAACCAGCCGAATACTTCTCGCTTATTCTCAGTAACCATCCTGTTATTTGACACTTTCACTCATTGATTAAAGTAATCATGGCTGACTATAAATACTTAATTTCTACAATGGCATCTGAAACCGAAAACTACGGATTTTAAATGATGCTGCATTCAAGCCACTAGGTGGCAATGTAAGTCCAAGATGACACAAAGACAAAAGTTACTGAGTGCACCTTTAAAAAATGCAATCTAAGAAATAAACCCTTATTTATCACACCTTTAAATCTTCTTTGAACATTGAAAGAAACCAAAAGCAGCGTAAAGGTGCACTCAGTAACTTTTTGTTAGTGTCATTTGGACTAACAATGACACCTAGGGGCGTGGATGCAGCATCATCCAAAATCACTTGTTTTCAGTCACAGATTTAATCCATGAGTGAGTGTCGAATAACAGGACGGATACTGAGATTAAGTGAGTAGTGTTCAGCTGGTCATGTGATCATGAAGTGGCAGCCCCCATGAGGGGACCCTCTCAATGTGGAATTAAACAGCTTTTATAAGGTTATTGATATGACTACAGGCTTCAACTCGTGTGAATATTCATGATTTTATACATATGTTTCAACATTACGATTAATTTCTTTTTGAGTAAAACTTTTTTATTGAGGAAAAATTACTGAATGCACCTTTAAGGAATTCAGAAAAAAAGCATAAGATCAAGGCAGCTCTGACTGTCGATACAACCTTGCTTATTTTCCCCTAATCATTTTTCCCCCACAGTCCAGCACACATTCAGCCTTCATGATTCTATAATAGCTTATAACTGGGTTCAAAGAATGCATGGGAAGGAAGAAACTGGGGCCGGCTTGACAAAACACATAGACATTTATTGTACAACTTAAAAGACAATACAAAACACACTGCTTCCCCGCAGTCACATTGCACACACACAAACACACACACAGCCTCGTGCGTCTCTCTCTCGCTCTCTCGAACTGGAGTCCCCGGCTCCTTTTTATCCCTCTTCCGGCTGACTGGGCTGATTCAGCGCAGGGCGTCCATCGTTACGACCCGGCCATGCCCTCCTCCTCGTCACATACCAACGCCCGATTCAGATTTTTACCTGAGGTGAGGTAATTCGCGGACTGGTCTCAACTGAACAGACTATTTTAAATGCGCTTGTAAACCAGTGAGATGCGCAGCGGAGATCGCAAAACCTGTTTGAATGTGGTACAGAATTGTCTGTTGCAAAACTCTCATGTCTCGGCGATGAAACTAGTTTAAAACAAACAGCCCCCACATTCTAAATGGTACTGACAAAGAAAACAAGAGAAAACATAAATTAGAAGTCTTTTCAATTCTCAAATCACAACACTTACAAAAATGTACCATGGATTTACTGTAATAACACAAACTGTACTCTATTTACTATGGTAGTTAGAAGGTAGTTATGGTAGTTATGGTATATAGTTTGTTACCAATCATGGTAGTGACGAGCCATGCATGGTTTTACCTATGGTTACCATGGACTTATTACAAAAATAATTGTTAAAACTATGGATATTATGGAAGGACTATGGTAAATTTTCATAATTATTATGGACCAAGCTATCAGTTTTCCAACTGTAATGTGTTCTCTTGTAATGCTCTCTGATTGTTTTGTTTGCCTACGGAAAAACCAAGAGATGACTGTAGTTTAAGGAGCCTGATAAAAGGAATCTGTAAAGGAGACACAACTTAGTCACACTGTCAGAATATTTCAATTTAGCCATATAAAAATTAGGTGTTTATTTTTTCCAAAGATGTTACTGTTTTTAATATCATAATTTTCATTGGCATCCCAACCTCAAAATCAATGCTGAACTGTCAAATGTGCATTTCAGTGCACATAATAGTAATATTATTGGTAAATGCATGGGTGCTACCAAACCAAAGCATGTCCTGGTGCCAAATTTCAATGGGCCCTTTGAGGGCACAAATAAATCCTGATGTGGCCCAGGCTGAAATTGAGTTTGACAACCCTGTTTTAAGCTATTCCTCAACCAATACGAGTTAACAAGGGTCTGGCATTGCAGGCTTGTGGACGCTCGCACAACAGCACCGTTGCTGAAAAAAATCCTAGGGGAAACACTGATATGTTTCATCAACTGCACCTGAATGGTCTGAATTGTAATCAACAACACTCAGTTAAGTTGCTGAGATACAATTTTATTTTTTCCCCAATGCCTGAATAAGGTCTTAAAAGTTTCATTGCCGTAGGCATTGCTGAATTTTTGCAAGCAACAACAGTGTGCAGGATTTTTTGTATGTTCTATGGGTTAACAACAGTGAAAAAGACATTTCTGAATAAAAGGTGGATAGGAAGCCAACAAGATTAAAATAGGAACTAGTATGTAATTTTACATTTAAACCACATTGTTAAAGACATTTTTCCTCCAAATGCCACACACACCCCAAATGCTAATATTTTCCTACATCTATTTAATTTCTTTCAATATTTTATAGTAAATCCAAAATAAAACCAAAATTATGCTCTGTTCCAAAATAAGGTTAACACAATTAAATTGTGTGTGTACCAGGTTATCCGTTAGCCGGTAATTACTGGTTTTTGACAGTTAAAATGTCCAAAAATTCAAACATTGCTAGACACTGTCATGTGTATTTTGTTGGTTCATGTTTTTCATGTCTTTTATTTTGAAATTCTAGTTCCTATTTTATGGCAGCAAAACGCTTTTGTGCTCTGGAAAATTGGAGGAAAATAGTTATGAAAATAAGGAGCCAAGGAAATAAGCCAAGGTGAAAAATTATATGACAAAACCTAATGATTTGCTAGTTTAATATTTATTTATAAACGAAAAGATATGTGGAAAATTGCAGTTTAGTTGTTTTGTTTTGCACCCATTTTTTTTTAATTAGATGCTAATTCCATGACAGCCAATTAAAAAAAAATACAATAAAACTCAGTTATGATAAACAAACTTTTAGCGTTCATTTGATTGTGTCATTATTAGCCTATAACCTATTAGCCTATGTCTAAAATTTAAATTTCAAGACCAAGTGTAATTTTCAGCTAAAATCTCTCTGAAGGAAGCAAAAGTTTCCTAAATTAAAGAGAAACCAAAGCCGTCTTGTTTTTTCACAGCTCCTGATTTCAGGCCAGTTGTGGGTCATTTCCATTAAATGAGATATCACTTTCATTTCCTCCAAATCATTACCACCCAAGCTTTGGATAATAGCTTGAGAAACTTTTTTTGTCTGCCAATTGTCACTGGTTTATCTTTATATGCTAATGTGCTTCATTACGATAAAAACTAATGAGAATTCAACACAAGTATGTTTTAGCAGAGGCACTAATGGTTTGAGTAAAGATCCTTGCAATCAATGACAACATCTAAGAATCCCTGTATAACCAGCTATTAAAAATGTAACAAACATAAACACTGTCCCATAAGAAGTAAAAAAGAAATTGCATTTTGTATTAAATATCCGGCAAAGGAAAGAATCTGGGGCAGGGTGGCCGGTATTCACTAAGAATTGCACTGCTGATTTATTTTGCATGCTCTGTCCGCATTGTTTTAGAGTCCAATTCACAAGGCGTGCATCCTTGAAAATAGAGAAACAGCGCAAACATGCCCACCAAATCTGTGCAGGACGCAATTTGCATTCTGCAATTCCAGATAAGCAAAGAGATTATATATATATATATACAGTTGAAGTCAGAAGTTTACATACACCTTAGCCAAATACATTTAAACACATTCCCTGTCTTAGGTCAGGTAGGATCACTACTTTATTTTAAGAATGTGAAATGTCAGAATAATAGTAGAGAGGATGATTTATTTCACCTTTTAATTCTTTCATCACATTCCCAGTGGGTCAGAAGTTTACATGCACTTTTTTAGTAGTTTTGTAATAACTTGGGTCAAACGTTTTGGGTAGCCTTCCACAAGCTTCTCACAATAAGTTGCTGGAATTTTGGCCCATTCCACCTGACAGAACTGGTGTAACAGAGGCAGGTTTGTAGGCCTCCTTGCTCGCACAGGCTTTTTCAGTTCTGCCTATCGGATTAAGGTCAGGGCTTTGTGATGGCTACTCCAATACCTTGACTTTGTTGTCCTTAAGCCATTTTGCCACAACTTTGGAGGTATGCTTGGGGTCATTGTCCATTTGGAAGACCCATTTGCGTCCGAGCTTTAACTTCCTGGCAGATGTCTTGAGATGTTGCTTCAATATATCCACATAATTGTCCTTCCTCATGATGCCATCTATTTTGTGAAGTGCACCAGTCCCTCCTGCAGCAAAGCACTCCCACAACAAGATGCTGCCACCCCCATGCTTCATGGTTGGTGTTCTTCAGCTTGCAAGCCTCACCCTTTTTCCTCCAAACATAACGATGGTCATTATGGCCAAACAGTTCCATTTTTGTTTCATCAGACCAGAGGACATTTCTCCAAAAAGTAAGATCTTTGTTCCCATGTGCACTTGCAAACTGTAGTTTGGCTTTTTTTATGGCGGTTTTGGAGCAGTGGCTTCTTCCTTGCTGAGCAGGCTTTCAGGTTATGTCGATATAGGACTCATTTTACTGTGGATATAGATACTTGTCTACCTGTTTCCCCCAGCATCTTCACAAGGTCCTTTGCTGTTGTTCTGGGATAGATTTGCACTTTTTACACCAAACTACGTTCATTTCTAGGAGACAGAATGCATCTCCTTCCTGAGTGGTATGATGGCTGCGTGGTCCCATGGTGTTTATACTTGCGTACTATTGTTTGTACAGATAAACGTGGTACCTTCAGGCATTTGGAAATTGCTCCAAAGGATGAACCAGACTTGTGGAGGTCCACAAGGTCTTGGCTGATTACTTTTGATTGTCAAGCAAAGAGGCACTGATTTTGAAGGTAGGCCTTAAAATAAATCCACAGGTACACCTCCAATTCAGTACACCTCCTATCAGAAGCTAATTGTCTAATTGTCTAAAGGCTTGACATAATGTTCTGGAATTTACCAAGATGCTTAAAGGCATAGTTAATTTAGTGTATGTAAACATCTGACCCACTGGAATTGTGATATAGTCAATTAAAAGTGAAACAATCTGTCTGTAAACAACTGTTGGAAAAATTACTCGTGTCATGCACAAAATAGATGTCCTAAACTACCTGCCAAAACTATATTTTGCTAATATTACTTCTATCAGGAAGATTCGCAGACTTGAGTGAAATTCAAGATGACATTTATTTGATGAATATAAAACAGAAAGGTAATGTCTCTCTTTGGTGTAAGCCCCGTCTGGTGGTCTGAATAATTTGTACTCGGAACCGTCATATCCTGCTGGAGGTAGGAGGCAGGGGCGAAGAGCCTACCCCCATGCAGGACGGGACTCAACTGGTGGTGGTGGAGGTTGCCGCGTTAGCACACTAAAACAGCAATGTGATATATTGTGAGCAGACTTATAAAGCAATGGCTTACATGTGATTGGCTAGGAGTTACCTAGCTAATGGTGCGATGATGTACACCTGCTAGTCTTCCCGCTAGAACTACGCTGTGCTTACATATCTGTGGAGTGGTTAAAAAAGAGTTTTAATGCCTTCAACCTAAGTGTATGTAAACTTCTGACTTTAACTGTATATACATATATGTATATATATATATATATATATATATATATATATATATATACCGATCAGCCACAACATTAATACCACCTGCCTAATATTGTGTAGGTCCCCCTCGGGGTGCCAAAACAGCGACATCCCACATCTCTGAATAGCATTCTGAGATGATATTTTTCTCACCACAATTGTACCTGGTTATCTAAGTTACCATAGACTTTGTCAGGTCGAACCAGTCTGGCCATTCTCTGTTGACCTCTCACAATCATGCCATGGTCCAAATCACTGAGATCAATGAGATTTTTCCCTTTCTGATGGTTGATGTGAACATTAACTGAAGCTCCTCACTCGTATCTGCACGATTTTATGCAGTGCACTGCTGCCACACGATTTGCTGATTAGATAATCACATGGATGATTGTTGGTGCCAGATGGGCTAGTTTGAGTATTTCTGTAACTGCTGATTTCCTGGGATTTTCACACACAACAGTCTCTAGAATTGTGCCAAAAACAAAAAACATCTAGTGAGCAGCAGTTCTGTGGATGGAAATGCCTTGTTAATGAGAGAGGTCAACAGAAAATGGCCAGACTGGTTTGAACTGACAAAGTCTACAGTCACTCAGATAACCACTGAGAAGAATATCATCTCAGAATGCTATTCTGAGATGCGTGTTGGCACTGTTTTGGCGGAATGAAGGGGACCTACACAATATTAGGCAGGTGGTTTTAATGTTGTGGCTGATCTGTGTATATATACACTATATATCTGCCTAATTTACATAGAAAGGAAGCATGTTTGCACTGTAAATAATGATAATGTCTTAATTTAAACGATGCAGCACTACTGGATTGTGGGTCATTAGTGAATAAAACACAGGTATTTTAACTGAAAAACAGCATGCAAAAGTGATGCAACTGTTCAGTGAACTGTTGCTCTGTCTTTGCTATTTTTTTCAGCAGAGTACCATTCAACACTCCTGCCTGCTCAGTAATAGAGGAGAGGAGATTTATTTCAGGGCTGCTCTCCGGCTGATAACACAGGCTTCGACATACAGTGTGAGCTATGGGGAAGCAGAAAATTATATATTGACCACGGTACACAGCATCTATTCCTTGCAAGTGGGGGCCATCTATTGATTGTCCCTGTGAGACGTCATGTGTCTTGGCTGCCATGGCGAAACATGAGCTCTGGGAGTTTAAAGAGTCTGCTGATGTACCGCACTTTGCACATGTCATGATGACAAACTACACACAGCAAACACGCTATTCGCTCCCATGCGCTTGCATTTTTCTCACTCTCACAAACTCTCCCATCTTCTGCCTCTGCCTTTCAATTATTCCAGCTGTTTATTTCGTACTCTTAATATTTTAATGTGTCAGGTTCTTCTAGATACAGACTTACATTTAGTGGTCCAAAAAGCATTTAGACACTTATGCCATACTTATATTATATTATAAACTATCACATCAAATGAAATTTAGCACAAACACACTTTTCAAGCAAAACATACAGATATACTGTTCAAAATTAGGACAAAGGATATTTTGACACTTTGTGGTTGTCAAACGTTATTGGAACATGTTTATAGTTAATGTGATGAACTGCACCTGTGGTTACTCTGCTGGAGCACCTGTGTGAACTTGAGGGGAACTGACTTGCTACATACACTAAAAATCACCTTGTCACAAGTTGGTTAAAAGTCATTGCAGTAATGGCTCAGAAAAGTGGAGTTAAAAGAAAAGCTCTAACATCATTGGTTTGCAGATGCTACTTGGTTAAATATTTTTTATTTCCACTAACAACGGTTTGAAGCAGTGGGTAAACTTTTCGAATTCCAAATGTCCCCTCGTGTATTTCATCCTGCATGACTCTGTGTGTCTCTCTGTGAGTGTGTGTGTGTGTGTGTGTGTGTGTGTGTGTGTATGTATTTGTATGTGTAATACCTCCTCCTTGTCCAGGAGCAGCATTTGATAGTCAGTGACCACACAGAACTTGGGGTTCCACACAGCATGTTCAGCACATGGGTGACCATATGACATCCAGTGGCCTGGAGGACACCTCATATCTGAAAGGAGGAACAGAAATGATAAGAATGACAATGAAAAAGCAGCTGGAAAAAAAAAAGACTACAAAAGACATGAGGTGGAGAGATTATGGTGTCACCCTGTTTAAAGTATATAACCTCACTTTGTATTTACAGACTAGTCTGTGCCTTCCATTTGCTCCACCTGTTTATAAAGGTCAAACAAAACCCTGAAAGATCTGCAAAGCAAACAGCTCCTGAACCTGTAGCAAACATGCCTTCCAAATGAAACAAGAGCGGCGGAATACATTTATATGGAAATGAGCCCCCTTGCACGTGAGCTCTTGCCACAACAAGATTTCCAAATATTTCACCAAGTGAACAAGAAATGTTGTCATTTTAATTTGAGTTTGAAATGAAGAGTGTGGGTAAAGTAAATTACAGAGCTGTTATAGTGTTGTTTTTATGCATAAGTCTCATATGGAGATATGGAACATGGGACATTAACAACCTCATCTTGTTTCAGAACATTGAGCAACACTGTTGGATGCTTATATGTGAATGAACTGCAAAATAAATAATGTGCTGAAGTTCAGCTGTCACACTTACTGTGCCTTACTATTGGACATTGCTTTTCTGAAACAAGACAGCCTCTGTGATGGATGTGGCTGACAAATGCGATCTCCGGAGCACACAGCCTTCGAGTGAGACAGCTAAATAGTGAACAGTTACAGTGTTGTTATACTAAATATCAGCACTCTTGGAGTGTCTTTTGTCTAATTAGACTGGTGGACCCAAACTAACTGTTGTATAATAAAATTTTAACTAGATAGGTAATGTTTGTCAAGACAAACTTTGATGTTGCCTTGACAAAGCCTTATCTGAAAGTTTGAACTAATGGTAGTTTTAAAAGTTGAAAGTTTGATGGTTATGCAGAAATTACACTAAGACAAACAGCCAGCTAGCTAGATAGATAGTTAGACAAACTGTGACATAGAGGCCATGTACACAATGCATCTAAATACGGTTGGTTAGTTCACCTTGTAAGTGCTTAATCCTGTTCTGTACACGCAGTGTTCGATAATTTACGGGAGTGACAACCGCATTTTACAACTGAATTAACTCCCCAAAAATTCATGAAGTGACATCCACCTTTTCATAAATTCCACTTAGTGTGTTCAGAACCAAACTGAACAACTAGTTGTTAATGACCTGATCAATAGCGAATGTGAGATGTGTCTGTCTTCTTCTAGCGTAAATCACACAGACAGAGGTATGTGTCTTCATTCATTTAAATATTGCAGCCTCTCTCCGCTGTAGTTTCTCTCATCAGCCCTGCGGGCTCAGGGTAACCCGTCCATTACAGTCTAGACAGGGGTCGGCAACCTATGGCATTTGGAGGGGTAATCACTGGCACGCCAGCAACGGCGAGAGAGGAGTAGACTATTTTATTTATATAAATTCCGCACCTGCATTCCAATCTACATCTTGATGTAATCCCTCCTCATGATCATGCAGCGAATTTTATGAGCTGAATGGGAGGCTAAACAAAAAGTTAAAATGTGACGAGACTGCATTGTACCCAACAGACTGCACAGCGTGATTCTCGTCACACTTTAATACTGTTTAGCCTCCCATTTAGTTGAGGAAAACACGCTGCGTGATCATGAGGAAGGATTAGGCTACAAGATGTAGATTGGAATGCAGGTGCGAAAAACGTCATATAAATAAAATAGCCTGCTTCTCTCTCGCTGTTGCTGGTGTGCTAGTGATTAAATGATTACAGTGACATAATATAAGAAATATTTAAGATCCCACACAATTTCGTGATCAGTCATCAAATAAGCAAATTTGTGACATTAACTTTGTTAACTCATAACACAAAAGGACAGGTTTTCTTTCATTAAAGCATTTTAGATGCTCTGTGAAAATTCACATTATATCATAATCATCAGGTTTTGCACAAAATTTTCACTCAAACTGTTTAATATCATTTGTAATGAAAAATAAATGATTAAATTAGAAAAATGCAAAATAGAAACATTTTCACAAGGGGAAAATCGCATAGATTTGTCGGCATAGCCTTTGACCAGGAAAATAAAAAATGGCACTCCGTGTCAAACTTAGACATGCAATAAACCAAACATGCCGATTCTGTTGACGGCAGCTAACTAAATATTGCCAGATGATAATATGATTTTGGTGGATAATCTCTTTGCTCAAAAATAACAAACACAAAAGGGGTTAAACTGGTGGCATTCATGTTCTTGTTCACAAATGAAAGACGCTGCAGCATTGTTATGGTTATCTCTTGTCAATCATTGCAATTGCAGGAGTGACTTCTGTATTCTGTATACACATGGAATGAAAATTTAGGGGATTCACCCCCGCATTTAAATGTGGTTTTTGCTCTCGAAACCTTGTAGTGTGTACATGGCCATATATATTCAGTTAGACAGACAGACAGACAGACCGACAGATAGACCAATAGACCGATAGATAGATAGATAGATAGATAGATAGATAGATAGATAGATAGATAGATAGACAAGACAGACAGAATCACAATCTTAAAGCAAATCAAAGCCTTTTGTGGGTCTGTTTACATTTGAATTTTTTGACAGATGGAGACTGAATTAATGAGCATTCTGTCAGTCCATTTTAACATTTCATCAATGTAAGCCTAAACCAGTGTTTCCCAACCACTGTGCCGTGGCACACTAGTGTGCTGTGAAAGATTGTCAGGTGTGCTGTGGAAAATTATCAAATTCCACAAAATAAATAAATGCATGAAAAAAAAATAATAATAATAATTTCAGGGATCCAAACTCCTCATCTTTCTGAGAAATTCGCTGTTTTGAAACCATAATCGGTCACTTTTGTGATTGTGAAGAGCAATGATTAATGTGCAAAAGTGACTGATATTTATATGCATTAAGGGTCTTTCACATAACTCGCATCAGCGCTGCAGAATACATTGAAGTCTATGAAGTGACGCCACTTTACACCAAAGTGTTTTTCACACACGTTTTTGCTTCACCAATAATGACTTTGAGAGTACTAAGCAACAAGAAATATATAAAAACTGTCCAAATTTGTGAAGAGATATTGAATGTCTCATAATTTCTTTTAATTAAATATTACCTTATCCTTTACGAATATCAGAGACCCCAGTCGTTGAACTAATTTAAATTCACCAAGAAAATGCATAGACCTAAACATAAAAGAGTCCTTTTATTACTTTCTGCTATCAAAGCAACTGCAAGCTTTTTTTTCTCTCTTCCAAATACATGTTTTCAAAGTTTATTGTGCACACCTCCCGCTTTTTTACGTGGCAAACTCGTAAAATCGCCCCTCTTTGACACTTTCTCCGGCTCTTGTCATGTGGAGGGCAATGCGGTGCTTGACGCTGACGTTGAACGGAGCGTTGCGCCTCGACTCAACCCATGTGAAATGAGCACTCAAAATTATTATTATTTGTCTATTATTGTGGTCTTTTCTGATAAAAGCCATGCTCAGCAGTTTAAATAGGCTACTGTAGGAAAATGATACCGTAGATCTGCTTTGTGTTTATAATTCTTATACTGAAGTCAGTAGATTTGTAGCCATGCAAGTTTTAATAAAGGAGAAGGTAAGGACGTTATTGAAACTCAATATTATTAGACTATTATGTCTTTTTGGATGAAAAATAATGCTCAGACTGAAGGAAGAATATAGATCTGCTTTGTTCTTTTAATGCTTAAACACTATAAAGTCTCTTGGTAGATTTCGGTCATGAATGACTCAAAATGATTCACTGACTCACTCGTAGCACATAAGACGCTCATTTGTCGCAACCTAGTGACATTTCCAGAAGGGGTCACTGAACTAATCAGTTAATAAAATTGAACAAATTTGTGAAACAGAAGCAAGC
Source organism: Myxocyprinus asiaticus (assembly GCF_019703515.2). Taxonomy (NCBI): domain Eukaryota; kingdom Metazoa; phylum Chordata; class Actinopteri; order Cypriniformes; family Catostomidae; genus Myxocyprinus; species Myxocyprinus asiaticus. The sequence continues at coordinate 29,142,362 of NC_059346.1, forward strand.
CTCACCAAAATACTCTTTATTTTACTAATGTCTGTCAATAAACAACACACCATAAGATCATGAAGCACAGACTTTCCCTATCTGTCACTCACTCAACGTTGTGTCGATGTAGTGACACTAGGGGTCACTCTTGGGAGCCCGAGACACCTCTGGTCTTTGATAAAAGGCCAGTGGAAATTGCCACTCCCCCGGACATATGGGTATAAAAGGAGCTGGTATGCAACCACTCATTCAGATTTTCTCTTCGGAGCCGAATGGTCATACTGATTGAGCTGAATACTACTGTTCATTCACCTCTGCTGGATCTGATGGTGCATTTCAGCGGCTTCTACCTCCTCTGCACTGGTGCACCGCAGAGAACGCCCCTGGGCGCTACGGCAGAAAAACAAGAGAGTATATTTTCTGAAAGAGCTTTTCCTCCTCTAAAAGAGTATATATTTCTCTAAAACAGCGGCACACACAGAACGTCTTTTTAAAGACGCGTCTTTTTAAAGATGCCTTTCCAATTGTGTGTTATTCCTGGTTGCGGTTGTTATCTCTCAACTTCGGATGGTCATGATCGCTGTCTTTCGTGTCCGGGCACGACCCACACGGAGGCAGCGTTTGTGGATGGTTCATGTTCTCACTGCGAGAACATGACCATGGCAATGTTGCGGTTGCGGCTTGCTTTCGTAAGAAAGCAAGCCACCCCAGCGGCTCCCCGCCTCGGTCCTTCTACCTACGGGTATGAGGCCTAGCACTGGGGGCGATTTGGGGACCCCAATGGGATCGTCTCCGCCGGGTATCCCCCCGCAGACCTCCTATTCCCCAGCATGCTCGTCTGCCCCAATCGGGCTTCCGGATGAGTTCGCCGGCTCATCTCACGCTGAATCTGGCTTCTTATTCAGAGCCCGCGAAGATGATGAGCTCTTGAGCGCAGCATCGGAGAGTGGGCTTGTCCAGTTGGACGCAGAAGCCTCAGCTGGGCTTCCCCCTTCGGGGACGATGATTGGTTCCTGGGCTTGCGGTGCCGCTCAAAGCTGCCATGCCCCGCTCCAGTGCCATTCTTCCCGGAAGTGCACGAGGAGCTGACGAAGTCGTGGGAGGCACCTTTTACTGCCCGGCCCCGATTCCGCAGTTCCCCCGCTCTCACTACCCTCGATGGCGGGGCGGCCAGGGGCTATACGGCGATTTCCCCCGTTGGATAAGGTGCTCACGGTGCTCCTACGCCCGCAGAGCGCCGCCACCTGGAGCGGACGCCCTAAGCTCCCGTCCAAGCCCTGTAGGCTCACGTTGTCCCTGACGGCTAAAGCCTAGAGCGCTGCTGGACAAGCCACCTCTGCCCTGCACGCCATGGCTCTCCTGCAGGCCCACCGAGCCAAGGCGTTGAAAGAACTGCACAAGGGTAGTTCCGCCCCAGATTTGATGCAGGAACTGCGCTCAGCAACCGACCTCGCTCTCCGAGCGACGAAGGTCATGGCGTGGTCTCTCAGGCAGACGATGGCCACACTAGTGGTCCAGGAGCTCCACCTTTGGCTCAACCTGGTCGAGATGGGCGAGGCCGACAAGACACGGTTCCTTGCTGCCCCCATTTCCCAGGCGGGCCTATTCGGCGACACCATCGAGGACTTTGCCCAGCAGTTCTCGGTGGAGAAGCAGCAGACGGAGGCAATCCAGCACACCCTGCCCCGGCATGGCTCAAGATCCTGCACCCCGTCTGCTCGTCGCTGGTCTCCAGGCACGTCGTGGTCACGACACATTTGTGTCCATTCTTATTTCTCAAAAGAGATTTTAGGAGAAACATCTGATAGATAGTTTATACTTAAATCAAATATATCAGAGAACTGCATTATGTCTCCTGATCTATAAAAGAAATATCTGAGCAATAACATTTTCAGTTCCTCCAGTACCTCCATCTGACACCTTGAGAGGTTCCCTTGGTGAAAGTGCTCTTATTCTGATGGAAATAGCATTCACTTCAATGTTCTTCAAGGAAGTAGGTGGCCAGAAACACTAAATTCATGGGATTTGGAGAGCACATCTGCCAATCAAACACTTCCCCACACCCACCATGGTGTGACAACTAATGGGCAATTGTATTTAAAGGAAAAGGCGATTCAGAAATGATAAGTGGTGTGTACAGATATGCACTGAGTTAATACACAGTATACAAAATGGAATTCTAGAATCGATGCCTGTCAAGGAATGTTGCGTGTAAAGAGCAACATGCACAAACACACACACACACACACACAGACCTTAATTTAGATTCGGCTCTTCTAATACTAAAGTTCATTTGTGAACATGTGTGACAAGGGCGGGGCGGGGCTGGGCCGTGAGCGCACACGGTTGGCCCCTATTCGGGCTAATCAGCCGAGGAGAGGGATAAAGCAGGGCCGGATGTGGCAGTTCGGGAGAGAGACAGCCATATGCAGCTGCCGTGTGTGTATTTGTTTGCATCTTTTTAAAGGGGTCATGAACTGCCTTTTTTTATTTTGTACTGTTCTCTGAGGTCCACTTATAATGTTATCATGTTTTTTACATCAAAAACCATCATAATTTAGAAGTAATAGGCTATTTTCTGTCCTGTTTTGACCCCCTCATCATAACACACCATTTGAATAGGCGTGGCGGATTGTAGACTCTGAAGTAAACACCCACTGGTATGATTGGCTAACAGTTTTGCATATTTAAAAATCCTACATCCTTCATAGATGGACGCTGCAGTGATTGAGGTTAAAAACGCATAATTACTCAGTACATATCAAACGATCTGTAACAACAGACAAAGCAATAGTGACCACGTAATAAAAACAGTTACTCACACTTGTGTGGTGCGACATTACTGTTGGATCCAATATAGTCAGCATAGCATCTTCTTTTAGTTTCAATCTTTCTGAAAATCCTGCGTTGAATTGTGCCTTGTTTGTAAACAAATCCGCGGTAAAATGAAGTGAACAAAGGACCAAGTTCTTACTGACGTGGTCTGGAACTTCATTAAAAATAAAGTTCATCCACTCTTTCCTAATGTTGGGATCAGAAGGAAGGCAATGCACTGCGTCTTGTTGTCTTTGGAGCCATCTTTATCGTTTGGTTTCTGTGTAGACCTGCGTTTGCCTCTCTCGTTATTTACCTACTACATGTGTGAATCGGTGGGCAGGGCTAAACAGACAGTGATGTAGAAGCAGGCGTTGCTCTTCTTCTGTGGAGGAGGTGTTTAGCCACACTATTACGTAATAAAGTGGCACATTCCACATCCTGTCGTTTTTGCAGATTGGCTTCAATATAAGCTGTTTTTAGACTAACAAGAAAGTTTTGAGTTCTGAAACTTACAGGATGTTTTTATAGCACATTGACCTCTTATATGTCAAAAGATCAAGGGAATTTTGATTTCTCAGTTCATGACCCCTTTGAGTTTTCATTAAACATTATTTTGATGGTTCGTCCAGTTCCCGCCTCCTCCTTGCCCATCTTAACCATGTTACATTAGTGCCGAAACCCGGGAAGGATGAGGGATGCGCTGTCGTGGAGTCCTCGCCACTGCCGTCCACTGAAAGGAACAGCTGGATCACTGCCAGATGCCTGGACGTGAAGGAGCGGTTGCCGTCCGTGAGGGGAGGAGGGACTCACTGCCAGCCGCCTGGAGCAGTGGAGCCACCGCCAGAATGCAGAGAGTTGTTACATCTGCCAGGGGTTGGAGGACTCGCTGCTGTCCGACCGGGGAAGAGCGGCTGTCGTCCGCCAGAAGGTGGAGGAGTGGTCGAGGACCAGGTGACGGCGTGTCTGGGAACCGGCGAGCACTTTTTTTCTTCTCTCTCTCTCCTCTCTCTCTCTCTCTCTCTCACTGTGCTCTGCCTCGCTCTTTCCCTCTCCCCTTTTTCCCTCCCCTTGTCTCTCTCCCAGGTCTTGAAAGGCAGGGAAAACCTGTCGGCAGGTGTGGCCGGAAGGGCAACGCCCATCCTCGGAAAGGAGGGGGGGATGTACGTCATGGGGGTTCCCCAGCCTAAGACAAAGGAGGGACGAGTGTGATGAGGCCAAGCCGGGCCGTGAGTGCGCACGGCCGGCCCCCGGTCGGGCTAATCAGCCGAGGAGAGGGATAAAGCTGATCCGGATGCAGCAGTTTGGGAGAGAGAGAGCCACACGCAGCTGTCATGTGTGTATTTGTTTGGTCTTTTTAAGTTTTCATTAAACATTATTTTGATGGTTCGTCCGGTTCCCGCCGCCTCCTTGCCCATCTTAACCATGTTACAACATGCTATATTTGAATCACACTCTATTTAACTGTATCTAACTTGTGCACACAGTGTTATAGATGTGTTCTGTGAACGAATGAAAGTATGCATACATGAGCATTTAAATGCATTAATCTTTTATCATGCTTTGTCTCTCATGTCTTGCATCCATTACTATCTTCACTGTTACATTATTATAACCACAAATAACAATATCCAGATTTTTGCAGGAGGATATGATAGTGTGTGTGTTTACAAAACACCATTACAGTACCTCCTGTAATCTCGCAATGACAAAAGTCTTATCGTTTAATTCAACGTGATTGTGCAGATGCAATTAAAATTTTAGTGGCATTTTGAATGCTGGTGTGTACTCTGACACTGTGCATAATCAATGCCTGCTACGTAATAAGCATTATATTTAATAGCCCCACTGAAAGGACACGCACTCACGCACACACACACGCATGCACGCACACACACTTGCTTTTCTATCATGGTGGGGACTTTCCTTTGATTTCTATTCTTTTTAAACTGAGCTAATGTTATTTTCTGTCCCCTGACCTTTTTACATTTTCATTAAGACATTATTTAGTATGTTTATTAAGTGATTTTCCTCATGGGGACTGTTGGCTGATGCCCGCAATGCAGATTATTTCAAGTTTTTATATTCTTGTGATCACACACACACACACACACACACACACACATACACACACATATAGATCTACACAGTCCTCAGATTTGAACATTTCCTGGTATATCAACCACACAAACTCACACACAGGCATGCACTCTCAATTAGAAAAGAGCAGCATATGGCTAGTTACAGATTGCTAGAAGCAGTGACTTCTCTCCAAAGATAGAGGTTTTCAAGTGGCCAATCTGTTCTCCTCCCAGAGAGTTCACACAAATGCTCACATGGACCAAGAAAAACAAACCACTTTCTAGAACAACTACTTTTCGTATTACTCCCATATTTGTACCATAACAGCAAAAAAAAAAAAAAAAAAAAAAAAAAACAAACAAAAAAAAAGAATAAAGTATGATAACTATTATGATATAGCTACACTTTTTAAATACTACAAGCAATGTTGCTAAAAGGCTCTGATACTTCTTTAAAGATCTTCTGTGTAAGAACAACTAGCTCAGTTCCACAACCTAGTGAGCTGCCCTACTGTCTACTGCATACACAGGCAGCCACTTTCAAAGGCAGCATCCTAACCGTGACTGCTCTACATACAGTAGGCAACAAGCAAAATCTGGCCAAAATGAGTTATTTAGAGGCCAGCACAGCCCTTTCCCACATACAGTCCCGGTTCTTCCCCCTTGAACTTTCTAGATGAAGTAGCAGCAGCAGCAACAACAACGCCGATGGAGGATGCCAGGATCTGAGCTACACTTCTGTTAGGGCTGTTTTACACAAACTACATTTTTATGTTACAGTCTTTACACTGGGAACTTAAGCCGTGCAGTGTTGTGTCCCCTCCAGTAAGAGGAGAGATGAGGCACTCAGCCTATTTGAACTAAGCAGCACAATGAACTTAGCGGAAAATATGTTGAAAATGCACTATACAAATAGTATTTATCAACACAGTCTTTTACAATAAAGGCTTTTATGACTCTACATAAAATACTGTATTGAACTACTCACCCATTGACTGAAAAAAGATGTCTTGATTCAAGTACACCATGCAGTAACAGGCATGCAACACTTTCCTCATGTAAATTAGATTTCATGACGGTTAAGTTTATAATATATTTCAATTACACATTCTCTATAAAAAAATTTATTATGTCCATTATCCCAGGAAAAATTTAATGTAGTAATCCAGAAATCACTTTAATTTTCTGTATAGTCACAGTGCAGATAAGATGAAAACTCAAAGCGCGTGTCCCGTTGAAGTCATGCAGCAACTCTGCTCATCCCTCGCACACACATATGTGAAACAGGTGATACTCTTTGGATACTTAGTTTTATGTTATTTCTGTTAATTGGAATTGGAAACTTAGCGCAATCCTCTGAGTAGCAGGCTAGCAGCTACAAGTTTATTTACTCATGGTGGCTGCTGACTCTTTGCATCTCTCATTGCTTTGTGCATCATAAGTGTTTCACCAATTACAGGCTGCAGCATCACCCACAGTCCCTCTTCTCCCAAAGAGTGCCTACCCTGGAGTATTTTTTTTAAAAATCTCTCTAAACAGCTATACTATAGTTCCTCATGTGCGAAAATGACAAAAAAGTAGCAGTTATGAATAAAAGTACCTAATACAGGCTTTAGTTCATGCTGTGGGAAAGGGCCTTTAATTTTGCTGTTGGGCAAAGCCCTCGAGTCGGGAGTTTGCCTGTTATGCCTTAAACTACTGTCTAGGTAGGCAGCTCTCTAGGTTTTGGAACAGAGTTAATGTTTCTGGAAAATAATAATAATAAAGGTATAGCACACTTGATGTCTATGGATAGTAATGAATAAAGACATAATTTCAGCTCCTGCTCTTATTTTTGCTTCTTGCTATTATAGGCATGGTAATTAGTCTCTTTATCTTTGCAAGTAGTTTTTTGTCTCTCTTAATAAGAACTTCAAAATTACCAATTCTGTGATTTTATCAAATCATTTATATGTTTTTATGTTACAAGAATTTGTCAGAATTTATTGCCTTTTCAGTTTAATCTGCTGAATCCATTTGCAATCCACAATCCTTGATGTGTGTGGTCACATCACAGAGGAGATTACTTTATGCCACTGCCAAAGTGAAGCCCTTATCAGTGCAATAACATGCACAGAGGGGAGGGAAAAGAGACCGAGACACACAGTGTAAAAGAGAAAGACAGGAAAAAAAAAAAAAAAGATTAAAGAGTGAAATGCAGGAGACACAGAGTATCTCATCCTCACTAGCTAATGAGTACAGTCTAAAGTGATCAGATCACACACAACCAATACTTTAAAATGTATTTTGATGCAGTCGAACTAGTGGATTTTCAATGTTTCACCAGCTGTTCATCAACATGAACGCACACAACCATAAGACCTATTGAACAGACTGTACATCTATCCCTCACAGCCTCATTTTCATTTGTGTCAAATTAAACATAGAGTGACTACCCTTCCTAAGGGCCATTGCATGCACAGGTGCAGGTTGCATTTGGAAAAAAGTAATTGGGCATTTCCGAGAATGAATGACAAACACCTGAAAGATCCCAAAAACAAGGTTGGGAAGGTTTAATTGTTTAAATGCTTTGCTTTGAATCAAACGCATAATTGCTTCTGCTTTAAGTCAATACTCACTCAATAGCTTATAACATCAGGCAAACATTAGAAGGCTGAAGGGTTTCAGTGCAAAGAAAAGCTAAGAAATTTCAGAAAAAAGTTCTACACTGCTTGGCGTACTGCAAATTAAAGTGAAGATGAATCGCAAGCCATTTTATTTCCATAATGCAACATATATTGATTTTTTGAAATTTTTTAATTTTTAAATATTATTTTTTATTTATTTGGAATAACATGTCCCTATGAATCATACACAATAATACAGGGAATGTGCATCAAAGGGATAGTGTATAGAATACAACAGGAGATGTCCAGCCTCAGTAACTAGTGCCCGATCGATATATCGGTCGGCTGATATTAGCCTTTCACCGATATGCGCCGATATTAAAAAAAATTTCAGAACATACAATACAGAAAACAATGCTTTAGAATTGGTGTCATAGCGTAGTTTGTCCAGCAGAACGTGCTTCTACTCCATTGTTTACAGAGCTGACTCTGAGCTGACGGTGGCTCTGCAGACAGGACGGAGTTAAACGGTGTGGATTTGAGCGGTCTCTTTTAGTTAAATTGCTAACTAGTTTGTGAAATACATACTGGAAAGTTAATAAAAAATGACCCCATCATTTTGTATAACTAATATAACGTTAACCCTGTCCCTGACAACCATGTCACTCATGTTTATCACATCTGTTTGCTGTTAGCCAGCTATAGTTTGTCAGTGCAGTCAGTAATGTAGCAGATTGAAAGGTAAACATCAGAGCATCTTTTTGCAGCTCAGCAGACAATGGTGCGGTGGTGGATTGTGTGTGGTGAGTGTTGATTTCACGCTTCGCTGTTACCTAGTTGATGAGACACAATTCTGGAAAGTAAATAAAGTCCATCTTTTATTCTCCGTGGCAATGAGCTTACAGCTAACTAGTTAACCACGTAGCTACTTTCATACCTTGTCAGCGTGTAAACATGTATTCACCAAACTGTTTTGTTCAGGATTCACAGTTTGGTACCCCCTTCAACAGAACAATTCCAGTGGTTGCATTTATAAAATGTAATATTTAAAAGTCTGGTTTTCCAGACATTAAAATAGGATACATAATAAAAGTAGAATTTAATAAATAGTATATTTGCCCTGTGTAAATAATAATATATAGGAACTGTATCTAAAATAAATGAGAGGTGATAAATACTAATACAACAGGCTGGAAAAATAGACATTTATTAATTTGAATATCCTATATATATATTTTGAATGTATTGAAACTTGACACCAGGTGACGCACCCTAAAAACGGCACCGTTAAATCGGTTTCATGCTGAAGAGCCACTTAAAAGTTTTTTTTCTCTCTCGTAAATGTAAATGAGTGTAAATGCCAACATCATCATATATGTCGAAAGGACTGATGCCTGTCAACCAAAACATGAGCTCATTGATGTCATTAAATGAGTCTGCTTTTTTATTCCATCAGTTACTCCTGGTCGGAGACTGCTGTAAATATTTAGTTTATAAGTAGGGTTACATTCTACCTAAGTTTGATGGTGCAACAGTCAAATATTTAGTAGAGTGTAAATTGTGACTTAGTGCCCATTTGCGCCACAACTAGGCTAAGTTGTAACGTACGTATAGCTGGTGCAACCGGCCCCTGATGTTTATTTAGCTATTTATTGTATTTTTATTTATTCTTTATTTAAATGGTCAGCAATTGACTTATACTAAACATACAGTACTGATGTTAATTAAGCTATTTATTTTATTTTTATTTATTCTTTATTTTTTAATGGTGGGCAATTGACATACTAAACATACAGTACTGATTTTTGTTTAGCTATTTATTGTATTTTTATTTATTCTTTATTTAAATGGTCAGCAATTGACTGATACTAAACATACAGTACTGATATTTATTTTATTTTATGACCACTTTATTTAAGTGGTCAGCAATTGACATACTAAAAGTACTGATGTTTAAGCTATTTATTGTATTTTTATTTATTCTTTATTTTCTCAGTGTTCATTTCTAGAATTTGTTGACAATGTATAATAATAATAATGTCAAATGTTCTTTGATAAAAAATATCTGTTTAATAAAGAAGCCTTCTGAGTACCTTTGCATTGTCATATTGGTGCAAAATCAGTGCACAATCCACATAGAAAAGGTCTGTTTTCATTCCAGCTCAAAAATTAGCTATATCGGTCACCATATCGGTAATCTGTGAATTTTCCCTCTCTAAAATCGGTATCGGTCTCAAAAATCCCATATCGGTCGGGCTCTATCAGTAACCATTCACTTTCATTGTATGGAATATAATTAAATTAAATTGTATGGTGACTAAGGCTTAAAAACTTATTTTGTTTTCTAAATAAGACAGTAAACCATTTGAGTTTGGATAGACATGACGGTGAAGGTAATGATGACAGAATTTTCATTTTTAAGCAAACTAACCCTTTAAAGGGGTCATGTCATGCATGTTGTACTTGATAAAATGACAATCGAAAACTGAACAAGTCAGCATACTGTTACTCCTGAATACTTATATTACTAGGCATACAAGATTTGGTGAAAAATAATGCTATATAAAGCTGAGAACAGTGAAAATAGTCCAGACTAACACAAGCTGCAAATGTAAAGGGTTGATAGATCTGTATCCAGCTGTAATGAATGGCCGGCCCGTGTGTTCACTGTTGTGCGGCAAAATAAAAACGCATCCCGTGTAATGGGAAATACAGAATGTTCACCGGGTGGGGCGTCATGCCCCAAATCATTTCGCCGGTTGACTAAGGGAGGGGATCCAGCTTGACTGTTTCGCTGTTTAAATACGGGCCAATGGGTGAAACGATTTGTTCATTTCAGACAAAATACTGGACATCTTGGCTAATAAAAGACAGATGAGATGGCAGCCACTAGCATATACTACACCATTGTCTTTTGTTGCACTCTGCACTACTTGTTCTTTCTACATAATAAAATCATTTAATCTCACATCAATCTTTCGTAAGCAATTATGTTTTTCTTTGGTAAGTAACTGTGTAATAAGCACAATCCGCTCAACATTGGAGTCCTGATTATGGTTTATTTTGTGACAAAAAAAGCTGAATATACAATTACATATCAAACAAACAGACAGAAACAGTATTATTACATTAGTTGACGATTACCTACAGCTGAATTCAGAAGTTTACATACACTTAGGTTGAAATCATTTAAACTCATTTTTTAACGACTCCACAGATTTCATATTAGCAAACTATAGTTTTGGAAAGTTGTTTAGGACATCTATTTTGTGCATAACACAAGTAATTTTTCCAACAATTGTTTACAGACAGATTGCTTCACTTTTTATTGACTATATCACAATTCCAGTGGGTCAGAAGTTTACATACTGTTACATAACAGAAGTTAACTGTGCCTTTAAGCAGCTTGGAAAAATCCAGAAAATTATGTCAAGCCTTTAGAAATTAGCCAATTAGCTTCTGATAGGAGGTGTACTGAGTTGGAGGTGTACCCATGGATGTATTTTAAGGTCTACCTTCAAACTCAGTGCCTCTTTGCTTGACATCATGTGAAAATCAAAAGAAATCAGCCAAGACCTCAGAAAAAAAACCGTGGACCTCAACAAGTCTGGTTCATCCTTGGGAGCAATTTCCAAACACCTGAAGGTACCACGTTCATCTGTACAAACAATAGTACGCAAGTATAAACACCATGGGACCACGCTGCCATCATACTGCTCAGGAAGGAGATGCATTCTGTCTCCTAGTGATGAACGCAGTTTGGTGCGAAAAGTGCAAATCAATCCCAGAACAACAGCAAACGTCCTTGTGAAGATACTGGAGGAAACGGGTAGACAAATATCTATATCCACAGTAAAATGAGTCATATATCAACATAACCAGAATGGCTGCTCAGCAAGGAAGAAGCCACTGCTCCAAAACCACCATAAAAAAAGCCAGACTACAGTTTGCAAGTGTACTTTGGGACAAAGATCTTACTTTCTGGAGAAATGTCCTCTGGTCTGATGAAACAAAAGTTGACCTGTTTGACCATAATGACCATCATTATGTTTGGAGGGAAAAGGGTGAGGCTTGCAAGCTGAAGAACACAATCCCAACCTTGAAGCATGGTTGGGTGGCAGCATCATGTTGTGGGGGTGCTTTGCTGCAGGAGGGACTGGTGCACTTCACAAAATAGATGGCATCATAAGGAAAATTAGGTGGATATATTGAAGCAACATCTCAAGACATCAGCCAGGAATTAAAGCTAAGTTGCAAATGGGTCTTCCAAATGGACAGTGACCCCAAGCTCACCTCCAAAGTTGTGGCAAAATGGCTTAAGGACAACAAAGTCAAGGTATTGGAGTGGCCATCACAAAGCCCTGACCTGAATCCGACAGAAAATTTTTGGGCACAACTGAAAAAGCATGTGCAAGCAAGGAGGCCTACAAACCTGACTCAAGTTACACCAGTTCTGTCTGGAGGAACGGGCCAAAATTCCAGCAACTTAATGTGAGAAGCTTATGGAAGTCTACCCCAAATGTTTTGACCCAAGTACAAACAATTTAAAGGCAATGCTACCAAATACTAACAAAGTGTATGTAAACTTCTGACCCACTGGGAATGTGATGAAATAAATAATTCTCTCTACTATTATTCTGACATTTCACATTCTTAAAATAGTGATCCTAGCTGGCCTAAGACACTGAATGTTTTCTATGATTAAATGTCAGGAATTGTGAAAAACTAAGTTTAAATGTATTTGGCTAAGATGTATGTAAATTGACCAACTGTAGACAGATGTGTGCCTTTCCAAATCATGTCCAGTCAATTGAATTTGCCACAGGCTGACTCCAATCAAAGTGTAGAAACAACTCGATGATCCAGAGAAATGGGATGTATCTGAGCTAAATTTCAAGTGTCATAGGAACGGGTCTGAAGACGATGTCAATGTGATATTTCATTTTTTTCTTTTTAATACATTTGAAAAGTTATCAAATATCTGGTTTTGCTTTGTCATTATGGGGTATGGAGTGTAGATTGATCTGAAAGAAAAAAAAAATAATAATAATTTAAAGCATTTTAGCATAAGGCTGCAACATAACAAAATGTAAAAAAAAATAAGGGGTCTGAATACTTTCTGAATGCACTGTATGACATGACCCCTTTAAGAAAGTAAATAGGAAATCAATTTTAATTTTATGTTGACTAACTGTGTTTCTAAAGTATTCTTCAATCTTTAGCGCAGACCAAATACACCAATCACTGCAGAAGCTGTACACAGTATTTTTGGTAAAGAGCTATACTGACTCAGAAAAACAATTGTACATTGTTTACAGTTGTATTAGATTTAATAAGAATTCTGTGAGGGAGTCAAAAAATTGAAGTTTATGATTCTAGGAAGCCATAATTAGATCTGGTACAGACGATGTGAATGAATATTGTGATGCTTCATCAGGTCAGGGATAAATATGAGACACAATAATCAAACAAATCATGTTTATATTTGCCTGCAAATGTTCCCTGTTTCAATAACAAAACCAAGTCTGATAACACAGTGAGGGGATTGAACAACAAATACCCTAAACTCAAAATAATGCATTACTGCATGAAATTAGAAAGTCTACAGATCCTTAGGGGGAAAAAAAGAAAAAAAAAGGCATTGCATTGAATTAAAAAGCCATCCCCATCTTTATCTTACATGTAGATGGATGAACGGACAGATAGATGAGACAGACAGGCAGGTAGATAGACAGATAGGTAGATAGATAGATAGACCTAACACAAATTAATCATTACATCATGTTACAGTAATAAATACTTAGAAATGCAAAAAAAATAAAAAATAAAAAAATAAAAACAATTTAATACAATTTCTATCTGTCAAGAGTTGCAGGGTATTTATAGGAATTATTTACTTTTTACTACAGTGCAAGTTGACCTTGCATAGAAGAGAGTTAACTGCTTAATTATATGATTGTATGTAACCAATTACTAAACAAAAACCTGGACAAAAACCTCTGATGAAATTCTTCGAAGTAGGTCAGAGAGTAATAGGTGGCTGATACATTCTCTCCATCTCTCTCATGCCCTCTATCTGAGTGTGCGTCCAGCTACTCATGTCGGCATGTGTTCTGCCCTACTGTATTTCTGGCTCTAAAGATCAGGGACATTTCTCTACAGAATGTGTGGAAACACTTGCATTGTTCCACGTCCATTATTGATAATTATTGATCACTGATATTCATAATGTATGTTTCCTAGGGAAGAAATCAACTCACTGTCTCACATTCCTTCTTAACACAAACACACACACACATTTACATTTAGGCCCCCCACATGCATATGGATACATTCGTTCCCAGGAAAGTCAGAAATTCCCAGGAGTTTTTTAAGTCAATCTGCTGTCCAATAAGGTGCAATCACAATAGATGTACTCATATAATGTTACCTGCTTATTCCGTGCCAGTGGAAACAACCACACTTGATAAATATACTGCAAATTATGTGCATTCTATTTGAAAACATAATGATATACCTGTTAAGAATTTGTAACGACAATGTTGAGAATAATCCATCACATCACCATACTGTACACATTGAACTCACTCACAAAAATAAACACACACAAACATACTCTGGCTGTAAGGATTAGCCACTTCTACTTGATAGTCCTTTACAGACAAAGAGAAAAATAAAAAGGAAAGATATAGCCACAGAGGGAGCTCAGTGTTGTTTAGCTGAGAGGAAATCTATGGACATGCTCGCTTCTCTGTTCATTGCCAGTTTCTGTTGTTACTTCTTCAGAGTATGAGCAGCATATACTTAGAGTGTATATGTGTACATGCCGTTACCATGTGTGTGAGAGTGAATGTGTGTTTTGAAGAGTGGGTTTGTGCGCTGTGCTTCTGAAGACTACATGCGGTCAACTGCAGAGTTTAGCTCATTTCTCTCCATCTCTCTCCCTTTTGTTTATAGAAAGACAATCAAAAGCTGGTTAATAGCTGGTTAATTATTTATTTCTAATTAAGCAATATCACACAAGCAAGAGTGCAGGCGGAGGAGGAAAGGAAAAAAGTAGAGGACTAAATGTCTTTAAAGCAGGCTCACTCAATTACATACATGCGTGTCTTTCCACACATATGGCCACTCTTTCCATCTCCCTGAATGTGCCCTTGTTAGCAGTTTGTTATGTGTGAGAGTGCCTGAGCCTCTTCAAAATGAGCCTAGAGTGAATCTGGGAGAATTACATCCATCCTTGTGATTGCGGGACTTGGAAGTGTTTGCGCATGTGCGTGTTCATTCACGCATTCTTTACATCTGTCCCTGAGATCTGTGCAAGCTGTAAAATCTCTGCCTCTTGAGAATCGCCATTGGTCTGCTCTGTTAGCCAATCAGTGTGCGTTTCTCTGTGTGTACACTCATTTCTACTACAGCACTAAAGCTCACACTTTAGAAATGCATAAACGAGCATCAAGCACAGCCTCACACAAGCACACATCTACTATATGTAAAACATATGCCATTTTACACACTTTAAAGGGATAGTTCACCCCCCCCCCCCCCATTTTTTTTAAATCATTAACTTACCCTCATGACGTCCCAGATATGTATGACATTCTTTCTTCTGCTGAACACAAATTCATTTTTTTTAGAAGACTATTTCAGCTCTGTTGGTCCTTTCAATGCAAGTGAATGGTGACCAGACCTCTGAAGCTCCAAAAATCACATAAAGGCAGCATAAAGGTTATTCTGAAGTGATGCAATTGCACTGGGTGAGAAAAAGATCAATATTTAAATCTTTTTTTTTTTAACTATAGGCTAAATCTTACTAGAGATTTATAGTAAAAAAAGGACTTAAATATTTATCACCCAAAGTGACTGCATCACTTTTCATTTTTGGGTGGACTATCCCTTTAATATCACTACATATTGAGATGTTGCGCTTAATCACACCTTACCCACGATAAGAAAGATCAAGTAGTTTGAATAAAAACTAATTTCATAAGTGCTGTGGTGTTGACGGTGGAAGAACTGATTACGTATGATTAAAAAAAAACAAAGGTGATTTCTCCAGCATTTGATGCATATTGGTGCACAGGGAATTGTCAATTTTACAATACAACTGGACAAACACATATAACACTGCACCAGAAGAGGGAGATGTACATCAATTGGCAAACTTGGCATTAATATATTCCTGGTCCTCATGCTATTAAGCTGTAGAGTAACTGCTTTATAAAAATAATTTCATAAGGTAGCACCCATACATACATGTTCAAATTAAAATTTTTCATCAACACAGTTGAAACACTACACAGCATAATACAGATGTGTTTATATTACAAACCATTACAAGAATTTGAAGGACTCAAAATGTTTTAGTAACTAGTTCTACAGCCTTTTAACTCACTTAACTTTGCATTCTAAGTTGTGAAAAACACAGTGACCACTTAAATAGATGAGTTTGTAGTAACACCAATCTTAATGACTGAAGTTCAGCCATGCAAGTCTATGTGATGCAAACTGATATGTTATTTGAACTTGTTGAAATTGAATATGTTAAGCCAATCAGCTCGCATCAGGTCCTTTGACAGGTAATCAGGTAGCTATTCAACTTGTGTGGCTCTCTTTGTCTAACATTTAAATAGCTCACTTTTGCAGATAAGTCAGTTTCACTGCAGCACGTTGCAAAAGTGTTTCCTCTGAAACCCACCTCCACATGTCTAGATCTGCTGCATGGGGATTGTATTTATGTCTATTTTCTGCAGCAGCATGTCTTACATGCTCGATGCTGCATGTTTGGCGTTTTGTCTAATTGTGCAGCAGCAGAAGCATGTCCAATTTCTTAACTCAGTATGTTGGTGTATGTTCTAGCCAGTGGCGATTTCTCAGGGCCAGCAAAGCCTTCTCTGCTGGCGTAACATGCAAGTGTCGGATCAAATTTTGAAAAGTAACCGTGTACCCTGATGAAACAAAATTTATTGCAAGCAAAATTTAAATTGCAAATATTATTAGAGAGCTTTTTCTTGGTATTAGACATCCTTGGTTCTAGCTTTTGTGCATAGACGTGTTTTTAAAATGTCAATTGGTACAGGTGCATCTAAAAACAAATTCTTGATGATTACGGCTTATAGCTCATGGAAATCAAAAATCCAGTATCACAAAATATTACAATAAAGAATTTTGCACGAATTACAGTGGCAGTGTCGCATTCCTAGTGTCAAGCCACTCCTGAACCAGAGACAACGTCAGAAGCGTCTTACCTGGGCTAAGGAGAAAAAGAACTGGACCGTTGCTCAGTGGTCCAAAGTCCTCTTTTCAGATGAAAGTAAATTTTGCATTTCATTTGGAAATCAAGGTCCCAGAGTCTAGAGGAAGAGTGGAGAGGCACAGAATCCAAGTTGCTTGAAGTCTAGTGTGAAGTTTCCACAGTCAGTGATGATTTGGGGTGCCATGTCATCTGCTGGTATTGGTCCACTGTGTTTTCTCAAGTCGAGAGTCAATGCAGCCATATACCAGGAGATTTTAGAGCACTTCATGCTTCCATCTGCTGACAAGCTTTATGGAGATGCTGATTTCCTTTTCCAGCAGGGCTTGGCACCTGCCCACAGTGCCAAAACTACTAGTAAGTGGTTTGCTGACCATGGTATTACTGTGCTTGATTGGCCAGCCAACTCGCCTGACCTGAACCCCATAGAGAATCTATGGGGTATTGTCAAGAGGAAAATGAGAGACACCAGACCCAACAATACAGACGAGCTGAAGGCCGCTATCAAAGCAACCTGGGCTTCCATAACACCTCAGCAGTGCCACAGGCTGATTGCCTCCATGCCACGCCGCATTGATACAGTAATTCGTGCAATAGGAGCCCCGACCAAGTGTTGAGTGCATAAATTAATATACTTTTCAGAAGGTCGACATTTCTGTATTATAAATTCTTTATTCTAATATTTTGAGATACTGGATGTTTTATTTCCATGAGCTGTAATCATCAAGATTAAAACAAAAAAAAGGCTTGAAATATTTCACTTTATGTGTAATGAATCTAGAATATATGAAAGTTCCACTTTTTGAATTAAATTACGGAATAAAATGAAATTTTCCACAATATTTTAATTTTTTTAGATGCACCTGTATTATTAGTTGACTGCCACGTAATGTATGATGGACATACGGCGTTTTATTCATTGTGAAACTGTGTTTTCTTAATGGCATGAATCGCACTGAAGGCCTAGACTTAAAATTCACAGGCCGCGGCTGGTTCTAGCAGTAGCAAGTCTCCATACTTGCTCTGTAGCAGCAACAGCAGCGTAGCAGATCTAGTCTGCCATAACCAATATCCTATCAATATGTCATACCTACATAAACATGCTAAATCTTTCCGAGAGTTAACATGACTGAACTAAAAAAAAAATTTAAAGTTCAATCAACATTCTAGAAGATGTGGAATTTAGTCCAATATGTCTCCTGTAGAGAACTTTTACTTGCACACTATACCATAAAAAGAGTGACTGTCAATCAATTAAATTTTTTAATCTAATTAATTACATGGCATGTCGATTAATTAATCAAATTAATCGCAATTAATCACATATACATAAATATTTGCTGAGAAAGCCCCTCAAAAACCAATAATTCAATATACAGTATAATTATGAAATAAAATATATATTATAAAATAATTATAATTCAGATAACTAAAATGCATTACTTTATTGTGGCAGACAAGTAAATCATTGATAAGAAAATACAAAAAGTGTCTTTAGAATCCAATATATTGTTTCCATATTAAATGTTTCCATAATTTCCATATTATTGAACATAAGTCAATCATTGGATTAATTCGTTAATCAGTCCGAGATTTATTATATGGGTTTGTTTGGTCTAAGGACGCATCAATGTACACCTGCGTCAGACATACGCTTTTGGAGCATCTCACTTTGGTTGCGTTGCGTCATAAACATACCATTTTTAGGTTGCTGTGTCAAGTTAAACGTAGTTTGAAACTTAAAAAAAACACGTCTTGAGATCCCTGCGTTCGGATTTGCATTCCATCAAGCTGTACGCAAGAACACATCCGTCCTCATCTTCTGCTGTCAGTGAGTGGGGTTTGTTCTCTATATAAGCTGCGCGTTGCCAATACAGCTGGGGTTTTGCTTACTGCTCCCTGGAGAAAACAGGTGGTACTTCAAGCTTGAATTGCTCAGATGGTAGGAATATTCCTTTTTACAGTCCAGGGCCATAAATAATTGTTTTAAAAAAAATATTATATAATTAATCGCACTGAATTAACATGTTAAATCAACAGGCCTAAAAAAAAAAATTAAAACAAAAACATGTTTTAGTAACTATGGTGTTTACTTCCAAGTTCACAAGGATTCCACAGAAATATGTAGTTATTTTGTCCACAATTAAGGTCAAATTAGCACATACACATAAAACAAGTAAAATAAATATTATTTTTCAGTATTTAAACACCATAAATATATTCCATATTAAATCAGAAAATATTACTTATCAAAGTAACAAGCCACCACTTGCTGTAGTAGTGGCAATAACAAGAAGGGGGGAAATTATTGTAATAAACTGTATACATTTTCATCTCAATATTTTGTACATGAAATAGTTCAATGAGCTATTAAAATAGAAACAATATGGAACTAAATGGAAGTGTTTTTACAGTGTACAATGAAAAGGCAGAACTCATGTATTTACATAATTTCCCTTATTATGTTGCTGAGATAGAGAAAATAAATTTGTTTTGACTTGTACCACAAAGGCTAATTCATCCATTCATCAATTAAGCATTTAAGTTTATTTCACTGCACTGTACTCGAAAAAGTTGGCTGTTTTATTTCTAAGCTTGATTAACTATTTAGCTGAAGCCATTTACATTCATTATATAATATAAGCTTTTTACCAAAAGTAAATTCGCAATTAGCCTACATTTTAATAGCTTTTTCCCTTTAATGTACTTGACTTGGAGCCAGGTTTACATAACAGTCCTAGCTGACAAAAAGTCAGTGATATGAATTTTATCACCCACTACTGGCATAAAATGTGACATGACAGCTGTGTGATAACTGTGCGATTTGTCATATTTGGCATATAATATTGTTTAATTGTTCTTTTCAAAGAACCTCTGCAGCTTTACCATTTATTGATTCGTATGGTCATGAGTCACAGTGAAAACAAAAACCTCTGACCAAAGCTATACAACCCAGAGAGCAAGCTTCTGTATTATTCAAGCAACACACACACACACACACACACACACACACACACACACACACACACACACACGCACACACATAACAATGGTCAGTATTTGTGCAGCATGCTAAAGCTCTGAAGAGAAAGCAAATATTCTGTCTGATGTCGTAGGGAGATGGTGGTTTATTTAGGCTAAATGCGAGGGGTATTCATGATATGAAGATGTGCACTCCTGCCTCACTCATTTCACAGAGCACTGACAACACGACATGATCATTTCCTCATGACTTTCTTGGATTCTCACCCCTTCTCTCTATTTCTCTCACTTTTCTTTATTTCTTTTCGGCACTCTCTCGCTCCCTTGCTCACTTTGATTATCCAAGATTTAAATTAAGCCGCTGTCCTTTTGCCGTGACCATGATGTGCAAGATATACACCAGCTCTGACAGTCTGTGTATGAGTGAGCACGAGTGTATTTGCCTCTACTTTATCTTTTCCATGTGTGTGACAACCGTAGCGCATTCCATTGATCAAGACTTCTCTGACAGCTCTGCAAGTTAAGAAAGAGAGAATGTGGGTTCACCATAGGTTATATCTGAGGATCAAGGCAGAAGAGATTTTACTCTTCCATTGACAGCTCTGAACAAGTATGATAAATGTCTGTGAGAGACACCTTTTACTATACAATAGTTACAGTGATATCTTAAGGGGATAGTTCTCCCAAAAATGAACTTAGGTCATCATTGACTCGCCCTCATGTTGTTTCTACCCTGTATGACTTTCTTTCTTCTGTGGAATACAAAAGGGCAGCATGTTTAGTCTCAGTCACCATTCACTTGCATTGTATGGAAAAAGATGCATTGAAAAAAAAAAAATGGTGACTGAGTTTAACATTCTGCCTAAAATCTCCTTTTGTGTTCCATTGAGAAACAACGTGACGGTGAGTGAATATTAACAGAATTTTCATTTTTGCATGAACTCTAAATGGTGACATTAGGAATTGAAGGAAATCTATTAATAACAAATGCTATCACAGAATTGAAAAGGTTTCAAAGATTTTAAATGGATAGTTCACCCAAAAATGAAAATTCTCTCATCATTTACTCAACCTCATGCAATCCCAGATGTGTATGACTTTTTTCCCTGCTGAGCACAAATGAAGATTTTTAGAAGAATATCTCTGCTGTGTAGGTCCTCACAATGCAAGTGAATGGGTGCCAACATTTTGATGCTTTAAAAAGCAAATAAAGGCAGCATAAAAGTAATGCATATGACTCCAGTGGTTAAATCCATATCTTCAGAAGTGATAATGATAGGTGTGTGTGAGAAACAGATCAATATTTAAGTCAATTTTTGGTAGAAATTCTTCTACCTGCTCAGTAGGGGGCGTATGCATGAAGAATGTGAATCACCAAAACCCAAGAAGAAAAATGTGAAAGTGAATGTGGAGATTGAATGAGCAGGGAGAACAATTAATGTAAAAAAAGCCCTTAAATATGGATCTGTTTCTTATCCACAGCTATCATATACTGTAGCTTCTGAAGACATTGATTTAACCACTGGAGTCATATGGATTATTTTTATGCTGATTTATGTGATTTTGGGAGCTGCAACATTTTGGCACCCATTCACTTGCACTGCATTAGTGAGCTGAGATTTTCTTCTAAAAATCTTCATTTGTGTTCTGCTAAAGAAAGAAAGTCATACACATCCGGAATGGCATAAGGGTGAGTAAATGATGAGAGAATTTTAATTTTTGGGTGAACTATTCCTTTAATAGAAAACTACAGTTAAGAAATTAGCTATTAAAAAAGCTACTGGAGACATCCTGAAAAAAACCCACAAGTACAGATATGCATATCTAGATTTTTATAAATTAATTATTTTTTTTTATGTATTAACTGTTATCATACAAAATTAATCGAAGTGGCTACAACAGCAATGTTTTAAAGGTGTTGTTGTCATGTTAATAACCTGCCAGTTGCAGCTGTTATGAATTGCTCTTTGCAGTCATTGCCCTTTACTGTGATGAAGGTGTATGATCATCCAGGTGTAAAGTGCTTACCTATAGCTTTATTTTACAACCTGACAACTCAATGAGAAGAGCGCCATAGTGTTTCTAGAATTTGTGTGCATTGTCACCACTGTGCATATGAATGTTAGCATGCGTATTATGGGAATAGGTGTGTGAAAGGGGTGGTCATTAATCATACAGTCAAGCACAGCCCTTTTCCATGACACTAATAACACAGAAAGATATGAATTATGGATCAATGATACCTCTGACACATTCACACTGATGCATGCAAACAAACATTTAGGGCTGAAACGATTTCGTTATCGACAACATCGACAATAAAAAATTGTTGACAAAAATTTTCGTTGTTGAATAGTCGTTTGATCTCATTTAACGTAACATGAGATCACATTAAACTCTAATGATGAAGCACTGCAGTTCGTGCCTGACTGAGGAGAGGAAGAATTACACAGCTCACAGTCCAGATGCACTCTAAACTTTCCAAACAGCTTCAGGTGATGTAGATCGCAAATTATGAGGGAATTATAATGCACAAATACGAAATAAGTAAATACAGAAGCACTCTCGTTGTGGAATAAGTGGAGCTGGAGCTGCCGCTCCGCTTAAGCAAAACTTGTGTGTCGAGCGTCTTTAAAGGAAACACCCCGGCGTTACACCTTAAATGCAGTTATATTTAATACTGTCACACATTCATGGAAAGGAAGAGGCGAGAACCGGCTTGATAATATAAATAATAGTTTAATAATGGACTTACACCAAAAGACACAATCACACAGGTGTCAGACACCTGTCCATATCTCTGTCGCACTGCCGTCTCCAGTCGGCCTTTATCCCTCTCGGGCTAATCAGCCTGATTAGGAGCCAGGTGTGTAGAATCACGACCCGGCCCCACCCTTCGCCCTGCCACATTCCTCCCCCGCCCTCCGTCCTGCCACAAATGCATTATAGCTTTATTAAAGTTCAAATAATACAAAAGCAGATCATGTAAATAACTACAAACTCCGAAACTGGCATTTCTCTGTGCGGCCAGCGCCTCTTCTATGAGTTGCATGAATGTCCCTATACTGGAGTGAGAGATTGAAACTGCACCCGGCTGAGGCACACTCTGTCGTGGGGACGCTCATCCCTCGAGCGCGCACGCTTGCTGAAGCTAGATTGTAATGTGATGTCTCGTGACTTATTGAATCATAATATATTTGTCACTGTGCATTTCTTATTGTGAAGAAAATTGGCAATATGCAGCTTTATTAATAAGAGAGAGTTTGTTTTTTTGTGAGTTAAAGATGGATTGAAGTGAACAGAAAGGTAAGAGAGGGTAGTCTTCGCCCCATTATACACTGCAACAAAATACATTTTTGATTTGTTTTTGTTTTGGCTTGTTTTCCAATATAATTATCTAAAACTCCTTTAAAACAACGTGCATTTTCTTTAGCAGCTATACTGCAGAAGAAAAAAAATATCTGAGAATGTTGAATATAATATTAAAAATACAAATATTTAAAAAAAATCTAAAAATCCTTTAAAAAAGATGCATTCACCTGATAAGTAGCATATAAGACATTTAGACTTGCTTTTAGAGAACAGATCTTGAATATAAATATATTTTGTCTTTACCGCACTCGCAGAAGTATAACCAAGTGAAAAAATGCCTTTATATATAAAATACACTTATATTTAAAGGTACAGTATGTAAGATTCAGAAACCCTTGTTATTAATGACACCTGTGGCCGTTAAGTGAACTGCAGCCAGCTACCTGTTGCTCGTGCTTGCACTGGTGCACACACTCCATAGGGATGTGAGCGAGCATGCATCGGCCAAAACAGTGATGTAACATACAAAGAGACTGAACGTGATCCACAGGCATCATGCTGACAGATGAGGTAGCATAATTAAAATAACACAGTTATGATTGTTTTGAGACTAAACTAAAACTACTTATCAGCTAACATAGCATACTGATACACACATACAGCTACATACTACCGAACTATACCAGACAGTTTATTGTTGCTCTGCACTGTTATGTTTTGTATGTCATATGTTTTACTACGATCAAGAAACCAGCGTATTTGCTTAAATTTATCCTGTATACATGACTTTTAATATTAAGAGAAGATCGTTTAAATTATTTGAAAGTTACGAAGCATGGTAGCATGCAATTCGTCAGCGTTAGCAGGCAAGATCAAATTAGCTAAAATGACACAGATCAATCCTTATGGCACTATATTTCAGATGCTTTGTAGTTATGTAAATGTACCTGTCTAATCAGAAGAATGCCAATTCAGGGCCGGTTTTGATCCCCAAAACTGGTTTTGATCCCCAAAACCGAACGAAGGTCCCTCCAGGAATCAAATGCCCTGCCGATGTTCACTCTAGTTTTTGCTCGACCACGATCATGTTCCCGCTTAGACAGACGGGATTCAGTAGATAATTTTTTTTTTTTTTTTTTTGGCTTACTCTGAGTTTGTGTAGGAGTCGGTGTTGTGCTGTGAGCCGGACGTTTGCTGGATTCCATCTCAAAGATAACGTTACCTAGTGTTGCAGACTGTCTGTTGATGCTGTTGAATAGAGGAAGAGAAGCTATTACTGAGGCAAGGCTCTCGGGAGTGCGCATAAACATCACATCCTTTGGATTTTCCCGGCAAAACCGACCCATTCCCTTCGCATGAAAATCAGTTTACAGGCTTTAATAGGCAACCTAGGAAGTCCGGGAAGGGCTCATTTTTTAAGTTGCGTTACAAGCCGTTCACACATTGGCAAAAAAAGGCGAATATTACATGAAAATTGTTACATATTGCACATTTAAGATACATTCTCTTAAAGCAAGTCTAAATATATTATATGTTGCTTCTCAAGTAACTGTATCTTTGTTTTTTAAGTATTTTTAGACAATTTTAAATGGAAAACAAGACAAAAACACTTGAAAACAATAGGATTTTTTGCAGTGAATTTCATTACTGAATTAAACTTAATAAAATTATTTTTTTCCCCTTTAATTCAATGAATGTCATTGAGGTATTTTTCAAAGATGATTTTGTCCTCTTTATTGTTAGTAAGCATGTTTAATACAACCTTTTAAGTCGGACACAAGCTGAATAATCGGTTAAGAGCTAATGACTAATCGTTAGCAATAATCTCTGAATAGTCAAATAATCGTTCTAATAATCGTTAGATTAATCGATTATCAAAATAGCCATTAGTTGCAGCCCTACTAACGTTCTTGGACAGCAAAGCTCATTCCCAATACTGGTAAATAACTGGATTAATAATTTTTGACGTGTATCTAATATGCTATATCCCACTAGCTATGCATTTTTGATTGATTATGTTAAATTCTCTATGTCCTCTTCCACATGACATAAGTGAAAGTCACAAATCAGATTATGTCACTGGAAATCTCTTAATTCAGTAAATATATGTTCAACAAGCAGCGAAGCTTCTCCAATTTACATGATTGCACAAGAACTTTCAGTGTTTTGGGAGATTGAAATTTATTTTCATCCTCTAAGATTCACTTTGAGAAGTGTCATAATTTGGAGACCAGGGGGCGTATTACAGAAAACTTCCTATCTTAAGTCTTAAGATAAGATCTGATCAGTTAAGTTAGGATTTTTCACAAATTCATATTACAGAAGCAAATCTTAACTTGATTTTATCTTACAAAATCATATCTTATCTTTAAGTTAGGAAATCATAAATAACTCCATTGAGTTCCATAATCAACTCTTATGTCTGTTACCAAGCAACCAACAATGCACAAACTACTGCTGTGAAACAGATGAAAATGGAGAAACAAAATCAACACTTTTAATTTCAAGGCTGCAGAAATAAAAGTTTTGATAACTGCATTATCATATTTCGTGGGAGTCTGTAATTATTTTTTGTGTTTGTTTTTCATCAGAGTGCAGCACATCATCTGGGTCTTCCAAAAGTGTTTCCACCATCAAACATCGCTTTTCTCCGTTTGTATCTCTAAACAATTTTGTGTCATTCTCGGACAGTGCTATAGTTATAATACATACAGTAGTATTGTAATGTGACTGTAACCATCGGCTTTAAAATAAGTTTTCAGTTAGGATGCCAGTGGGGTTATCCTAAAGTTAGGACACCTTTTTAAGATTTTTGGCAAGTTAGGATGCTTCTGTAATACTCTTTTCCTATCTGTAGTTAAGATAAGATAATGCATTTAGAAAATGTTATTCTGTAATAGATTTTGTCCTACATGAGATCCTAACTGAAATTGCCATGGTTACCAAGCAGATAAGACAGAATTCTAAAATTTAGGATTTTTCTGTAATATCCCCCAAGGGCCCATATTACAGAATCTTCCTATCTTAAGTCTTAGGCCATCCACACTAATTTCTTTTTGTTTGAAAACTCATTTTCAGTTTCATAACATCATCGTTTTCCAAAGTACATGGTAATGCAAAGCGTTTTTTAAAAGCTCAGTTTTTGTTGGTGGAAAACCCTGTTCAAGTGTGGATGAAAGGCGCAAATGTAGCAAAATCGATGCGTTTTAAAATAAAAACCTTTTAGTGTGGATGTGGCCTTAATTTAAGATCTGACAAATGAAATTCTAAATGACATCCTAACAGAAATCTCCATGGTTACTAACAGACAAGATAGGTTTCTATAGTTATGTTGCGTCAAAGCCTTTCTAGCAAGTCAGTCCACGGGCAGCCATTTTTGGAATGCTCCCGTGAAGCTATTTTCAGTCATAAAAGTGCAGCTCCTATCTATTTGAATGGGTAAAGACCGAAATCTCCAAAAATGGTTGGTCAAGATTATGATCAAAGAACATATTTCAAATCAGAAGTAAAATCTGACAACACTGGTATCATAAATTGTGTTTCTTTACCTCATATTACCCTAAAAACTAAATCTTCCTGACTTGCATAGCTGATGCGCATTCTCGAGATGTCTGTTTCTTAAAGGTGATTGGCTCTTTTATCTGTAAGGCGGGATTTCCTTTCTACATCTTTTGACTGTTGGGCATTCCAATTTCTCCCATTTATTTTAATAGAAGTAGCCCGTCTCTGCTTAATATACTCTGGCTGTGTTCATGTTGTGTCAGAGTTACTGTAATTATGAGATAGCAACTCAGAGGTTCTGTTCGGAGATGTTCACATCCTGGGAACTCATTAGTTATCCGTTTCTATGACAACACTCATAACCAAAAAGTGGCAAAAGTGGTCATGTTCACATGCAGGCTAACACTTCATAATATACACATTTCATTATATAAGAGCAAAATGCAGTCATTAAAGCAAACAAGTCTCTCGCTGATATGGCGTCGGGTTACAGGCTCGCGCTCTGCACAGAGACCTGCAGGTGCGCTCGTTATAATACTGAAGCACTAACTAAGCTTTTTGTATACAGATATATAACAAATAATAAACTTGTGAAGATGAATAAACACCTTTGATAATAAACAACTGAGAAATCAGTCGAGTCTATAAGCATTACAAGTATTACATATTTCCATGGAAAAGTTTCTGAGGTAAAATCAATTAAGTTAAACATTAACACTCTCTAAGATGCATTTAAAACAGTGATGATGATGATGATGATGATGATGATGAATATTACTCACACACAGCAGCACCACATAAAGAAAAACAGACTTTTTCTTAACAAATAAACAAGAAGCCAGGAGACCTGTGCAAGCCAAAACTTTTGCGCATGGACTAAATTAGACTGCCTTGCCAGAAGGGTCCCTCTGGTGGACAAAATTGGTACAACATCCTGCATCTGTAATTCCCACAGTTGACAAATAAACTAATAATTTTGATGTAGTTGCTGACAACAGAAATTGGTGAAATTTAGCATGTGTCATCAGACTGTCTAGGTGTTTATTATCAAAATGATCATATTTGACAGAATAGATCCTGTGGAAACATTTGTTTTGGTGTCAAATTTCAACTGCTTTAATCAGCGTGGCACAAAAAGTTTTTCTTAAATTATAGCACGCCCTAGAAGCATATATGGATAAAATCTTGCACATGACCTCAGAATGTCCATGTGTTTTAGGTTTTGTTAACTGAATCTTGCGCTCACAAGATATTGGCCAATTAGTCATTATAGGCCACACCCAAAAATGTATTGGCTTATATCTTCCAAACAATTTACAGAATCAAATTTATTTTGATAACTTTTTGTCAGGAGGGTCTGTAGATGATATATACAACATTTTGTGCGAATCAGGAAGATGGCCTTGGATGAGTTCGAATAAGTAGCTTTTTCAAAAAAGTAAAATTGGAAGGGAATTTTTCTTGTGAAAACTGAAATCCATGTGACCATATGATTTAGGGGCACTGAAGGATTCAGAAAAACTAAAAAGTTTTATTCTAGCCTATACGGTTCTAGAGTTATTAGCAAAAACGTGAATTAGCTTATTATAGCGCCACTGTGTGGTCAATTTTCACAAAATGTTCTATACAGCTTCATGTGGAGACCCTGCTTGTGTATAATAAGTTTCATGACCTAACGGTTGCGGAGTTATGACAGTTTTTTAGTTGTTGTGCCCCCTATGGGCAGAACTGAATGAAAATTTGCATGCATCTTTGCATCTTGGCCCGCTGACGATGTGTAGCGAGTTTCGTTACGTTTGGACTTTGTGTTGAGTACAAATTGATCAATTAATCAAATTGTGTTCTAACGAAGGAATTATATCGCTAATATCTTCGGAACGATCTGACGTATCGAAATTCTTTGAATAACTTTTTGTCAGGAGGGTCTGTAGATTATGCATACAAATTTTCATGTGAATCAAACAAATGGTCTATGAGGAGTTAGAAAAATTCTAAATGGCGGAAAAAATTATAGATAGAAATGAAATCGGAGATATGTAGGGCTTGACTCAAGGAATCAGTGGAAAAAAGAATTTTTACGGTTGCAGAGATACAGTATGAGCCAAAACGTAAAAGTGTTTATTATAGCGCTACCTAGGTTCAGAAGGATGTGCATTTGTGCGCCTGAGTAGTGGGGGAGATTTGGTGTCTCCATGACTTATAGTCTCTGACACCCAGACACTTTTAGGGCAGAAAAAAAAAGAAGAACAAGAAAAAGAAGAAAATCAGCTTCGCTGCTTGGCCCCTTAAATATGGGTTCACTACCTTTAACTGTTGATGCCACTGCAATATTAGTTATTTTTATATGATGTCACGACTGTGAAGTCAGAGCTTTCATAGAATTCCGAGTTCACAACTTATTATCACAAGCTCCACTAAGAAGTTAATGCTTATCACAAGTCGGAATCTCATAATTACGGTCATTTCGACATGACGTGAATGCACCATTAGGATGTTTCTGTATTATATAATAGTTAGTTCCAGTCCTCGAATCTGATTAGACGATTCCAAGAGTTCAGATATGACTCATCGTTCAGTTTGATTTCACTGATTTGTTCACCATTTCTCTATTACATCTTTATGCTTTGGATAAAAGCTTCTGCTAAATGAAAGGGAATAAAAGTCGTTGTTTTAATGTTTTTTTTTTTTTTCACCAGGACACTGACGCGATAAGTATAACGAGACATGTAAAAATCATTTAGCAAAAATGTAAGTAGCTACTGTATAGTAACGTGTTTCTGTGAGACCAGGTTGGCATTGCTTATGGCCCCTTAATACTACATATTGATTCTATGTTGAAAATGGCCTCATTTGCACTCAGGTCTAATTTGTGTCCACAATAGTACACACAGCTCTTACTATTATTTAAAAAGAGGATGTCTGCTTTGGAATTACAACCCCTGTCTTTAATCTTTGGCAGCAGTGACATTTAACCAGAAGTGGAATTCATGAGCATGTTCACCTGAGCGAAGAACAGAATGCTGGGATATTAAAGATGGGTCATTTAGTTTAAAGAGAAGAGAAGACTGCTTTGGGGAAGCACCTGAAGCTTCCCGGGGAGCATGAGAACTCCATTCACACCCACTGACTTTTTCCAGAGGACAAATCAATTAGCAGGGTATTAAAGAGAGGCCTTGTGTGACTGGGTCCCCAGGCACTTAAACTTTAACTGAGAAAGCACTGCAAAATGCATGCACAAGCACATGTACACACATCACCACACTATAGACATACTCTAGAGAGCACACACAAAAATAAAACACATCCTGGCTTGGCACACACATACAGTGTACACAACTTCATGTGTACTCTTCAGAAAAACAAATGGGATCTAGGGGACCAGGACTGGGTAATGAAGGATTACTAATGTTTTGAAGCCTGAATATTTGTAATAGATCTAACACAAAATAACAGAGGAAAGAGAGAGAGATGCATGGAATTCTAAATAAAGCTGCCAACCAGCCATATTTACAAAGAACTAGATTGTCTTTGTCTAAGTATTAGTTTTGTTGGATCAAATTGGTGCATTGAGAGAGGTACTAAACCCCAGATCATAAGGTCAGTGACATATTCACATAAACAACAGATATGCTTCGGTGATCATGTGATTCCTTTTGATCAAGCTAAATACAAACTCTTTTAACCACATGGTTACACCATTAGAAGACCTGTATTTACATATTTCAACATTTTAGCATTCCTATAATGAATACTAATTATCAGGGTCTTTTTTAAACCTGGTATAAAACATAGATGTACGCAAGAGTGCATCACACGTTGAATATCATTAATAAAGCATAAACCTTCTGGCACACCAATTTTTTTTTTTTAGCACAACATGAGTAAACCTTGTGCCATTGTTAATACATGATCATGTGACATGTTCTATATACTTTGCATGTTTGTCATTGCAATCTCTTAAAGCAGATGACTGTGTGTCACTGAGTATCTGTCTGGATGGAAAATACATGTCAACTGTAAATAGCATTGATTTGAAAAAGGAAGAACACACTGTCTGTGTTAGCAGAGAAAAATTGGAGTGGGTCCATGTTGTGGGCACGCAACTTTTTTATCACTCTTTCTAGTAAAAACAACATACTGTACAGTACATCAAATCCTTGTAGTTTCCCAAATCCTAATGAAGCCTAGTTCTGAAGTGAAAATTATTTGAAACTGATCAAGCTAAATTATTACTAAAATAAACACTATTAAACAGACATACTAGCAAGTTGCTTTCATACAAGATCCGAAGTGTATGAAACAATATCATAGAGACATATTTCCTCAAGATAAATTGTTTTGTACTGTATTCTTTGTTAATCTTGGTGCGCTCAAAATGCACTTTAACAAATTCCATGCCTCATTTAACACATCTATTCTCAAAACAATAGAAAATTGCTGTTTGTTGCCTTGGCACTGTGAGTTCTATCCACATCCGTGCCCATTTCTCCAAAGTACCAGACAACAGAAGTGAGTTTAAGCTAGTAGGCTACTTTCTCTATCTGCCTGTGTGTATGTTTATTTTTGTGCACAAAAGAATAAGCTACCTGTGTTAAAAGGACGAGGTTATTCATTTTGTGCATGCAAAGAAACGTATTTATTTCTCAAATCAAGTTTTCTTTTACTGTTCTTTAAAGATATTTCAGGAGAAAATTGGCTTTAAAAAAAAAAAAAAAGTTCAAATAAGGGACACTCAAACCTTGTTGCATTTGAGAAAGTATTGCTTAAGTAATATCAGCTTTTCTGGATCTACATCTACTGTGTTGCACTGTAATCACTACCTCTCCACCCCTATGGGATGGTCCTACCTGAGACTTGAATCCATCCGTGATGTTGGCTTTGAGATGAATATAATAAGGGGTTCTCCATAGTGTTTCTTCTACTTTGCATGATTGCGGCTGGTAATCTGATCCAGTATGCGTGAGGACAATCTATTGAGAGAGTCGCGCATCCATTACCGCTGTCCGACGCTCCAAGTCGTCTCTCAGCTGCTGCAGTGTGTGCGCGTCAGGGAGAAGAGAGAGAGAGAGAGAGAGAGAGAGAGAGAGAGAGAGAGAGAGAGAGAGAGATTTACAGGATGATGCACATTTCCGCCTAAATTTACCAAAATGACCTTTTGTCTGTCACATTTGTCTGTAGTATAATGCGTGTTATTGACGGTCTCAATTTAAAGTCTTAAAACAATTAAATTCCTCGTGATAAAGAAAATAAACTTTATGAACGTTATGAACAGCCCACAGAACGCTGAAAAGCGAGACATGACACGGCCAGGAGGATAATGTTCGCGTAAGCATCTGTTTGTACAGTTTAAAAGTCTAGAGTAATTTATGTGACGAGACATTTTTCATAGCAGCGACATCTTTCATTTTTGACAGGAATTACAACAAGCATGTGAGGACTAAAAGTCTCTTCAACTGATTGTACAGTTTAAAATGTTTTTGGATCGTTACGCTGAAGAAACGTTGGGAAAATGTATTTCCATTAAATTTGAGTATAAAAAAAAGAAAGAAAAAGAAAGAAAGAAAAAACTCCAGAAAACATTAGTTGTGGAAAATTAGATGTCATATAGGAGCGTTTAAATAGCTTTACAGTGCATGTCATATAGAGCTGTTTAGCCATGACGTCAATTTGTAGGCCAACCCGGAAGTCTAATCCGCCAGGGTTCTAATTCTGTGTCTCGTTTGGAAGGCTGCATGCTAGTTAGGATGCGTCCTTTGAAGGCTACGGTATACCGAGCGTCCACCTTTAAACAAGCCTCCTTTAAACGAGACGGCCTTCGTAGGACAAACGGAAACGGAACGTAACATGGCTGCTATGACAGCACGCCACTCTTTAACAAGAACAAGCGCTTTGAGTGAGAAGGGAACAAAGTCCCTTTAGAAGGGAATGTATGAAGTAAAATTTAGGAGTGTTATAATGATGTAAAGAGAAAAGAAAATAGATTTTACAGGTGTACTTTTAGTCTAATACTTTATTTTAATTATATATTAATATAATTATACATATTATATACTCTGCACCCGTCTACTGAGGTACTTCAACTTGGGAATTAACATTACTTGTGTTTGAACATCATATTTACGGGCAAATTGGCGTTAATTTTTATTTTATTTTTTAGACATTTCCGTTGAAGCAAAGAATTGTGGGTTATGAGTGCCCACAAAGGATACACCTCATGCATCCTCCGAATTTCCATGAAAGAAGGTCACATTAGAAGTGTCCTACTCGCTTTTCTGAAACGAGAACACAACAATGACGTATGCGGCCGACAAATGCGACCTCCGGAGTACGCAGCCTTCCAAACAAGACACAGCCTCAATTGATCATGACACCGGTGTCATATTCAAATGAGTCTGCCCCTGAAATAAAGTCCCCAGGGGGTGACTGTTTGTTATCACGATGTCTTTGAAACGGTGAAAAGCACTTTAGATATGACAATAATTTGACTGGCTTCACATAAATAATGACAATATTTATAAAATAATAATAATAATAATAATAATAATAATAATAATAATAAAAACATTAATGCATTAAAGACATGTTTTTGAAAAGTTGGGTTTACCTAAATGTTCTTAAATGTACACAAACCTGCTCAGGACACACTTATTTTTAGGGAAAAGAATAGACTGCACATTTGACTGCTGTTCCCTTATAATTGCTGGTGTGCATATAAGATTGTAAATATTTAATATATTTTGTTATATTGTGGTTTAGTAATTCTGTAGCAGATAGCTTGCACAACCTAAGATAACTGAAAAACACATTTGTGTAACATGATTTAAAAGTCATTTAAGTTATATTGACAAACATTATAAAAGGATTGTGTAGGATTTATATTCAGGCAGTGAATAAAGTACCCATAAAAAATAATCTGAGCCAATGGAATAGCTAGGAATCGCTATGACGTCAGGTGGGGACACTATTTCACAGGCGGACTCATTTGATTACGACACCAGCTGTCTAAAAGGTAACCCCCAGGCAACCTAAGTCTCATTCACTGTTACTAAGGTTAGGTTTAGGGTTAGATTTAGTGGTATAGTTAATGTTAGGTTAGATTGTCTTGTTTTTAGATAAATCTGACAAAATGTTGTCAAATTTATGCTTAAAACAAGAAAAAAATCTGCTAATGGGATAAGAAAAATAAACGTATTTGATTTTTCTTACCCCACTAATCAAGAAAATGATTTTTTGCAGTGCAGTGTCACTCTGAGGTTGATTCGGAGCCTCCCTTGTGTAGCGATTCAACATCAGCATGTGCTCAACATTGCAGCAGAGTTTGGAATTTTAAAACTGTCAGCAAAAAATACACTGTTTAAACTCTTTCATCTGCCACATAAGCAGAAGATGCAAAATCAATCAATTGTACAAATTATATCTAAAAAGTTGATGGTTATAACCCATGATGTTCACAACACATGTTTACATGCATTCTTGCTGGGATTAAAGGACTGAACAAGAGCATCTCACCGTCTCAGTGGTGGTTCTTGTTACCATTGCATAACTGACTACAGGCATCCATGGCATTATTGACACAGATGGTGATGGCACAGGCCGTGCCTGGCCATGTCCTCTGTACTCACTCCAAAGACAGTTGACAATCCCCATCAGTACCACTGTTAGAAACATCCTATTCAATTTTCCTTTTAGTTTTGTGCCATAAACATCTTACATCTTTCCCGCATTACAACTGGGTCACTATAATGTGTTTTGTCGAAATACAGATGTGCACATGGTTCTTTTGGTTAACAGTTTTTTTAAGCTACCCTATTTACAATAGATCAGTAGTATGAAGAGCTCTTTATGTACAGTAATTGACTTGTGCAACTTTTCCTTTACGCTCAGCTACTGAACTCTGTACTGTAGCTCCTTCAAAGTGACTGTTGACTTCTCTGTGGCTTTTTTTGCGACTTACTAGACTCTAGTCAGGATCCATGTGGTTTGATGTTGCTTTCACTTCCTGATAACTAAAACAACAGTGCCCAAAGGGACCTTATTTCAGTATTGTATTTCATGGATTTCAATATAGTTTTATGGACTTTCCTTAAATTATACACTTGGAATAATGTTAAGACAGAGTTTAAGTGGTTAGAAATATAAATATAACATTTACCTAAATGTAGTAAAATATGAGAATTGGTTTAGGTTATGAATACTTTTACAAGGAGTGTTCCACTGCTTAAATGTCTATGCAGAGCTTGCAAGTTGCAAGTTTATTTATACACCAGCCACTTTATTAGGTACACCTGTACATCTAGTTATTCATGCGATTATCTAATCAGCCAGTCGTGTGGCAGCAGTGTAATGTATAAAATCATGCAGATATGAGTCAGGAGCTTCAGTTAATGTTCACATTGAAAATGGCTTGTTAATGACAGAGATCAGAGGAGAATGGCCAGACTAGTCCAAGCTGACAGGAAGGTGACAGTAACAC
This sequence comes from Myxocyprinus asiaticus, assembly GCF_019703515.2. Taxonomy (NCBI): domain Eukaryota; kingdom Metazoa; phylum Chordata; class Actinopteri; order Cypriniformes; family Catostomidae; genus Myxocyprinus; species Myxocyprinus asiaticus. Next base: position 29,177,363 of record NC_059346.1, read on the forward strand.
AAATAACCACAAGTTACACCAGTTCGATGCATAAAAGCGTTTCTGAAAATACAACACGTCGAACATTGAGGTGGATGGGCTAAAGCAGCTGGAGACCCCTCCGGGTACCACTTCTGTCAGCTTAGAACAGGAAACTGAGGCTGCAGTGGATACAGGCTCACCAAAACTAGACAGTAGATGATTGGAAAAACATCGCGTGGTCTGACAAATCTGGATTTCTGTTTAGGTACACAAATGGTAGGCCCGCTACAGCCTCAGTTTTCTGTTCCTGAAAGAAGTGGAACCCAACTTGGTCTTCTGCTGTTGTAGCCCATCCACCTCGTTCTACATGTTGTGCATTCTGAGATGCTATTCTGCTCACTACAACTGTACAGAGTGATTATCTGAGTTTCCGTAGCCTTTCTGTCAGCTCGAACCAGTCTGGCCATTCTCTGTTGACCTCTCTCATCAACAAGGTGTTTTAATCCACAGAACTGTCACTCACTGGTTGTTTTTTCATTTTTCACACCATTCTCTATACATTCTAGAGACTGTTGCGCATGTAAATCTCAGGAGATCAGCAGTTACGGAAATACTCAAACCAGCCTGTCTGGCACAAACAATCATGCCACGGTCTAAATCACTGAGATCAAATTTTTCAGTTTGACAGTTCCACCTCTAAAAACTAAATTGTGCCCAAGACAAAAAATGACCAAAGCGGCAATTGTAAGTGGGGTGGCCAGGCTTCAGTCCATGGTGGCCATGGCCACCCCTGGCCAACCCCTAGCTTCACCACTGGCTTTACAAACACACAAATAATTATTTAAGAAAAAAAAAAGAAAAAAAAACAATTAAGAAAACAATAAATAAATGTACATTTACATTTAGCAGATGCTTTTATCCAAAGTGACTTACAAATGAGGAACATAGAGGGTGACCATACGTCCTCTTTTTCCCAGACATGTCCTCTTTTTCGGACCTTAAAAAAGCATCCGGCCGGGATTTCTAAATTTGTGAAAATGTCCGGGATTCGGCTTTAGTTGCATTATGATCTGCATCTGGTCTAATACTTTATTGTGTTTGTGCGCATATTTGCATTGCTTTAACCCCTCTTTGTAAGTCCCGCCTTTTCGTACACCAGTTGGTCGATTATAAGAGGCTTGAAGCAACTATTGGCCAAATTCCTGCCTGTCAATCTCTCCGCGAATGCTGTTGTGTTCAGCATCAAACAGTTGCTTGACAGTAGCAGCAAATGACAGTTGAGTGGAAACAATGCACAAACGAAAGTGCAAATTTACAGATTTGCACAAAAAATTCCCATGCTTTCGACCAGGTCGAGATCCGTGGGTAGCAGAATGTATGACATGTAAATCTGGCACTTATGCATCAGTTGCTAATAAAGGTGCAAGTGATTTAGAAGCACATATTAGCTCTGCAAAGCATAAAGGGTCAGCAAAAGGTGAAAGTTCATCAGGTAAATTAACGGACTACTTTTTGCGACCAGGTAAAATTATCACATTGCTTCATTTTCCATGGCCATTCAAAATAACAGTAATAGTAAATGAAGGTACACTCATGACATCAAATATTTTATTTTAGTACATGGACATTCAAAAGAATGTTGGAAATGTGTATTTATTTATATATATTTATGTTATGTTAATAGTGTCTTTTTCACTGTATTAAAGTTTGCATTCATAGTAACACTGTTTTGAACCCTATTATTCCAGCTGCCTCTCCACTATTCCTGTAGTCATGTTGTATTTGTATCAAACCTCAGTATGTGTACCTGAGGCTTTGTGAAAAACATAAAACAAGAGTCGCTGAGGTTAATTGAAGTCATTTAGAGTTTTTAAATCAAGAACCTTGGCATATATCCTTGATACAGGTAACAAGTGAAGTTCTTTTAAAACGGGAGTGATTTGTGCTGGATTTACTGATTGTGTTTAGGTTTCTAGGTGTAGCTGATTGAATGGGTGGTCAGATTAGTGACTTTATTATGACTGGATTGCAGCAAATCCCCAGACACACAAAAGCACTTCCTCACATCGGCACTTCTATTGTGTTGTCACAATTCCGGGAACACCATTGCAAAAGCCAGAATGACTTTCAACAAAACTAAAATACCATTCAGCATCACAGTGAAAGTTTGATCGTTTTGAGTTTCAATGCTGTGAGGGAACAGAAAAATAAAATGCCCTTTTTTTGTTGGCCATAAAGGACCAGACAATTAGGATTTAAGTCTGTTCAGTAACTACACTTACAGAATCTACTGCATATCGGTAATATTTTTTAGTATAGTTTGTATTTCTGCAGAAAGGCTGTAGTGTTTCTGAATTAAAAGTTAATTTTAATTAATGGAGGCATGCTTTTGGGAGGCAAGAGATTTCCACAGAAACAGATATTTATCAAAGTTGATCTTGATGTCTGTTTGAATCAAATCACAGAGGAACCTTTCTTTCTTCAGCTCAGTTGAACTGGGAGGGATTTCATGGGGACATTCATGTTAATGAATATGTGACAAAAATCGAAGTCATTACAATGCCATACAGATTTCATCAGTGATCATTTTCAAAATGAGAATGTATTGACCATTAACAAACATCTTATGACTAAATTTAGACTTATGTAGCATCCATCTATAATGTATCTAAAATCTTTCTTCAAAGTAACATATCACTGCCATTCTGAGTTCTTCTCATTCTCGAAACTGCAGTTTTATGTACCATAAAGTACAATTACAGTTGGACTTCTAAGGTTTTTTTATATATGTTTTTATATATTCTGCTTATATAAGAAATAATGTTTGTCCTTTTTTACTAATGAATTATTTTTACTATAAAGTTTACTTTTTTACAGAAATGTTAAGGCCCAGATATACTTCAAATGAAATCGAAAAACGAACGGCTATGAGGCCATTTAGAGCATGGTTTCTTGACCATTGGGTCGCGACCCAAAAGTGGATCGCAGATCATTGTCTGCTGGGTAGCGAGATCTTTTCTGTTATGAGTACAAATTACCAATTAGAAGAACAGAACTGTACATTTGCAATGTTTAGTGCAACAGTGACCTCTATTGTCGAATTGTGTTAATATCTCCAGATTAATGTAAACTAATTTGCATTTCTTTGACATTAATTATTAGCTGTCTAATCACAATAATCCATCAATGCTACAAATAATTATTTTTGGACAATGTCTCTTTAAGTTGAGAAACCCTGATTTATAGCCAAATCTGGCATTAAAATACACTTAAATGTCACATTAGTTAAGTTTTTACATGTAGCATAGTATTCATATGTAAATGTACTTCTAAATGCCTCCCACAACTTTGTGGCAGGTGTCTGAATGTTAGCAAACAGTATACCGTTGCTCGGCTGTTTAGAACTTCTTTTTACCCCTGAATGTAGAACAAAGAAGAAATTCTCCGGAAGTATATCAGGGCCTTTTAGGGGTGTTTTGTCATTCTGAGATCTAGTGAGCCAAGAGCGGCCAAGGAGACTGGTAGTAGTGTGTTTAGTACATTGTGTCTGTATGGTTATTGCCTTCAAAATTAATGAGCAATGTGATCAAACTTAATGTTTCAGATATTTGTTGTGGTACATGTAAAAATGCAGAAAAAAAGTATGCTGTCAGTCAATGCTGAAATTATCTCCATTTATTTTGAAATTAATTTAGAAAAGATTTGGGATTTTTTTTAATTATGCCCAACCACATTTAAAAATGACCATCCATTAAATAAGTTATGTGAATAAGTCCTCACATATTATTTTAACAATTAATTAAATTCATATTAGAAATAACTTATACCCTTTATAATAAAGACAATTCAAGTCAACAAAATGGTCAATAAATATATATGTTTGAACAGATGCTCGTCAGCAGTTTCTATGCAACAATTTCTCAGGTCAATGAAACGGATCACAATAACAGTCGGATCAGGTTGAGTATGAAAGGCAGCTTGGAAAAGATTAAACCTTTAAAATGTCAGGAGGATTTTTACACATTTCTGAGCTACTGGTAAAACATTATTGGACAAACCCCTTACCATACAAACCCACCCAGTACATATACACCGATCAGCCACATTAAAACCACCTGCCTAATATTGTGTAGCTCCCCCTCGTACTGCCAAAACAGTGCCAACCCATATCTCAGAATAGCATTATGAGTTGCTATTCTTCTCACCACAATTGTACAGAGCGGTTGTCTGAGTTACCGTAGACTTTGGCCATTCTCTGTTGACCTCTCTCAACAAGGCACAGAACTGCCACTCACTGGATGTTTTTTGTTTTTGGCACCATTCTAAGTAAATTCTAGAGACTGTTGTGTGTGAAAATCCCAGGAGATAAGCAGTTACGGAAATACTCAAACCAGCCCGTCTATAGTAACTATAGTAACCGCTCCGTACAATTGTGGTGAGAAGAATACCATCTCAGAATGCTATTTTGAGATGCGGGTTGGTGCTGTTTTGGTGGCACAAGGGGGACCTACACAATATTAGGCAGGTGATTTCAATGTTGTGGCTGATCGGTGTACACTGATCTTTATATGAAGAGACATTCATTCAATATTCCTCTGTATGGGTCCAGGTTCCCATTAACCTGAGAATTTTGCATACTGAGTTTCCAGTAGGGCTGCTTCTCCACAGGATTGTAAATGTTCATGTGTCAAATATCAGGGACTGCATCTTCCATCCACTTCAAGTAGTGCAGACTTCCATCTTCAATAGGAAAACTAATGATTTCTGGAATGTCATATGGATGCACAGCTCTAAGGGAACACAAATGAGTCCACATTGAAATATACTGTGCTCAGAGAACTAGTAGATGCTCAGCATATCACAGACCTTACATTTAAATTGTCAATGTCTTTAGTAAACCTCCTAGGCTCCATCTTTATTGACTTTTTAGTGGAAAAGAATGCTCTTTATTTGCACTAAAATATCAATGAAACAAACAATAATATGATCGATGATTGTTTGGCTTATAACTCTGTTCAGGTAAACTGGAAAATGTCTGTTTTTCCAAGTTATTTAGAATCTGCTTCATTTCTTCAAATCTTATAGGTGTGTAAATTGATTTTTCACTATAAGTGCTAGTGTCTATACACAGCTGGAAACTTAAAAGCTTCTAGCTGCTCCACAATTTGCACAAGCTGCAGGGGGCTCTGATTTCTCTTATGAATTGGTCAGACAGATTGAAGTCAGATTTTTTTTTTTTTTTTTTAATTTTCTACAATACTCAATTACTGAGTAAGTACAGTACAGTAAGTACAGTACTCAAGTACTGCTCAATTGCATACATTGTATGCTGTGGCTAGTCCTCATGATGGCTCATTTCCCACAACAAAATAGGAATTCCAAGACTTCCACAAGTGTACACCAAAGTATACAGTATATATATATATATATTGAGAGGTCTACACAAATTGAAATCCCCTGTTGTCATAAAAACTGTTAAACCAATTGAGAGGAACTGAACGAATTGCCAATTGGGGTCATTTGACCTGGACCTGATAATGCAGATTTGAACTAGGATTAATGATGGAATTCTTATAGCAGTGTGCAGTAGAATTATTTATTGGTGTTCTGAGAGGAAAAAGTAAACAAGGGCATAAGAACATGACAATGCTGTTCAACATCAGTAATACTGGAAAATTGTTAAATTGTGAAAGGTGCCATTCTAAACTAAGTTCAAGTCAAAACACTATACTGTAAGAGCTGTACAACATCTCTGTACTGACAATTCTGTATGACTAACCTAATACCTCACTGCTGTGCAGAACACAGCACTTGCACTGTACTGTATGTATTGTGTAAAATTAACTGAAAGATTAAAATGTGTAAGGGTTAAAAAAAAAATGTTTAGGTTACAAACTGGTAATTACAAGGGTATTATGCTATAAATGTGGTTTATGAGGACATTTCTAGTGTCCCCATAATTCAAATAACTTTTTTTTAAATGTAAAAATGCAGAACGTTTTTTGTGAGGGTTAGGTTTAGGGTTAGGGTATAGAATCTATAGTTCGTACAGTATAAAAATCATTATGTCTACGGAGAGTCCTCATAAGGATAGCCGCCCCAACATGTGCGTGTGTGTGTGTGTGTGTACCGTGTGTATTTCTCTTGGGTGAGTAGTGAAGATTTTTCCATTAACAGAGACAAGAAATGTACTTACTTTACATAAGCCATAAGTCTCTGTATTAGAGATGTTCTCGTCCTCACAAGCTATGACAGAAACCATACATTTACTGTAACTTCATTCTAACATATTTTAACCACAATAGAATTACACAATTTGTAAAATATGAAACACATTTCCATAAACTTTAGCACTTATTATCCATGCATTATATTATTACATTTTTAAACAAAAAACATTTTAAAAGTATTTGGAGCAATAAATATCAACACACCAGCAGTATTTCTGAGGCCTCTCGAATCTCTCCTTTCCAGTAGTACCTGAAATGAATACACAATTGATATTTCAGGTGCATAACATTTTAAAAATACATGTAAGCATTTATTCCTCAACTGTTAATTTTTCCAACATTTAACAATAAATTTAGGTTAAGGGAGAAAATCCTATAAAATATTCTACATTGTTTGAGCTGTAAGAGCCAACATGGCATTCTTCACGTGAGTTACAGATAACATCACATAAATTAATATCTAACATTCTTTTCTGCTGTACTGTGTACGCTGACCTAAGGCAATACTCCAGTTCAACAGGTTTAACCTATATTAACCGTCCATTTTCAAGATTATTTTGCAATGTTGTTGCTGAAGTTATGCTTGAGCTGTAATGTTTTGTGTAAGACATCGGAGTGGGAAAGAGGTTAAACTTGCTGGTCTTACATGGTGGCAGTGCGGGGAAATATATTCACACATGCCGCCAGTCTTTTCTCCATGATGCCCCTAACAGAAAGAGAGGGTGTTTAGCTTCTCTTCTCAGAGTGCTCTGTATTTGCATATGACTGCATCTTGAGTCAAAGGCACTCTGTTCTCTTTCTTATGGATACACACACACATAGACACACAAACACAACTCATCTGAATGCAAACACTCATAGAAATATACTCAAAACATTAAGTCTAAAACCATCAATTCACATGTCAAACATGTTCCCCTCTTTTCGCAATACAACACCAATACTAAAACCTGTTAAAAAACACTAGAAAATCTCAGTGAAGAATGTATGCTGTTTTGCAGAACCAGGCTAAAATGACAGAGGTAGGATGGTGGGTTTAATGCAGCAGCAGTAATGTGCAATCGGCATCAGGTGCAGTTCATCATGCACTATATCTTCACCCCTTTCATGAGCCAAACATAAAATGGCTGGGACAATATTTTTCAGTGGGAGGGAGGGACATTTCCCCATGACATACTTTGTGGCTGTGTCCTAAACCAAAGGGAGCTGGTTTGTGTCCCAGTCGGTCAAAGACATCACTGCTTATATACAGCGCATATGGAAAGTATTCACAGCGCTTCACTTTTTCCACATTTTGTTATGTTACAGCCTTATTCCAAAATGGATTACATTCATTATTTTCCTCAAAATTCTACAAACAATACCCCATAATGACAACATGAAAGAAGTTTGTTTGAAATCTTTGCAAATTTATAAAAAAAAAAAAAAAGAAAAACAAAAAAAAAAAATCACATGTACATAAGTATTCACAGCCTTTGCTCAATACTTTGTTGAAACACCTTTAGCACCAATTACAGCCTCAAGTCTTTTTAAGTATGATGCTACAAGCTTGGCACACCTATTTTTGGGCAGTTTCTCCCATTCTTCTTTGCAGGACCTCTCAAGCTCCATCAGGTTGGATGGGGAGCATCGGTGCACAGCCATTTTCAGATCTCTCCAGAGATGTTCAATCGGGTTCAAGTCTGGGCTCTGGCTGGGCCACTCAAGGACATTCACAGAGTTGGCCCGGAACCACTCCTTTGTTATCTTGGCTGTGTGCTTAGGGTCGTTGTCCTGTTGGAATATGAACCTTCACCCCAGTCTGAGGTCCAGAGCGCTCTGGAGCAGGTTTTCATCAAGGATGTCTCTGTACATTGCTGCATTGATCTTTCCCTTGATCCTGACTAGCCTCCCAGTTCCTGCCGCTGAAAAACATCCCCACAGCATGATGCTGCCACCACCATGCTTCACTGTAGGGATGGTATTGGCCAGGTGATGAGCGGTGCCTGGTTTCCTCCAGACATGACACTTGCCATTCAGGCCAAAGAGTTCAATCTTTGTTTCTCATGGTCTGAGAGTCCTTCAGGTGCCTTTTCACTTGCCATACAGGCCTGATTGGTGGAGTGCTGCAGAGATGGTTGTTCTTCTGGGAGGTTCTCCTCTCTCCATAGAGAAATGCTGGAGCTCTGTCAGAGTGACCATCGGGTTCTTGGTCACCTCCCTGACTAAGGCCCTTCTCCCCCGATCGCTCAGTTTGGCCAGGTGGCCAGCTCTAGGAAGAGTCCTGGTGGTTCCAAACTTCTTCCATTTATGGATGATGGAGGCCACTGTGCTCATTGGGACCTTCAATGCTGCAGAAATGTTTCTGTACCCTTCCCCAGATCTGTGCCTTGATACAATCCTGTCTCAGAGGTCTACAGACAATTCCTTGGACTTCATGGTTTGGTTTGTGCTCTGACATGCACTGTTAACTGTGGGACCTTATATAGACAGGTGTGTGCCTTTCCAAATCATGTCCAATCAACTGAATTTATCACAGGTGGGCTCCAATCAAGTTGAAGAATCATCTCAAGGATGATCAGTGGAAACAGGATGCACCTGAGCTCAATTTTGAGTGTCATGGCAAAGGCTGTGAATACTTATGTACATGTGATTTTTTTCGTTTTTTATTTTTAATACATTTGCAAAGATTTCAAACAAACTTCTTTCACGTTGTCATTATGGGGTATTGTTTGTAGAATTTTGAGGAAAATAATTAATTTAATCCATTTTGGAATAAGGCTGTAACATAAAATGTGGAAAAAGTGAAGCGCTGTGAATACTTTCCTGATGCACTGTAAAGATAACACCTAAGGACATTGAGTGCATATGCCTACACAATCTTACACCAATTATGCTTAATAAGCCGACAATGTGTGTTGTCATGTAAATGCCTTAAAAGGCTTTCCTTTATCAGGTTAAGTTCATAAACAGCTTCACAAAAAACGATCGGTACAGGTAGATTTTTGCCCATTACCTCGATTTCGCTCCGCATGCAGCTTCACTGGTGTTCTTATCGGCTTATATAATGTGTGCAAGTGTTGTGCACATGACTGTTTACATTTTGACCTCAAAAGCAGATTTCAAGTCTCATGTAAAAGAGGTTTTCTTACCTTGTCAAATTTATTTGAATAAGCTGATTTTTGGTTGTTATCAGCATATTGGTGTGCATGTATATGCACTCACTGCTTTCAGACCGACTTCCAAAGTACCATAACATCATGTCTAACAATCTAGAACAAATTCAACTTTAGAGATAACCAAGTTAATATTTATTAACTACAATATTTATATTTTCGTCAAAATAGTTGAAAATGATAATAATAATAATAAAAATTGACATTTATAAATGAATTTACTCTCTTTTAGTAGACAAGATGTTTATGTAAACATTGGATTCTGATGTGCCTTGATGACTCCCTACCTCTGGACACCCTGCTCAAAAGACCAGCTTGTAACAGCATGAATTTCCATGCTGGTCCAAGCTGGTTTATGCATCTTTCTGATGATGCTGCTTGAAAAAGGGAGGGTTGCTGGTAAAGTTACCATGCAGCAGCATACCAGCATCCCATGCTGGTGACATCCAAAACACAACATCTTTTCATCAGGGTACTGCCTTGAGAATGCAGCATTTATCATGTTTTGGACACAGCCTATATCTAAATGTATCTTGGCTTGGATCTGATTAGTATACACATTTAAAAGATTAATACTGTACCTTTCAATAAAAATAATAATGTGGCTTATTTTACATCTTGAGAGAACCTATTTTAGATTTTTACTTCTAAGTCAAGGTAGAAATGCATAATCACAGTTTATGAAAAGTGTCTTTTATGACTATAGTAGATTTGTCTTTGCTAACTCATTGTTTGGCCTGCAATGTTTTGGCAACATCTATTGCCTAATTCATATCTGGTCCATTAATTGTGCTGCCATATCATAGCCCAGTGTTTCCCAAACTTTTTTGCTTACAGCACAATCAGTAAGGCTCAAGTACCCCTTCATCAACACAAAACCAAAGATGTGTACCAATGGTGCACAAAATGTAATTTAACGTTATCATTAATATTATAATATCCCTGATAAAAAAATGAAAATGAAGTTGCCAGTTATGACGTTTATTCTTCAACAACAACAAAAAACAAGAGTGGGCCAAATGATCTGTGAAATGCACAATTAGAACAGATTAATGCTGTTAATTATACAGGAAACCTTCTAACTTGATACGATACATTGCGAAATATTAATTTTACAAATGCTAAAAGTGTATTGTCTCTTTAAGAAAACCAGCAGTTCAGTGTTTTGTTTTGGTTGAGTGCATATTAACAAAAGTGAAGTCGCATCGCTTTTTTATTATAATTAATATCGATTTTTTATTTTTTTGATCAACAGCTGACTATAGAACAGAAATGTTATTAAAAGAGACATTATCAATAACAAATGGATTGCATGGATCTCGTCTGTGGATACGAGTGAAATAGAATGAGTAAAAACAAACTTTTACTCTCAACACGCAGTGAAAGGGTCTTACTGCTCAACTTTGCATATTAAAAGATTGATCTCAGGATTTTAAGAATCAATATCAAGATTGTTTAAATGAAGATCAAGATTAATGGGAAAATCAATATTTTTATCCAGCCCTAATGCCTATTATTTTTATTCATACATTTCATTTATTGGTTTAACAAAGCAAAATCTAATTATTTTCGCATACCCTGTGGAACCTGCTTGCGTACCCCCGGCTGGGAATCACTGTCTTAGTCTACTGAGAGTTTTCCTGCATCTCCCTTTTCTGGATTTACCAGCCATTACTTCATACTACTTACCATACCTTGTGCTAATCATTCTTTCTTCCCCTTTATGTTCCCACTCATTTGAGAGCTCCAGCAGTTCACTCGATCAACAGACCTATGTTGATGACCACTGAGCTGCTGTGTTCCTCTAACCTTGGTAAGAGGTCATTTCCTACTCCAGGCCTCAAGTGGAAACTCCCAAATTATCAATTACCTTAAATCCGTTTCCTTTATTCCCCATTGTTATATTATTGAAGAAACTGGATCTCTTAACCTCAGAGCCAACATCCTACCATGTCTTGTGGTCTCTGTCCATTATGGATTATTATTGCTTCTGTTTCTTAATGCCTTTTCTATCATCTCACCTATGTGTCAGAAAGAAGTAGATGAGCCCTCAAACCCCAGGAACTGCAATGAGTTCCACTTTTATGAGCTTACAACTCTGGAGTGCACCCTAATGACTTAACAAATGTAAAGTGCTCTTTAAAAAGAGCATAATGGGCAAATAAATCCTAATGCAACTGAGAGAGGATATATTGTAGAAGCTCAGGCCTGGATACTGTATGATATGAAATTCACGTTGAGCAAGTTCAAGTTTTACTCTTCTATATATAAATTAAATAACAGAAGAAATGCACACATAACAATATGCAAAGGCAATTGTGGGGATCCTTGTGGCATAAAGGACAGTGTAGCAGACAGTTTGTGATAATTTGTGTCCATGAAATGGAAAATTTCAAAACTGAACATCAAGATGTGTACTGCAAACTCTGGTGTAATTTGCATCTGACAAAATATATGAATTACTTCTAATTGCTATGAATTTTCTGTTGGCACAAACCCGTGGCATTTAACCACTAAAACACCTGAATATTTTCAGTCTTCAGTTTAACTATGTGCATTTGTCCATACATTTTTTTGGCTGGATATGTCCATACAAATTAAACACATTTCACCCATGTATATTATGTCCCTACTGGAACAAAAAATATGTTAAAACCATTGTGAACTATGCTTCCACGCATTCTCTTTTCATCGAGTTTCTTTAACTTTTCAACTCTATCGCTGAAGATAAACAGGGGAGCGAGTCTTTTTGCCCTCTAGTTAGAATTGTTTGACATCTTTTCTCACATACCTTTTTGGAAACATCTAGGCGTTAAATGAGACAAAAGAGACTTACTTTAGTTTACCTTTTTTTGTCATACCACTGTTTTATGTTACATGTCCCTGCTCTTTTGCCACTGGTTTTCCTGTGTGAAGTTGCCAGTTGCTGTAGATGGGGGAGGAGACTTTAATCAGCTACACCTGAAGTCCTGCCTATTTAAGAGATGCTGGCTGAACTTCATAGCTGTGGCCCCAGGAAACCTGCTCTTGTGTTTGATTGCTGTTTTTTTATTTTTATTTATTCTTTTGTTTTTTTTTAAGGACGGTGAGTTTTGTATTCTATTTAGGCATGACAGATTACACATTAAGAGTAGGTAAAGAAGCTATCCTGGAAGAATCATTTTCTGTGCTTTTATTTATTTATTTATTTTTTTTTTTACAGGTGTAAGGAAGTTTTGCAAACTCTTCAGTAAATTGATAGTTTAAGTTAGTATGCTCACCTGTCCTTGTTTAACTTAAACAAGGAAAGATGAGCATACTTACTTAAACTATCAATTTACTAAAGAGTTTGTGTGCCACTAGCTACCCATACTATCCGGGGCTGTAACCATCAGACATTAAGGGGCACATGTCCCCCACAGTATTCAGATTAGTGGGCGATCAATATGGGTTTTCCAGTGGAAGATTATAACCCCCAACACCCAGTATTAGGATGTTAGGTTACACTTTATACACTTTGTTTAATGAGCAACCTTGAAATAATTTAATTGAAGAAACATGTGTCTTGAAACATGTAAACACTACATTTCTTCACCTGATGCCTGGCGGCAAAGAAGGTCACTCATTGGCTACTATAAAGTTGAGTCATATTTCTTATCCTTTATACTTGTTTCCTTGTGTGTGTTTGACTGTGTGTGTGTACCTGCCAACATCTCTGGCAGTCTGTTCAGTAGGACAGTTGATGAGCAGCACAGAGTGATATCCTGCCACATAGCTCCCCGTGACAGCAGAGTGGATCTGAACAACCAGTGTCCTCAGCATAGGGTACAGGGCAAGAGTTAGTACTACAGTCTACACATACACATGCACACACAGATGGGAGAAGTACCATTCACAAAGGGCAGAGAGCATTAAAACAGTTATACATGATGCAGCATATAAAATCATCAAGTGATTTCTCTAGAACACATGTGTACATTGTAACTTTTCTGGGTCATTTGCCCTGTGGAGATCAATTAAATGCAACAGGGCAGGTATGTTTGGGAAACAGGGGCTAGTTGTCACAAGGGGAAGTTGTCATAAGTACTATGTAATTATAATATCAGTAATATATCAGTAAATATAAAGTAATATAAACGGTACAGTAGGTAATATACTGAAACATAGTCCTTATTATGTATTAGATTATAATTACTGGCACACAGCGTTGGGGAGTAACGGAATACATGTAACGGGATTACATATTTAAAATACAAAATATAAGTAACTGTATTCCACTACAGTTACAATTTAAATCATTGGTATTTAGAATACAGTTACATTCAAAAAGTATTTTGATTACTGAAGAGATTACATAGCATTTTATTGTCATTTGATTCATTTAATATTTAGTCCTTTCAGATGGAAAACATTTATAGAAATAAATGATGCGATCAAAGTGCATTTGAACAGCGGTGAAACACTTTCTTATGATGTGTTACATTCATACGAGTAAGTAAGTTTGGAGCACAAGAAATAGAAATAAACCTTGTGTAAATTGTTAGCTTTACGCTAAGGTAAAATGCTATTTCTAGCCATTTTACATGCACGTTACCAGGCACGATCATATTTTTTTATCAAGAAAATTCACGTTGGATCATAATTTCTTTTTTTCTAGTAAGACCTTTGATATTAGGGCAAAAATCATATTCTTGATTATAATTTTTGTATTGTTTTCCTGTAAAAATATCTATAAATCCTTAAAACAAGATCAATTTGATTTATCTTGTTTTAGAAACAACACTGCATAAGATATTTAGGTTTTTCAGAGAATGTATTTTTAACATGTGTATTTTGTTTTACTGTACTGGCAGAGTTTTTATAGTAAAAACAAGTGAAAAAATCTACCAGTGCTGAAGAAGTAATCCAAAGTATTTAGAATACGTTACTGATCTTGAGTAATCTAACGGAATACATTACAAATTACATTTTACAGCATGTATTCTGTAATCTGTAGTGGAATACATTTCAAAAGTAACCCTCCCAACCCTGCTGGTACATAATTCGGACTATATATCAGTAATTATAATCAGTAATTATATTATGAGTCAAAGTCTTACACAAATGTATTTTTTCTAGCAGAAGAAACACTCAGTTGAAAACAGTCCTAAATTAGAATAATTTTTGTGAATTCTATCCTCCAAACTAAAATTCAAACATCTTTATATTTTTGCTATAGCTGTTGGGTATAAAGAACACAATAAAACCCCACTGGTATTCATTCAGACGAGGGTCAACAATATAGTGAAGGTACATTTTAACCAACTTGCTTGTTTTGATTATTGAGGGGGTTACGCAAATCTCAACCTCACCATGGAAGTACCGTGTTTACCAAAGAAACAGGTGTGGAAATATCACATGTTTACCAAAGGAACAGGTGTGGAAATATCATGTGTTCACCAAAGGAACAGGTTTATTCGTATATATAAGAAACCAGTGAGTTATCTAAATAAACAAACAATTCTCAACCACTTAAATGAGGAAAGCTGTTCCAAAGAAACTATTAGTGTTGAATGCCTGCCTGTATCTGTCAGTGCTAGCTAGACAGGGATAAACATGCATTATTGTGTTCGATGTGAAAAGAACAGTGGGGGATTATCTCGCGATGACCTGATAACAGATCACATTTTGCAGGAATTCTGTTTGCCACGAGAAGTATAATTGCTCAGCAGCTCAGTTGGCATTACATTAAAACAACTTTTTTTATTATTATTATTTATTTATTTATTTATTTATTTTAATTACTGACATTTCACAAACAACACTTTCTTCAAAACTTTCTCATTATTGGTAAAAGATGGAAATATCGACGCTAAAACACTCAACAGCAAAGCACAATATTCACGTCAGGATCGTCAGAATTTCACACGAGCTCCTATTTAGCGTTTTTGTCAAACTTTTTTTTCTTCCGCATGACTATTTTGGTGTTCAGCGGTTTGACAAGCCTGTGCAGTTTTGAAAGGCAAACTCTATAGAGCAACAGCAACCGATGTTGATGTATGTGAACTTGTTGTCAACTAAGTGAACGTGGCCGCTGCTCAAGTCACGGCCAACAAATGTAATGTCTAGAGACGGAATAAAACTGCACTCACCCCGCACATGACCACAAATCCCGATCGAGGGAAAGCCGAAGTCATTGTGTCATTGGGATACCGCTGGTAGGCTACAACAAATCTGTTTTGTTCCCTTGCATACATGTAATTCCACAACATTAAAGTTATATCGCCGATGAACTGTTGAAGGGGACATGCAGACTCAACTGCAGGTGCCCGGGCAGCTTCAACTCCCTACCGTACCAAAAGTCCGCTTGACAGTTTGTATTGTCACGGCACTTCCCCAGAGCGACTGCGTGTTGCGGTTGATCCTTGTTTGTGTGACGCTCATATCCGGATACTGGGGCTTCCAATCAAAAGCGGTCCACGGGTCTCATCATAAGAGGATTTAAAACCTAATAAACCTAAGTGCTTCTGTTGCTGACTGTTTGTAGTTTGTGGGTGTGCAGCTGTACGCTTTCGAAAACGTGAAATGAATATGCATTTTTAGTACCTTTTTCTTTGACTGACTTTTGTACAAAGAGTTACCTGGATTGATGTCACTAATGTGCTTGTATTTCATTAGTACCCTAGAAATTCGAATCTTAATAATTTTCTTTCATTTACACCACAATTTTCCATTGTTTTAAAATCTGAAAATGTTCATTTCCATTGATCGACTTTTGGCTCTGAATAAGTGCATTTACATGTATATATATATATATATATATATATATATATATATATATATATATATATATATATATATATATATGGTCGGACTACAGCCAGGGGTGTTTCTCAGTGCTAAGAAATGCAAAGAAGAGACTTAAGACCATTGATGCCAAGCTACCATGGAAGAACAAACACAGAAGGACAGGAGGAAGTAGAATGCATATATTGCAAGCTTTAAGGCCTTGTTCAGTGCCATTAAAAATTTGATTTTTTGTATATCCAGATTGTATCCAGATGAGTTTTTGATAGTCTGGACAGCAACAAACCACATGAAATCAGATTTTTCTGAATCTGATTCAAACCACATTGGGAGGTGGTTTCAAATGCGACTGAAATCAGATTTTTTCAGATGCGTCTTAGTCCGGACACTCTGGCTGCTCAAATCAGATTTCAAATGGTCTTTTGCGTCACTCTTAACGCGACACACAACAATGACGTCAAAAATTGGTGACTGCAGCACGGAACATCACAATATTTACCAGTCTCCTCCGTCGCTGAGTTTTTTTTGTGCGACGGAGGAGTTCTGCACCGCGACTGGACAGGGCGCTTATTTGGAGAGCGAGATGATGCACCTCCATTTTTCCCGCATCTGTTTTGAAAGCATCGTCATGTGGGTACGCCTACGTCATTACCAAAGCAACAATTACCATTTTGCAATACTAGTGACACATTGAAAGAATAAAGTCTGTTAACACTCGTTTCCTCCATTTGTATTTTACATTAATAAAATTATTCCCATAAAAACAACAAATGTTGACAGAGTCTGACAACTCTTATAAGCCGTCAGACTTACGTGAGCCTACAGCAGAAAACTCTTGAGGGAAAACACGATAAATGTCCTGTGTCTGCAACCGTAGTGCCGCTATGACTTCTGGGATTCAAATGGGTTATTGCGCACAAGTCACCATCTGATGCATCCTCTATATTCGGCCTGATCAAGAACACATCCGGGTAATTTTACGCTTTCTTGGTACATGCACTCTTGACTAATGGAATTTAACTAAAGCAGTGGATTGAGATGCACAGGGCCGGATTAACAAATTCTGGGCCCTGGGCATGAAGGCATCATGGGCCCCTCCCACCCCTCCTCCTATCAACTCAACCTCAGCTAGTTATATATTTAAAACTATGTTGGTTACAAAATGTAATTGATTGTTCAGCAGGCTACAGCAGCCAATGAAAAACGAACAGTACACCATCTATGAATGTAATAAAATCATACAAACCAGCAGCGAGCATAATAGCATGTAATAATAAATAAACATGCCGCTTACCTTAGAAGATCAGCCTCTTTCTTGATTTCATCCTTGAGAACTCAGTCACCATGTTATCAAAGTCCAGCTCTCTGACAAGTTCAGATTCAATAGCATCCATGAAAGCGCACTAAGGCGTTTCTGACACACACTTGTTCTGAGTTTTTTTATTCTTGCCATTTGCGAAAATGATTGTTCACCCTCACAATTAGTTACAGGTAGAGTCAAGAAAAGTCTGAAGGCAACAAACATGTTTGGAAAGGTTGATTGTAGGCCATTTCTCAACACAATCTGGAGCAGTTTTGAATGTGATTTATCCTGCTCACCTCATTTTAAATTGAATGAGCTCGTCTGCAAAGCTCTGATCCAAATCAGTTGGGTAAGCAGAGGAAAGTGTATTGGCCTGCTTACGAATATCACTGGTGTCAGACTCCTTGCCATCAAACAGAACTCCAAAGCAATCATTCAGAGGCCTATATGCAGCCAGTCATTGATTGAGACAGCTGAGTAAATAAAAGTAAGCTGGTCCACATGAGATAGGTCCGGTGTTGAATCCACGATCACTGAAAAATATTTGGCATGCTGTAGCTCAGCTGCAATGACCCGCTTAGTTTTCTCCCCCATTAGCACAATTTATTCCACACATATTGTTGAAGACAAATAGGATGTACTACCTCTACCCTTCTGACCATATTTCTGAAAGTGATCAACCAAAAAGGGATCAAACTGAGAAATCAGCTCTAAAATTCCCAAGTAGTTTCCATTGTGCGCTGACCCTAGAAGCTCATTGTCGCCACGGAATAGAAGGCCTCTCTCACTTAAAAACTTGATCACGGCAACAACGTGCCTCAGCACCTCTATCCAATACTTGCTCTCTCCCTCCAGTTGCCACACAAGGGATGCATCAACAGTGCCAATTGCATTACATCGCTGTGATAACGCATATTTATGTGTGTAAATATTGGACAGTTGACTTGCTCATTTTAATTTATTTCAGTGGCATAATGCACGTTACATGACATGTCGTCGGGGGCCCCCTGGTTGCCGGAGGCCCTCTGGGCAACTGCCCCAGTTGCCCGTTCGGTAATCCAGCCATGGAGACGCACCCTTAGATTGGCACAGAACTGTTCACTTAGACTGGAAAAGCCCTCTAACTGACATATAAAGCGATCAATCACAGTCGGTTTTGCCATAACTTGCAATTTAGGGCCAGGGTTATCAGTGATATACAATACCTTAAAGGAATAGTTTACCCAAAAATGAAAATTCTTTCATTATTCACTTACCCTGATTACATTCCAGATGGATAGGTGTGGGTGATGGATTCATTCTTCAGCAGAACACAAATGAAGATTTTTAGAAGAAGATAGAGCTCTGTCAGGTCCTATAAATAGAAGTAAACTAGTGCCAGCACTTTGACGGTCCAAAAATCATATTTAGGCAGCATAAAAGTTATCCACACGACTCCAGTCGATCAATGAATGTCTTCTGAAGCAAATCTATATGTTTGTGTAAAAAATAAATAGATAATTAAAATGTTATATTATCCTGTCAGCAGTTTAGGCGAAGCGTTACGTAAGTGCGTCGGTGAGTTCACGCGAGAATTCGGAAGCAGTGCTTATTTACAACGAAAGAACAAACGTCATGCACGAGTTTGGCCATTTCAAACTGTATCAGAGCCCTGGATGGAAGCGCCGATTTAAAGTTAAAAACCTTTTAATTATCGACTTGTTCGTTACATAAACCTATCGATTCGCTTCAGAAAACATTAATTGATCGACCAGAGTCGCATGGATTACATTTATGCTGCCTAAATGTGACTTTTGGACTGTCAAAGTCCTGGCACCCATGTACTTCCATTATAAGGACCTGACGGAGCTCTATCTTCTAAAATCTTCATTTGTGTTCTGCTGAAGAAAGACAGTCATACACATCTGGGATGGCATCAGTGTAAGTGAATAATGAGAGAATTTTCATTTTTGGGTGAATAATTCCTTTTAATAAAAGAATGACATGGGGAAAGAAACCATTTATATGATGGCACAGCAATCTCCACCAGCAATTGCACAGAAAACACTGGGAAAGAGCAGAAAATGCATAAAGATCCCAGCACAGAAAACTCGAAACTCTGAATATCTATAAAAAGATTTGATGTCACTAACCTGGCAAACTTGGGCAAATCTGGTGATTATTTTGTCCTCAAAGGCTATGTTCAGACTGTCAGTCCAAATCTGATTTTTGTGCATAACCCATTTGAATCCGATAATATTTAGCAAGTCTGAATGGCAAAAAATCACATGAAGTAAGATTTTTACAAATATGATTCAAGCTACATTCATATGTGGTTTGAAATCCTATTCAAATAAAAAAAAAATTATAAATCCATTTCAGTCTGACTGCTCTGATCAGATTTCAAGTGGCTTATACCACTCTTCAGGCTATGTAAAGACACATACATCACACATTGTTGCAGAAAACATGCTGGCGGTGGTGGCGGAAATAAGCTGTGTGGTGGTGGAGTGTAGGTCTATCTGAGAATATGAATTGTGATACACAGTGCAGACAGTCAGTTATGAAGATCTGATTCCATGAAGATACAGTAACATAACACAGCCCATGTACTTCTAATGGTCAGAGAGTTGCTTTGTACTGTACCTCCCTTAGCAAACTCTAGAGGTCACAGTGTCTTCTATTTTCAAAATAGCTAGTTTCTCCAGAGATTTTTTTTTGTAAACTAAAGATTAAAAACGTTCAGAAAAGCGTTGGAAAAAGTGTAACACTTCGATCACATACACCTTCAAGACTATCATATAAAGACCCTGATGTCATTGAAATTAGATTTAAAACAGTCAATTAACTTTTGGCGGAAATAGAGAAATGCTGTGGTGACCCCTACTTGTTGCTATATTCTCCTTAAATATATTATAAAACTTAATTAATAGTTCACTCAAAAATGAATATGTAATAGAAAATATTTTGAAGATTAGCAGCATGGCTATCAATTTATTATGTGAACTAAAGATTCCGATATACTCATGGCAAAGTCCTTCTCTCTGAGCCAGAAAGAAGGTCGAAACAGTCAAGCTATGGTATACTGTTTGCGAACATTTAGACACCGGCCACACCACTGGGGCCTACATTTAGAGGAGCATTTAAATACGAGACGCATGCTGTCCGGTCAACAGACCGTTAACACATTAAATAATGTGACATTAAAATGTGTTATCAACATGCATCATTCTATGGAATTCACATGAGATTAGTAAAAGAAAAGATGTTTTAACCACTCAATGATGATGTAAATTAATATGCAGTAATGTGTAATCTGTTATGTTTAGGCTACATTCTGCATTCATGGTGCTAATGCTAATGATAACATGCTATACGTGGCCGTTGTTGTTGTATTTTATGATGACACTGATACTACTACAAAGATGTATAAAAGGATGCCAGACAGGTGTCAATATAAGGGCAATGTACAGACACAAACTAGAGAATACAGACCTACCAACTAGTAGATTTGATTCTTTTTGTAGACAAAAAAATAAATAAAAATCAAATGACATGTTCTTGGAAAATGTCTCTAAGCAAACGTTCATACAGATGTAGGTAAAAGTTTGAAACAGCATGGAAACTCTTCACTCCGTTGTAATCATACTGACTGATTTTAACTGAATGAAGAAATAACTGGAAAAAGATGCTGGCATCCAAGTAGTTGGCGTACCAGGTGAGGACCAACCATACTCACTGTAATGCCATCTTTAATTTTTGTCTGGAATGACAAAGATTGATTTACAGTCCTTTCAATTGGTTGTACTGTTGTTTAAATTAATTGTATTGTTTCCCTAATAAAACACAGAAAAAAATTTTTTCCAAGAAATTTCAGTAGACAAAAAAAAAAAAAACCTCAAGAAAACACGAGTTGTGGGAAATCAGATATTTATTCAGCTGCATACAGAGCCAGTGAAAAGTATGAAAGTCTATCCCTCACAGCCTTGTTTTCATTCACATCGAAAATCAATTATAGTGCTAATGTGAATAAGGTCTATGGCAGTAACAGCTGATATTAAGTTTGGCAAGCTATTTTGATCCACCGCAACAAACTCAAAACACCAAATTTTTGGCCAGATTTTGTTTGAAATTATGTCACACTCATTCCTTATTTTTTTCTTTTTTTTTTTTTTTTGCAACAAAAATATTGGTGTCTTAAAGATGCATTCAGTAGTTTGGAGCCAATTTAAAATGTTTTACACATTAACAAATTAATTTTGTTTTTGTGAAGTTTGATCAGAATGGTATACGCTCACGTGAGATGAAGACTGTATTCATAATAGTTTTTGATAAAAAGTGTTTTAATCTACATGGTGCGGGTCACCACTTTCGATGTGTTTCGCCATGTTGAAATCACATTACCCATGGTGTTTCACTAAACGTCGAAGAAGAGATTCCTTACGTTAATTGGCTGCCGCCTGTGTAGATACGCTTGGCTATGCTTGGAGCATTGTTGTTTGGTGACACAAAGAGCAAAAAGAATCAGAATCAGCTTTATTGTCAAGTATGCTTACACACATGGAATTTGTCATGGTGACAAAACACAATGGAACATACTTTTTTATCGTGCTTTAGCAGTGGAGACAACTGGAGATCCAGTAACTGTACTGCTGAAGATGCAAAAAAAGGTCTGAAGCAACTTGCTTCAAGCAAGAAGACAGAAAGACCGGCAAAGGCAAAAACCGGTAACGGTAAGGCATCTACATCTTTATTAGTTTAGTGCAAAGTAGCTTGGCACAATGATTGTTGTGGATTTTGTGTAAACCATGACGTTGGTTGCTTGGAAATAAAACGAGTTCTTCAAAAACAGTATTCATGGACATGCTAAATTTGATCATCAAAAACAATTCTAATCTTTCCTTTACCATAACATTCTGTATCGCTAGATAATTGAGGTTTATTTTAGGCTAAGCAGTTCTCTAATAAAGGTAATAACTGTCTTTAGAAATAACGTGAAACGTAGACAGTCTCCAAAGAATATTGATATGAAGGACAATAATAATCTATCCTTAACAGTAGAAGTCTGTTCGCTTGAATTCTGACATTTGTTTTTAGGCAAAGCAATTACATTATAGGAGTAATAAAGAACTTTAGAAATTATCCTAAACTCCAACATTTTCCGGATGCAAATGATATTCAAAAGCTGGCAGGGGCAGCAGAGACAACCATGCTAATCCACGTCGAAAGATGGCAGTATAACGTGTAACACCACTGTAACATTGGTACTTAAAGTACAGGAAGAAGAGCAATGCTAATGCTAGCTAGAGAACTACTGAATGCCCTTTTAAGGCATCTCCTCCATTTACTCTCATTCCTTTTGTGAAATGTGTTTTCGCCACAAGGCAGAGGGTCTCTGATTTATTGGACTCTCATTGTGTATGATTTCATGTTCTTATCCTGGTTGTCATGTTTTCTTTCCCCAATTAGTCTATGTATATATGCCCCAGCGTTTCCACAATGTGGTTTTGAATTTGGTTTTGAATGTGAATATGTACAGTGTTAAATGGATAATGTATCTTGATGTCACTGTCTTTGAGTTTCTGGATCTATTTTTGCTGCACTCATACAGATAAAGTCATTTTGTTTTTTCAACACTACCTAAAATGTCAGCTTTTCTTTTATTTATTTATTTTTCCTTTTTTTTTTTTTTTTTTTTTTTTGCCAGCTCTCTCCACTGTCTTAGACTGTCAGAATTTTTTTTGGTTCTTTAGGCATCTAGGCCAACCGGTTGTCGAGTTTAAAAGAATGATTTGGGTTCTTTAAAAGGATAGTTCATCCAAAAATGAAAATTCTCACATCATTTACTCACCCTCATGCCATTCCAGATGTTTATGACTTTCGTTCTTCTTCAGAACACAAACAAAGATTTTTAGAAGAATATTCTAGCTCTGTAGATCCATACAATGCAAGTGAATGGTGGCCAAACCTTTCAAGCTCCAAAAATCACATAAAGGCAGCATAAACGTAATCCATATGACTCCAGTAGTTAAATCCATGTCCTCAGAAGCAATATGATAGGTGTGTGTGAGATACAGATTTAAGTCCTTTTTTACTATAAATCTCCACACAGAATGTGAAAGTGAAAGTGGAGATTTATTGTAAAAAAGGACTTTACATATTGATCTAGTTCTCACCCAAAGTGACTGCATCGCTTCAGAAGACACAGACAGGTATTAAACCACTTTAGTTACATGAATAACTTTTATGTGGCCTTTATGTGCTTTTTGGAGCTTGAAAGGTCTGGTCACCATTCTCTTGAATTGTATGGACCTACAGAGCTGAAATATTCTTCTAAAAATCTTCATTTGTGTTCAGCAGAACAAAGAAAGTCATACACATCTGGGATGACGGTTCTACACCTGCACTGTGGAGAGCATCCTGACTGGCTGTATCTCTGCCTAGTACGGCAATAGCACCGCCCACAACCGCAAAGCACTGCAAAGGGTGGTGCGAACTGCCAGACACATCATCGGAGGTGAGCTTCCCTCCCTCCAGGAAATATATACAAGGCAGTGTGTGAAAAAAGCTCGGAGGATCACCAGAGACTCCAGCCACCCGAGCCATGGGCTGTTCTCCCTGCTACCATCAGGTAGGCGGTATCGCAGCATCAGGACCCGCACTAGCCGACTCCATGATAGCTTCTTCCCCCAAGCAATCAGACTTTTGAACTCTTGATCTCCCACGATCAAAATACATCAGCAATGCACTTTATTACCCTTACTCTTATATCTCACACCGGACTGTCATAAATTATATTATTATTATTATATTATGTTCTCTCTTAACAACTGACTATCAACCGACAGCCTGAATGTCAATACAGTACAATACTGTACATTCTATATACAGGTGCATCTCAATAAATTAGAATGTTGTGGAAAAGTTCATTTATTTCAGTAATTCAACTCAAATTGTGAAACTCGTGTATTAAATAAATTCAATGCACACAGACTGAAGTAGTTTAAGTCTTTGGTTCTTTTAATTGTGATGATTTTGCTCACATTTAACAAAAACCCACCAATTCACTATCTCAAAAAATTAGAATACATCATAAGACCAATAAAAAAAACATTTTTAGTGAATTGTTGGCCTTCTGGAAAGTGTTCATTTACTGTATATGTACTCAATACTTGGTAGGGGCTCCTTTTGCTTTAATTACTGCCTCAATTCGGCGTGGCATGGAGGTGATCAGTTTGTGGCACTGCTGAGGTGGTATGGAAGCCCAGGTTTCTTTGACAGTGGCCTTCAGCTCATCTGCATTTTTTGGTCTCTTGTTTCTCATTTTCCTCTTGACAATACCCCATAGATTCTCTATGGGGTTCAGGTCTGGTGAGTTTGCTGGCCAGTCAAGCACACCAACACCATGGTCATTTAACCAACTTTTGGTGCTTTTGGCAGTGTGGGCAGGTGCCAAATCCTGCTGGAAAATGAAATCAGCATCTTTAAAAAGCTGGTCAGCAGAAGGAAGCATGAAGTGCTTCAAAATTTCTTGGTAAACGGGTGCAGTGACTTTGGTTTTCAAAAAACACAATGGACCAACACTAGCAGATGACATTGCACCCCAAATCATCACAGACTGTGGAAACTTAACCCTGGACTTCAAGCAACTTGGGCTATGAGCTTCTCCACCCTTCCTCCAGACTCTAGGACCTTGGTTTCCAAATGAAATACAAAACTTGCTCTCATCTGAAAAGAGGACTTTGGACCACTGGGCAACAGTCCAGTTCTTCTTCTCCTTAGCCCAGGTAAGATGCCTCTGACGTTGTCTGTGGTTCAGGAGTGGCTTAACAAGAGGAATACGACAACTGTAGCCAAATTCCTTGACACGTCTGTGTGTGGTGGCTCTTGATGCCTTGACCCCAGCCTCAGTCCATTCCTTGTGAAGTTCACCCAAATTCTTGAATTGATTTTGCTTGACAATCCTCATAAGGCTGCGGTTCTCTCGGTTGGTAGTGCATCTTTTTCTTCCACACTTTTTCCTTCCACTCAACTTTCTGTTAACATGCTTGGATACAGCACTCTGTGAACAGCCAGCTTCTTTGGCAATGAATGTTTGTGGCTTATCCTCCTTGTGAAGGGTGTCAATGATTGTCTTCTGGACAACTGTCAGATCAGCAGTCTTCCCCATGATTGTGTAGCCTAGTGAACCAAACTGAGAGACCATTTTGAAGGCTCAGGAAACTTTTGCAGGTGTTTTGAGTTGATTAGCTGATTGGCATGTCACCATATTCTAATTTTATGAGATAGTGAATTGGTGGGTTTTTGTTAAATGTGAGCCAAAATCATCACAATTAAAAGAACCAAAGACTTAAACTACTTCAGTCTGTGTGCATTGAATTTATTTAATACACGAGTTTCACAATTTGAGTTGAATTACTGAAATAAATGAACTTTTCCACGACATTCTAATTTATTGAGATGCACCTGTATATATACTTTTTTATATATATATATATATATATATATTTTTTTATTGAATAATGTGTATCTATATAGTGCGTATTGTATACTGTACAGTGTATGTTATTATTTGTATACTGTTGAGTGTAATTATGTGTATAACAGATGTTTAAATTGCGTTGTGTTAATTTGATGTTATTGTAAATTGGTATATGTCTCATTACTGTCACGACTGCTATGTTGATCGGAACTGCACCCAAGAATTTCACACACCATTGCACTTGTGTATATGGCTGTGTGACAATAAAGTGATTTGATTTTGATTTGATTTGGATGGCATGAGGGTGAGTAAATGATGAGAGAATTTTCATTTTTGGGTGAACTATCCCTTTTGATACTGGAGAGAAAGAGAATTGAAAATGGTGATGTAAAAATAAGCTATGATAATTATAATTTTCTTTATTTATCACACATTATACATTTGCACATATACAGTGAAATTCTTCTTTTTCACATATCCCAGCTAGGCTGGGGTCAGAGTGCAGGGTCAGCCATGATACGGCACCCCTGGAGCAGATAGGGTCAAGGGCCTTGCTCAAGGGCCCAACAGTGGCATCTTGGCAGTGCTGGGGCTTGAACCCCGACCTTCTGATCAGTAACCCAGAGCCTTAACCGCTGAGCCACCACCACTGATTGTCTTTGCTGCATGAAACATCAACTAATATCTCAACAAATAAAATGTTTAAAAATATATCTTCATGCCAACTCAGGTTTCTTTGCATCACAAACAACATGGAAAATATTTGACGTCTGTGTTTTTATGACTGGACTTTGTGGTCCATATGAAACACAGATACATACTGTATGTGCCACTGACCCAACTTTAGCCTGCGAATGCCTTCAACTTTTTTTGTGCCTCATATTTTTAGATCAAAACACTTTGAGGTGGAATTTTGTCTCACTACTGTTTTTCTTTTCATGGCATACAGTATTGTTATACAGCACAGCAAATAATAAGGAAAGAAAAATAGACAAATAAGGCTGAAATATTATGCAGCAAGACAAGTACAAATTAAATTGAAAATTGGGCATTTATGATGGTTCTTTATAATGACATAAATATTTGGGACAAAAAGCAAAATCTGCTGGGTTTTAAAGCCATGGTTATCACAAATATTTTCTTTACTATCATGCCATGAACCATTAAAAATAAGCATTGTGTTTTAACACCATAAAAGATATCTTTTCATATTTGTGAGACAAAAAATTATTTATTTAATTTAAATGCAATGGAAAAAATAGCCACAAGAACTCAATCAAACTAACAAACAGCCACAATGTTATTAAGAATAAATGTAAAGATAAAAACGTAAAGTGTCTGTAATGATTCAAGAGGCGGAAATCACATTGACAGTAACATCCTCATCACCCACAAGCACTACCAAACATTCAGATGTGGCCAACATGAGACGTCTCCTCACTGCACTTGCCAGTAAGTGATTTCACTTCATACTTCAAATATATTAAAATCTGTATATTTCATGTTTATTGTAGCTATACCTGCCCTGTATAGTTTTCTGAATTACTGTGGATATGCATAATTTCTTTATCACTATATCACACATTATATACTGTATAAGGTATATGCATGTTACCATGTCCATTTGTGCTCTTAGTTCTTATTTGTCACTTTAGTAAGATGATAAACATGAATGTATATGTAGTGAAGACCAAATAAAATTCCTTTATATAAGTCGGATCCCAGAGAGGTGAAATTAACTAGAATAACTCTTGCTTTCTCTTACACATTAGACAATTATCCCTCATTTATATCTGAGTAAAACCATATTTTCCTGTTTGAATGTAGTTGCACTGAGTTGCATTTACTTGAAGGTCTCTGGGACACTGGTGAAGGTAGTGGTCAAGCCTGGAGATAATGCAATTCTAAATTGTGACCGTCAGATTATCGAGGGACAAGACATCCAATGGGTGAAGATCTGCTCTTCACAAATCCAACCACCACTAATCATCTCTGCATACAATACCCTTTTATTTCCTTTTCCTCGATTCTCTCTGTCATGGAACAATACTTCAAAATCCCATGACTTAGTAATAGAGAACATCACCGAAGCAGACCTTGGACTCTACTATTGCACTAGGGTAGAAAAAAAGAGGATTGAGCACAATAGGATCATCTTTGAGAGGGACGTGTTCCATTTGGGTGAAACTCTCACAAAGCTGACATACGGAGCTTCAAGCGATCCTGAACATCTTGATTCACCTGGTAAGCTTGTTTCAAACTAAAAACATTCTAAAAAAATGCCAGTAGTGGAAATATTACAGAATA
The DNA here is from genome assembly GCF_019703515.2 of Myxocyprinus asiaticus. Classification (NCBI taxonomy): domain Eukaryota; kingdom Metazoa; phylum Chordata; class Actinopteri; order Cypriniformes; family Catostomidae; genus Myxocyprinus; species Myxocyprinus asiaticus. Next base: position 29,205,545 of record NC_059346.1, read on the forward strand.
ATTCTACTCAAGCAACATTGAATGTACTTTCATGAGAAATATCTTGAGAAAAAATATTGCAATACATCAATATTTGATTGTTTCGACACAGCCCTACTCCACATACATACAGACAGTACATAAAAGTGGAATGTTTTATTCAAGAAAGCTCAACATACAACCTTTGAATGTTTGAAAATTACAAAAAAATACTTGTGAGTTGAACTACGCATGTGCAGTAACAAGAACATATAATTTCTTCACATTTCAGATCATTTCAATAATATGTTTGCTAGTGCTGTTGAAACCTAATTTTTACAAATTATATTTTTTTAAATGCATCAAAAATATATTATTGAAGATCCATGTGTGAAGAACAAAATTAATTTGCATCAACAAGCAGGTATACCTAAAATAGTATGACTAAAATAGTAGGTATACTAAAATATACTTAAGAAAAAGTGTACAGAGCAACTGAGTGTGTATGTTTTTAGTCAGTCATAGAATAATTCATTAGAATCACTTTCAACTGAGACAATATTCTCTCTCTCTCTCTCTCTTTCTATATATATATATATATATATATATATATATATATATATATATATATATATATATATATATATATATATATATACGGTACATCAATGTGTGGGAGAAAAGAATAGATTCTTTTTTTTCTTTTTTTTTTAATTGAATGTAGGTCGTGTCCTGTCTTTACAGGAAACAAAGTGCTGTTCTGAAATGAAACGGAAAAAACACATCTGATCATATCATACATCTTATATGATCAGACAACTAAGGCTTTTCTCACAGCAACTCTTCTGTATTGAGTTTAAGTTAGATACTGTATTATTTAAATGCATCACAGTCAAGGAACACATTTATGATTGTTTTACATTTATTCGTTCAGCATGTTCATTAAACGTCTCCTCAGGAACCCACTCTGATCCAAACTGCCATTGTTGGCAGTGCTGGCTGATACTGCAGACAATGTGCCCAGCATGTTCTCTTCTCTCTGCCATGTTGGCCTTTGTTTGTGGGTACAAGTGCTGTCACAAGACAGGTGAGACCAGAACAGTATTTATAATTTATATACATAAAAAATTAAGAAAAAAGGATGTAATTTATGCTTTCTGTAATACTATGGGAGTCACAATTTTTCAATAATTTTTGTCATTTATGTAAGAGATTACTGCTCTATCCATAGTGCCGAAGCAGTTTGAAGGTCTTCCAAGCAGCTTTGAGATGCAAAGACAGCAAAATCAAGAACAGGTAAACTCAAATTTACGCTCACAAATAGGCATAAAAGTTCTGAGATTTGTATACTGTCTGAAATCTGACTCATAAATTAATAAATCAATATAATAATAATAATAATAATAATAATAATAATAAAATAATCAACTTAAAAATAATCAATACTTTTTCAAAAGTGGGCATTGTAAGAAAATAATAATACATTTCTAAAAATGTTTAGTAAAATGTATATTTTTTTCTGTTGAAGTGCTATATATCAGTACATTGTTGTTGTACATGCACAAAAGTTTTATCCACTAAAAAATAATATGTTTAATTTGATCCATTTAGGATGTTCATGCAGAAGTTTACTACGCATCACTAAACATCCCCAAACGAGGAAGCAAACTGGCAAAGAGCAAGCGATTGCCAAACTCTGACTACAGTGTGTACAATGATATTAAAATGCACTGTTAAGGTATACCCTGCAGGGGTTTATTTTGAAATAGTAACTAGCTTACTGCACATTACCCCGTTTGTTACACAACCACTTACAAATAAATAAATGTACATGAAATATAAATTTTAATTGCAATTATTTTTGTGACCACAAAGTGATTGGAGAGACATGAAACTCTAGAAAACAACTACACAGTCAGTTACACAGTTTAGTGGTCATCTATGTCAATTACACAGTTTAGCACTTGTTCTTTTTAAGGTAAATTCACTCTTCTAAGGTATGCAGTGTATTAATGACATTATTTTATCATAGTTTTATTGAATCTGTTATTTCATATTGTATTGTGATGTGGCTCAATAATAGTAAAAATAGGCTGACAAGGCTAATTAAAACTGCTTCTAAGGTGATAAGGGGTGCAACAAGTTCAGCTAAAGGAAATGTATAACAAACAAGTCATTGAGAAAGTGCATACAATCCTGAATTATCCAAACCATCCACTTTACAAAGAATTTGTTCTTAAGCCATCAGGCCGTATATATTTAAAGTCAGGGGGAAGAACTAAAATATTTAAAAACTAGTTCATTCCTGTAGCAGTCAGTTGGTTAAACTCATTGTAGTTTGAGACTTAACTGTTTTAATAAATTTTATTGGGTAGAAATTGTGAATTTTATTTGTGTATATCCTGACAAATCCATATTGCTCTTGACCTAAATATAGATCTCTTTTTGCTTTTTGTGTTATGTTGACTTGTGTGTTTGGATGTTTTAACGTGACACTTCCCAAGGGATAAATAATAAACTGAACTCATAGAAAAAATATTTGACTGCAGAATACAATGACTGACCAGATCATAATATTATATTCTGTACTGTAAATACTGTCATAGATCTTGATCAGAATCAAGTATTCCAGAGAGCCATGAATTAACAGTAAATATATGTTTTCAGTCAGTCAAATTAATACTGTATCATCATTTATGGATTCATATAATTTTAATATTTTATTTGTAGATTGGTCATTGACAAATAATGTTGTAAAAATCTAGTTTAAAACACGTGTCAAGTTCAAAAATCTTTGTGTCCATTTGTACATTGTTGTTTGTACATTTCTGAAAAACATTTATAGCATTTCCTAAAAATAAATAAATAATTGAATGACTCAAAGAATTTCATATAGTATAACCATCAAGTAAAATGCATTAAAATGCTTTATATGCCTTATACACGTGAGTGTACACAATTTAATGATTCAATGAAAAAACAAAGTACAGAAATATATCTTATAAAAAATATCATGAATTTTTGAGTCACAAATATAAAATGGTTTTCTTAGGGTTACTTCATTTGACCTGAACAAAATGTGCCTTTTCATAAAAATTACAAAATATTTAATTATATATATATATATATTATGCCAACAAATTTCAGCTTTTAAATATTTTTATTTTATTTGTTTTTTACTAATTTAATTTGTCTTGACAGTTACACCACTTAGACATTTTTTACTTTAGCCCCAGAAAAATATTATGTACTTTGAAATTTAATTTAAAACATATTCATCAAAATAGAGGTGTATTCAATAATTTGCTTTGTGTGAACAGTAGTGATACTGTTAGTGGTGATTGTTTCTGGAGTCCTTTGGTGTGTAACTATTTGTATTTTTCTAAAATTATTTAATGTTTATAAAAAAAAATGACATTTTCAAGATGCAGGACAAAATTATTGTGTTCGATACCTTATATGTTATATATATAATTAAAATAAAATATTTTTTAAAAAGCTTGAAAATGTGTTTTCACATCAATATTAGAATTTATTTTTTAAATAATTATAATTTAAATATGATATATTGATATATATATATATATATATATATATTTTTTTTTTTTATTTATTTTTTTTAAAGGTATGAGCTTGCACAACGTATTTATCTACATTCAGACAAATATTATTAATTGAACATACATTGTTTTAATTATATCAAAATAACAATGCTTTGGCATTAGCTTCAGTTGCTTTTTAAGTACTTATTCCTTTAGGCTTTTTAAATATACAGTGCATCCAGAAAGTATTCACAGCGCTTCACTTTTTCCACATTTTGTTATGTTACAGCCTTATTCCAAAATGGATTAAATTAATTATTTTCCTCAAAATTCTACAAACAATACCCCATAATGACAACGTGAAAGAAGTTTGTTTGAAATATTTGCAAATTTATTAAAAATAAAAAATGAAAAAAAATCATATGTACATAAGTATTCACAGCCTTTGCCATGACACTCAAAATTGAGCTCAGGTGCATCCTGTTTCCACTGATCATCCTTGAGATGTTTCTACAACTTGATTGGAGTCCTTCTGTGGTAAATTCAGTTGATTGAACGTGATTTCGAAAGGCACACTCCTGTCTATATAAGGTCCCACAGTTAACAGTGCATGTCAGAGCACAAACCAAGCCATGAAGTCCAAGGAATTGTCTGTAGAACTCCGAGACAGGATTGTATCGAGGCACAGATCTGGGGAAGGGTACAGAAACATTTCTGCAGCATTGAAGGTCCCAATGAGCACAGTGGCCTCCATCATCCATAAATGGAAGAAGTTTGGAACCACCAGGACCCTTCCTTGAGCTGGCTGCCTGGCAAAACTGAGCAATCGGGGGAGAAGGGCCTTAGTCAGGGAGGTGACCAAGAACCCGATGGTCACTCTGACAGAGCTCCAGCATTTCTCTGTGGAGAGAGGAGAACCTTCCAGAAGAACAACCATCTCTGCAGCACTCCACCAATCAGGCCTTTATGGTAGAGTGGCCAGACGGAAGTCACTCCTCAGTAAAAAGGCACATGACAGCCCGCCTGGAGTTTGCCAAAAGGCACCTGAAGGACTCTCAGACCATGAGAAACAAAGATTGAACTCTTTGGCCTGAATGGCAAGCGTCATGTCTGGAGGAAACCAGGCACCACTCATCACCTGGCCAATACCATCCCTACAGTGAAGCATGGTGGTGGTAGCATCATGCTGTTGGGATGTTTTGCAGCAGCAGGAACTGTGAGACTAGTCAGGATCGAGGGTAAGATGAATGCAGCAATGTACATCCTTGATGAAAACCTGCTCCAGAGTGCTCTGGACCTCAGACTGGGGCGAAGGTTCATCTTCCAACAGGACAACGACCCTAAGCACACAACCAAGATAACAAAGGAGTGGCTATGGGACAACTCTGTGAATGTTCTTGAGTGGCCCAGCCAGAGCCCAGACTTGAACCCGATTGAACATCTCTGGAGAGATCTGAAAATGGCTGTGCACTGACGCTCCCCATCCAACCTGATGGAGCTTGAGAGGTCCTGAAAAGAAGAATGGGAGAAACTGCCCAAAAATAGGTGTGCCAAGCTTGTAGCATCATACTCAAAAAGACTTGAGGCTGCAATTGGTGCCAAAGGTGCTTCAACAAAGTATTGAGCAAAGGCTGTGAATACTTATGTACATGTGATGTTTTTTTTTTTGTTTGTTTTTTTTATAAATTTGCAAACATTTCAAACAAATTTCTTTCACATTGTCATTATGGGGTATTGTTTGTAGAATTGAGGAAAATAATGAATTTAATCCATTTTGGAATAAGGCTGTAACATAACAAAAAGTGAAGCGCTGTGAACGCTTTCCGGATGCACTGTACTGAGAGCGTTATAATGACATCACAGATTAAAAATAAGACAAAAAAGAGAGGGAAAAAGTGCTGATATGAAGGGCCAAAAAATACGCATACAGTTAATGAAATGATTGTCATAAAAACGATTTATATTCCAATCCTCTCACCACCCTTTTCCCACCCAGCCACCCTTCTCTTCTTCCCTCTTTCTATTTCTTTCAAAAAAGGTCAAACTACAGAGAACTACTCTATTTAATTTAACTTAAAATACACATTTTAAGTTAAAGCTGTAATGACAGATGAAGAGCTACAGATGAACATGTCTTATTTATTTTTAATTTTACATGCTTTTTAATTAAAGCACATTACATGACAAGGCAGACAGGTAATAATAGGAGAATTTCATAAATGGGAACAGCCATCTAGTACCATTATTATGCAGTGTTCTGATATTCTGTACTCTGAAATACTTGCTGACAAGAGCAGCAAAGACCAGTCACCAACATATGGTGTTTTTTGGATCCTGGTGTAGTTTTTTCCAAACAAGGCTGCTTAACCCTTAAATTCATACCTCATTTCTTTAGAGACCTGGGACCTCATTTCACCCCCTGTACCTCATCCATTTTTTTGGAGTTGTGTCCACACCTCTTTAGTATTCCTCAATCTATCTCTTCTAAATAGTGTAACACAAAAAAGGCCAAAATTGCACAAAAAATAAAATAAATAAATTATAATGGTTTAAGTACCAGAAGTGTATAGGGTCATTAGAGACCCAAGGTATGCTATAGTGTTTTTTTGTTTTTGTTTTTTTTATTTCATAAATTACATATATTTTTATGATTATTTATAAGTTTACTATTGCAGGATATCTATTTCTTTATTACAAGATGAATTAATACTATATTTATAGAAATAAATATTACATCATGTTGATATTCTGTGCAACAATGGTGAATTATCTGTATCCCATATGCATGTACACTATTTGTTACTCAGGTTAGCGCTGTTGTTTCAGTGGTTACATTTGACTGCTATTTGATGAAGAAACAACACTGAAATAAACTATAGCAAGTACAACACATGAACAGTATGATATGACTATTGTCATTTGGGTTTACTATTGAAATTATGTAAATTATGCATCTATTTTGACTCAGTAAGTGCCTGAGAAAAATACTTAAGTGTAGCTTATGTGTTATGTGTAGCTCAATGTGTCTGACAGCCAGTTGCATCTCATGAAATTTCAGTGAGCAAGTAATGAATCCTGTTCTAGATTTGTCTTTATTTGTTGCATTATCTCTTTGATAAATAAAAAATAATACATCAAAATATATTTGTATTTATTATTTTCTAATTGTTTTGAATTTTTTTGTGTGAAAATTTTACATTATCTGGGCAATCTGTAGATCAATTTTCTTAAAGATATACTTTCCGGGGCTCTAAAGATCCTGAATATGTAAGAGTGTTTGGTAAAATTCCCATACATTTTGGGGTTAAGTGCACAGCATGTGTCCTGCATAAACTTCTAAACCTCCAAAAACATATTAGTTGACAAGTAAGAATCTGCTGCTTCTTTAGTTTAACCAGCAAGACCACCTTGGTCCACCAGTCACAACACCAATAAACTGGCACTTACCTGAAAAAGGACCAGCAAGGAAATTCAGGTTGATCTAGTCAGAGAGGGCATTACACAAAACACTGGAAAATATTTTACGTCTGTGCTTCTGTAAGTGGACTTTGTGGTCTTCAGATGCATGTGTGTCAGAAACCCAATTTCAGCTTCTGACTTCATTTAACTTCAGGTTTACAGCTTCAAAAAAAAAAAAAAAAAAACCATCACAATACTTACAGTGGTGCAATGTAAAAGTAGTTCTATGTCAGACTGCAGCTGTGCCATTTCTAACATGTTTCTCACAAGTTTTTTTTTTTTTTACCAGTACTACTTTCAACCATAAAGTAAATACATTCAAAAGGAATAACCCCCCCCCCCCCCCTTACAACTTTAAGTTTATAAAGAATACATGTAACAGACAGTTACAAACAGGTTGTCTGTGTTTGTAATGATTCAAATAGCGGAAACCACATTGACAGTGGCACACTTGTCACCCACAAGCACCACCAAACCTTCAGAACATGAGGCTTTCTCTCACTGCACTCACCAGTAAGTACTTTCGGTTTATTTTAGGCATACCAATAAAAACAAAATGTGACGCATTATATCTTGAGTATATATTCACTACATTCACAAATGGGAATTTGCCATGAAATGCTTATAGAAAATTGACATGTCCTGCAGTGTGACATTTTAAACAGCATTTTGCTAATTATTATATATGCAGCTTTTATTTTTATCAAATTAGTTGAAAGACAACAAGGAATTTGTCCTTTAAAAATTCATTGTCACTGTGGTGATGGAGGCATGGTCGTGTATCTGTCTGCAGGAGAGAGCGATAGAGTGGTATGGCTCGTCACCTGGGTTATCATTATCTCTAACACCTGTTTCTTGTTGTAGTGATGGCGGAGGGGGACTCTCTTCCAGGAGGCTCACCATAATCCAATGGCTGGCCATCTAGGTCACAAAAAAACACTCAACCGAATAATGGCCCATTTTTTGGCCAGTTGGTGAATCCACCGGCCACCCCAAAAGCACCATTGCGCCCTCTACCACCAATCGACGTCCCTTTGAAAACATTTGGCATGGACCTCGTCGGGCCATTAGAACGGACCGCATGTGTGCATCGCTTTGTGTAAGTTATGGTGGACTATGCAACGCAATATCCGGAAGCAGTGCCCCTGCGCAACATCTCAGCACGTAGCGTTGCGGAGGCACTCTTCAGAATTATCTCCCGAGTGGGGATTCCAAAAGAAATCCTCACTGATCAAGGCACTACATTTATGTCACGAACACTATGTGAACTGTACGAATTATTAGGTAATAAATCTATTTGCACCAGTGTTTACCATCCACAAACAGATGGGTTGGTGGAACGATTTAATAAAACCTTAAAAAAATATAATTCGTATGTTCATACATGAGGATGCTAGAAATTGTGAAAAGTGGCTCGATCTCCTGTTATTTGCGGTGCGAAAGGTCCCACAAGCCTCCACAGGGTTTTCCCCATCGAGCTGCTGTATGGGTGTTGGCCACATAGTGTGCTCGACATCATACGGGAAGCTTGGGAGGAGGGACCCTCAAACAGTAAGAATGAAATCCAATATGTCCTTGAGCTTAGAGCAAAACTCCACACTTTGGGTTAGTTAATACAGGAGAATTTGCTCCAAGCTCAGGAACATCAAAGCCGACTGTATGACAGGGGCACTGGACTACGGGAATTCCCTCAGGGAGATAAAGTGCTTGTATTGCTGCCCACCTCAAGCTCTTAATTACCCGCCAAGTGGCAAGGGCTCTCTGAGGTCTTGATTATGAGGTTAGGCGAACGGACGGGTGAAGTTCATCAAATTTACCACCTCAACCACCTAAAATCGTAGAGGGAGGCGGTCCCTGTGGCCTTGGCAACGGTAGTGCCAGAGAGGGCGAAGCTCGGGCTGGAGGTGACTCTCAAACCTATTTCATTCACCCTGGACCCGTGTGGAGACCTCACACCGTGGCCAAGTTGTAAGTGAAATTCGCAGAGGTGTTCTCACCTCTCCCCAGTTGTACGAACCTCATAGAACACCATATCGAGACCACCCCAGGGGTGGTGGTTCATAGCTGTAGGGCTTTACTGGTTGTTTAGATCAGTGTTACTATCAGAAATAATTAATAATTATTTCTGTAGTTATTAATTAATATTTAAATTAATTAATTGGATCTAACTCATTAAAACCTCATATGGGGCTCCAGTAAATGTAGTGTGCTATGTTTAGGAGCAAGTTTGGTTATTAGCAATAATTAATAATTATCAAAGATAATTATTAATTATTAAAATCAATAGAACATTGATGAGAATCAATGTTAGCTTTTTAATATCCTTTAAATCAACAATTATCAAAGATAATTGTTAATTGTTAACATCGATCAAACATTAATTAAAATTAACACTAGCTTATTGATCATTCAAATTCAATCATCAAAGATAATAATCAATTATCAAAAATCAATAGAATATTAATAAGGATTAACACTGACGGGGCACCACCCTGGAATTAGGGACTAATAACCAAATAGTAAAACAGTCTCAATATTAGATTGTTTTCTTAGGAAAATCAACATCCGAAGAATATCGATTTTCGGAAAAAAAACAATGAATGAAGGTTTGAATGCGAGCACTGACATCCCGTCAGCATGACACAGGTGTATGCAAAACAAACCAAAACACTTCTCTTTGTAATATAAACAAAGTTTATTTATGCAGTAATATCAATTAATAATTAATACAATGCAGTCAATAAACTTCCGACTAACATCTACAAACTAAACAGTGATATGATTAGATATGGAAATCAAAATAATCCTATAAAACATTAGGTGTGTGTGTGTGTGATTAGTAAGAGAGAGAGAGAGAGAGAGAGAGAGAGAGAGAGAGAGAGAGAGAGAGAGAGAGAGAGAGAGAGATGATTAAGTGACAGCCCTAAAGCCGATTTTGCGATCGTTGGAGAGAAAGCAGCTGTGTTTATCACTCAAGAGACGCGGTGGACGGCTCGTAAAAGCCCCGCGTTATTTGACTCTTTAATGGATGAACTCAGTTGCTGTCTCACCCGCGATGGTGAAATTGCACAACAGTCCAATTTGGTTGGACCACAATACAGCAAAACATATTCATGATAATTAATACCCTGAGTATTAATAATAAGCGGACATGGCGGTCCGTAAACTGTACAAGCAAAAACCTTGAAACACAAGAATAACACACTATAATATTCTATCTCTGCCCAGACGTAAACCTCTTAATTGAATCGCATGAGGACACAGGTAGAATGTGTTTTCCTCCGTCCTTTAACTCTGACCCGGTTCCTTGAGGCTCGGGTGATGACGGGAGGCCGTTTCCTCGCTCTGTCGGCGGGCGGTACGGCTGTTGATTTTTGGCGGGCGGTACGGCTGTTGATTCTTAGCAGGCTGGCGGAGAACTCAGAAATGTCGACTTGATTGAAGATGGAAGAGAAATCTTTAATCTCTTCACTTCTGTAGGCAAACGGATGAAGATGCGAATTGCTCGGCGGTCTCCTTCGGATCCGTTAGAGTGTTCGATTGAACACAGAGTAACCTCACCTCGTCCAGCGAGATGGGGATTGTATGGCTACAGTTTCAAGTCAGATGTTACTTCCTTGTGCCACGTCTATATTCGGTGAACAAAGTCGCTGGAAGTGAATTCTGGAAGCATTTCAGAGGTATTTCAACTCCTGATGATGTCATGTTTGAGGGACGTTCTGTTGTGTGCCTCATCCAATAGGAGTTGAGAGTTCGATCCTTTAGTGAGCAAGGCTTCATGGATTTGTAGTCTGTTTTGGACTCCCTTTGTTTGATTGGGGCTTGAGTTATGTTTTTACGACTGTTAGGCCTGCCTTTGTTTTCTATCTGAATACATGAGGCCCAACATAGCCACCCCTATCGCCTTCCAGAACACAAGAAAAAGGTTGTTCAGTTTGAATTGGAGGAAATGCTTGACATGGGTGTGATAGAAAAGTTGCACAGCGATTGGGCCAGCCTGGTGGTTCTGGTACCTAAGAGCAATGGGACAGTCCGGTTCTGTGTAGACTATCACAAAGTGAACACGGTGTCCAAATTTGACGAGTACCCAATGCCCCATATTGACGAGTTGCTCGATCGGTTGGGCGTGGCTCAATTTTATTAGACACTGGACTTAACAAAGCATTATTGGCAGATCCCTTTAACTCCAATCTACTGAGAACAAATTGCTTTTTCCACACCGGTCAGCTTACACCAATTTGTGACCCTTCTGTTCAGTTTGTTAGGGCCCCCGCCACATTCCAGTGTCTCAAGGATAATGTTCTCAGACCACATACAGCATATCCCGCTGCATATTTAGACGATATTATTATTTATAGTAATGACTGGAGGCAGCACGTGCAACATCTGAGAGCTGTCCTGAGGTCGCTGCGACGAGCGGGGCTCACAGCCAACCTGAAGAAGTGCACAATTGGGCAGGTGGAAGTTCGGTATCTGGGGTTCCACTTGGGCCACAGGCAGGTGCGTCCCCAGGTTAACAAAACGGCAGCGACTGAAGCCTGTCCGAGGCCCAAGACGAAAATGGAGGTGAGACAGTTTCTGGGGCTGGCTGGCTACTACCGAATGTTTGTGCCTAGTTACTCTGACATCACCAGCCCGCTGACTGATCTTACTAGAAAGGGGCCCCCCGATCTCTTCCAGTGGATGGGAGTCGTGCCAACAGGCTTTCCTAAAAATAAAATCCACGCTTTGTGGGAGGCCGCTTTTACATGTTCCTAATTTCTCTCTCCCCTTTTTTTTGCAGACAGATGCATCTGACAGAGGGCGGGGGAGGTGCTCTTGCAGGAGGTGGAGGGGAAGGAGCGACTGGTGCTGTACATTATTCGCAAGCTCTTGCTGAGAGAGACTAATTACAGCACCGTGGAGAAGAAGTGTCTAGTTATCAAGTGGGACTTCCTCACTCTCACGCCCCACTCCAGTGGCTCCACCGCATGAAGGATACCAATGCGCGGATCACCTGTTGGTACCTGGCACTTCAGCCGTTCAAATTTGAGGTGATCCACAGACCAGGGGCGCAGATGACTGTGGCTGACTTTCTCTCCAGAAATGGGTATGTGGTGATGGGGGATTGGACGTGTATCTGTCTGCGGGAAAGAGAGGGCAGTAAGGCTCGTCACCTGGGTTATCATTATCTCTAACAGTTGTAGTAATGGCGGAGGGAGACATAAAAAGGTGCACGAGGCATCAGAGAGAGACTGTTCCTGTGAGTGTGCGCGACAAAAATTGCTGACTCGTTTGTGTGATTACTTGGCCACTGAGTGCCCTTTTTATTTAAGTTTTGTGAACAATGCTGAAGAGTAATAAAAATACTCACGTTGACAGTTCGCTGCCTATTGACTCCTTCCTTGCCCAAACTGCGAACCTGCTACAGCCACAAAGCAGGACAATTTACAATGAAAAATTGAAGCCAAAAAGGTCATTGAAAATGTTGAAAAGGTTCAAAGAAATGGTGACCAATTACAGAACCTGGACTCTTTCTTATAAATACATACTGTTTCAATTTAAAAATCAACTACCACATACATCAACTACCCATATATAAAGATTAAGCATGCCATTATTTATACCCATGTTCATTCATGTTCTTGGTTCTTATGCCAATTTAGTATGATGATAAACATAATTGTAAATAGTAGTGAAGACGAATAAAGATTTCTTCTATGATTCTTTAGGAGTTGAAACATAGACAGGTCAAAACCACCAGAATAACTCTTGATCTCTCGGATACATCATGCAGCCAATTTTTGTCCTTAATTTATCTGAGTAAAAACATATTTTTCTGTTTGAATGTAGTTGCACTGAGTTGCATTTACTCTAAGTTCTCTGGGATGCTGTTAAAGGTTGTGGTCAAGCCTGGAGACAATGCAACTCTACAATGTGACAGTCAGATTATGAGGGGACAAAACATCCAATGGGTCAAGATTTGTTCTTCACAAATCCAACCACAGCTAATCCTCTCTGCATACAAAAACCCTTTTTTTTTTTTCCCTTTCCTCGACTCTCTGTCCAGGAACAATGCTTAAAAATCCCATGACTTAGTGATAGAGAACATCACTGAAGCAGACATTGGACTCTACTATTGTTCTGGGAAGTGAAAAAGAGGACTAAACACAACAGAATAGTATTACAGAAGGATGTGTACCATGTTGGTGATACTTGTGGGATCGATTTACATATGAATATTCGAGTGATCCTGAGAGTCTTGATTCACCTGGTAAACTTTCAAACTGAAAATATTCTATAATAGTTGTTAGAAGTGCACATCTAAACTTAAGCAAAAGTCAGTGTATTTCAAAAGATCTAAAGCCCCCAAAAGCTTATGCTTTATAAGCTTATGTAAGTAAAAAGAACAGAACTAAAAATATTTGACTAGTGTATAGGTTCACTATAAAATTACTTTGCCAACCTCAGTCCTCATACAGAAAAACTATAAACTGGAGAAACTATAAAGATAAATTCTTTAATTTATGAATCACATACATTAAAGAAAAGTGATATATACAAATTGTTTCACTTCAACATTATCTAGGAAATATTGATATAACACTGTAACACTGTTCAGTGGAAAGGATAACAGGGAAGCGAGGTTTCCAGGTTCAGGTAAGCGTTTAATTTGGCCACCTTTATAATTAGAGTTTCATAAACTCAACAGTCTCTTAGGCACGGAGTTATTTAAACACATCAGCTTCACAGACAAATAGTTACTTAAACACTTTAACTTCATAACACAATAATCATAACAGCTTCTGTAGCACCGTGGCCTTCCTTGTGCCAGTCTCTCTCTCTCTGTCTGCTGGTGGTGTGGCTCTTTTATGCCGCTCTCCCCGTGCTCACTGAAATTAGAGACAGGTGTTAGACATAATCTAGCTCAGGTGTAAGCGCCCTTACCGCTTTCTCTCTCTCCAGAGAGATGCTTGACCATGCACCCCCGCTGCCACATATCCCCACCGCCCGACTCAGGCCGGGGAGGCATCCGGCCTGCCTACCACTCCCCCCATTTCTGGAAAGGAAGTCGGCAACAGCCATCTGCGCCCCCGATCTGTGGACCACCTTGAACTTAAATGGCTGAAGAGCTAGATACCAACGGTTGATCCGCGTGTTGGTATCTTTTATGAGGTGGAGCCACTGGAGCAGGGCGTGATCAGAACAGAGGGTGGAGGCCCACCCCAACAGGTAGTATCGGAGAGTGAGGACCACCCACTTGATGGCGAGACACACCTTTTCCAAGGTGCTGTACTTAGTTTCACTCAATGACAGCTTATGGCTAATATACAGCACCGGGCGCTCCTCCCCCTCCACCACCTGCGAGAGTACGGCCCCCAGCCCTGTCTGAAGCATCTCTCTGTAAAACAAAAGGGAGAGAGAAATCAGGTGAATGTAAAAGCGGCCCCCCGCAAAGTGCGGCTTTAACTTACGTGAATGCCTGCTGCCACTGTTCCGTCCACTGGACCGGGTCTGGAGCTCCCTTTTTAGCGAGATCAGTCAGTGGGCTGGTGACGTCCAAATAGTTAGGCACGAATCTTCTATAATAGCCAGCCAGTCCCAGGAACTGTCTCACCCCCTTTTTGGTCTTGGGCAATCACCGCTGTCTTGTCAATTTGGGGACGCACCTGCCCGTGGCCCAAGTGGAACCCCAGATACTGTACCTCCACCCGCCCAATCACGCACTTCTTTGGGTTTGCTGTGAGTCCCGCTCGGCGCAGCGATCTCAGAACTGCCCTCAGATGTTGCATGTGCCGCTGCCAATCATTGCTGTAAATGATGATGTCATCTAAATAGGCAGCAGCGTAAGCTGAATGCGGTCTGAGAATTCGGTCCATGAGACGCTGAAACGTAGCCGGGGCTCCAAGCAAACCAAACAAAAATGTCACAAACTGATGTAATCCAAATGGTGTGGAGAAGGCGTTTTTTTCATGGGAAACTGGTGTCAAGGTGATCTGCCAATAACCCTTCCTCAAATCCAATGTCGAATATAATCGAGCAGTGCCAAACCGATCGAGCAACTCATCAACGCGAGGCATTGGATACGCATCAAATTTAGACACGGCGTTGACTTTCCTATAATCCACACAAAACCATACAGACCCGTCGCTCTTAGGCACTAGAACAACTGGGCTGGACCAATCATTGTGGGATTCTTCTATTACCCCCATATCGAGCATTGCGTCCAATTCTTCCCGAATGATTTTCTTTTTGTGCTCGGGTAATCGGTATGGGCAGCTACGTACCATGACCCCCGGCTCGGTCTCGATGTGGTGGTGAATGAGGTTCGTATGACCTGGTAGAGGGGAGAACACATCCACAAATTCCTGCTGCAACCTGGCAACCTCCGTGAGTTGACTCTGTGAGAGGTGGTCTCAGCAAGTGACCGGGGTGAACCGTTTATGTTTTGAATTCACCTCCGGTCCAAGCTCCGCCTTCTCTGGAACTACCATAGTCAACGTCACCAGGACCGCCTCCCTCCACAATTTCAGGAGGTTGAGGTGGTATATTGGACGTGTGCCCCCTCTATCGGTTCGTTTAACCTCATAATCGAGATCTCCCACTCATCGTGTGACCTCAAAGGGCCCTTGCCACTTGGCGAGTAATTTAGAGCTCGATGTGGGAAGTAATACAAGGACTTTATCTCCCGGTGCAAATTCCCTTAGCTGAGTTCCCCTGTCATACAGTCGGCGCTGTCGTTCTTGTGCTTGGAGCAAATTCTCCTGTGTTAGTTGTCCCAAAGTGTGGAGTTTTGCTCCGAGATCAAGAATGTATTGAATTTCATTCTTACTATTTGAAGGTCCCTCCTCCCAGGCTTGTCGCAATATATCAAGCACACCGCATGGGTGTCGCCCATACAGCAGCTCAAATGGGGAGAAGCCAGTGGAGGCTTTCGGGACCTCTCATACTGCGAATAACACGGGGTTGAGCCATTTATCCCAATTCCTAGCATCATCGTGCATGAACTTCCGAATCATGTTTTTGAGGGTTTTATTAAATTGTTCCACCAGGCCATCTGTTTGAGGATGGTACACACTGGTGCGAATCGATTTAATACTCAATCATTCGCACAGCTCGCGTAGTGTCCGTGACAAACGTTGTGCCTTGATCGGTGATGATTTCTTTCGGAATCCCCACCCGGGAGATTATTTTGAAGAGTGCCTCAGCAACACTGCATGCTGAGATGTTGCGAAGAGGCACTGCTTCCGGATATCATGTTGCATAGTCCACTAGGACAAATACGAAGCGATGTCCGTGTGCTGACCGTTCTAATGGCCCGACGAGGTCCATTCCAATTCTCTCAAAGGGAACCTCTATCAACGGAAGAGGGCGCAACGGCGCTTTTGGGGTGGCTGGTGGGTTAACCAGCTGACATTGGGTTAACCAGCTGACATCCGCACACCACCTGCGGACATCGCCGCCAATGCCCGGCCAAAAGAAGTGGGCTATTAGATGGTTCAGTGTTTTCCTTTCTCATAAGTGACCTGCCATGGGATTATATTGAGCCGCCTGGAATACCATTTCCCGACGGCTCCGTGGTATCAAAAGTTGGGTTGTATCTTCTTTAGTCTGAGCGTCCTGTGTCACTCTATACAACCGCTCATTTATAATTGCAAAACAGGGGAATGAAAGGGTGATGTCAGGCTGGAGTTGTTGACCATCGATGACTCTCACTTGGTCGAAGGCATGTTTGTGGGTTTCGTCTCACGACTGCTCCAAAGGGAAATCTCCCTCAGGGAATTCCCTGAGAAGGAGAAGGGCTGCAGCCTCTCCCCCTCTCTCGTCATTATGACGTGGAGCTGTCGAGGACGGCCCCAGCTCCGCCTCCCCTGCCAGAGCATCGCACATTGCACATCTCCCTAATTTAATACAGGACCCATCCGCACAAATTCCCTTTAATAAATCTCTAAAGTCAGGCCAATCCGTCCCCAAAATCAGCGGATGGGTGAGGTGGGAGCTAACCGCGGCCTCCACTCTATGCTTTTTCCCATGGAATTTAATCATCAGAATCAACACCGGATACTTGTGAATATCCCCATGCACACATTTCACCCTCACCGTTTTAGCTGTGCCCAAAGCCTTGGGTTGAACCAAGCGTTGGTGGATAGTGGTTTGATTACACCCGGTGTCCACCAACGCTTGGCGAGTACCCCCCTTGACACTTACTGGTATCCGGTACGCTCCGGCCCGGTCGGGGGCAGCCTGCGGGAGGTTGGAGACCTGCACCACCATCCCCAGCTCCATCAGAGGGCACTGATCCTGGAAGTGGCCCGGGTCCCTGCACCTCCAGCAGGCTGGCCCAGGTGCTATGCCCGCACTTGTGTAGGCGGGCGCCCCCACCTGAATGGGAGAGCGGCAGGGCATCGGGGCAGGGGAAGGTGTCACCTCCCACGCCCGGGGAGCTGGTCTCGGTGGCTGAAGTCCTCCTCGCCTGTGTGGGGCAGGAATGGGCCTTGGGGAGAGAGCAGAATGAGAGGGGAGAGGGGAGGGGGATGAGACAGGGGAAAACACAGGGGGAGGGGAGAGAGAGTAGGAGGGCTCTTCCGCCCTCGGGATCGCCACAATGTGGTCCTCCGCATGCCGGACTGCTTCCTCCAGTGACGCCGGACGGTGGCACTGGACCCTCTCCGCCATCCCTTTTGGCAGTCGATGTATTAACTGCTCCAGTACCACCTGGTCGATGATCCCGTCGACGCTGCGGTCCCCCGCTAGCAACCATCTTCGGCAGGCGTCGCGGAGCCGTTGGGCGAAGGCAAACGGGCGGTCGGAGCTCTCCAGCTTCTCTCCAGCGATTCTCTTCCGGACTCCGACCAACCCGTTGTAGGATGGCTTGTGCCAGTCTCTCTCTCTCTGTCTGCTGGCGGTGTGGCTCTTTTATGCCGCTCTCCCTGTGATCACTGAAATTAGAGACAGGTGTTAGACATAATCTAGCTCAGGTGTAAGCGCCCTTACCGCTTTCTCTATCTCCGGAGAGATGCTTGACCACCCCCCGCTGCCACAAACACGTTATTTCAGTGCGATTAATTATATATAAAAAAAAAAAATTGCACAAGTATGTCCCCGGACCATGATAAGGAATATTATTTCCATCTGAGCAATTCAAGCATGAAGTACAACCTGTTTTCTCCAGGGGGCTGTAAGCAAACTTCAGCCGTTTGGGCAACGCGTTATACAGAGAACAAACCACACTCACTGACAGCAGGCAAAACAAGATGAGAACACGTTCTTGCATTCAAACACAGCTTGATGGAGCGCAAATACGAACGCAGGGATCTCAAGACATGTTTTTCTAAGCTTCAAACGGTTTAATTTGACACAGCGACCTAAAAATTGTATGTTTTTGATGCGACGCAAATGAGACGCTCCATAAGCGTCTGATGCAGGTGGGCAATGACACGTCCTTAGAAAAGCCCTCATAATAAATATATCTCGGACTAATTCAATTGCAAATGGATTGCTGTGAACTGTAGGCCAATGATAGGCAGATGACATAAGTTCAGTTATATATTACATACTAAAGCCACTTTTTGAATTGTCTTTTTGGTAACACTTTACAATAAGGTTCTATTCGTTAATATTAGTTAATGCATTAGGTATCATGAACAAACAGTTAACAGTATATTGTTTACAGCATTTATTAATCTTTGTTACTATTCGTTAATAAAAATACAGTTGTTGATTGTAAGTTCATGTTAGTTCATAATGCATTTACTAATGTTAACAAACGCAACTTTTGATTTGAGAAATGTATTAGTACATGTTGAAATTAAAATTAACTAAGATTAATAAAAGCTGTAAAAGTACTGCACATTGTTTGTTCATGTTAACTAACGTTAACAAATGGAACCTTACTGTAAAGTGTTACCGTCTTTTTTTATGCTATACTCATGTGCCACAATGATGTAATGCATTTTAATTACCAATATTATTCTTTTTTATAATATATATTTTATATATAATGATTTAAATTTAACTATTTATAAGTATAAATAATTACAGAATTATTGTTATTTGAGGGGCTAAGCAATTATTTATATATGCGATTGATTGCGAATAATTAATCAGCATACCATGTAATTAATTCGATTAAAAATTGTAATTGATTGACAGTGCTAATTATAAGCATTTTTCAGTTTTCCTTTCCAGTTTTATAATGTTGTCATATAAGAGATAAGACCTTTAAAAAGGAATAGTTCACCCAAAACAGGGGCGGATCTAGAATTTGTTTTTATGGGGTGGCATACAGACTATGAGGGGTGGCAACACCAAAGCAAACGCCTATGCGAATATGGAAGGTGGACATTAGAACCCAGCAGAAATGCTAGTGTGTGCTGCTGTTGTATGCGGGAGTCTTTAGGACCCAGCGGATATCTTGCACTTAAGCTTCAATCACCTTCTTGCTTAAAAGCAGAGTGAGCAGAGTAAGTATCATAAGCTTTGTGAAATGGAGTCAGATTGAGCTACTGCAGTATGAAAATAATCAGAGATTGAGGTATGTAATGTTTGAAACTGTTTAGATCACGTTGGGTGTAGTAAATCAATTTTGATTCCCTTATTTATTTATTTTTTTTGCAGCTCAGTGAGGTCTGTGCTAGCATTACCTGCTACATGTTTATTTGGCATGGGTGACTGGTTATTTAAAAGGTAGAGTTGACATGTTCATAAACTCAAACTAAAAAAAAAAAAGAAACGTCCCTTTTCAGGACACAATAAAGATCATTTTGTAAAAATCCAAATTAAACAATGTTTTCCATGCTTGTTCAATGAACCATAAACAATAAATGAACATGCACCTGTGGAACGGTCATTAAGACACTAACAGCTTACAGACGGTAGGCAATTAAGGTCACAGTTATAAAAACTTAGGACACTAAAGTGACCTTTCTACTGACTCTCAAATACACCAAAAGAAAGATGCCCAGGGTCCCTGCTCATCTGCATGAACATGCCTTAGGCATGCTGCATGGAGGCATGAGGACTGCAGATGTGGCCAGGGCAATAAATTTCAATGTCTGTACTGTGAGACACCAAAGACAGTGCTACAGGAAGACAGGAAGGACAGCTGATCTTCCTCGCAGTGGCAGACCACGTGTAACAACACCTGCACAGGATCGGTACATCCGAATATCACACCTGCGGGACAGGTACAGGATGGCAACAACATCTGCCTGAGTTACACCAGGAATGCACAATCCCTCCATCAGTGCTCAGACTGTCCGCAATAAGTTGAGAGAGGTTGGACTGAGGGCTTGTAGGCCTGTTGTAAGGCAGGTCCTTATCAGACATCACCAGCAACAATGTCGCCTATGGGCACAAACCCACCTTTGCTGGACCAGACAGGACTGGCAAAAAGTGCTCTTCACTGACGAGTCGTGATTTTGTCTCACCAGGGGTGATGTTCGGACTATCATTGAAGGAATGAGCATTAAACCGAGGCCTGTACTCTGGAGTGGGATCGATTTGGAGGTGGAGGGTCCGTCATGGTCTGGGGCAGTGTGTAACAGCATCATCGGACTGAGCTTGCCTGCAATGACAACAATCTCAACGCTGTGTGTTACAGGGAAGACATCCTCCTCCCTCATGTGGTACCCTTCCTGCAGGCTCATCCTGACATGACCCTCCAGCATGACAATGCCAGCAGCCATACTGCTCATTCTGTGCATGATTTGCTGCAAGACAGGAATGTCAGTGTTCTGCCATGGCCAGCAAAGAGCCCGGATCTCAATCCCATTGAGCACATCTGGGACCTGTTGGATCGGAGGGTGAGGGCTAGGGCCATTCCCCCCAGAAATGTCCGGGAACTTGCAAGTGCCTTGGTGGAAGAGTGGGGTAACATCTCACAGCAAGAACTGGCTAATCTGGTGCAGTCCATGAGGAGGAGATGCATTGCAGTACTTAATGCAACTGGTGGACACACCAGATAACTGACTATTACTTTTGATTTTGACCCCCCCTTTGTTCAGGGACACATTATTCAATTTCTGTTAGTCACATGTCTGTGAAACTTATTCAGTTTATGTCTCAGTTGTTGAATCTTTTTATGTTCATACAAATATTTACACGTTAAGTTTGCTGAAAATAAAAACAGCTGAAAGTGAGAGGACGTTTCTTTTTTTGCTGAGTTTAGTTTCTGTCTTTATTTATTTTATCTTACTGGTTTACTGATTTAATTGTGTTTTATTTCAGGGCATAGCATCAATTGCTATCTATTTTATGTATGTTATTTATAACTGATGTTTTATAATCTGCACTGTTGCTTTTGTTTGTTATTTTTACTGTTTGTTTTTTATTGGATATCTTTTGTCTCAGCAGCTTGAGTGCTGGCTGTAATAAGGCTTCAGGCCAGGATGTTGTTTGGCATGGTACTCGTCCATGCTTTTGCTTGTGCAAACAATCCAATATTGAGTGTTGTTGGTAAAGCTTTGGCATTGTAAATTGTTGGCTCTTTTGTAACTGTTTTCTTCTTTTCTTTCCTACTCCTTCCCAGGCGCTGAAACTTGGGGTGCAGTTGGATACCATTGTATACATCATGATGGTGCCACGGATGGCCGCCTCGATGTGGAGCGCTTCTATTGTTTTGTTGTTTTTGTTTGTTTGTCCTGTATTTAGGAATCTTTTTCCAGTCAGTTTTACCAGAGACAAACTGCTGAACATTCGACAGCATATACCAGTCAATCTTTTCCCGGATTTTGAATATTTTGACGTTTTGTTTGACATTTTAGTCGGAGGCGAGGCTGTGTTGTTTAAACGTGCTATGAGACGCAGGCGAGGGAGACGAGCAGGCACGCTGGTCAATCTCCATCGGCGTGGCTTACGAACAACGCTGCTGAGCATTCATCTTGCTAATCTCCACTCTCTCCCTAACAAAACGGACGAACTACATCTCCTCACCCACACAAACAAGCACTTTTCAACCTCTGCTGCCTTGTGCTTCACAGAAATCTGGTTGAGTGAAGCCATTCCGGACAGTGCATTACATCTGCCGGGCTTTCAGCTGTTCAGAGCGGAACCAACAACTGGCTGACGACTTTAATGTGTTCTACTGCAGATTTGAAAGGCCCAATCTCACACCCCACACCCACTCTTACCTTCACTTCACACAAACACCAACACCTCCTGCAACCCCCCCCCCCTCCTGCTACTCAACCTGCACTTAAGATCTGTGAAGATGATGTGAGCCACGTCTTTCGAAATCAAAGGATAAGGAAAGCACAGAGACCAGATGGTGTTTCACCTGCATGTCTGAGATCCTGTGCTAACCAGCTGGCCCCCATCTTCACACAGATCTTCAATAGATCACTGGAGCAGTGTGAAGTCCCATGCTGCTTCAAACTTTCCACTGTCATCACCATCCCAAAGAAACCAAAAATCACAGGACTTAATGACTACAGACCTGTCGCCCTGACATCTGTGGTCATGAAATCATTTGAGAGACTGGTGTTGGCCCACCTGAAGGACATTACTGGACCCTTTCTAGATCCCCTTCAATTTTGCTTATCAAGCAAACAGGTCTGTGGATGATGCAGTCAACATGGGATTACATCATATCCTGCAACATCTGGACAGACCAGAGACATATGCAAGGATCCTTTTTGTGGACTTCAGTTCAACTTTCAACACCATCATCCCAGCTATTCTCTGGGCTAAATTACACCAGCTCTCTGTTCCCATGTCTATCTGTCAGTGGATTACCAGCTTTCTGACAGACAGGCAGCAGCTTGTGAGACAGCAGAAATTCACTTCCAGCACCTGTACAATCAGCACTGGTGCCCCCCAGGGATGTGTGCTCTCCCCACTACTCTTCTCCCTCTACACCAATGACTGCATCGCCAAGGACCCCTCTATCAAGCTCCTGAAGATTGCAGATGACACCACTGTCATCGGCCTCATCCAAGATGACGATGAGTCTGCATACAGAAGGGAGGTTAAACAAATGGCTGTCTGGTGCAGTCAAAACAACCTTGAGCTGAACACGCTCAAAACAGTGGAGATGAAAGTGGACTTTAGGAGGAACACCACAACACTGACCCCCCCTCACCATTCTAAACAGCCGTTGGGCCTCATGTATTCAGACAGAAGACAAAGGCAGGCCTAACACAGTCATAAAACCTAACTCAGGCCCCCACATAAAAAGTCATAAATCTTACTGTTAAAAACCATGCCAAAATCAAACAAAGGGAGTCCAAAACAGACTACAAATCCCATGAAGCCTTGCTCACTAAAAGATCGAACTCTCAACTCCTATTGGATGAGGCACACAACAGAACATCCCTCAACCATGACATCATCAGGAGTAGAAATACCTCTGAAACACTTCCGGGATTTGCTTCCAGCAAATTTGCTCACCGGGTGTAGACGCAGCTCATTGCTGCTCTCAGGTGCAGTCTCGTGGCACAAGGAAGTAACATCCGACTTGAAACTGTGGCCATACAATCTCCATCTCGCTGGACGAGTTGAGATTGTTCGGTGGAACACAGAGTACTCTAACGGATCCAAAGGAGACCACCGAGCAATCCGCATCTTCATCTGTTTGCCTGCAGAAGTGAAGAGATTAAAGATTTCTCTTCCATCTTCAATCAAGTCAACGTTTCTGATTTCTCCGCCAGCCCGCCGAGAATCAGCAGATGTACCGCCCCCCGACAGAGCGAGGAAACAGCCTCCCGTCATCACCCAAGCCTCGAGGAACCGAGTCTGAGTTAAAGGACGGATGAAAACACATTCCACCTGCATCCTCATGCGATTCAAGAGGTTTACGTCTGGGCAGAGATAGAATATTGTAGTGTGTTATTCTTGTGTACCAAGGTTTTTGCTTGTACAGTTGTCTGCTCATTATTAATACTCAGGGTATTAATTATCACGAATTTGATTTGCTGTATTGTGGTCCAACCACATTGGACTGTTGTGCATCTCCGCCATCGCGGGTGAGACTGGCAAACTGAGTTTATCCATTAAAGAATCAAAGACCGGAATGGTTTACGAGCCGTCCACCGCGTCTCTGAGTGATAAACTAACAGCTGCTTTCTCTCCCACGATTGCGAAATCGGCTTTGGGGCCGTCACTTAATTCTCTCTCTCGTACTAACCACACACACACACACACACACCACACACAAAGCTGAGCTTTATCACGAAGCTATCTACTAGCCAAAAATGTGTGCCAGAATGTTTGTGAGGGGGCACGCGCGTGCGTCCCTCAGCTTTGTCCCCAAGCTACCATTGACTGGTTTCTCTCCGCCCACATTCGCGGCCATATTCCCTGGCCGGAAGTCTCGCGTGACATACTCTCCACGAGAGTCACGTCCGCCATTTTGTGCGTGTCCCTCCTTAGACACACACACACACACACACACACACACACACACACCCCCACACCTTATCTGTTATAGGATTATTTTAGTTTCCATATCTAATCATATCACTGTTTAGTTTGAAGTTGTAAGTCAGAAGTTTATTGACTGCATTGTATTAATTATTAATTGATATTACTGCATAAATAAACTTTGTTATATTACAAAGAGAAGTGTTTTGGTTTGTTTTGCATACACCTGTGTCATGCTGACGGGATGTCAGTGCTCGGATTCAAGCCTTCATTCATTGTTTTTTCCCCGAAAATCGATATTATTTGGATGTCAATTTTCCTAAGAAAACAATCTAATATTGAGACTGTTATACTATCTGGTTATTAGTCCCTGATTCCAGGGTGGTGCCCCGTCAATGTTAATCCTTATTAATATTCTATTGATTTTTGATAATTGATAATTATCTTTGATGATTGTTGAATTTGAATGATCAATAAGCTAGTGCTAATTTTAATTAATGTTTCATCGATGTTAATTAACGATTATCTTTGATTATTGTTGATTTAAAAGATTAGGAAAAGCTTACATTGATTCTCATCAATGTTCTATTGATTTTAATAATTAACTTTGATAATTATTAATTATTGCTGATAACCAAACTTGCTCCTAAACGTAGTGCACTACATTTACCGGAGCCCCATATGAGGTTAATGAGTTAATATTTAAATTAATTAATTGAATCTAATTAATAAATAAAGAAATAATTATTAATTATTTCTGATAGTAACACTGATCTAAACAACCAGTAAAGCCCTATACAGCACTGTGGCAGCAGTGGAGTCATTTAGGTTCCTGGGCACTACCATCTCACAGGACCTGAAGTGGGAGACCCACATTGACTCCACTGCGAAAAAGGCCCAGCAGAGGTTGTACCAGTTGAGGAAGTTCAACCTGCCACAGGCGCTGCTGATACAGTTCTATTCAGCGGTCATTGAGTCTGTCCTCTGCACTTCAATAACTGTCTGGTTTGGTTCAGCTACCAAATCAGACATCAGAAGACTACAAAAGGACAGTTCGGACTGCTGAGAGGATTATTGGTTGCCCCCTGCCCCCCCTTCAAGAACTATACACTTCCAGAGTGAGGAAAAAGGCTGGAAAAAAAATCACTCTGGACCCCACTCACTCTGCCCACTACCTTTCTGAACTGTTGCCTTCTGGCCGACGCTTCAGAGCTCTGAGCACCAGAACCGTCAGTCACAGGAACAGTTTTTTCCCCCAGGCTATCCATCTCATGAACAGTTAAAACTGCTCCTTTGAGCAATAATTAATGTGCAATACACAGCTTAGTCTTTTTATATTATCCAACACATCCTACCTCTTCTGCCATTACATTCCCTTGCACTGTACATAACCGATTTGTATTTAGATTTGCACTACGTATGTGTATGTATGTATGTATGTATGTATATATGTATGTATAAGTGTGTATGTGTAAGTGTGTATGTGTATAAATATTTGTCTATTGTGTATTCTATATATACTTTTTTCTTTTCAATATTTATCTATTTTTTATTCAATTTTAATTATTTTTAAAAAGTCTTGTTGCTGTTTTTGAATTGTTGTGTACAGGAAGCTCCTGTCACTAAGACAAATTCCTTGTATGTGTAAGCATACTTGGCAAGAAAGCTCTTTCTGATTCTGATTCTCACATATGGTGAATATTGTTGTTTTATTGTTAGTATTTTAATAGATAGCAATCGGTGCAAGAAGATGGAATAGGCTTAATCCACACTTTAAGAGTACACCTGGCTGGTCAACACTTCTGACAAGAACTTGAAGTTTCTATTTTACTGAATTTTTTCTGCCTTTGAAAGAACACGATATCTGCTGAAATAAAACAAGAACTGTCTGCTTTTAGGGAACAGCTGAGAACCCTTCAAGCTACCAATGAATATTTATTAAGGGAACAACTTGTAGTTGATGCACAGCCTGAAACTTCTCACCCTGGTTCTTCTACTGAATGCCATGTATCTTTTGATAAAGTTGTGTTTATTCCTAGAGAACATAAATGTCCTAGATTTTATGGGAATGATGATTCCAATGATGTTACTATAGAGGACTGTGAAGAGGAGGCACGGGCTTGTATTGAAAATCGAAATTATTCGGACAAATAAAAGGCTCAGTTTTTGTTTGATTATTTAGGTGGAGAGGCCCGTATGGAGAAAAAACTGTGGCCCCGTAAAGATCGAGATGATTCTGAGAAGATCTTTAAGATCCTCACTGAAATGTACAGGAGTCGTCAGCCATATGTCAGTTTACAGCAACGTTTTTTTTTTTTTTTTTTTGACGGAAAACAAAGAGAAAGTGAGACGCTTTGTGAATTTAAGCGTATTGTGTTGAAAAAAAACAAAAAACAGATGGTTTACCTAACCCTGACAAGACTATTAGAGACCAGTTTATTGAACATGTCAGAAGTGGATTTTTACGCCGAAAATTGGTATGACAAAATCCTAATGCATGTCTTTGGGAGATCAGGGAGGAAGCCATGCGGTGGTCTGAAGAGAGTGATTATGAATATGAAAGAAACAGGGCATCTGCCTTGTGTAGTCAGGCTAATACAGACATTGGCGATTGTAATGCTGTAATTGTTGATCGAAGAACTTCTGAGTTAACTAAAATTACAAATATTCTTAAACAACAGCAGGCTCACATAAATACACTTACACAGTGTTTTGAGTCTTTTAAAACCAAGCTTGATGCCCCCATCCTAGTTCTCACTCTGGGGTTGTCAATAGGTTAATCAACCAGTGCCTGTCCAACGGCAATGCCTACACTGTAATGGAGCAGGCCATATAGCTCGGTATTGCCTGACCCCTATGCCAAATGAATTTAGATAAAAAAGAAAGCAATCCAGTGTTTGAACAACAAGCTTCTGCTGTGGTTGAGAGCCACACATCAGATAATGAATGTAACTTAACAAATGGTATATTTACATCGTTTTTAGAACCAAATGATGCTGATGAGACACATTGACCCCAGGTGTTTTATTATCTCCTGCTTTATTGAGAGTTGAGAAAGGGTTAACTTGTGTTCCAGTGATAAATGTGAGTACTACTGTAGCTTATTAACATCCTCTCTCTTTGTTGGGCTTGCTATACTCTGCTGATATTGTTGAAGATTCTAAAAGGCTTGTTTGATTTTAGGGAAGAATCCACTTCCCAAGGATGTGTAGCTTGCATTGAAAAAATTTGACGTTTGAACAGCAATTAGAAGTCAAGAACTTGTTGTACAAGTATAAAAGTGTGTTTTCAAAAGGTGATAATGATTTAGGCTGAACTTCTCTTATAGAACACCAAATTCCATTAGTTGATAATGCCCCAATTAGACAATGTTATAGGAGAATACCGCCTTCCCAGTATAAGGCTGTAAAGACACATATTAGGCAACTTTTAGAAGTTCAGGTTATTAGGGAAAGCTGCAGTCCTTATGCCTCCCCAATTGTTTTGGTCCAGAAGAAGGATGATACTTTGAGACTCTGTGTGGATTATAGACATCTTAATTCACAGACCCGGAAGGATGCTTATCCACTTCCCAGAATCGACGAGTGGCTGGGTGCATTGTCTGGTGCCAAATGGATTTCCACCCTTGACTTGGCAAGTGGTTACAATCAAGTTACTGTGGCTGAGGCAGGTTATCCTAAAACAGCATTTTGTACACCATTTGGGTTATTTGAATTTAATTGTATGCCCTTTGGTCTTTCTAATGCACCCAGCACTTTTCAGTGACTCATGGAGCGCATGTTTGGAGATCAGAGTTTCCAGTCTCTCCTTTTATATCTGGATGATGTTATTGTATTTTTTAGCTTCCTTTGAGCAGCATATGCAATGACTGGAATTGGTCCATCATCTTATCAAGGAAAATTTGAGAGTAAAGCTGATTAAATGTTGCCTCTTTCAACAGAGGGTGAAGTATTTGGGCCATGTTGTTTCTTCAGATGGTGTCTCAACAGACCCCGAAAAGATCTCTGCATTAGCTGAATGGAGGAGACCTCAGATTGTCCAAGAGTTAAGATCATTCTTGGGGTTTGCAAGTACTACCGTTGTTTTGTTGAAGGATTTTCTAAAATATAAGGCCCATTAAATGCACTTGTTGCTGCTCTGCTACCAAAAAACAATCGAAGGATGGCCAAAAAGCTCTTCCATGAGCAATGGTCAGAAGTATGTGAGCATTCATTTCAGACATTGAAAAAGTAAATTGAAAAAGTAAATTGCTCCTGTTTTAGCATACACAGATTTTAAAAGACCTTTTATCCTTGAAACTGATGCAAGCCATAATGGATTGGGTGTGGTGTTGTCACAGGAACAAGATGGCAAAGTAAGACCAATAGCATATGCAAGCCAGGGGTTAAGAAAATATGATATGCAAAATTACGGTTCCATGAAACTGGAGTTTTTAGTGTTGAAGTGGGCAGTAGCAGCCAAATTTTGAGAATATTTATTGGGAAATAAATGCATAGACTTCACAGAATAATCCATTAAGCCATTATCAAACAGCAAAGCTTGACACTGTGGAACAAAAATGGGCATCACAGCTTGCAATCTTTGATCTGGAGATTCGATATAAGCCTAGAAGAGCTAATGGCAATGCAGATGCTTTGTCCCGCCAGTATATCAGTGCGAAGGTTGACACTGTAGTGCCTCTAACTTCTTTGCCTACTTCATTGCAACAGGCTATCCAGAGACAGGAGTGTGCTCTCACACATGTGACTCAGCAGTCAGTGACCACCCTTCCAGCATGATCAAATTTTGACATTGCTTTATTACAAGCTTCAGATCCTGTTATAGGACCTTTTCTTGGTTTCTGAAAATGTCAAATAGGCTTGAATCATGAGGAAAGTGAGGCTGCATCACCACAGTTACTGGAACTGGTTAGACGATGGGGAAAACCATTGGAGAAAGATGGTATGTTGTACCGATGCTTCACCCCAAAAGACGGAGGTAAGGAGATGCATCAACTTTTGCATCCAGAAGTTTTGGGAAATTATGTTCTAATAAGCCTTCATGATAATCATGGGCATCAAGGTACTGGAAGGGCAACAGACCTTGTGAGACGGAAATGTTATTGGCCAGGGATGAGTCAAGATATCGAAGTCTGGTGTAAGAAATGTGAGAGATATACACTCGCTAAAGTGGTCCAACCAAAGGTTCATAGCTTTGTGGGCCATTTGTTGGCTTCAAAGCCCCTTGACATTTTGGCAATAGACTTCAGTTTTACAGCCTTCATCTGATGGTAAAGAGAATGTTTTAATAATGACAGATGTTTTTACTTTGTTATACTTTGGCCATTCCAACCAGGGATCAGTCTGCTACTACTGTAGCTCAGGCCCTGGTTAACCATTGGTTTTATGTTTTTAGAATATCTGCCAAATTCATTCGGATCAAGGGAGATCTTTGAGAGCCTATTGATTCAGCAGTTATGCCACATGTATGGGGTAATGAAAACTAGGAAAACATCATATAGACCCCAGGGAAATGGTCAGTGTGAGCATTTTAATAGAACACTTCATGATTTACTTTGCACTTTACCTGCTGAAAAAAAAAAAAAAAAAAAAAAAAAAAAACCCTTCAATGGCCAGCTCATCTTCCGCAAATGCTGTCTGCATATAATACAACTGTACACCAATCAACAGGTTATTCCCTTTATGTCTTAATGTTCGGTCAGGAACCCCAGCTACCTGTGAATTTTCTCTTGGGATAGGAGAGTCTGACTGGAGAGAAGGTTGGTGAATGGATTACTGACCATCAGGAAAGACTGAGAGAAGTTTACCTTGACGCAAAGCAATGTCTTCAAGTGGCTGCGGATCAGCGAGCAAGAAAGCATGATTTGGCAGTTAAAAATCAAGAACTTCTGTAAAACAAGATCATCGAGGGAGGGGCTGCCAGAAAATTCAAGATTTCTGGGATCCTACAGTGTTTAAGGTTGTGAAATGCCCTATGAACTGTAATTCTGTGTATTCTATTGCCCCTCTAGTTGGAAATGGACCGGTGCGCTGCATCCATAGGACAGAGTTACGATCAGTATTTACAGAAGCTTCTCTGCATGAAATGGAGGACTTGGGACTCCTTGATGTTGAAGCTGACCAGGTAGAGTCTGATCATTCATTTGTGCTTTATATTCCCTCCTCAGATTATGTTCCTTCAGACCATTACCCCAACATTTCTCTGTCTCCTGTACACTCCCTGCCTGAGGAACAAGCTGAATGCCCCATTACTCAAGAAGTGGATGCACCTCAAATACAGAATTAATTGAGAAGGACCTCAAGAACAATAGTTGGTTGCCATACTAATCCATATCACTTGCCACGAACAGAGGTTTTGGGGTGTTTGTTTAGGGACTGTGGCTCTCCAAGTTGAAGTTACTTCTAGGTAATCGACGGGATGTCGAAATTTTCTTTGGGGGGGATATGGCAGGTGGACATTAGACCCAGCTGAAATGCTGGTGTGTGCTGTTGTATACGGCAGATACCTAGCGGATATCTTGCTCTTAAGCTTCAATCACCATTCTTGCTTAAATACATAGTGAGCAGAGTAAGTAGCATAAGCTTTGTGAAATGGAGTCAGATTGAACTATTCCAATATGAAAATCATCAGATACCGAGGTATGTAATGTTTGAAACTGTTTAGATTATATTGGGTGTAGTAAATAAATTGATTCTCTTTTTTTTTTTTTTTACAGCTCGGTGAGGTCTGTGGTAGCATTACCTGCTACATGTTCATTTGGCATGGGGTGACTGGTTGTTTAAAAGGTAGAGTTGCCATGTTCATAGTTTCTTTATTTTATCTTACTGTTTTACTGATTTAATTGTTTTATTTCAGGGCATAGAATTGATTGCTATTTTATGTATGTTATTTATTACTGATGTTTTGTAATCTGCATTGTTGCTTTTGTTTATTTTTACTGTTTGTTTTTTCTTGGAGATCGTTTGTCTCAGCAGCTTGAGTGCTGGCTGTATTTAGGCTTCAGGCCTGGATGTTGTTTGGCATGGTACTTGTCTATGCTATTGCTTGTGCAAACAATCCAATATTATTGAGTGTTGTTGGTAAAGCTATGGCATTGTAAACCGTTGGATCTTTTGTAATAGTTTTCTTTCCTTCTCCTTCCCAGGCGGTGACACTTGGGGTGCGATTGGACACATGGTGGTTTGTAGTGGTGATTTCACAAGGTAAAGATTAAACAGTGTGCTGTGGAAGATTGTTATCATCCTTTGCACTTTTCCTTCCAGCTGTGTTCCAGTGCACTGCCCAGGTTGGCTTGTCTTGTCTCTTCACCTTTTTTTAAAATTTTTTTTAAGATACTGCTGTTTCAAATGTTTCATAAAACTGCCTTGTAAAAGCATATTTTAAATTGACCATCATGACTGCTGGTTTTCATTTAAATATGAAATTGGAACATTCTGAGCTTATTGCATGAGCTGGGTCAGTACACATAGTTCTTAAGGTACCAAGCATCATTGCAACAAGTACTAGTTCATTAATTGGAGTCACTTATCAAATTACAAATGTCCATGAATTAGCTATACAACTGCATTTCCACAGGAACCATGTAGTAACCATTTTGCTACTGATTTGCCAACATGAAAAATTTTATGCAAAAAAAAAAAAAAAAAAAGGAAGAATGAACTACATTTATATCTCCAGAGCACCAAGACATTGTCTATTAAATGTGTCAACAAATTGTAAATGTTCCTTAGCTTGACATTTAGAACCGGCAATCTGGAGTAAACTTCACTACCTTTAAGTGTACCCATAGATGGAAAATGTATGCATATCCCATGCTAAGTCCTGAAGGCCTATCACCTTTGTAACAGCTGTAATCCATTTGAAAGCAATGATTAACACAAAGTTAGGTCTAAATAAAAATAAACTGTACAGAAAATTGTACTGTGGTGGGCAGTGCTGCAAAACTTATGAATATTATGTTATGCACAGTAAAATATTCTTTTAAATTACCTGTTTTGATCAACAGTCATTCTTAATGACCGATTCAAGCACCCAAATAAATATTTCACATAATATGGCCACTATCAGTCTTGGGATTTTGTTAGTCGGTAGATGAATACACAGATCAGCACTTTGAATAAAAACATGACTGATTGATCTAGTGGTAACTTTTTCTTTAGTTTTTAGAAGTTGTGGATTTTAATTCACCCAAATATTACTTTTTAATTAAACAATATTGCATCTGTACATCAGTGGATGGGTGTTTAAAAATAAAATGCAATAAAAGATGTGAGAGGAGAGACTAGAGTAGTGGAAACACAGACACATTTATTGACTGTTCTGTATATGAAAAAAACCGCAAACTCCAGAAGTCAGATGGCGACAACGCTCTGCTCCAACAGCGCACGAACAACCATCTCCCATAGCACAACCCAGCCATGAAACACTCAGTTTATATAGCGAGGAAACACACTGCGCACCGGTGTGCCCCATCAACAATCAGCTCACCAGGTTACCACACCTGAGCGTGATTAAGGGAGAGGGAGAGAAACACACACACACAACACAGCCGAGAAGGCCATTACAATGTGGGACACGGAAAAGAGCACAAGCTACAGCAAAACAGCTGACGCTAAACAACACCGATAACAGCCGCAACGAACACTAATCATAACATTCAAAATAACACATTCCAGTGCTGAATCGCTAGTCAAAACACACAGAGATGAAATAGAAACTTCTACTCAAGAACTGGAGATGTTTCATGTGGATTATACACTTACCTGAGGACAGCTATTTCAAAAAGTGGTGAGGACACGTCTCACTCGTCTCAACCCATAACTGACAGCGATGTATCTAATGGTCATTCAGTGAATAGTTGGAAGAAATTCATCTTTTACCTCTTTTGTCCCACGTATTTGTCAGTATGGTCATTGTTGTTGATTAAATAAGCTCATCAACCCTCAAGAGCCCAAACACTGTACACGCGCTGCAATAGTTGGTAGGCAATTGGTCGATGCTGTGATTGGCTGCTGTAAACAATCACAGGATTGGTTTTTGCTGTAATCAATAACACTATGGGTCACTGCTGTAATCAATCACGCTATGTGTCTGTAGTCATATGTGCGCTCCATGAGAGTTTAGGCAGTTTGACATGAATAAAGCCCTACACAATTTCAAAATCAACGATGATATACTTAACCCTTGTGCAATAATAATAATAAAAAAAGTTACTCAGAGGTCCTTAGAGGACAAAAATGTCAGTGTCAAATAAACTGCCATAATATTATTAGAAACTGTATAAATATTAGTTTCCACTTTCACTGACTTAACCAACATCAGTCCAGATCATAACTACCAAATATTAATTCCTCAGGATTTTAACCCTTTAAATGCCAGTTTGTTTACATAATGCCTCTGTTGTTTTTTTACACACACAAATTTCTCAATACACACATACAAAACACACTCTGACATCCATACCAACACACCCACACAATTTTAGTGGCATCATTTATTCAATTGGCCTGCAGTGCTCTATAACACAGCAAACAGAAAATAGGAAAAAAGCATGTATTTGCTCCACAGGCTAAACATAAGAAAAATGGCACCAGCTGGTGGAAAATATTAAAAATTTAAATTTTGAAGCCAGTGCTCCGGAATGAAAGCATTATATCATAGAATTCATGATTTTATGCTATAATGGCACTGGGATCAAATATTACCTTTTAATGGGTTTCACTGGGGACATTTTTGTCCTTAAGTTCCTGAGTGTAACTATTTTGTGTACACAGTGTATTATAGATGTATTATAGGAACTGAGGTTGAAATATCAAAATTCCCCCAAAAATATACACCTTTGGCAAAATTTATGCTGTTGGCATTAACACAACCAAAATGATTGAAACAAAACAAAAATGAAAAAGACAAAAATGTCCTGAAGGACACAAGGGTTAAATATATTTGATACATTTGGATACCTAGCTGTGGTGGCAATGCTTTTTCTTAGGGTGGCATTTGCCACCCCTGACACAAAAATGAAAATTCTCTCATCATTTACTCACCCTTATGCCATCACAGATGTGAATGACTTTCCTTCTTCTGCAGAACACAAATGTGATTTTTAGAAGAATATGTCAGCCTCTGTAGGTCCATACAATGAAAGTGAATGGGTGCCAACATTTTGGCACTCTAAAAATTCAAGTCATTTATTTGTATAGTGCCTTTCACAACACACATAATTTCAAAGCAGCTTTTGTCATGGCAGATTCCCCAAAACAGCAATCGAATCTCAGTTGAGTCAAAGGTTTCTCAGAGGCGCAAAGTTCTGATTCCAAAAATAGATTTTATTACAGAGTAACAAAGCCGAGGTGTTCCATGGAGCATCTAAAATTACACTTCAGAATCATATATTTTTTATACAGTTTCTGTTCCACCTTATCTCTTCTTCATGATGGCCTCTGGCTAAACAGCATGAATATAATGCCAGTATTAGTTATTTGTGTGCAGTGCATGGTTTAAAATTTCTAAACTAAGTAAGTGTGAAGGACCAGTGTTTAAACAAAGATTTTGTATGAACTGTAAGATTAATGACTAATGTCTTTGAAGTTCATCCTGAATTAACTGCAGAAGTTCACATAGATGCATTGTCCTTTGCAGCCGCGGCCCATGTATTTTAAGTTTAGGCCTTTAGTGCAATTCATGCCAGTAATAAAACACAGTTTCACAATGAACAAGACACCGTATGCCCATCATACATTAAGTGGCAGTCAACCATTTGACATTTTAAAAACACGTCTATGGATGAAAGCCGGAACCAAGGAGGTCTAATACCAAGAAAAAGCCCTCTAATAATATTTGCGATTAAAATTTTGCTTGCAATACATTTTGTTTCGTCAGCGTACACGGTTACTTTACAAAACTTGATCTGACACTGAATGCTCAAGCAGCCTAATTTACACTTAGAAAACTTCTGATGTTACTATAACAATGCACTTACCAATTAGCTTGACATGAAAATCATTCCTCCTTTCCTGTTTAATTAATCAATCACACGATCATGCAGAACATCTTAGTGTTTTTAAATCCATAAGGATATCTTTCTCAGTGGTGATGTGGCAGTGACAGCCGACTCGTCAGCAAGATTTCACGCTCTTCGCTTTCAAATTACGTACTAGGGCTGAATGATTAATCGAAATCGAATCGCAATCGCGATTTGAAACGTTGCGATTACCTAATCGCAAAAGGCTGCGATGTGGATGCGATATGAAAAATATGCAGCGAGTCTGTCCCAGAGCAAATGCATGACTGCCCTCTTTGTGTGGCAGTCTTACTAACCAATTGAGTGAGCGCACCTCCGTTCTCCCCAATCAGCACTGCCCTAGCCAACTGCGTAAACGCCCACCATTAAAAAACAAACAGGAAAGCGTGGTGGAGTGGGATTATGGCATCTGCAGAGTCAGAGCGATCATTAGGCAAATTAATACCAAAGAAAAATAGCACTTCAGTAATACGGGATTATTTTGGCTTTGAAGTGACAGACACCGAACAAAAAAAGGTAATTTGCAAGAGCTGTCATAGAATTGTTGCCACAACACGTGGGAATACAACAAACATCCACCAGCACTTGAAAAAGCACCACAGGTGGCTATTTGAGGAGTGCGTTGCTAAAAAGTTGACTGAAAGTACTGCCAGTAACACTCAGTCTAGTAGCAAGCAACAGCAAAGTACAATTTCAGAGTTGTTTGCAGCTGTTACACCATATGAAAAGACCTCACGAAGGCACCAGGAGATAACTAACGCCATAACCCACTACCTCGCTAAAGACATAGTTCCTTTTAATGCAGTGACCAAAGAGGGGTTTAAAAACCTCATCCGAACGCTGGATAGGAGATAAACAATTCCCTCTTGCACATATTTTAGCCGAGTTGCAATCCCACAGCTGTACATTGAATGTAGGAATAAAATTGAGATGGAATTGACACACGTGGAATATTACGCCACAACAACAGACTTGTGGTCAAGCAGGACGACCGAACCGTTTCTTAGTCTCACTGTGCACTTTATCAATGATGACTTCGAGCTGAAGACTCGCTGTCTGCAAACAGCATACTTCCCTGTAGACCACACCGGACAGAATATTGCCCATAGACTAAGGGAGTGTTTATCCAGTTGGCATCTGAACGAAGAGGGACAGACGTGCATAACCACTGATAATGCAGCAAACGTTGTCAAATCTGTGGAGTTGATCGAATGGACCAGACTTCAGTGTTTTGGCCACAGGCTGCATCTTGCCATTGGTAAGTAGGCCTCTCCCTATGGGTGTGTAGTTAGTTGCAATATGCTTGTTTATTATCTTTAAGTGTTGCTTTTGTCTTTTAGATTTATTGTTTGAATATAATCACTTTGAGACGAATTGTTTGTATAACTTAATTACCTGCTTTATGATATTTAACTTATTGTTAATTGCATTGCTTTCTGTGAAGCACTCTGCTCTTGTTAAAAAAATATATACAATATTTTAATTATTATTGTTGTTAATTACATTAAGTCTGGAAAATGCAAAACTGTACTCAACTCAACATACACAATATTTTGGTTCATGTTTTTTTTTTTTTTTTTTAAGAAAATGCTTTGAAGGATGCTGCAAGGGTAAATCGGGCAACAGGACTTTGTAAGCAGCTGGTTGGTCATTTCTCACACAGCTGGAAAAAGAAAAATGCACTGAGTGAGGCACAAAAACATTTGAATCTGGCAGAGCAATCCTTAATCACAGAGTGTCCAACAAGATGGGGCTCTAGACAGAAGATGATTGAGAGGGTCTTGGAGCAGAACCAGGCCTCGTCTCAGGTTCTGTCTGAAGACAGGAAGACGTGTCACTTGGTCCCCACATGGCAGGACACCGAGGTCCTCGAGTCAATCAGTGCCGCCCTACATCCTCTCCAGGACTTTACAGATGCACTTTCTGGTGAATCATATGTCAGGGTATCCTACCTGAAGCCAGTCCAGAATCTCCTGCAAACAGCAACCCTGGCTGAAAAGGACGATGACACCTTCCTAACGAAGGCCATAAAGTCAAGGGCCCTTGGCTGTATGGAGGACAAATATAGTGACCCAGCCACACAGGAGCTTCTTGATGTAGTTTCATTCCTTGATCCACGATTCAAAATGGACTACATAAGACAAGAGAATATTCCAGACATCAGAGCAAGAGTCAAGTTCGAAATGGAACAGGAGGCACAAAAGGTAACTTGTTTTGATTTTATGTGCGTCAATGTGCAACAGCAACAGAATATGATAAAAATTTATGCTATAAGAGAAAATAACATAAAATAGCAGCAGATGACAACATTAAAGTAGCTCTAAATTACACTACATACAATATGTTATATTAGCTTGTTATTATAATACATGCAATCTAAGTCATTTTGTTTTTTACATTGACAGGCAATTTTTAAATGCTTACATAAAAATGCCCAATTGCTCAAAATTACATTAGATTGAAAAGACAGTTCTCTGTTTTTCAGGAGAAGAGCGCTCATCTCAGCACCACAGGTGGCATGCATCAAAGTGCAGCTGAGGCAGAACCATCAACATCCACAGTGAAGAAGGGCAAGCGGTCACTGAGCAGCTTCTTCAAGAGCACCGCTATGCCCCCTGCTTCATCTGTGCAGTTGGAGGACACCATGGAAGCTGAGCTAAACAGCTACCTTATGACTCCTGCTATTGATGGAGAGCAAGATCCCTTGGCTTGGTGGAAGGTACATAAGGCTAACTTTCCAAGGCTGAGCAAACTGGCTCGCAAATACCTATATGTACGAGCCACAAGTTCCCCATCGGAGAGACTCTTTAGTGCTAGCGGAAACATTGTGACATGTGAGCGCTCATGTTTGAAACCGGCAAAGGTAGACATGTTAGTGTTTTTGAGCCAAAATGTGTAAATTCTGTACTCAATCAAGTGTTGACTTGGGGAGAAGAAGAAATTTCAGCAAGTGATTGTAACACTTCGGTTGGAGTCAAGATTTGTTCTGCCACTTACTGGCAGCCTTTACTGTGTGAAGAAAATCTTAACAAGTTCAAAGTATTTGTACTTGAATGTGTGCTGTGCAATATTTTAAATGCTGGTTATCAGTCCTGACAGTTTTAGTTGATTGTGAATATTTTGTGTAGCATTTGTGATCATTATTTTGTGTTTTGTCAATATAAGCTAGACCTACCTTATTTCAAAGTCAGAAGAGATTGTTTACAGAAAGGTAAGGTCATTTTATTTGTTCTTACTGGAAATTGTTTGCACTAGAGAAAAGTGAGTGTTTAATTACTGGATATTTAAAAATAAATTGTAATAAATGTTGGAATCAGTTAATATCTTTTCAGTTCTTTTTCTTGAATTAGAATGCATTCTGTAGGCAGCACTGACTGCATTTTAGCAGCAAGAAGCTAACCATCTATTGGATAGAAAGGCACACTGCATCTGCTAGACTATAAGGTAGTGGAGGGGTCTACAGTTAAAGGCATGTTGTACTCTAATTTAGTGTGTGTGCTGCACACTATTGAGAATATTGCGCTGAAGCTTGACTTTACAAAATGAAATCGCAAATCAAATCGCAGTATCTGTCAGAAAAATCGCAATTAGATATTTTCCCCAAATTGCACAGCCCTATTACGTACATCACTTTAAGCATGACTGTGTCACTCAAGGCCAGCTAGAAGGCCTGGACTGGGACATATCCTAAAGTCCACACCCACAAGTACAAATAAATCAATTTGATTTTCAAAGGACAGATTGGTATCAAATATAACAATATAAAAATATATGCTGTAGAAGACTATGTAACAGTACATCCATACTGCACTTAAAGGCAACATAAAAGTAATACACAAGACTACAGTGGTTAAATCTATATATTCAGAAGTGATGTGATAGGTGTGAGTGAGAAAAAGATCAATATTTAAGTCAAGTTTTGCTAGAAATTCTTCTACCTGCCCAGTAGGGGGCATATGCATGAATAATGTGAATCAATAAAAACACAAGAAGAAGAAGAATGTGAAAGTTAAAGTGGAGGTTGACTGAGCAGGGAGGAGAATTTATAGTAAAAATTTATTAAATTATTGATCTCTTTCTCACCCACACTTATCAAATTACTTCTGAAGACTTAACCACTGGAGTCATATGGATTACTTTTATGCTGAGCTATGTGATTTTTGGAGCTTCAACATTTTGGCACCCATTCACTTGCATTGTCTGGACCAAAAGAGCTGAGAAATTCTTCTAAAATCTTCATTTGTGTTCTGCTGAAGAAAGAAAGTCATACACATATGGGATGGCATAAGGGTGAGTAAATGATGAGAGAATTCTCATTTTTGGGTGAACTATTCCTTTAACTGCTCCATCCACAGTACTGAAGGCGTCTGAATGTCTTCCAATCAGTTCTGAGATATAAAGAAAGTGGAGTCAAGTACAGGTAAACTAATGATCACATTTAAACAGGCCGCTTACACATATGTGTTAAATGTACAGGAAAGAACAGATGCCTTTTTCGATTTAGCACATTTATTGTTTTGGAATTCTGTTAGGAAAGATTACAACATGGAAAAATAATTGTTAGTGGAGCATCTCGATTCTCTGGCATTCACTGCCCATAACTACATCACCTGCAGTAATGAGGATATTACAGTATGTATTAATACAGTACAACACTGTCTCCAGATACTGTAACAGACCAATGCAATTTCCACAATAAAATCAAAATAAATTCACTTATTGATCTTTTCTCTCAAGCTGTGCTACTTTCTCTGAAGCATTTTAAACAAACATATTACACTTTAACAATAAAACAAAAATTATAACAACACATCTGAACACTTGTATTGCAGTCTCTCAATAAAGGCATATTTAAACACCATAACATCTCAGTTCAAGTGCAAATTAGTACAATCTGAATCAATATTGACAAGTACAATCTGAATCAATATTGACTATGTTGTTCTCTTGCTTGCCATCCTTGTTCCATAAACAGATTATCACGTTTGGAAGACAATAACTACGTTTCCTTCCAAGGAGTTTTTGCAAAAAAAGTTTTAGTGCATCAAAATAAAGCTGATGGAAATGCAAATTATCGCAAATATTTCACTAGTGTCGACATAATATATTTCCGTTTAACTCTAGCGCATAAACTCTATGTCGATACTTCAAATGTCGTGAAAAACTGGTTTGGAAACACTTTTTGTCAAGAACATTGGCATTAACGCAAAAATATAGTGTCACGTGACAGAATTTGCCCCAACTGTTAGCCTGTTAATCATGACGACAAGGTATACATCTTTGAAAACCAGTTTATTGTACGTGATTATGGATTGATCTTAACGGCATATAGATCTGATGCTGCAAACACATCTTTGTCATGACACTTCCAGGAGTGCCAACACAAATATCTCATATCATGAACATCGACAAGTGCACGGAGAACAAATGAATGGCCA
The DNA here is from genome assembly GCF_019703515.2 of Myxocyprinus asiaticus. Lineage (NCBI taxonomy): Eukaryota > Metazoa > Chordata > Actinopteri > Cypriniformes > Catostomidae > Myxocyprinus > Myxocyprinus asiaticus. The sequence goes on from NC_059346.1 coordinate 29,246,302, forward strand.
CTCTTTACGATTAATTTAATCATGGTAGACATCCGTTTATTTATTAAAGTTGCTTTTACACAACATTCAAAATAATAGACGGCAGTCACGGAATTAGCCCACAATACAAAAAACATATAATGTCTATGCACAAAGATGATTTAAATTAAAAAATAAATACACAATACTATGAGAAAAGCTTCAGTGTGCTTTTTTGGAACACTACCATATAGACCAATTCTATAAAATTATTGTTTAGCTTACTTTTGAAAAAAATGCCGGCAAAAATTCCCTGTATTAAATTCAATAAATTACCAAATGAAAAAATTTATATTTTTAGACCTATATATGCCTTTTCTTTACACAAATTTAAATTAGCCGTACCCTGTTCTGTAGACGAAAAAAGTTGGCTGAATGACATTATCAGAAAGTTCTGCACTTTTTTCAAGACTATAAACTATCAGAACTATTTGTCCAATGCTGAGATCACTTTCAGAAAACTAGCTTTTGAACATTTTAAAACTTTTAAATATTTTAAATCTAAACTTTCAATCAAATCTTTATCTCGGATCGCATTTGCTGAGCTTCTTCAGAAAATATAAATTGCATTATGATGCTAAAATAAATTTTCAGTTGGTTGTTAAAAGTTGCTGGACAAATATGCTGGACATAATGCAGTTTTGATGGCAATGCTTTAGATTATTGTTCAAAAAAGCCTACTGAATATCAGGAATTCATCATATGTAAACACTGATATTACACTGCATCAAATTTTCTTTAATAGTTGTGCACACAGCATATAGACATCGATGGATGGTCCTTATACTAAGACTGAAAGTTTCCCCCATTACTTGTTGCAGGTTGCCAGCTTGAACAGGGCCATGACGATTTGCTTTTGGGTCAGAACCGGTGGCAACTGCGATAAGAGCAACATCAGGATCAGTATTACAGTCCTATCAGAAGGGCAACTGCTCCCTTTTGATTGCAATTCCTCTCTTCTGATTGCATTTATTTGTGAAATTAAAATGACAGTAAGCTGGCTAATTTCAATGAATTGTCTCAGTACTCTCCCCATTTTACTTAAACTAATACAAAATTAGGGACATCTGGGAGGCGAATTAGCGATAAACACACATTTCTGTACGGAAACAGCTTCAGGGCAGATTTCTTTTGCGATAAACCAAAACTTATGCGACAAAGTGTTTTTTTTTAGGCATGACTTCATCACGCACACCATTTTTATCAATAAAAGGCCATTTGAATGGAAACAGGCAGAAGACGGTAAATTTCACAAAAACATTTTTATGCATTTTCACTGTCGATAACAAAACAGTGCAAAAAAGTGGATGGAAACTAGGCTATTGACAACATGGCGGACACGTTAATTACTCAAGATGGCAGACACTATGAACTCCATGTGTAGTAATGCCATTCACTTTACATTCAATTAACTGGTTTTCTCATGAAAATAGGAAATAATATGAAATAAACTTGACATCTCACTAGATATTTTGAGAAATAATCAGCTGGTTTCATATCAAATTACACTCGACTCGTGGCTTCCCACGTTATATTCACAAGTTATTAATAATCTGTATTTAAAATTAAAAACCCACTGGAAAGTATATGTGATTATTTTAACCATCAATATCTTTAGTTAATCTTACCTGTTAGGAAAGATTACAACATGGAATAAGAATTGTTAGTGGAGCATCGTTTCTCTGGCATTCACTGCCCAAAACTACATCACCTGCAGTAATAAGGATCGCTTGTGAGAGCTCCCCCTAATGGTTGAACGTGTCATGTCACTTATTAAGTGTTTTAATAAATGGTACCATTAATACAATTTTCAACCAGAATAAACAATTTGAACAAATAAAACATTTCCCCCATTTACCAATATGAATAAATGAATACTCCTGAATGAAAATATATCCCATTCAAAAAAATAAATGAGGCTGGAGGCTTCTGTTTACCTGACTATATTTTCTAGTGTCACATATGCATAAAAGTGTTAAGATTTGTACTGTCATAAGGACAGCACTCAGGTTACACATGTTAAGGTGTAAACATAATTAATTTACTATATGTTATCATTTACACAATTTGTGCCTGTAACCACTGTGCAAATACACTAACTGAGCACTTTATTAGGAACACTTTTACACCTACTTATTCATGCGATTATCTTCTCAGCCAGTTGTGTGGCAGCAGTGCAATGCATAAAATCATACAGATACAGGTCAAGAGCTTCAGTTAATGTTCACATTAACCATCAGAATGGATAAAAAATGTGTGGTAGTTCTGCAGACTGAAATGCCTTGTTGATGAGAGAGATCAACGGAGAATGGCCAGACTGGTTCAAGCTGACAGAAAGGCTACGGTAACTCAGATAACCACTCTGTACAATTGTAGAGAGCATAATAGCACCTCAGAATGCACAACACATTGAACTTTGAGGTGGATGGGCTACAACAGCAGAAAACCACATCGGGCACTTTTCTAGGATGATAGTGTTCCTTATAAAGTGCTCAGTGTGTGTATGGTTTTAACTACTTACTTAATGTTAAATCATTATTGCTAATGTGCAAACTGGACCATGACTTAATTTTTTTGAACACTTTTACATTTAGGATGTTTACACAGAATTTTGCTACGCATCACACATCATCCCCTAATGAGGAAGCAAATAGACAAGGAGCAGCCGTTTGACAAACTATGACTTCAGTGTGTACAATGATATTAAGATACACTGTTAATTACTGATGTATTTTCTTTCAATTAAGTTTCCAGTAAGTCATGTAATCATGAAAAGTAGAATCGTGTAAACTGAGTCTATTGCTACAATTTAGAAATCAGTGCGTTTGCATACATATCATTATTGTTTATACAAAACCAATATAACTATAAGGCTAACTGTTAAATGTTTAGAGGTTTTCCAGGCTTAAATGCATATTTGTCTGCTTTCAATCCCACTGAAAGGCTGAAGGAAAACTAAAGGACCATATGTGTTGTTTCACAAACCATTATACATGATCAGAAACAACTTTTGTAATGGTTTGAAATACACTGGCCCTACCCTTTATTACTGGTACATTAACATGAATGGTAGTAGATGTAATGGAATGACTCATAAACAACTTACTTCAGACCCAACCTAGATCAGATGTAGCATTCCTTTAGATATCCGTTTTTTATAGATTTTTTCCTGTTTAAATAAATAGTATTTTATGTAATATTTTATTACAGCTACAAACCAGGATTAGGCCTATTCCAATAAGGAAAGGCTTTTCCTTTTGCAAGTTTTTCTTAGTAAACATATTCATAAAAATAAAAATAAAAATAAAAAAACCTCAATAACATTATCTGTACTACCTATTCCAAAAATATATAGCATCCAATGCACTGTATATCTTTCTTTGATTTTTTTTTTAAATGTCCGAAAATTTGTTTTAGTAACATCCTTCAACCACTAGATGTTGCCATGAGTAGTAAGACAAAATTATTTTCCTTGAGCAACTCGTGCTGAGTAAACATATTCATTTTTTAAAATTACTCAATAACATTATCTATCCTACCCATACCATAAATATATAGTGTCCAATGTATATTTTGTATTATTATTTTTTTTTGTCTAAAACAAATTGTTTTAGTAACATCCCTAAACCACTAGATGGCGCCATGAGTCCTTAGAAAGAATAAAATCTTCCTACAGCAAAAACAATATGTTAATGTAATAACACAAAATTGAAAACACAGAAATCAGCGGAGATAAGGGTTAAATTAAATATATAAATGCCTTGTTTTTATTTGTAACAGCATTCTGCTAATTTCTCATAATTAGTCCAATCAAGAAACAACAGAAAGGAGCACTCCATTAAGTATAATTTTCTCCAGCTTAACACTAAATTGCTAGGGTGGAGGGATGGAGCACACTTAGGTTTGCAAGACAAACCAATTCATCATTGTTATTGTTTATACCTCCCCTCCAGGGTTGGGAGGGTTACTTTTGAAATGTATTCCACTACAGATTAAAGAATACATGCTGTAAAATGTAATATGTAACATATTCTGTTATATTACTCAAGGTCAGTAATGTATTCTAAATACTTTAGTTACTTCTTCAGCACTTAAAGTTTTTTTCGCTTGTTTTTACTATAAATACTCCGCCAGTACAGTAAGTTCAAAATACACTTGTTAAAAATACATTCTCTGAAAAACCTAAATATCTTATGCAATGTTGTTTGGACATTACATTGCACAACTGCAACAAGAAGGGGCCTCTAAAGAGCCTGGTGCCCCATGGCCTCTCAGGACCATAAACCATCCTTGCATAAATGAGAAAATTTCTATCTGAAATCATTTATACAAACATTCACATATGCATACACAGTGTTCCTCCTTCAACAGTGCATCAAAGACAAATCAGGGTAAATCCCAACAGCATATGGGGATGTTGTGCTGAATGGGAGGGAGAAAGAGAGAGATGAATGAGTAGGTGTATTATGGAGCTTGAAACACATGGAGGCTTCCTCAAGTGGTGTGAGGGACACATCCATCATCCCCAGCCCCAGTTGAGAGCACTGCTCCCTGGACATATACAGCGACCAACAGGCCTGTGCTTTAATGAGAATCCACACTGGAAATGACAGAACATTTCAGGTAAATATCTCTACATACAGTAGCTGTTTACAGGGGAGATGCAGGAAAACAGACCAGAGAAAAGGTGGAAGACAAGAATAAAAGTTGTGTTGGTCAAACCTACAGTATTATATCAGTTATTATCACTGATGCACACCTGAAAACTGGTGTATCATTGTTGCCCTTGTTTGTTAAAGCCAATAAAATGCTCATATTTTACTATTAAAAAAAAAAAAAAAAAAAATTGCAATAAAGTTGATCAGATGTTGTTTCCAGGGATAGGACACATACTGTGGTGTGGGCTGTATTGGTGAATAGCTTGTAAAAAGAAGAGAAAAGTGTTCATCTGCTCCACAGCTGTCCATCTTCTTCCACCTAAGCAATCCAGCTCACTCTCAAACTTTGAAGAATAAACCACTCTCTGCTTGGCAGTACCTCAAACAACAGCTTCAAACAATGCAGCTTTTCCCAGTGATCCTTTGTTTCCACTCATATGTCCACATTATACAATAAGCTTATTTTACAAGTTTAAATGGGGCTGAGGACTGTAGTTTTAATAGCATCAAGGATGACAGGGTTATCACATATGACGGAGGCTGACATACTGGTGCAGGGTCCACAATTAACACTTGCCAAGCGGTAAATGAGAGTAACAGTTGGCGAGTAAATGTATAGGAGTTACAGTACTTGCCAGAGGTTGGTAATTTTAAAAGGAACTTCAACATAACATATGTGGCAGGGTGAGCAAAAGTCAAGCCTCGGAGAGGCATTTATTGGAAACAATAATAAACATAAAAATGTCCAAAAGGGGTAATAAAGTGTCCAAGGGGGAATAGTGTTCATAATAAAAGGGGAAATCTGTCATCCTCGCGGTGAACGGGGCTCCGTGAAAGGGGCGGGGTAGTTCATAGGGAAAGCCCAGGCACGGGCTGGGTCAGTCAGCCGCTCACGCGCCCCTGAAAGGTCCACGGCGTGTGGGGCGGCGGCGTCGTTACTGGCGGCCTGTCTTCCCAGGCCCGTGGCAAGCGTGAGGAAAAGGCGGCCCGTCCACTCATCCGATCCCTCCCAGCTCTGGTCCTGGGCATGCAAAGATGCCAGTGTGTGCACACATGGAGATATGAAGCCGAGAAGAGGTGCGCACTGCGTTTTAAAGACAGCGGTGATGAAGAATTATCACTATCAGGTATGCTTCATTCGCCGCTGACCAAACGAGGCTTATTAATTATGCAATTGGAACTCCTGTACACCTACGGTACATATTCATGCTATTATCTAATCGACTAATTGTGTGGCAGCAGTGCAATGCATAAAATCACACAAATACTGGTCAGGAGCTTCAGTTAATGTTTACATCAACCATCAGAATGAATTAAAAATGTGATCTCTATTATTGCAACTGTAGCTTGATTGTTGGTGCCAGACGGGCTGGTTTGAGTATTACTGTAACTGCTGATCTCCTGGGATTTTCACACACAACAGTCTCTAGAGTTTACACAGAATGGAGCCAAAAACAAAAAACATCCAGTTCTGCAGATGGAAACGTTTGTTGATGAGAGAATGGCCAGACTGGATTGAGCTGGCAGAAAGGCTATGGTAACTCGGATAACCTCTCTGTTCAATTGTGGTGAGCAGAATAGCATCTCAGAATGCACAACATGTCGAACCTTGTGGCAGTTGGACTACAACAGCAGAAGACAATGTTGGACACTTTATTAGGACCATAGTGTTCCTAATAAAGTGCTCAGTGAGTGTATTAGTGATGTGAGAGATTCAAATAAAAGATTACATATTTGAAATGACAAATATTACATTTAACTTACTGTAGATATTATAATAAAAAATAAAGTGTTATCTTTATTAGTGTTAAGAAAAAAAAAGAGCTAAAATCAACTTAATCTGGTTGGCTGGTCTTAGCTTGTTAAAGCTGGTCTTGGCTGGTTTAAGTTGGTCCCCCATCCTGACCAGCTAAAAAGTGCCAAAACCCCTCTAAAACCAGCCAAATGACCAACCTGACAAGGCTGGATGACCAGCTAAGACCAGACAACCAACTTAAGCTGGTTTTAGCTGTTTCTTCTCCCGGGATAGCCAGTAAAAAAGCTTTATGGCTGTGAAATTCTTAATTGACTCACCACTGAGTGGCAAAACGTTAATTTTGGACCCTGCACAGGTGTCAAGTCGAAAACTTCTTAGAGCAGGACGTGAGATCAGAGGTGGAGGGTTATGACACCTTATAAATCAATGGAGAGAGAATCAAGGAATACAAGCAAAAGAACAGAATAAAAAGAGAAATGAGGGTGATGGAACAGAGAGGAGTATTACATGGAGACATGGCAAACAACAACAGGGCTAAAGATAATAATAATTGTAAAAAATCATAACTGATGCAATCATAACTGCTGGCATTGCTACAAATCAAAATGCACAAATGCTCAAATACTCAAGTAAACCTAGTGAAAAGCTGCATGATTCACATGGCTGGCGAGTTCAGTGGAATGTAGGTGTCTGTGCTCAGAGCAGACTCAGGGCTAACAAACAAACTAAATCCTCTGCTTGTGTGCCAGCTTTCTCTACTTCGCCCATGCAGCACCGGCCTTGTCTCCCTCCCTCCTTGTCTCCCTCCCTCTTTTTTTTTATTTCTGCATGCTAAACCGCCTCAGGTTTAATTGTCCCTGGAGTGGGTTTTCAGCTGTTCATTTATAATGCAGAGAGGCTTTGCCAGGAACTGATAACCTTTACATCAGTACAGAGAAAGAGAGGTAGAGAAAGAGTGAGAGAGCAGGAGGAGGAATAAATGAATGAATGAACGAATACAGAGGGAGAAGAAAACAACAGAAGGGGCTGAAACAAAGACAGAGAAAGTGAAAATAATTGTGGAAGGACTGAAATGAACAAAGAGGGTCTAAAGTGTCAAGATCTGATTACTATGTGCAGAATAGTAGAAGAATAGTGAAAGAATGGTGACTGAGGCTACATTCTGCCTAAAATCTCGTGTTTGGAACAAGATGAGGGTGAGTGAATGATGACAGAATTTTGATGTATTAATACATTTATCCCTTTAATAAACATACTAAATGATGTGTGTAAATGGGTATCTGTGAGGATTAGGGGATTAAAAATAGAAAAATCTATATACAGTATTACAGTATGTGTATTTGCACAACTTTGAGTCTGACAATGTATGCATGAGTGAGGAATTTAAAGGTAAATTATGCCCTGTTTTGTGTCGAGGCATTAGAACAAGGCATATATTTGCATTAGAGACAGAAAGCGAGAGAGAGAGAGAGCAGAGGATAAATGACAAATGAATGTGGGTTTGTGAGAGAGAGATGGATGAGCAATGTTGTGAGCCGGACCTCACTCTTTCCGTGTTTGGGAGAGAAATCAATGTTAATGAGGGAGACAAGCATGGCAAAGGAAGCTGATAAGAGAGCGGTCAACAGAATAATGCCAACAAGCCAAGGTAACCACACTGCTAAAGAGGAGTTTGATGAAACCAGTTACTGAGGTTTGCGTAGTACCAAAGAAAGCACGATTAATTAAACAAGAATGATGAGAGGGCGAATTCTTGCACTGCCTACATATGTTTCATGAAAGCACACAATAACATAAAACATGTCAAAACAAGTATTCTGGAAAGTCTTCAGACTAAGATATCTTAACTGAATTCAATGTGGAGATTACTTTGGACATTGATATAGTTGGGATTAGGGTTGCAAATTTTAAGGAATTTTCATATTAGACAATTGTTAATGTTAATAAATGAAAATCGATTAATCATTAACAATAACAGTCATTAATTGTAGGTGGTGTACAGCTTGAAACTAAAAAATAAAAATAATAAATATGTAACAAGTGTATCAAGTTACTTTATATATCACTTGACAATTTTAATGAAATTCTCAATGCCAATAGGCCTGTGCAACTAGGTCCAGTTAAGGAGATGGAGGTGTGTGTCAGAAACCACTCAGACTACTGTTTCAGAGAATATTTATGCCAGCTTTACTGAAAATGAATGTAATGTAGAACAATATATATTTTGTACATATTTATCACCATTTCAGTAAACAAAACAAAACAAAAAAAAGAAATAAAACACAGTCTCTTGTCATCACTTCAGTGCATATGTGAACATTCTTTGTTAAATTTTTTAAATTATTTTCCGCCTTTTCTGAAGAAAAAGAGAAGAATGTTCAGTCTTCAATCAGTTAACCAAGTGAAAAAATAATCTACCACATTGGTTGGTTATGAAAAATCAAATCCGTTGTCCTAGACAGTGAAATCTTCAGCATGCTATGTTCAAGGTTTCTCCATGGGGTTGACTCACCATCAATGAATTCAACTCAGAACTCCACTTAATCAAACAATTCGAAAGATAAAGACCTGGGTAGGGTTGCACCAGATTTCCATAAGGTCTAACTTAAGTTGGGATGTAAAGTTCAAACTAAGGGCTTAGTAACTACTAGTTAGTTTGTAACTAAGTCAGTGCTTAATTTGGTTGCACCACCTTTTCTTAAGGCAAGACTTAACTAGTAGCTCGTAAGCTCTCCATAAAGTCATGCGTAGTCGCATAATATGAAGTTTACTTATATTGATCCAATAAGCAGCTTCAAATTTGTACACAGAAGTGTTAAAATGACATGCATTTTAGTTTTATCTTGTTATGGTTGATGTTCAAACATTGTTTGCTCACGTAACAGTCAGCTGTAATAAATTATATTCCCATGTAAATACTACACGTAATAAAAGTAGATTTAACAAATAGTATGTTTAGCCTATGTAAATAACATAATTCAGGAACTGTGTCTAAAATTAATAAGGGCAATGAATAAATATTAATACAACAGGCTGGAAAAATTGTCATTTATTCATTTTAATATCCTATACATTTTGTATGTGATGAAACTTGATGGGTGATGCATCCCGTGCACCGTTAGATCGGTTTCATGCTAAAGAGCCACTAAAAAACAAGTTTTTTTTTTTTTTTTTTAACATAATATTCTCTATATGTCTAAAGGATTATAGTCTGTCATGCAAAACATGAGCTCACTGATGTAATTAAATAAGTCTGCTTTTTTATTCCATCCGTTACTCCTGGTCGGAGGCTTCCGTAAATATTTAGTTTATTCGTAGGGTTACGTTCTACCCAAGTTTAATGGTGCAACACTCAAATATTTAGTAAATTGTGACTTAGTGCCCATTTACGCCACAACTAGGCTAAATTGTAACTTACGTATGGCTGGTGCAACCAGCCCCTGACCTGTTTATATAAAACAGGTTCAGTCAGATTAGATGTTCATAAACCATGACATTTTCATCAGTGAGTGACAAATTTTACCTTACATATACATTGAATGTCTTATCGTATTTTGCTGTACAACATATCAAATTAGGTTCTTAAAGTGACTAAAACAACTCTTTTTTTCCCTCTTGAATTGATATTTCACCAAAATGACTTTAAATGCATCAAAAATAACAAAAGAACATAGAACATAAAAACATTTATATCAAAATATTTAAATTAAATGTTCTAAAAATGTTCTAATTTAATTTCAGGCTGAACTTGTGTCTTTGTTGGCTGTCATAACAACTATAATATAAAATTAATGATATCAATGTAACTTACCTCTGACCATTGCTTCATGTCATCTACACACTGAGGTGAGGCACTGTCTATAAAAAAAAGGTCATCTCGACTCTGCATGTTTTGTCTGTTTTTTTTTTTTTTTTGACAATTTTTACAAATGTAATACCTTAAACATTACATTACCCGCTAAGAATATATGCTGATGCAAGTGAAAACACTGGAGACCGGAAATTGAAAACAGTTGAATCGTAGAACACTTCCACGTTCAGGGAAATGGTGGATAACTCAATCTAAAATATAGGAAACCAAATATATTGAATCCAGATGCTTTATCTGGGTTACAAATACAAGATGCATATTTTTCTTCAATCAAAGCTTTATTTTATACAAAGTTTGATTTTAAACTGATCAACAGCTCTGATGCAAACTTAAAAAACGTCAACACTGGGGGAAAAAATTACTTACTGTAGAAGGATACATGAAAACCTGAAACAGCCACCTAAGTATGTAGCCTACTGTTTGTATATTATTTAAATAAATACCCTAAAGAAATTCCAGTATAGGTATTTTCCTCTTAATATACAGTGCATTCATAAAGTATTTAGACCCCTTCATTTTTTTTTATATTTTGTTATGTTGCAGCCTTATGCTGAAATGCTTTAAATTGTTATTTTTTCCCCCACATCAATCTATACTTCATACCCCATAATGAAAAGAAAAAAAGATTTATGATAACTTTGCAAATTTATTAAAAAGAAAAAACAGAAATATCACATTGACACAAGTATTCAGTGCCCAGTTGCATAAAGCACCTTAAGTGTAACACTTAAGGTGTTATCTCCCTTTAACTAAGGGAATGACTTTAGACACATCCCTTAGACACATCTCTTAGGTAAGGGAAATTGTTAATAAAATTCTACTGTTACCATGGACAAGTTTGTCAGGTCCCTACCACTGATTTGAGAAATTTTAACACAAAGTATACTTAGTTGTTTTGTTTTTTTTTTCTCTCATTTTAGTGACTAATAAAGTTTCTCACATCATTATTGACCTGTAAATCATTGTCCGACCTCTTCCGAATTAGCGCATAAATGGCATTTTCATGTGGCACCTGTTACTTTTCTCAGGCTGTTCTGGACGCACCAATTAGAGTCGTTTGTGATTACTGCAGATTACTGCATAAACATTTTTAAAACTCATTTTCTGGAGGTTACACGGGCAGACTTTGATACAATCCTCAAAATTAATAGATTTAAACACTTTTTTGTGTACATTTTTTTTTTGTGTGTGCATTAAAAAACGTCTCGAGTTTCAATTAATGGAGGATTCTGCTTTTATGGCCGGTGAGTGTCCACTTCAGGAAGACACCTTTGATTGTGAGTAGTGAGGTGAATTTGAGGTGTTAGATGTGATATTAGATTGCCTTTCATCATGTTTCCCCATAGTAAAGTATTCCTGCACTTGTTTATTATTGCTAAGATTGTCCCTGTCGTGAAAAATTTGCATTGGTATGCTGTACTCTACAACTGGTACTATAAATTTCGCCATTTCTCTATTTTTTTTTAGAAACATTGTAACTCTTAGCCAACACTTAAAGTGAAGTTTTACTACCCTTAAGGTTTACTTAGGAAAATGGCAGTTAAGGGGCTTTATGCAACACTTAATGGAGTACTTAAGTAAAAAAATAAATATTTAAGGGAAATTGTAGGGGATTATTACGTTTTACCTATAAAGACCCTCAAGTAAAACTTAAGGGTTGTTTTCTGCAACACCACTAATATGAGAGATTTATTAACAATCTTGGTGGGCTGGTCATTTTTGACCGGGAACACAAAAGATGTTAGCACATATGAACACAACACAAGGGTTAAAGGTGAAATGTTTGATTTCTGCACCAAAAGGAATTGCATTGGAACTAATGACTGTTTTCAAACAGACTTCCCAAACATCCAACAATGTTCAAACAAACACGTAGTGCCACCACAAACTCATGCAATTGGTTGAGTCAAAGCTGACATGTTGCTCAAACAAGCAGAGCAATGTTGGAAGTGCCACAGAGCCACAGTGTTTACACTTTTCTTGGAAATCAACCTACGAACGGCTTACAAAGTTGTTTCTACACATGGTCTACACATTCATAAACTGGGAGAAATCATTTTAACTTACAAGAAATTGCACACATCACCTTTTATATGGAAAACAAAATTAAGAGTTTAAGATTTGTTTTTCTGTGGGCATTATTAGCACTACATGCCTAATCTCAAAACATGTCTGAGATGGTCTGCTGTTTGCTCACGCTAATATTTGTGTGCAGTTCCCTCTAACCTGCATCAAGAGATTTCCCTCTCTCTCTCTCTCGCTCTCTCTCTCTCTTCCCTCTCACTCTTGCATTGAGTTTCCTCCCTCACCCTTCAAAAAAGACAAACAGAATGAAACAAACAGAAGACTGGGAAATAAAAGGAGAGAAGCAGATCAAACAAGTGTGTGCTTACCACTACTGCTGTTTCTCAGGTTTCTTTTCTCCTCTGAGACTCAACAGCCCAACACCCATCTGTCCTCCTGTTTCATTTCTCTCTCTCTTTCTCCCTCTCACACATTCTCACTCTCTTCATCTCCTTTCCCCAACATGTTAAATATTTATCCACATATCCAGTACTAAAATCTTTAACACACACACATTCATCCTGAGAGAGGTGATGAGTTCAGTTAGATATTGGGAAGGAGTGTGGTTAGGCATTAAGTTCTTGAACAAATTTGTGTGCATTAGGAAAATTATTTTGTAACAGGGGGGATTAAAATGGGAAAGGAGGAGGCGGGAACCGGATGAACCATCAAAATAATATTTAATGAAACTTAAAGGTACAATATGTAACAATTTTCATGTAATATTTGCCTTTTTTTGCCAATGTGTAAACAGCTTGTAACACAACTTAAGGCAACTTCCTAGGTTGCCTATTAAATCCTGTAGACTGATTTTCATGCGAAGGGAGTGGGTCGCTTTTGCCGGGAAAATCCAAAGGATGTGATGTTTATGCACGCTCCCGAGAGCCTTGCCTTTGTAAACTACAATAATACATGAAATGAATGCTAGACAATGTTCAAGATAATGCAAAAAGACCCATTCTATATGTATCGTAACTTGTTTATACAGAAAATATATACATTCTATATTATAAAACAACAGCGCATCGATACATCAAAGTGACAATTGGAATGGAATCACATCAATACTGAATTGTGTTGAATACTGAATTATTTCATTGTTTTGGCCAGTGCTCGTGTCACTATGGAGCACGAGCAACAGGCAAGGGCGGAGCCAGGAGTTTTTCACAGGGGTGGCCTGGCAGGGTCCAGCGATCAGGCTGTAGTGGCACAGAAATTTTCAGGCAACATTTCCATATCATCGTCGGGGGGGGGGTATGGACGGACCTTGGTGTGCACACATGTTAAGCCTCCTGTGTGTTGCGGTTGTACAGAGACAGTTCCACCTCTAAAAACTAAATTGTGCCCAAGACAAAAAATTACCAAAGCGGCAGTTGCGAGCGGGGTGGCCAATGGCAACAGGTAGCTGGCTCTGCCAATGGCAACAGGTAGCTGGCTGCAGTTCACTTAACGGCCACATGTATCATTAATAACAAGGGTTTTGGAATCTTACATACTGCACCTTTAAACAAAAGACACAAACATAAACACACACACTACAGCTGCGTGTGTCTCTCTCTCTCGAACTGCTGCATCCGGCTCGTCTTTATCCTCTCCTCGGCTGATTAGCCCGATTGAGGGCTGGGCATGCGCACTCACAGCCCGGCCCTACCCTCCTCCTCATCACAGATTTGTTTTTATGGGCACTAGAACTGTGTGTGTGATATTCATTTTTTTATGGGCTATACATGTGTGAGATATTCATGTGCTTAGTCTGTGTGGGGATATATATTTATCTATATGTAATTTTGAATGTATATGTGGATGCAAACCAATGCATTTGCCATAAACCATCTAGTTTAGCAGTAGACCAAGACATAATGTTCACAAAATGTGTGTCTGTTACTCCTTAAATGGTATCACATGTGTATGCTCCTCTCACAAGTCCTTTATTAAAACAAACCCACTCTCTTTCATAAACACATGCCGTCTACATCAAAGCCCTCATTCCTCAAACTTTCTCTCAGGAGAATTGACTCTACTGATGGGAAAAATGGGGGCAATTGAGCTGCATGTCTCTTGTGTGTATCTAAAACATGTATTTTTTTATGGGTTAAAATGCCTGAGGGACAAATTCCATTACACCAAGGCAGACGTTAGCCTCTAGGCTCTAAAGTCTAAACGAAAGACTTAAAAAAAACAACAACAACAAAAAAAAAAAACATCCAACAGCAGTGGAGGTTAATAAATAATTCCCTTTGAGACATACCCATGTCCAAGCACAAATAGCTACAAAACAGACAGTATCAGACAAAATATGGATTTGGTATATCCTAAATCATGATGGACTAGTACATCCGGATTTCAAGTATTTAGCTACACATTTAGATAATATACTGAAAATGCCATAGATACAATACAACAATGCAAATCTAAATTCAGAATAAATGGGAATGAATCTGAATCCTTTGATGTGGGACCTCCTACCTTCTTTGTATCACAGTCTAACTCTATTACCACAATGAAGAATGTTCTAGATTGCAAATATGGTAATGTAACAGCATGTGTGATCTCTCTCGGAGAGGACCATCAAGTCCTTGGTGATGTTTTCAACTACAGAGAAGGAAACAGAAGTTCTTGGTTCACATGATTAAAATACATAGGTGTGTCTCTATGTGTGTGTGCGTGTGTGTGTGTGTGAGAGTGAGAGAGAGAGAGAGAGAGAGAGAGAGAAACAGCAGGGAGTAAAGGCATGTTAGCATTCAGTGTGTATTCTAACAAAAGCTCAGCATAAGATCACTGTTTGCTTACTAAACGGCTGCTTTACCTTTTCCATCCGAGCATAACTGACAGAGACAATCACAGCCATCTGGTTGCTCCAAACTGCTGAGGAGCTGCCCTCTTATAGATGCATTGTTAGATTTACACAGAATGCGCTGTGGACGCAGTAGGAGAGGGCATAAATGCTTATGGTATGACACTAACCACATCCCCTTATTGCATTTGATTTCTATGTAGAGCTTAGGTTAATTAAAGGGACAGTCCACCCCCCCCAAAAATAAATAAATAAATAAATAAATACTTTCCATACCATTCTTTCATGAAATACAAAAGGAGATATTAGGAAGAATGATAATCTCAGTCACCATTCTCTTTCATAGCATCTTTTTTGCATCCCATGAAAGTTAATTGTGACTGAGGCTAATATTGTGGTTAACATCTACTGTAATGTTGTGCTCCGTGGATAACAGAAAGTCATACAGATTTGGAACAACATAAGGGTGAGTAATAGAATTAAAAAAAATTTAATGAACCATCCTTTTAAATGTAATAGTATTGTCATCAGTGGCACAGGCTTATACAGGCTTACACTTATATCTCTAAGATAACTGAAATGCTATAACCTTTCTCTGGTGTATTTACTTGTGCACAGCTGTGTATCGATAATACAGATAATACCTAATGTCATCTGTGTTTAGCATTTTTAAGCATTTGCAACAATGAGTTCCGATTTCCAATATAATTCTGATGCAGACATTGATTCTGCTGAAAAAGAAAACAGCAAAAACAGCCTAAAAAAGTTTGTCAATCTTAGGTGGTTCAAGCTGGTTTAGCTGGTCTCCAAGCCTGACCAAGCTTAATTTTAGCTGGTTTGGTTGGTTGGCCAGCAGGGGGTTATACTACAAATATTTCTCCTGCAAACCACTTTAAATGCATTAAAAGTTAATCATAAAAATTATAAATAGTAATCAATTACCTGGTGTAAATGATGATGATAGGCAATATGAAATGTGTTATTCTGATAGATCTTTTGCCACCATCCCTTTGCAGTTTAGTACAAATTTAAGTAAAAATCGGAGCAATGGTATCATTAGATCGATTTTGGTAACTGAATCTAATGAAGAGTATGAGAGGTGTGGAATGTGAGCATAGCACTGAAGGTTAAGTGTGATTTATGTAGCTACTGATTGAGCATGTCTTCTTGGTTAACTTTTATTTAGACCTACCAACCAGCAGATGCAAGACCAGAGATAGCGTAATGGTGAACAAAGGCATATCAAAGTTTTGCACTCTTTTTGAACCCTCACTGATCTACAAATCAAGTTTAGAAGAACATTAAGTATCATAAGGCTAATCGCAGATGAGCAAACAGCATAAAAACATATCTTCCAGATGTAAACACACACACATCAAATAGACGTCTGGGTGATGTACGTGTGCTATCAGGGTCATCAAGATGCCTTCTCAGTAACAGACCTCTGGCTCTAAACTGGATCTCCTCCCTATCATATCATTACAAATCCTGAGATGAGAAAACACTTTGACAATTCGTCATAGTAAAATGATTTTAAAATGGTTGTAACTATTCTTTCAAAGAAGAGGTGGTGGATCTTTGGTGTTAAACCAAAAAGAACACATCACCTTCAAAATGGTTTTTGACTGCAGTGTCCATTATTAGTATCTTACAGTGCTGTTAATCCAGCTGTATCAAGATACTGTAATTAATACTAGGGAAGTCTGAAGTCCCCCCAAAAGGTGACCTTATTATTTTGGCTTTGGGAAATGCTTAAGAAAACAGTCAATATGTATGAACAATGCACTCTTTATCACCTCTGGTGAGCCATATAATGGTGAAATGCCTTTGTATTCTTTGCTAGAGCCACTATTGAGGTCCTCTTTTTCAGGTCCGCTATGAAATAAAGGCATTCACATCAACAACCGTAAAGTATACTCTCCACATGCAAGAGACTCTTAATGACATTCAACACAAAACAAGATTAAAATAGCTTCCGATCTTACACCAAATAAATCAACAAAACACTACAAAATTGATTAATAATGCACCAAATTCTTTGGTCTTTTTCATCTCTTTAATCATCTCATGTGTGACTGAGTTTAGGACACTGTGACCTGACATCATGTGACCACATTTATCGTAATCATTTTAGCATCTGCAAAGTTACATGTGGGAATTAGATGCAAAGGTGGCAAACTTGTGTAGCAACGGGCTCTGTACGAAATAGCATACTATTTATGCAGAATATAGTATGTGTACTTTGCACAGTATGCACATTTTCTGTAAGCAAGGAACACCCTGATGATGACCCACTCCATTTGCCAAAAAGTGCAGTATACAACAGAACACTCAACACAAAATACTGTAGCCAGAATGCAATGTCCATACTACAAGCATACTACTGCTTAAAACATTAATCATGAAATAATACCTACTGTTTCATTTACTATTTTTAATATATTGTATGCATTATGGATTGTATACTGCACCAGACTTATCTTACAGTGCATTGGAAATAGTAGGTTGAATTTTCTTTAACAAAATCACTCTGTGCTTACCTAAATTCGAAACACAGCTCCCAGTGGACAACGCGGTAAGTGTTGCTGGGCTTTTGGGCATGTGTGAGCTCCATTTCCTGGGTGAAATGTCCATGGAGGGGTACCAGAACTGAGTTGTTTTCAGCTGTACAGGATGTAATACAATGAAGAGGAATGTATATTTTATAAACTGTACCCCTCAAACCAAACCACAAACCTAACCATTAGTGGAGTAAAAATATAGCTAATGTTAAAGGGAAAAATGCAACCTCCGCATTGCTCTCATCACTGATTATGCAAGCACAATTACTTTCTGGTTTCAATGCAGGATGCGAACCAGAGTCTCCCACACTGCTGACGCAACTTGCTTCCGGTCGCACCACAAGGGAAGGTAAACACTTGAGCCGATGCAAAAATGTCTGAAGGGAGATGGCGCATGTCAGTGGGTATGCATAATGTGGCCTAGGGTACTGGAACTTTCGGAAACAACATGTTGACTTCCTGTGTGATCATGCATCATACTAAATGAGTAGTCTTCCGAACAAACACAGTCATTTTAACAGTAAAAGAATGTCAAAATACTACAGTACAATACTGTTATGGTTAACTGCAACAATAAACATGTACAGTGAAAATGTATATTTTATTTTACAAGTCAATACATGTAATTTTAGAATAAAATATTAAGTTTTTTAGAAGTAAAAATTATGATTTACCTTCTAGTTAACAGTGAACATTTATAGTATGTTTAACAAGACATACTTTCGATTATATTTATTCAAATATTTATGTTTATTGCATTATTTTAGTGTCACATGTGTTACACTAATGATGTTTTGTGTTTATGTGAGTAATACTATGCACTGTCTATACAGTATATTGGCCATTGCTCCTAGAAGGGCCATTCTTGATTAAATTTAAGTCATGTGGCCTTGTGTTTTAACCACTGTGTTACTATGGTGTTTAACAGTTTAACAAAGTGCAAAGCATATTTATGAAGTTCCAGTAGGTTGGTATATTAACATTATCACATTTAATGATATATACAGTAGTGAACTGTAAAATATCAGGCACCAAAATAACATCCTGTAATGGCTGGAACATTGTCTAGTTTTTACGGTGAATTTCTGGCAACAACAGCTGTCAGGTTTTTTGTTTTATTTTTACCGTAAATTTAACGGGATTTTTTTTTCTTTTCTTTTTTTTTTTTTTTTTTTTTTTAAACAGCGTAGGCATTCACATAATGGCCTTTACAATACAAAAACATCACACAAATTATACAAAGAGCTAAGTATGCAGTATGCTGTCGATTTAAGGCATTAATTCAGTGAGATTAATTATATAAAAAATAATGTGTTAAAAAAATTACACAATTAATCATGTCCCCAGACCGTAATAAGGAATATTCCTACTGTCTGAGCAATTCAAGCTTGAAGGACAGCCTGTTTTCAGTAGGGGGCAGTAAGCGAAACTTCAGCTGTATACTGTAGGCAACACGCAGCTATACAGACAACAAACCACACCCAGGCTTGCTTGACACTTTATGTTTACTTATGGTCTAAAAAAAGCTGGACAGAGCACAATTCTGAATGCAGGGATCATAAGACGTGTTTTCTAAGTTTCAAACTACGTTTAACTTGACACAGCAACCTGAAAATGTTGTGTTTATGATCCCATGCAACCAAAGTGAGACGCTCCAAAAGCGTCCTTCTGATATTTGTGTACATTTATTCTTCTTCAGAAAAGCCCTTTTAATGATTCAATCTCATACAGATTGATGAATTCAGTTGCAAAATGGATTGCTGTTGACTGTACGCCAGTGATAGGCTTATGCTCAATAATATGGAATAAACAATATATTGCCTTCTAAAGCCACTTTTTGTATTGTCTTATCAATGCTTTATTCGTCTGCCACAATAATGTAATTTTAATTATTTTAATTACATTTATAAATGTTGAAATATAATTATTTTATAATTATATTTTCAATTATTATTATTTGGAGGGCTTTCTCTGCAACTACAGTTTATATGTGACTAATTATTTGGAATATCATGTAATTAATTCAATTAAAAATTGTAATCAATTGACAGCCCTAATATTAACATATTTTGCCTCACATATATGTTAATTGTGCCATAGAAATACACTTGTAAAACATTGCCTAGTTATTACCTATTGTCTAGCTTTTATGAGATTATTTGTGACCATATGTGCAGAAACGTATGTTTAGAAAAGGAAAGTATGTGTAAGAGGGCTGTTACTGTCTGTTTGTTGGTGTGATAGCAGCAGATATGCTTGTCTTTTTTTCTGATTGACCTGAGCTTTTTGCCAAAGGGAACAGCTTGGAAAAGATATGACTTGTGTGGATGTGGGAGGAGGGGTGGGCTTTGGTCCTTCTTACTCTCTTCTTTGCCCTCAGGTTGTTGAGAGAAGGCAGGCGAAACTCATAATGCAGTCTACAGATTTAATAATGTGCTTTTGGCTTGTCCTTGGTGTGGGCAGACGTGGCCCCAAACCAGACAATGATTGATTAGGTGAGAATGGACTCAGTGATGGTGGTGTAAAATTCGATCAGTCATTTGATCCATCTGTCATACTATGCCATCTTTTAAATATGGGGGTTTTCAACTTACCTCCTGGTTAGATAAAAGTTATCATCTAATACATGTACAGTGGGGATTAGCCTGACACTGAGAGAAGCCCTGTGCTGAAGAAAAACAAAACAAAACAAAACTCAGCTTCCCTGGAGTGCAGATGTGTGACGGTCTATTGTAGACTAATAGGACTTTATTTAGGCTCCATCTGTAGCACTGCTTGCTTTCATGGCATCAAAAGCTCTTTTTCTCTTTTTTTTATCTCTCACACACATGCACACAAGAGAAAGTGAAGTAGGCACACAATTAACCTTTGAAGAACTTTTTTTTATTATTTTTATATATGTGTGTAGGTACAGTATATGTGTGAAGAGCTTGAATATACCATTTTACAAGGTCTTCACATGTTTAGTGAGCAATTACATGACTACACACATCTGTCAAACTGCTGAATGTGTGAAACACACATTTAAGCACATAGGCTCATAGATTTTCCACACAATCTCAAAGAGCCAGGCAAATGACAATGGCTAGGATATATTTTAAGTGGTGCTATGTGACTAAAACATTTGTATGTTTATTTTTGTGGCACATTTTACAAGTTACTAGTAAAGACAATAAACAAACCCTTTCTGAACATAGAACAAGTCTGGAAGTATACAAATTATTTCTGACTAACTAGAACTGATAAGTGAAAAACTACTTTTTGGGGGGCTGAGAATGTATTCGTATTCATCAAAATTCATCATTTTGGTCATTAGCTATAAAGCATCTCAAATGTAATATTAATATCAAGAATAGTCTGCTGAAAACGAAAGAAATCAAATCCCAATAATTCTCACATTCATCTCAAGTGTCAGCTTGGCAATTATTGTCTGAATTTTCTTGTTATTAAAATTTGAGCAGTTACTAATGGACATGTTTCCACAACTTGTGCTTGTGGTGTGCTTGCATAATTGGATCCTTCAATCCATGGTAAAATTTACCCTTAAACTTTAAGGATTAGTTCACCCAAAAAGTATAATGCTCTCATACTCACCTTTATGCTGTCTCAAACTTGTATGACCTTCTTCTATGGAACACAAACAGAGATTTTCATGAATATATGAGGTTTTTGTCCATACAATGCAAATGGTGTGCAAAACTTTCAAGCTCCAAAAAGGACAGCATAAAGGTAATCCATATGACTTGAGTGGATTAATCCATGTCTTCAGAAGCAATATGACTGACTTTGGGTGAGAACAGACCACAATGTAACTACTTTTTCAGACCCAATTTATATTAGGTGGCCTTAACTGCTATGTACTTAACCATTTGATACTATGTACTTATTATGTACATACATGTAGTTGCATTGTAACTACATTTAAAGTCTCCGTCTTTCAGCCCAAGATCGCACCAGAATGCGCTCGGCCCATTTCTTTTGAGACTCGGAACAGACAAGCAGCAACATCAATGGCAGCGCTCCAGTACATCTATGTTTTTTTTTACATCTGTCATGTGTCTTATACAATGGGGCCGTGTGTTTCCATGTGAGTTTGTAAATGGATCGACTTTACAGCCAGAGTGATCCTCAATCGTTACTTTTGTAACCTCGGTTCCCTGAGATGAAGGGAACAAGACATTGTTTCACTTAACTGATGCTAATGGGGAGTGTCCTTCTACACGACCTAGTTGAAACCTTTCTACAATAACACCAGGACTGGCTATGGTGTTTAAGCCCCGCCCTTTTTGGCGCGAAGATGTCCGGTATGAAAGTAGACATGCAAACACAATTCCTCAGAATTTTCTGATTGAGGGACAAAGAGCGCATCGCTCACACCTCAAAAAATCCTGAGTCCATAATGCGGTCAGCTTACACAATGTCTCGTTCCCTTCATCTCAGGGAACTGAGGTTACGAGATGTTCCCTTACAATTCAGTACACTTGACATTATGTCACTTAAGCTGACGCTAATGGGGAACAGAACCCCATCATGCCGCAGTACACGAAATAACCTTCTCAGAACAGAAACATGACGACGGGACGGCAACCGACATGAGTATGCCGCAAGTGAATGACCCTCATGGTGAGCCAGGAGGGGAACACTCAGAATATAAGTATATGAACTATTGTCATATAGTATGAATTAACCCCTTCATGAACCCAGTCGGGAAGGAAGTTTATTTGTAATGAAAGTGCCTGTGAATTTTGGGAAATATAACGATCTGAATGCAGGCAGTTGTGTAAAATGACAGGGAGCCTGTACTTATAAAGAGGGGCATAAGTATATGTTTGGCCAATGAAATAGCAAGCGGTCTAGACAGAGAGGACTTGCTATGAGAGAGACGTTACGTCTAGGTTTTAAAACCTTGCGAATGTGTTTTGAGAAGACCATCCTGCTGCAAAATATATATCTTGTAAGGACACACCATTTGTCCATGCCCATGAAGAAGCCACACCTCTAGTTGAGTGTACTATAACACCAATTGGGCAATTCGCACCCTGTGACTCGTAAGCCAGGGCGATCGCATAAATGATCTAGTGAGAAAGTCTTTGCTTGGAGACGGACATTCCTTTCATGCATCCTCCATAGCACACAAAGAGCTGGTCAGACAGTCTGAATCGGTGGGTGCGCTCAATGTATGTGTATAGCGCTCGCAAAGGGCATAACAAATACAAGGACTGTTTCTCATCTGACTTAAATGGAGGAGGGAAAAGGTTTGAAGTTGAACCTCCTGCGCCCTGAAGAGTGTGGTTAAAACCTTAGGCACTTGACAGAGGTTTTTGAAAGACTCGGACCAAACAACAGACATGAATTGTCAACTGACAGTGCTTGCAAATCACTGACCTGTATTTACTGAGGCCAAAGCCAGCAGTAATGTGGTCTTAAGAGAAAGCACACATAATTCAACATAGAAGAGGCTCAAAGGAAGGCCCCGCGAGCGCTTTTAGGACCAAAGTTAAATCCGAAGTCGGGACTGTAGCCGGGTGAGGGGGATTTAGCCGCCCCACCCCCTTAAGAAATTTTATGATTAAATCATGTTTGCCTATAGAGGTGCCAGCTTCAGGTGTGTGACACGCAGATATAGTCGCCAAATAAACTTTGAGCATTGACTGAGTGAGTCCTGTGTCCAGTCACTCTTAAATAAATATAAGAATTTCAGGTATGGGGCAGTTCAGTGTGTCCTTGCCGTGTGAAAAGCACCAATTAGTGAACACATTCCATTTCAGTGCATAAAGGCATTCATGGATGGTGCTCTAGCCTGTAAAATGGTGTTCATAACCGACAAAGGCCACACATTTAGGCTTCACAGCTCTTGCTGAGGATACCAAATTGTGGTTTGTGTTTGAGAGAGAAGCTCTCTCCTCTCTTCCCATGGAGGCCCGTCCAGTATTTATACCACCTCCAGAAACCAGGAATGGTTTGGCCAGTTCCGTGCAATTAACAGAAATGCTTCCACATCCACTCAGACATTGCTGATGACAGAATGAAGGAGGCGCTCCGGGGGAAACACATACTTGCGTTTGTGTTGTCTGAATGAATCAGAATGTGGTTAAACACGATATCGGAATGAAAATCTCTCAAAGCTAGAAAGACAGCCAGTAGCTCTAGGTGGTTGACATGCCACTCCCGTTTTGCACCTGTCCAGATGTCGAAAGATGGGCATCCATCACACACCATGCCCCAAACTGTGCTGGATGCATCTGTGGTCAGCACTTTCCTTCTGAATATTTGACCCAGCATAACACCCTGTTGGTGCTAGAGCAGCCAGACAGTGCTGAGTCACCATGATGTGCATGTGCCTGAGGCTCCAGGCACAATGTGGAAAATCGCTTGAGCCAGTACTGTAAAGGTCTCATGTGTAACAGACCTAAAACCCAGCATTCTCTGAAATGAATTCAGTGGTAATGTTTTTCCAGTTTAAACTGAGACAGATGCTGAAGAATGGCCTGTATGCGCTCGTTCATGAGGTGCGGACGCATGCTCACAGAGTCGAGATGAACTCCTAAAAAGGAGATTTACTGGCTGGGGAAAAGTGTGCT
Source organism: Myxocyprinus asiaticus (assembly GCF_019703515.2). Classification (NCBI taxonomy): domain Eukaryota; kingdom Metazoa; phylum Chordata; class Actinopteri; order Cypriniformes; family Catostomidae; genus Myxocyprinus; species Myxocyprinus asiaticus. The sequence goes on from NC_059346.1 coordinate 29,270,605, forward strand.
TTTTGCCCAGTTGACATTAGACCAGATTTTCCATATAGCAAAGAAGCAAGTCTCTGTGTTCGCTCAGTAGTGCCTTTGATTGGCTAGTAATAACCAGTGTGTGTGTGCTTAGCTCACAGGGTGATGTGATGCATCTAGTGCAGCAGTGCAGTAGTTAGAGGGAAGCTGCATGCGTGCTTCCCACCTGCTTGCTAACCTCTCGCTTACAGCTTGCTGCCGCTGGCTAGCCCTTGGTGTGAACAGGGAAGCAGCCTTGTGCTTAAGGCTCCCCCTGCCAGTACGCAGCCTCTCCATCACCAAGACTCCTGCCAGGCCTCCCCCTGTCCACACACAGTAACTGGGTGCTTCATGGCCCCAGGCTAACTTTGGTGGGGGATCTCAGAGTTGCAGTGATCCCCAGAGGTTGTTCATGGCCAGCCACTGCCCTGCTGCCTTGTGGGTAATCTAATGAGACAAAGGCTAGGGGAGCACACCCTGAGAGAAAAGCAATGTGTTGGTGACACATGTTAGGCAGTCCTTCGACAGACTGGAGCTCCAGCAGCCTCCTGCAGCCATGTTGGGGGACTGGTCATCCTGGGTTTCCTTCTTGCCACTGGGATTTACTCATCATGGCAAAGATAGTAATACTAGGGAGTGTAGACCCCCTGTGGCACTCTAAAAAAACCTCTTAGGTCTCCACCTCTGACCACAGTGTACAATATCTGACCTTACATCTGGTTGAAGTATGGTGGTGATGGGGTGCCTGGTGACGGGAGCTGGGAAGAATGGCCTGGGAGCTCCTAGCTAGAACCCTGCACATCAGCGGCCTAGGGTATATGGTCACTAGCAGCTGGGGTTGAGTCACAGCTGCTTTCAGCAAACCCCTGTGTGACTGAGTAGCCCTATTTAAGGACCACACTACTCACCCCCAACAGGGGAAGGGCCTAGAAAAAGGTGGCCTAAAAAGTAACACACTCTACCATCTTCTGGGTAGGTTACTGCACCTAACGGGAATTCTACCCTGCATTCAAAATAAGAAAAGGATCCCCTCCAAATTGGCAACATGGAATGTCTCTCCTGGATAGCGATGGCTATAGACCTCACTGAAGGACCGTACTGATTGCTGAGGAACTGAGGCCCTACAACGTGGACATCACTGCTCTTAGCGAGACAAGGCTCCTAGGTGAAGGTTCTCTGAAAAAAGAGGAAGGAGGGTACACCTTCTTCTGGAGAGGCTACCCCCCTGGTGGTCAACATCAGCATGGTGTGGGTCTGGCAATCGAGCACAGCCTTCTACCCAACCTCGCTGAAACACCCAGTGGAGTAAGTGAGAGGCTGATGACCCTCTGTATCCCCCTAGCAAAGGCACGCTATGCTAATGCTAAATTGTTCATATACACCATTTCTCTGTAGAAATGAACATAGTTTTGAGGACACTACCTTTTCTAGTATTTTCAACATAATTGGTAGATTTGAAATCAGTCTGTAATTAGACAGTTCTCCAGGATTAAGCTGTGGCTTCTTAATAAGCAGTTTGATAACTGCCATTTTAAAGTTTCTTGGGAAATGTCCTAAGGATAGCGAGGAATTAATAATATTAAGAAGAGGTTCTGAGATTACAGGGAATACCTCTTTTAAGAGCTTAGTTGGTATTGGATCTATCATACATGTTGTGGCTATTGATTTTTTGATAAGTTTTGTTAGCTCTTCATGACAGCAAAGAATTGCAGTTGCACATGAGGAAAATTATGAGACACTGTTTTCTGAGGTGCTGTGACAGTTGATTGCATAGTTCCAATTTTATTTCTGATTCTTTCAATTTTATCAGTAAAGAAATTCATAAAGTCATTACAATTGTGCTGCGATATATTTGGTTCAGTCAATGCTTTATTCCTATCCAATTTAGCCACAGTACTGAATAAACACCTAGGATTATTCTGGTTATTTTCTGAGTTTGCTAAAATATGCTGACCTGGCAGCTTTTAGTGCCTCTCTGTAGCTACAGACACTATCCTTCCATGCACCGTGATGTATCTCTAATTTTGTATTCTTCCACTTGCACTCCATTTTCAGAGCTGTTCTCTTGAGAGCATGAGTGTGATCATTGTACCATGTGCAGGGCTTGTTTCTTTAATTTTCTTTAATCGAAGGGGGGCGACACTATCAAGAGTGCTAGAGAAGACTGTATTTATATTTTCTGTTATTACATCAAGTTCTTCTAGAATATTTGGCTTACTGAGTATGTGAGACAATTCTGGAAGATTATTAGTGAAGCTATCTTTAGTGGTCGAAAGAATAGTTCTACCTGAATGATAAAGTGGTGTAGATTGAGTGACATTAGCTGATCGCAGCAAACAAGAGACTAGGTAATGATCTGAGATGTCATTGCTTTGTGGTAGAATTTCTATAGTATCAACATCAACTCCATATGACAGAATTATATCTAGCAAATGATTATGGCGATGAGTTGTCCTATCACATTTTGTCTGACTCCAAGAGAGTTGAGAATATCGATAAATTCTAATCCCAATGTGTCATTTTCATTATCTATGTAAATGTTGAAGTCACCAACAACTAAAGCTCTATCTACATTAACTAATAGATCTGACAGAAAATGTGCAAATTCACCAAGAAATTTGGCGGCAACATTTGACGGTGCTAATGTACGGTGCTAATGGGTTTTTAGACAGCCGCTGGCCCGATGCAGAGTGGGAGTGAGCCGGTTGTGATGAAGTACTGCTCCGTTTTGGCATAAAATGTCTCATAGCCTGTGAGTGTTGCTGAGTTGTGACGTAGCGCTCAGCAAATCTATCCACAGAGCTGCCGATAAGGCCAGCTGGAGACACCGTAGCATCAAATAAAGCAGCTTTTTCCGTGTCACGCATTTCCGTGAGGGTCAGCCAGATGTCAATGGCCTGTGTAGTGACTTCCGTGGCTCACAGCACTAAGTCTGTAGCGGTATGGATCTCTTTGAACGTCTCTGGATCGTAGCCTTGCACGTCCATTTGATTGAGGAGCTTAGCTTGGAAAACTTGGAGCACTGCCTTCGCATGGAGTGCTGAACCAGCTTGGCCTGCTGCTGAGTATGCTTTTCCAGCCAGTGCAGACATCAGTCAACATGGCTTGGAAGGATGAACGGGGCCTGATTTCCATGCCCTACTACTGACCGGGCAGAGATGTGCCGCTACAGCCTTTCCACAGGGGTAGCATAACTTTTGTCTTCCCCGTGGTCCACTTTAGTGAGGAGAGTGGAATCACTGTGCGAGCGAACTGAATAGGGTGCACGCCTGAATTTTGTCAGTTGATTAGGGTTAAAAAACATTTATCAAAGGAAGATTTTTCAGGTTCCTCTGGATGAGACCACTCGAGACCGAGCTCTTTGACCACCCTTGAAAGGACGCAAAGCATCTACTTGCCAGTGGTGCGTGCATGCTCCTCACCCTTGCTGGGGGAAGGGGTGGCATGTCCTCCATTGACCACTCGCCAGACATAACATCATCATCCTCAGCATCAGCACTACCGAACGTGACTACATCGTGCGCTCATGTAGAGGGCCGAAGCTCGTCATTTACATACTGTATCGGCATAGACGCAGTATATGGAGATTGAGGGGCTCACGGGGCGTGTGCCAGCATTAGGTCCACCTCAAATTCATCCCGCTCGACCTCGCGGCCCCGCCATGCCTCCTCGTGATTATATACTATATATATATATATATATATATATATATATATATATATATATATATATATTTATATACTGTATATACACACACAATATCAACAATAGCTTATAAGCATGCAAAACTCCTGCCGATGCGCTGCGGGAAATCAGGATGCTGAAGCGGAGTAAATGTTCGCCGGAACACTGCAGGGGAGCGGAGAGTCTTCTCGTTGCCATGAAGATCCTGCCCACTGACTTGTGTATGCCGACAGTGAAGAAGTAGAAGGCTTCTAGACGAGAGATGAATCACTGTCTTGAAGGAAGAAAATTCTGAGGAATGGTGTTTGCGTGCTCGCTTTTATACCGGATAGCTTCACGCCTAAAAGGGCGGAGCTGAAACACCATAGCCAATCCTGCCGTTATTGTAGAAAGGTTTCAACTAGGTCATGTAGAAGGACACCCCATTAGCATCAGCTTAAGTAACACAATGTCAAGTGTACTGAATTGTAAGGAAACTTGTATTTTTAGATTCTGTTCACATAATAGAAGTGGTGTAGTGTTATCCAGTATCTTCATCTGAGCCATTTTGGAGCTGATGTGTGAATGGTCACATAATGAAAAAAAAGAAAAAAGATGGAAACCATTGCATGTGTGAATAGCAGATGTGGTACATTTACCAGTAAAAGTAATCCAACAGTTTTACTGCTATTTACCAGGTTGCATGTGTGAAAGGGGCTATAGTCTCACTCTACAATAATAAAGGGAACTTTTGAGTACATGATTTACATTAACGCTAGCACAAAAGCTTTATCGAAGATGTGGTTCATGAACCTGCATGACCTTTCGCTTGTGGTTTTTGTTCTGTGCAGGGTAAGTAATAAGATCCAAAGCCATCTGTGGGGTGAAAAGCTTGTGTGTCCTCTTCAAAGCTTTTCTCCAGAGATCCTTTGTTCACCAAATTCACACATATGTTTCTGAGCTAATGAGGGAGAGAAATATAGAATGAAAAATTATTTATGATACATAAATGTTGTAGGAACAGTATGTGTGTTAAGAATTAAATTGAACTGTCCACATTTTATGTCATTATTATGTAAGAACATTTATAATGGAATTAGTCACGTTCGACAACCATAAGAAAGATAAATGATAAATAATTAGATTATTTGTCTGAATAAAATTCTCCACCATTAAAATCATAATACAACTGTAATGCTGGGTTAAAGGAAAGGAAGAGAGGAGACGCAGGAGTAGATACCTTAAGTCTTTTAATAATAAATGCTGGAGTGGAACAAAACAATAAAGCTAAACATAATAAAACATCGTAACACTTCAAGGACTGACAAAGGAATGAACAAAACAGGAGGGTATATATACAAACAATGACTGATGATGGAATGGAGGACAGGTGAGGAGGATTGGAAACAGATGGAAGTGATGAGGGCAGTGGATTCTGGGAGATGTAGTATGGAGGAAAACTTAAAAATAAGAGTCCTTGAAGAACATGAGGGAGACAGACTGTGACAACAAAGTCTCGTTGTATCTGCTCACAATTTCTATTGTAAGGAATTAGCTTTAATAAGAATTATGAATTAATTCACTTATTGGAGTAATATTATTCTGACAGCTTATTGAAAATAATATCACACACATATTTTAGGTATAGCTTTGAAGCAAGATCTTTTAAAATAAAGTAAAAGATTATTTATCAAAATATACCACAGTCAAATTATCTTTGAATACAAACAAACTTTACTGCTATTCTAAACATAAAAACTAATCTAACACATACAATATGAAACAGGTTAGTGAGTAAAGTGACAGAATGTGAAATAAATGATCAAAACAGAGAAAATGAACTTTATGGAGTCTATAGACAATGCCTTAAGAACTATTTATCCTTCTTTGAGTCTAAATCGATTTGCAATCGGATTACGGAAAGTATTTAACTAATACACCAGCACTTTCAGCAAAAGTCTGGAGATGTACTTGCGTGTCATTGCGTTTCCTTGCATTGCTTTTCCTTGTATGGCTTGGTTCTTTGGCTCTTTGTAGAAAGTTCATTCCATCATTGTCTTGGACCTCTGTTAGATCGTAGGTAGTTGTTGTCTTGATGGATGATGAGGTGGGCATTGAAGTGAGGCCTTCCGCAAGGAAGACTTGCAACTCCTGTTACATGTGTGAACCGCAGAGCAGAGAGTAAGAGGCTTCCTCGGGACTTTGTGTCCCGAGCTTCCTTGGACTCTACATGTCACGGAGTCTGCAAGCCACGAGGGTAAGAGCGTGGAGGAATGAGGAGCTGCAGAGGAAAAGGAAGGAGAAAGAGAGCCGAAGAAGAGAGGGGATCGAGAGAGTTCTTCCTTGGTTGGAAACTTTTGAGCTGAAATTGGCTGCAACCCAAAGGAGTCCTGAGCCAATCAGAAGTGGCTTTTCAGAGTCACATGGTCAACTGGTCTGTCCTTTTCAAAGTTGGTTTACAATCCTTTGTGTGGAGGATTCTTACAAATGTCCCACTCAAAATAATGCATGTTTAATCATGAACTTTTATATCTTGGATACAACTGAATATATCAAAAATTAATTAACAAACATTCCTGAAATGCAGAAAGAATTTCAACAATAGTAAACATGAGGTGTTTTATCCTGAATAGTTACCATTCCTAGTAAAAATTACATGAATAAAACAAGATTAAAGATTATAATCATCAATTTGACATTTATAAGTGATTACAAATCACTACACATATTTTAAAAGGTATATCAGGCTATAATCAATTTGTCCGTTTTTATAAGTGATCGCAGGTCATAAATCATTTTCAAAATTATCTAGCAAGGCTAGGTATTGTGTACATTTTGGGTCCAGATGCATTCTGTACATTTTAGAGGATTAAATCACAAGTATTGGTACTTTGTTTGAAATGTTCATGGATTCCTTTTTAGCTGCTGTTTTCAGAATAATGATCACAATGTCTCATGATCTGATGAGTCTAGTTGAAGTGTAGCAAATTGGTTTATATAGAAGGACAAAAACAGAGTGTGTTTTAAGCCTTTCCCAGGGTTTCCAGGGAGTGTGTTCTCTGTCTTTTATGCCTGTAACCTTTGCCCTTAGGGTCTCTTTGCAAAGATGGTCTTGATGACAGTGTCAGGCAATGACCATTAAATGTGGGGGTATTTCCTCAGAAGCATGAAGTTCTCAAGTCATGTGCCATCTGGACAAGTCCCTTTTGTTCATTTTATTGGCCAGATTTGAGCTTCAGCTAGACTTCTTGGTGCCTAGTCGAGCAGAACCTTTTAATTTATGACGTTGAGGAATTCCAGGATTAAATGGTTGGGTTTTCTTGATTCAAGTCATATTGCAGCAATTGTTCGCTCTTCTGCACCTAATATCCTAAAATGTTTTGAACCGAGTGAAGCATATGAAGGAACAAAGAAGGAACAAAAACATAAACAAATCAACCAATATTTTATTCAATTATTCAAATTATTCATCTCAGTAATTAGGTTTAAAACAGCATGCTATCCTATAGGCATTATTTCCTTCTTTTGTTGGCACACAGAGTATAACAACACTAGAACTACATTGAAAGTAAAATGTTTTTATGAAACTAAAAATCAAAGTAATATTATCGTGCCCTAAACAGAAACAAGCCACTGCTTTGATCACCAAAACCAAGAGTTGTCGGTATATATCTTTAAAAGAGTATTCTTTATGTTCATTAATGCCTTGTTGAATGTTTATTTTATAACCATTATTTGCTCCTTACTTTATTTTGTATTTTCCTTTCCTGCTCTTATTGTGAGTATTGATGGTTTGGCAATATTATGTGTAAAACAATCATGCCAATGAAATACTTTAAAACTGAAACTAGAGTAGATTTAACTAGCGTAATCCACACCTGTCAAGTCGCATTCTCTGTGGAAGAGCCATGTACTGTAAGCAACATTTTTACAATGCAGTGATAAATGTCAAATTCTCCAGGAAAACATCCTGGTTACTTGCGTAACCTCCGTTCCCTGATGGAGGGAATGAGACATTGTGTCCCTCCTGGCCCAACGCTGGACTACCTGCTGAAATGGCCGGGACCTTGTCTCGGCTCCTCAGCACAAAACCTGAATGAGTGGTTGCATACCAGCTCCTTTTATACCCGTATGTTCGGGGGAGTGGTATGCAAAATGCCTTTTATAAAAGACCAGAAGTGTTTCGGGCTCCCAAGAGTGACCCCTAGTGTCACTACATCGACACAACATGACAGATAGGGAACTTTCTTTCTCTCTCTCAGACATGTGCACATACAAACTCAAATAAACAAATAAACTAAACTAAAAACATCAGCAGTGTGCGCTTGTCTCTCCAGACCCGGATCTCCTCAGAGTAAGATCAGTGAGTTATGGATCAGCCTCACAGTGACAATATAAGCTGTTTTATGACACCAACAAAAGAAGGGATAGAATCTGATTTATGAGTCATAAACATGATATTGTGACACACACACACACACACACACACACACACACACACACGCACGCACGCACGCACGCACACACACACACACACACACACACGCACACACACACTGTCACTGGAGAACAACCCTTTGGGCACAGGTCATAAATCAGCACACACACACATCCTGATGTTTCTTTAATTACTGCCTCTATTAACCATTGTAATTAATTTATAATTATTTCACTCACTCACTACAACTGCACTCATTCACCTCAGTAGATGGATTTTACCATGTTCTCACCTACAACATAAGTTTATTTCATTGTACAAAAATGAACTTTGTGCCTTTAGACATTTTAGGACATTCTTCATGTGTGCGTGTTTGTTGTCATGTATGTTTTAAATGAATTAGACAGACAGCTGTCCTGTTTCTAAGTGTTTCAAAAGAATAGCCTATCTCTACAGAAGTCTGCTAGGATGACAAATGTATGGGATACTGGGAGAAGGGTTTGATATATTTTTATGTCAGATTCTTATGTATGTATTCTTAATGGCCTGTTCAAAGCAAGTTTTTCAGTGCGATTGTTTGTCGAACAAGCTTTTGAATGGGAACAATGGATTCCGATGGCGCTATTCACACCCAGTCCGACAAATTGTCCACCGACGAGGTTTTTTGGACACTGCTTATGGTGTTTTGTCTTAATGTACATTATTTAATATGTAGCCTATATCACTGTGCCTATTATATTCACATGGCATTGAAAATAGCAGCGAGATTCAGAAATTTGTTCGCACTAAGCTCATAGTAAAATATTCCATAAAAAGATGGAATTTGATGGATTTTTCTCCCCTTTTCTCCCCAATTTTGGCATGCCCAATTCCCAACACGCTCTAGGCCCTCATGGTGGCGGAGGACAAATCTCAGTTGCCTCCGCGTCTGAGACAGTCAATCCACGCATCTTATCATGTGGCTTGTTGAGCATGTTACCGCGGAGACCTAGCGTGTGTGGAGACTCATGCTATCCTCTGTGGCATCCACGCACAACACACCACACGCCCCACCGAGAGCAAGAACCACATTATAGTGACCACAAGGAGGTTAACCCAACGTGACTCTACCCACCCTAGCAACCGGGCCAATTGGTTGCTTAGGAAGCCTGACTGGAGTCACTCAGCATGACCTAGATTTGAAATTACGACTCCGGGTGTGGTAGTCAGCGTCTTTACTTGCTGAGCTACCCAGGCCCCCCAGAAAAGTTGGGTTCTTGAGTCTGTTTTGAATATAGCAAAATACATGTGCAAATAAATATCCAACAGCGCTCTTTACTCATCTCACTTGCACAAAAAACACAGATTATATACTCTTCAAAATGCATCAACACCATGAAAAGAACATAATGAAACAGTTATGCCAAATTAGGTAAATAAATGCTTTAACAGCGTTCAGTATATTAATCTCTAACAGCTAAAGGTGCTGACAGGAGACTGGTAAATGTTTAGAAGAGCAACAGCATAATAGTGAAAACAGTGAAATAGTTTTTTGTTTAATTTTTTTACTGACTCTGTGTGAATAGACCTTCTGTCAAAAGTTCGTCCTGCAAAATTGTCATGGATTTGGTGTGAACAGGCCTTAAAGCTTATGTGTGCAATTTTTATGTTAAAATATTTTCTTGTATCCCATCACGTAAGCCATTGGGAGGTTGATTTGACCTAAAAGTGTAAACACTGTGGCTCTGTTGCACTAACAAAACATTGCTCTTTATTGGAGCATCCCGACCAGTCCAACACAGCATCATTGACTCAACCAATGGTTTCTGTCTATTCATCCAAAGGAAGACATAGGGAGTTTTCTAGAATCTGTTTGAAAAAAGTGAATATTTTTGCAATTCTGTATAGTGATGCTAGTGGTGAAAATTCTCAAAAGTTCTTTGAAATTTAAATAAAAAAACATTGCAACTTTAGCAAGTTGCCTCACAGCAAGAAGGTCCCTGGTTCAAGTCTCGGCTCACCCAGGGCCTCTCTGTGTGGAATTTGTTTGTTCTCCCCGTGTTCGTCTGGGTTTCCACTGGGTGCTCCGGTTTCCCCCACAGTCCAAAACATGTAGATCAAGTGAATTGGAAACCCGTAGGTAAGAGTGAGCGTGTGAATGTGTATGTTTGTGTGTGTTTGCCCTGTGATGGACTGGCCACCTGTCCAGGGTGTTTCCCTGCCTTCGGCCTGAGACAGCTGGGATAGGCTCAAGCACTACCCGCAACCCTGCATAGGACAAGTGGCTATAGAAGGAGATGGATAGATGGATCATGCCCATTCAAACTGAAGGGACACAGTCCTCAATTACCCATCCTCATGTCGCTCAAAACTTGCATGACTTTTTTTTTTATTTTTTTTTTTTTATCTATCTATAGGTTTAATGCTGAGTTGATGGTCAGAATATCCAACAGCTTAGAATTTATGTGGCAGTCAGGTGGGACTTGCTTTCATGTCAATTTCTGACATGGGGCAATATGTTATTTAGCTAAATCAACCTGACAGGTTATTGAGCGTTACAATATGTGACAGGGAAATTTCAGAGGCAGTTGCTTGATTTGTCACCCCTCTTATTCTTAATACGAGACCCACTGACATAGGAGGGCAAGATTTCAGCTGGTAGTCTGGTTGACATTCCCTAACATTGTCGAGTTTTGATTGAGTCACTAGTTTATTGTTATTATATAATTTCAGTCACATTGTTCTTCAACTGAATGGAAAATCAATACAATATACAGTATGCACACAGACACACATCCAAACACATTCAAATGCATCTAATCTAAATAGTATGATTACAATGACATCTCCTACATTATCCTCCATATAGATACAGCATTCCTGCTTCATGGGTGCGGTCATACTTTTAAACTTATCTCTCTAATATAAGGAGCTTCCCCAATGCTATTTAGCCAGAGCAAACTAATCAATACCAGATCCAGACTTTAAACAGCTGTTTGTTTGTGAAAGGGAATGGAAACAAACAAACATCAGCTGGTAAAGCTCAGAGCTCTACAGTCTGTGCAAATTGGATCATGACCACAACCTTTTCTGCTGAGGAAGGGAAATATTGATTTTCTCCCCCCACATTTTCTCCCTCATTATTTTTTGTTTAATTTGTTTTAGTGCCTTTTCGTAGTTGTTGGACAGATTTTATACCTTGGCTAATTTTATTCATTAGCCTTCCTAAATCTTCCTTTCAAGTTTGCAGTGTTGGGGAAACTTTTAAAAGTAACTTGCTGCATTATTGCGGAAATCCTAGTGTAAAATATCTAAGTATGTTACATCTATACTTTTATGGAAAATAATGCATGAAATACTTTTGCGTCAAGTGTACAAAAATGTGTGGTTGGCTTTTACTAGAATCATCTTCACACTACAAACTGAGGTCTAGCAGCTTTCTTAGTAACAAGGTGATAGCTTTGTTAGTTTTTAAATCAAGTAGCTTTTCAGTAGCAAAGCTATTTAGTAGCTTAGTGTTGACAAAAGCTAGTTTTGAATCAGAACTTATGTCTGATTCACAAATAAATCACTTATTGTGATCACTTATACCTGATAGCAAAGCGGTCTGAATCAGTTCGCAATTCAATCTAAATGGCTCATTCATGCTGCTGATTCATTTGGAGTGGTTTCTCACTCGCTAACACATGTGCTTTCACACTGGCAGTTTAGTTAGAAACAGAGCATGGTTTACCTGAAAAATTGGTAATGTGAAAGCTGTCATGCGGACCGGGGAGCGCACCGCGGTACTGAACCCGAGACTACCTGTAGGAGGTGGTCTGAGTTCAGTTGCAATGGAACTGTAGCACGATTCGCGTGAATGTGAAAGCAACTCGGACTCGGGTGCGCACTCGTTCAGGAAGTAAAGTAACCTGCGCATGCGTTTTTCATTCCTGAAAGTCCCAAAAAAGTAATGACACCACAATGACATACATGTACAATCAACACTATAAATACTGTATGTCTGTCTGTCTATCTATCTTATAAATACTATATATAAATACTATTATAGGTTATAAATATAGGGTATAATAGGAGATGACAGTGGCGATAACTTCACCTTGGACACGAGTGTTGAGTAAGCGTGCAGTGTAAACAAAGATGCAAATAAATTCCTTGCAATCAGCTGTCTCCTCAAAAAACGCCGTTTGCGAGCAGCAGCAAGCTGCCTTCCCCTGGACATCTGATGAGTTACGCAATGAAGCGCACATATACGCAGTTGTCGTTCACTCTGCTGTGCATAATGGCACCAAAATAACAAAAAAAATAATAAAAATAGTATGATGAGTCGCGTTGTGTTCTCCATGCATGTTTGTGATGACGTAAGATGAACGCAAATGGACGGGGTTTGATAGAATCAAGTGAGTGTGAATCCAGACCAATGCTGGGGGGGGCATTGGGAACAATCGCACTCGGAATTGGACCGCAGCAAACGTGCCCAGTGTGAAAGCCCTCTAAGAGTTCTTTTACACTTGGTTCGATTGCTTGGGCCGAACCAGAGTTTGTTTCCTCCCCCTTCCCGCTGCCCGCTCTGGTCTGTGTTCACATCATAATATCTAATATACCGCGGTCTGATTACGTCATCAACTTGAGTACAAGCGGCAGCTGTGTACCACTGTAACTTGGTAACAACTCGAGAAGACGTCACTGTGTTAAGTGAAGTATTAAAGGTTGTCTCTTTGGATTTACCACAAAAACTTGCCATGCACAGAACAACACTTGTCTTTGTCTCCCGGAGATGCATTGAATCTGCAACGATGTGTTGAATTAGCGTTTATGTGCCGCGAGCCCGCGGATACGTTGCAAGAGATGTGAAGAATGTGAGCTGCTCTATGAAGGCGGTGTATTTGGACACAAGCAAGTATGAGAAATGCATTATACCACAATAATTGTGATCGCGAGCCTGCAAAGACACAAATTATACGTAATCACAAGTGGTTCGCTTCCGCAATTTGGTACGATTGCGTTCATATCAAACTGTACCGGAGTTCACATGAACCGTACCCCAGACCACCTTTTCAAGCGGACCCGGGTGCGGTTCGTGGGTGCACGCCCGAGTTCGGAAAACAGCGTTCACATTATCCAAATGAACCGAACATTGACATTATTAGAGCCGGGTGCGTACCAAAAGTGCTGGTGTGAAAGCACCTGAACTGAATATTTTACAACATGGAAAACAAAGATAACGCTGGTTGCAGTGGATATTTAGCTTCAACCAATGGAAACCAAACCTGAAAATGTGTCATATTGTTTGCCAGTGATGAAGAAGGTCTTTATTAAGTTCAACACGTGTGCAGCTTGTGAACACCTACTACAGTTAAAGACATTTTCCAACCAAAAGAGTATCAAAAACCTTTATATGAAAACACATAAAGAAGTACCATCAACTGGGAGCACCATGTGAATACAATGGTGTATGAATATGGTAACCATATGTCACAGTACCATGGTAGTACCATGGTATTCTTTGAATTAACTTAAGGCACCATTAAAACACAATAGCATATAAATATACTAACTTTACTGTATATCAAAGTACATTGGTAGTACCATGGTATTCTTTGAAATGGTTTGAAGCACCATGTAAATAGATAATGGTACGTAGATATGGTAGTTGTGTACCATGGTATTACCATCTGATACCATCAGATATTGGAGTGTTATTGCCCAGATGTTCTCTCACACAAAGGAAACGATGGCTCTGAAAAGAAGGTTCCAGTACATTCAGAAATACAACAGCTGGACACAGAATTAAAGGATAAGATGAAAAATATATGTTCGTAGAGTTGTTGCAGGAATTTGCAAAAGAAATAATGTTTAAAAGGGTATAGGTTTCTAGAGGTAGTAGTATACATTGGAAAAATAAAATGTATAGGTAATAAAATGTGTTGGTTTGTATAGGCAGAATGTGTAAATATGAATTTACATTGTTTTTTTTTTGTTTTTTTACATTTACATACATTTTATATACTATACTATACTATACTATACTATACTATACTATACTATACCATGCCTATGATATACATCATGTGAACAAGTCTTTTAGATGTTTTGTCTATGGCTGTATGCTCTGTGCATCTGGTTGAAAACAGAAAGAAGTACCTTACAGTTAATGTAGCAAGCTACTTTTGGTATGTAGCTTGTAGTGTAACTTGCTACTTTCCCTGAAGTTTAGCTTACAGCTTAGCTTAGTGAGTTTATCAGTTGAGTAGCTGGTAACTTAGCTAGCTACATTTTTAGAGTAGCCTGCCCAACACTGCTGAGGTCTCATTTGAAACAGCATATATGTATACCATGAAAAAGTGCTTACACAGACTTTTAATGAGGCACAGAGGTGAAATAAATGTATTTACACAGAAAATTTGTAATTACAATCCCTGTGATATTTTTAAATCATTATCCTCATGTCAGATGGCTTTTATTTTATTTTATATATAGTCTTTTGTGCCTGTTTATACTGTATACGAGTGTAGAGCTGTATTTAGCACCCAGATTACCAGAGTAATTTTTGCACTGGAGCAGTAAATCAATTGACCCTTAACTAAGATCCGCTCCTTTGTTTACCACAATGAATGCATATTTGATACATTTAATATAAAATATGTTGTATCTAATGTTGTATTTAATATCTAATATGTAATATCATAAATATCTCATAAAGTTCTTAGAAAGAATAAAATCACTTGAATCATTCTTACACTATACTGTATGTATTATAAATAAATATTATAAGCTATTGATTTTAAGTTTATTTCACCATAACAACTTTAAATATATAAAAAATACCAGTAGACACTTAACCAACTTAAAAACATCATATTTCACAAATATGCAAATTACATACCTTCTAGAATTTTTAAAAACCATTAAATCACCTTTAATCAGGCTTTACATTAAACATCAGCATTTTAGCAACCTGAAATGACAAATTAGGTAATAAATATACATTTATTTGGATTTGGTTGTCTCAAATCAATGCTGAGCTCAATTCCACAGTGATTATCAAGCATTACAAACATTAAAGGGGTTATGTCATAAAGAATAAATGTTCCTTCATATTTTGACGTATAAGAGGTCATTCTACTATAAAAACATACTGTAAATTTTAGAACTCAAAACCTAATCCCCAATACAATAAAAGCACTTAAACCAAGCTGCAAATTTGCCTCATTCTCTACTTCTGCAACTTCCCTTGTCACTAGGGGGCTCATTAATTCATGATCATCTCAAGAGCAACAACATCAATGCCTACTTTAAATCATTGCACCCTTGGCCCCACCCACCGGTGCTCAGTTTGTAAACAGAGAGAGAGCAGGTCAGACAAACCTAGTGTGGCCTACTAACTATTTCTGAAAACCAAAGAGGACCCATCTGGACTATGTTAAATTATTTTTGTATATAAACATGCACTAGACAGATGTCTTTGACCATTGTCATGTATATCGCACTGCTTTTAAAAGACGTGGTGTCAAGTTACATCTATAGAAAGGAAACCCCATTCTGTTTTGAGCACAAACGTGTCCTGGACACGTTCTTGCACCCATCTGTGCACATTTTAGTTGTTGGTTCATTTAAACATGCACTAGATGGATGTCTCTGAACATTTTTGATGCGTTTCCGGCGATGTGCACTTTAGTGCAGGATGATACTACATGTGTGTGTCTTGTTTCATTGTGCTTTGGACTATGTATGTGCATTTGTTTCGGCTCATATCAGCGTGGATTACTTGTGAACCAGTCATAATACAATTCAAGCTTTCCAAAGGAACTGTTACTGAAGGATGGGGAAGAAAAAAACACTATTGGACCTGATCACAAAACCGTAAGTAAACAGTTTAATTCATGCATATTTGAAATGTCATGGCTGTTTGATAGTTTATGGTGCTGCTGTGCTTGAGTGAACAGTTTAATACAGAGGTTTTCAAAGTCAAAGACAGTGGGCCTCTCTTGTGACACAATGTACATGATGGATGCTGTCTAACACTTGCTCCTTCACATCCTGTGCCATGTCAGAGGCAATACCCAGCGCAACGTGATATGAAGCTTCAGTGGCCTTTACATTTAATTTGA
Source organism: Myxocyprinus asiaticus (assembly GCF_019703515.2). Lineage (NCBI taxonomy): Eukaryota > Metazoa > Chordata > Actinopteri > Cypriniformes > Catostomidae > Myxocyprinus > Myxocyprinus asiaticus. Next base: position 29,286,793 of record NC_059346.1, read on the forward strand.
CAAAATTCTCAGACAACTTTTTTCTGAATTTGAAAGGATTGAAGTTTTCTTTGGAAAAACTCAGGAGGTTTTCCCGCTACCTCAGCATGCTTGGTATCAAGGTGTCTGCGGAGTTTAGCAGGTCGCATGCTGTCATTAGCTAAAATCGACACATAAAGGTCGTGGTGCATCAACTGATCCTGTCCATGTAAATCCTAAACTTAAATACTGCTCATTGTGTTGTCGTCTTTTGGGTTTGACCCCTGAAACTGAAGGATTCAAATTTGGTGGTCTCAGAAACCACTCCATTGCAATTACAGACTAATACGTCACGTCTGCTTTATTGGCGGGCTTGACAGATATCAGAGAATCTTCACAAAGATTCTTGATTAATATTTTATTTTATTTTTTTGGCTATTATTTTCAGAACTGTTTAAATAATGTTTTAAATATAATGTACATATATATATATATATATATATATATATATATATATATATATATATATATATATATATATATATATATATATATACATACATATTAAGTATTTAATAATTTTTTTTACCACTCTCTGTGCTTCCCCTGACATGCTCTGGTGCCCCCCTGGGGAGGTGCGCCCCACACTTTGAAAACCCCTACTTTAATATATTCAGATGTAATGTGTTGGATTTATTGCTAAATTAAGACTTTTTTTTGTGAAAAATAAATAAATAAATAAATCTTTACTTACATTAACTGAACCTCAGAGAAGAAAATAAAATGATAAAAAAAGAGTATGTCATGACCACTTTAAAATTAAGCTTAACTTTTATCAAAATGACAATCAACTCACTAATTATGGGGTGAAAACAGAACAAAGACCGACGTTGTCTTTCCAACGACCAAAAGCTAAACATGAGGATTGAAAACTCATTACATGGAAACAAACTCTCTTATTACACTTTTCTAACAAAAAATATTTTTTTCTCTCAAAAACTCTCAGTTCTCATTCTGAGACACCTTTCTCCACCGCCTCACTGATGCAAAAGGATGGGACTTAATTTAGCAATCAATCCCAAATGGCTCAAAATGTACTTGTCTTAAAAAGAACAGCACATAAAAACTAAATTAATATACTGTAGTTCTATAAACTCTTTAAATAAATGCAAATACACAAATTCCAGTTCTTTTATCAGAAACCAGCTCTTCTGTCTGGGTTACATAAAGGAAAGCTGAGGGGAACAAAATCAAGACTTGACGCAAGCCACACTCAAACTTGCTTCTCTGTGAGCCAAAAGCTCTTACATGTCATGGCTCTGACAGTTTTCTCTTTTTTTCTTCAAGCTTTGTCCCCTGTGTATTTTAGTTAGTGTCCTCTCTTCTCTTACTCTGAACACTACAGTCAAGTTCCTGTGGAGAGGAGACATGCACATATTCAGTCTCTTTCTCCATGCATAATTAGTTAAATTTGCTGTGTCTCCATACATCTCAGCTGCTCCTGCTCTAATACACTTCTGAAGCTGAAAAGTAATTATGAGATGTGGGACTCCATCAAACTTCCGACTGGTATATTTAATTACTCTGGTAATGGTTGTTAATGACTTTGCTGATTGATTCATTGAGGGACGTAGGAGGTTTAAAGCAGAGCGCACCACCACAAACACACATAAGCAGGTGGTGTTTAATATTTTCTTTGGCCCGCATCTCCCTGCTCTCCTTTCTGTCCTCTTATTCTCTCCCCTTTTCTCCAAAATGTGTTTTATTTTTGAATCTTAATTTTTTTTTCTATTGCTTTTCCCACCTTACTGCTGTTTATTCTCCTTTCTTTGTGCAGCTTAAAGCAATGTTGAGTGTCTGCATTAAAACGCAATTGACCACAGCTCTTTGTGTGTAAATATAAATGTACAGTACTTGTGTGTGTGAGCATGCATTTAGGTGTTTACATAATCTCATAGAATGCCGGTTTTATCCTCAAAATCCTGCTTGGGGACTACAAACAAAAGAAATGTCAAATTCTTCCCTCTCTTAGTGGAGAGAAGGGTGTATGTGTGTGAGAATGCATCAGAAAGCTGAAAATTCCAAATCCCATTTTCTTAATTCCAGTGGTGTATTACCGGCTGACAAGCCTTATTAAAAACCCACATCCAAGTCACACGATCATCACAAATTCCCTTCTTTATCCATTGTAAAACCTTCTGTTATACACAAGACCAATGTGTGCGTGTGTTTGCATGTGAAAAAGGAACAATGTTTTATTTTCTTGGCAGTGTATGGTGTGTTTGCTCTGTCTTGTTGGTGACTGCCAGGTCAAATTAAGAAAAACAGGTAGGTGATGTTAATGATGATAAAGATAATGTCTAAGTGTGAGTGAATAAGTGTTTGTGTGAGCAGCATGTTTAAATAGGCTATGATAATCAATTAGCTTCCAGTGTGAGATTAAAGAGAAGGTGATGACCATTGTGTCCACTTATCTTGTTTTACAGGGACTAAATAAATGTAAGACTTAATGGCGGCCACACTGAACATACCCTACATGCCCCTAACAGTGGCCTTTGTTTCAAATCTGATTTGAATTTCCTTTAAGGCACATAGCTCTGACACATGGCTATAAGGCAGAATTGAAGGGCAAGTCCTTGAATTGGTTTTGCCTTTGTAACAATGTGCCTACCCAATTTAGTGCTTTGGGGACTCTTTTGGACACATTACCCAGAGAGCACACATACATCTCCGAGATGTCTGCTTGAGACTGTTTCGTCTGGGAAGCATCACATTCTAATTAACATCTGCTAAACATCTTAAAAAGATCAGATTTGAAAACATTCTATTCAAAAACATCTCAGAGACATCTGCTGAATGTCTTATTGACATCTGAGAGGAAACATCTTATAGACGTATTGCAGATGAGCAAACAACCTAAAAAATACATCTTCCAGATGTAAACACACACATGTAATAGACGTCTGGGTGATGTACGTGTTATATCAGGGTATATTACATTGTAATTAGGACACATCACACATCACAGTCAGTTTTATGATCTGAAACCCTGAAGAAGTTCTTGTAGTTTTACACCTTTCAATTCATGTGAATTTGCTTGAGAAGGGGAAATCTAGAGCAGTCTTTTTTTCTTTTTTTTTCTTTTTTTTCTAGAACATTTTAAAATACTAGGTCAAAAACACCAATATCTTTAAATAGTCCTTAATTTTTAAAAAAATACTTTCTGGTGACTCAGGAATGCAGAACTCTATCCAAAATGTTGCAGTAACACAAGCTTTGGATATTCTGATTAAATAAGTTTAATCAGTTAAATCATTTGGACAGCAATTGAATAAAAATAAACCCCAGTATTTACATAAATATGTCTACAACAATTAGCTAGGTTATATATATGCAATGAGTTATAGATTATAATATCATTGAGATAAAAGCAAATAGATTAAATGTTCCATGTAAGTCATGGTTTTCCATCCTAGGACTTTAAGAGCAGTGTTCTATTTTTGGAATACAATGTGCTTGCTGAGACTTGACAATCAAATTGTGAAAATAGTCTCACTTCACCGACAACTGGATACCCTCTAAAAAGCACTGGACAACTAAAAGAAAATGCTCATAAACACACACATGCACTTTGACACGCTGGTGTCAGGAGCACAACCTCTCCCTCAACGTCAGTAAGACAAAGGAGCTTGTGGTGGACTTCAGGAGAAGAGAAAGAGAACACAGCCCCATCACCATCAATGGAGCACCAGTGGAGAGAGTCAGCAGCTTCAAGTTCCTGGGTGTCCACATCACTGAGGAAATCACATGGTCGGTCCACACTGAGGCCGTTGTAAAGAAGGATCATGAGCACCTCTTCTTCCTGAGACGGCTGAGGAAGTTTGGAATGAACCTCCACATCCTCACACAGTTCTACACCAGCACTGTAGAGAGCATCCTGAATGGCTGCATCTCCGCCTGGTACGGCAATAGCACCGCCCACAACCGCAAAGCCCTGCAAAGGGTGGTGCGAACTGCCAGACACATCATCGGAGGTGAGCTTCCCTCCCTCCAGGACATATACACCAGGTGGTGTGTGAAAAAGCTTGGAGGATCATCAGAGACTCCAACCACCCGAGCCATGGGCTGCTCTCACTGCTACCATCAGGCAGGCGGTATCGCAGCATCAGGACCCGCACCAGCCGACTTCATGACAGCTTCTTATCCCAAGCAATCAGACTTTTGAACTCTTGATCTCTCACAATCAGTATACATCAGCACTGCACTTTATTAATCTTATTATCTCACACTGGACTGTCATAATTATATCTCTCTTAACAACACACTGGCAACTAACTATCAGCCGACAGCCTGAATGTCAATACAGTACAATACAACCTACTGTACATTTTATATATACTATATATACTATTTTTTTTTATTGTATAATGTGTATTCTATATTGTGTGTATTGTATAATGTACATTGTATGTTATTATTTGTATATTGTGTTGTGTGTAATTATGTGTATATTAGATTTTAAACTGTGTTGTGTAAATTTGATGTGTATTGTAGATTGGTATATGTCTCATCACTGTCACGACTGCTATGTTGCTCGGAACTGCACCCAAGAATTTTACACAATATTGCACTTGTGTATATGGTTGTGTGACAATAAAAGTGATTTGATTGATTTTGATTTGATTTGACTTTCACAAACCTTTTCTTATTAATTCTACTTGATGCTGCTTCCAGTTTCATAATAATTGCTATTATTACAATATCAGTCCTATCTATAAAGCACCACATTTCATTCTATATCCTCTTTGACACTTTTATGTGGCCTGATTCTGTTTAGGACTGAAATGCCGTTAAACATGATTAGCAGTGCTACATAAAATCTGCTTGTGACAAATGTGGTCTTCTAGCTTTCTTCCAGCTTTCCAGTCGATTAGACAAAATAGACTGTATTTGGTCAAAACATTATACTGTATTTGGCATAATCACATTACATTGGTATTTAAAACATTGAGAAGAATGGTTTTTCTGGTTATTGTAAAGCATCGATGCTAGACTAATGTGATTTATAAATATTTAATTCACAAGGATGCATATTTTGTAAATTACACACAATCTTATACATATAATTGTATGTAGCAAAGCACATCCACCAGCATTGTGCAAGTGCAAAGCAGTTGTTTAATTAACATAAAAAAAAAGTGTTTTATCATAATTTAAACTAATGAATGAAAGCAATTGGCTTGCTAATAATATATATATATATATATATATATATATATATATATATATATATATATATATATATATATATATATATATATATATATATATATATACACACACACACAGGGTTGGGAGGGTTACTTTTTAAATATATTCCACTACAGATTACAGAATACATGCTGTAAAATGTCATTTGTAACGTATTCCGTTAGATTACTCAAGGTCAGAAACGTATTCTAAATACTTTGGATTACATCTTCAGCACTGGTAGATTTTTTCACTTGTTTTGACTATTAAAACTCTGCCAGTACAGTAAGACAAAATACACATGTTAAAAATACATTCTTTGAAAAACCTAAATATCTTATGCAGTGTTGTTTCTAAAACAAGATAAATCAAACTGGTCTTGTTTTAACGATTCTTAGATATTTTTACAGGAAAACAATACAAAAATTATTATCAAGAATACGATTTTTGCTCTAATATCAAAGGTCTTACTAGAAAAAAAGAAATTATGATCCAACGTGAATTTTCTTGATAAAAAAATGTGATCGTGCCTGGTAACGTGCATGTAAAATGGCTAGAAATAGCATTTTACCTTAGCGTAAAGCTGACAATTTACACAAGGTTTATTTCTATTTCTTCTGCACCAAACTTACTTCATTCTTACTTCTCTGTCTGCTCGTATGAATGTAACACATCATAAGAAAGTGTTTCACTGCTGTTCAAATGCACTTTGGATTGCATCATTTATATGTATAAATGTTTTCCATCTGAAAGGACTAAATATTAAATGAATCAAATGACAATAAAATGCAAAGTAATCTCTTCAGTAATCAAAATACTTTTTGAATGTAACTGTATTCTAATTACCAATGATTTAAACTCAATGTAGTGGAATACAGTTACTTATATTTTGTATTTTAAATACGTAATGCCGTTACATGTATTCCGTTACTCCCCAACCCTATATATATATATATATATATATATATATATATATATATATATATATATATATATATATTGGAACAGAATAAATAACTTTGAAATTTACTGATAGAAATACAAATGATTTTGTGCTCCACAAAGAATAAAGCAAGTGATTACACACACAAACAGACACACAGATGTGCACCAACACTTTGAAATTGTAGCATGAAATGAGGCAGTCTTTCAAGGATGAACTTCTGAAAACAGGCAGAAATGTTGTTTTGGCTGAAATTCACTCATAGTCAGCTCCAGATTATTAACCCCTACAACCCCCATTTTGTCTACTTTTCTCTTTATTTATTCCCTGCCTTACCCTGTTTGTCCTGCCTGCTTATTTCAAATCCAATCAGTTTGTATACACTTCAGCTGTAATGCTATTTTACCTTCTGGAAAGGTTACACTGGGTAACAGGGTAATGCAGAAAGAAAGCAAAAAACAAGGCAGATTGGTAAAGGAGGCAGGTTGGTGTGTTTACTGGTGTGTTTTTGTCACATATTTGTTACAGGAGAGCTGAATTTGTGTGCTCTTAATGGAAAAATCATGAGAAGAGGTGTGAGTATTTGCTTTTGTCTGTGAAGAGCAGGATAGAAATTCCCCTTCATTCGTTCTGTCTATTGGCAGAGTTTTTTTTTTCTGACGGCTTTGCAAAACCACAACCACCAAAAAAACTAAAAAAAACAAACCTGTTACCTTCCATTTAGCATCAACACTTTCATTGTGATAGCTAAAAACCTCCCAGAGTAATGAGTACTCTCAATTTATTCTCTTTCCATAACACATCAAAACAACAACAAAAGTTTTTTGCTTATAGTACAGTACAATCAAATCTTTTCTTTCAGTCCATCAGTCATGTCTGGTATTTTATTCTTTAAAAAGCGCAGCTCCACATCACGTCTTTGACTCATGGCAAGATTTTAATCTTATGCTTTGCAAGTAATGTGACTTGAAGATCAGTTATTAATTGGCAGTTGGATTCTGCTGTCCTTTATTATAGGCAATATACATTACTCTACACATGCTATAATTGCAAATTCTGAATTCTTTTTATTTTTTACATGATGTTTTATGGTATCGTTTGTCTTTATTAGACAAGAGAAAAGAGAGGAAACTTGGATCATGATGCAAGCAGTACTCCAGCCTCATACACACACTGCTCCAACATGTCATAAGCACATGCACTAACCACTGTGTCACAACTCTAACACTTTTCAAAGTTTTTAATTTCATGAACAACCAAAAGATTGAGAGATTGTGGTTGAGTTTATTATTATTATTATTATTTTATCTTATGTTGCTTTTAAAACTTTTATGACATTTATAGAGGGGAAAAAAAAACTTTTACTAAAATGACATATTGTAGGGGAAGAAGAAAGTACCACAGAGACAAGATTAAACAATTTAGGCCTTTCTTTACCATTTGTACAGATATATTTTTGAAAGACTGCTGTTGCTTCCCTAGGGGTTTAAAAGCCTTGCTAGAAAGCTAAAATATAGCAGTAAAAGCAGGATGAGATGTGTGCAGTCATGACCTCCTGGGAAGTTACCCGCTTTATAATTTAAGCGCATATTACATTTGAAATTCTTTAACTGTATGTGGAGATGGGGCGTGGTCGTGTATCTGTCTGCGGGAGAGGGAGAGCGCTAAGGCTCGTCACCTGGGCTGTCATTATCATTAACACCTGTCTCTCGTTATAGCGATGACGGTGGGAGACCTGAAAAGGCAGACAGACGCATCAGTCTGCAGAAAGAGAGAGACCAGAGAGAGAGACTGTTCCTCTCTGTGAGGCAAGAATTATTGACTCATTTGTGTGTGATTACTTGTTCACTGAGTGCCCTTTTGTTTAAGTTTTGTGAATGACGCTGAAGAGTAATAAAAGACTCACGTTGACTGTTTCTGCTGTCTCCTGACTCCTTCATTTGCCCTGAAAATACGAACTCTGTTACACGTATTTTTCTAAATTTACTTTAAGGCATTTAACAAAAATACTCATTTGATTGAGCAGTTATTTGGATTGCAGTCATCTGGCAATGTATTGGTTAAATCATTGCATAAACACAGCAGGTGTTGTATTAGTTACACATAACAAAAATCTAGTCAAAAGCTCAGATCTTGATCTCAAAGGTTTCACTGAGGAATAGTGCCATTGTAACAAACAAAGGGAAGGATTTTGCCATATTTATACAAAGGTTTTGTTTGTACGGTGTGGCAAGGTCAAAACAAATGTTTTCATTAAATTCTGATGTAGGTGTCTGGGTGAATATTTGTGATGTTGCAATATGCCAAGGACACTCTTTGCCACATTGAGTGCAACTGGCTAGCAGTGGCTGCATAATTGGCATAATGTAATGAAATGCTGTTTAGGAAAGGACTGCAATCAGTAAGGATGCAAGTAATGGCAGCCTGTTAAGGTCAGAGGTCACATGTTATTTGGCATAATTGTATTCTATGCAGTGATGTACCTGATATAATTTTAGCTCTAGTTTAGTACCTAAATATATCAGTACACAAATATTCAATAGCACATAAAACTCATGGAGTTGCAAAGGATATTTGATCATTATTTTCCTTAGAGCTACATTCTTGAAAAGAGTAGTTGTTCAAAATTGGCTTAATATAGTAGTATTATGGAATATTGTTTGCTATATAACTATCTTGGTTATATGCTTTGCTTATATTTGTATCAATGACAGAAAACAGTTGGATCTAATTTAAAATTAATGATTTCACCCAATATTAATGTGAAGTATGTTTTGTACTTATGAGTCATTAGTGTAACAACGTGCAAATGTAAGACTCAGAAGTCAGCTGCTTAATTTCAGTCTCTTGTGTGTTTTTATTGAAACAGGAAGTAGGTATGGGACATATATCATTATATTACACAAGCCACTACAGTACATAATGTAGTATATTTCAAAAGTAATTCTGTTATTGTTGTTATTATTATTATTAAAGGTGCTGTAAGCAATTTTAACTGCTTGGAATTTCCACAAGCTTAGTCGCTGGATTAGCCACACCCCCTCTTTCCAACAACCCGCACTCCAAGGATACCAAATGAGCTTTATTGAGACCGAGCAGAAGCGGTTGTCAAAAACAACAGCAGTGTAATAGCGCCATCAGCTGTCAACTGATATGAACAACATGGCATAAAAATGGCATTAAGCCTCAATAATTTGCTGCAACTACAATAGTATGAGAACACGCAAAATTATTGACAGGCAGACAACTGTATACTGTGACTTCACAGTGAACAGGTCCAAGAAATGACTGTAATGTAGCAATGCTGCATTGTAGAATCACAATGACCATCTGTATTTTTTTTTAGCTACAGTGTTTGTTAATTGTCACCATCATTGAGTTTTGTATGCTGAGTGTTGATATCTTGCATGCCTGATTGACAACTCATGATAAAAAGTTCTTGAGTGATAGAATCAACCATATTATGGCCTAGCTTTACAAACATTCCTTCCTCATTGTTCATTTAAAATAATACTATTTCTTTACTTTCAAATGGTTCATATAGTGTAGACATGTGTACAGCATGGTCCAACTCAACCACTAAATTGACTAATTTTCTCCATACATCACAGTACAATATAATCTTAAACACAATTACACCAACTGGGAGAAAATTAATTACAAATAAATAAGATAAGGTCCCATCTAAAGGGAACACTAAACACCATAATGGTGACTTCAAACAAAACCAAATGTTCCCATAATGCAGTGCGAAATTCTAATGTAATTTTTCACAGTAATTTGTTGTGTTATGACAGAATATGACCTAGCCTGCATTTTTATTGTAAGAAATTACTGTTAAATCTGATCAAATCCTGGCAATTGTTTACAGTGTTTATACTGTATTTGTTTAGTTAATGTATTCATTGTATCTTCAGTATGACTCTCTCTGAGGCACAGATGACCTGTGGTTATGCTGATGTATATTACAGACTGATCTGAAAGAGGGGCACTCAGTCATCTGCTATTAACATGACTCACAGAGGCTCCAGCATGGAACAGTCCACTCTGTTTGTTCTGATAGGGATCATAAAGCTGTCAGCACCTGTCTACAATCCCCTTCCCAATAAAACCAATTTATGGTTCCATCCTTTCCTCTCTCTTTACCATCCAGTGTTACTCTAATGACAGTGAGAACTGTAATTCACATCCATAGTTTAACAGAGCATCTGCCATCTTCTGTTTTTGTACATTTGCATTGTGTAATATATAATTCAAGGTATATAAAGTCTGTATCAGCCAGCGTTTCTTTTTATACCAAAGGGCAGTGTGATTTCCAGGCAGTAAATCGAGCTGCGTAACAACACACACAGCAGTTATGATTTCCATCACACTGACTGACTCAGCATGAATAAAGAGCTAAATGAAAATGCGTCGATAATTACCACCTCTCTCTCTGTGTGTCCTTTTCCATTCGTCTTTTTTATTCTTTATTTTTCCTGTAGTGTAGAAATTAGTTTATTTTCCATGCTAAAGGGATAGTTCACCCAAAAATGTATTCACTAATTCAATATTTACTCACCTTCCTGTTGGTCTAAACCAGTGTGACTTTCTTTTTCTGTACACAAAGGGAGAAATGTAGAAACAAATTCTGCTCAGTCATACAATGGTAGAGGATGGTGAATGCCGCTTCAAGTTTCAAAAGGATGCAAAAGTATAATTCAGAAGTCTAATAAATTATTCAATAAGACTCATGCATTGTTCTGAGGCATACGATTAGGTTTCTTGAGAAACAAACCAAAATCTAATTGATTATTTAGTGAAAATCTTGACCGGCTGTTGCTCTACGGTGCGCGTTCATGAGTGCACGAGAGAAGCAGTTACGCTGCCCCCCCTTGCGAGTTGGGGCTTTCAAGCGAAAACTCACTTTGTGGGAACTAATGGACCACCACAGAGATATTAACAACAGAAAACACAACATAGCAGAACACAAACCAGAGAACCGAACTGTGGAAGGTTCGTTGTCTGGGCAATGAAGGAGTCAGGAGGCAGCGAACTGTTAATGTGAGTATTTTTATTAATCTTTAGCATTGTTCATAAAACTTAAACAAAAAGGCACTCAGTGGCCAAGCAGTCACACACACACAAATGAGTAAAGGCTTCTATCGAACACACACAGGTACAGTCTCTCTCTCTGGTCTCTCTCTGCCACTCTGTGCGCCTTTTATGTCTCCCTCTGCCATCACTACAACAAGAAACAAATGTTAGAGATAATGATAAACCAGGAGACAGACACACAACCATGCCTCCATCACCACACGAACTTACAAAATATGTCTGAAGAGTTTGAAATCAAAGAGGAGATGTATTTCTATGCTAAGCCTTATATGAAACGGAGTACTCAGAAATCAAACTGAGAGAGATGGAAGGGGCTGAGACAGCAACACACAAACCGTGTCCTAACCAGATGTGACATGACACCCAGTAAAAGTTATCTTTTCTATGTTAATCAGAGTTTTTGTACTAATCAGCCACAATGAGCAATGGGACCTTCAGTTGATCGCTTGGTTTCTATCTGCGTCGTCGCACAGGGTAGCCCGTCCGTTGTGAACTGGCACTGGTCCAAAATTTTTCTCATAAGAGTATATTGAAGCCAGCATCTCACTATCCATCTAAAAACAACTTGATTTTGGCTGAGAATGTCACACCTACTGACTGTTTAGCTGAGGCCTCGCTCTATTCACTCAGAGTTTTGTCACACTTACACTGATTCAGAATGGAGAAGATGTGACAGCACCAGCTCCCTTCACCTTTCTCTCCGATTCTTCCAGTTCACTTTCAGTAAGTAAAACCTCCAAAACCTCCAAAACATATTTGTTTTTTGACTCTTCAATCTCTCTCAGTTCGATTTCCGAGTACTTCGGTACAAATTAGGCTGGACATAGAAATGCATCTGTTCTTCGACTCAAAACTCTTTAGAAATGTTTTGTAAGTTTGGTTCTCTGGTTTGTGTACAGCTGTGTTGTGTTTTTGTTGTTAATATCTCTGTGTGGTCTGATTGTAGCAAATAAGCAAGATTTTTACTAAATAATCAATTACTTTTTGGTTTGTTTCTCACGAAACCTTATCGTATGCTTTCGGAACAAGCCATGAGTCACATACAATAATTTATTCAACTTCCGAATGATACGTTTGCGTCCTTTTGAAGCCTGAAGATGTGGTCACTATCCACTAACACTGAATGACATCACTGAGCAGAAATGTTGTTCTAAATTTCTCATTTTGTGTACTCAAAAAGAAAGAAAGTCATATTGGTTTAGAACAACAGGAGGGTAAATAAATAATGAATTAATTTTCATTTTTGGGTAAACATGCTTTTATGTAAAAGGACTAGGGAAATATCATGCAATCATAGATTGTTTGAGTATCACTCTGTTTACTGCCATCACTCATTCTGAATTAATTGGATTTTGCTTTTCCATACATATCTAATAATTCCTTACTTACATTTGGACCGTTGTAATTAATAAACCACAGGACAAGCACACTACATTTTACAGACTTACAAAACAGACACATTTTGAGTTGTTTGTCATTTGGGTTCTGCTGAGGACAAGCATACATTGTTGTGAGAAATACGGAAATGAGCACAGCACAAGTCATGAAGAAATACAGAATGTCATGGAGTAAGATCATTTTCATTTGAATATATGTATCCGTGTGTGTGCAAGAGAGCTCTCTCCAAAGGCACTGCAGTCAATTCCACTTTAGGAGAGAATGTCTATATTACATCATTACTCTCTATATCTCCCACTCCCCACCCCTCTCTCTCTCTCTCTCTCTCTCTCTCTCTCTCTCTCTCTCGCTCTCGCTCTCTCTTTCTCTTTGTGTCCTCACTGATTTCAGACACTTTGACTTAAAGCTGCCCAAAGCATTTAGACAGCATGCAGTGGCACACTATTGTGAAAGCATCAGTTCAGGTCAGATGTGTGTGTGTATGTGTGTGAATAAATAGATGACTCTGTAGTACTGGAGGCAAAATGAGGTTACAGGCATCCAATAAACTTTCCAACATCGTTAGAGTCACATAACAGGAAATGATTCTTATCAACACAGTGTGCTCGCTAGCTAGCTAGCTAGCTAGCAAGCTAGCAAGCTATCTATCTATCCATCCTTCATTGTGTCTGTCTGTCCATCCGTCCATCCATCCATCCATCCATCCATCCATCCATCCATCTATCTATCTAGTATATTTTATTTTTCTGTCCGTCTGTACATGTATGTAAGTAGTATGTACACTATATAGAAAAAAGTATTGGGACACACCTCTTAATCATTGAATTCAGGTGTTTCATTCAGTCCCATTGCCACAGGTGCATAAAATCAAGCACCTAGCCATGCAGTCTGCCTTTACAAACATTTGTGAAAGAATGGGTCATTCTAAAGAGCTCACTGAATTCGAGCGTGGTACTGTAATAGGATGACACCGTTGCAACAAGTCAGTTTGTGAAATTTCTTCCCTCCTAGATATTCAACGATCAACTGTAAGTGGTATTATTGCAAAGTGGAAGTGTTTAGGAACCACAGCAACTCAGCCACGAAGTGTCAGACCATGTAAAGTTACACAGCAGGGTCGCTGAGTGCGGAGGCACATAGTGCGTAAAAGTCGCCAACGCTCTGCTGACTCAATAACTGCAGAGTTCCAAACCTCAACTGGCATTAACATCAGCACAAAAACTGTGCGCAGGGAGCTTCATGGCATGGGTTTCCATGGTCGAGCAGCTGTATGCAAGCCTTACATCACCAAGCACAATGCCAAGCGTCGAATAGAGTGGTGTAAAGCACGCAGCCACTGGATTCTTGAGCAGTGGAAACGTGTTCTGTGGAGTGACGAATCACGTTTCTCTATCTGGAAGTCTGATGGAAGAGTCTGGGTTGGCGAATGCCAGGAGAACGTTTCCTGCCTGACTGCACTGTGCCAAATGTAAAATTTGGTGGAGGAGGGATAATGCTATGGGGTTGTTTTTCTCGGGTTGGCCTAGGCTCCTTAGTTCCACTGAAGGTAAATGTTAATGCCTCAGCTTACCAAGACATTTTGGAATATTCTATGCTTCCAACTTTGTGGTAACAATTTGGGGAAGGCCCTTTTCTATTCTAGCATGACTGTGCCCCACTGCACAAAGCAAGGTCCATAAAAGCATGGTTGGATGAGTTTGGTGTGGAAGAACTTGACTGGCCCACACAGAGCCCTGACCTCAACCCTATCATACACCTTTGGGATGAACTAGAACGGAGATTGCAAGCTAGGCCCTCTCATCCAACATCAGTGTCTGACCTCACAAATGCTCTTCTGGAAGAATGGGCAAAAATTCCAATAGACACACTCCAAAATCTTGTAGAAAGCCTTCCCAGAAGAGTGGAAGCTGTTATAGCTGCAAAGGGGGGACCAACTCAATATTAACACCTATGGATTTAGAATGGGATGTCATAAAAGCTCCTGTAGGTGTAATGTGTAGGTGTCCCAATACTTTTGTCCATGTATGTAAGCCTCTATGTATTTACATTTGAAGGTATGCGTGTTTTTTGTGTACAGTATGTGTGTGTGTTAGGGTTAGGGTTCCCTATCTGTCACTCACTCTACATTGTGTCGATGTAGTAGATGTAGACACTAGGGGTCACTCTTGGGAGCCCCAAACACCTCTGCTTTTTTTAAAAAAGGCCAATGAGAATTGGCGAGTGGAATTTGCATGCCACTCTCCCGGACATACGGGTATAAAAGTTGCTGGTATGCAACCACTCATTCAGATTTTCTCTTCCCAGCTCCCAGTCAGTTAACAAATTCCACTCTTTTTGGGGAGAAAAGACAGGGAAAAGAGGCCTCAGCTGGGCTAGCCTGTCCCTGTAGTTGGGCAGTTGACTTGTTCCTGATGGACCATTCGACGCCCATAAGAGCATTGGGGGAGGTTACGTGCAGCCTGGTGCGCTGGCTACGAGGCATACAGCAGTCTGCCCGTCACACACCACCAGTGCACGTAACACAGTTCAGCTAGTTGTGGCATTTTTTATAGGGACCCCTAGTGTCACTACATTGACACAACGTCGAGTGAGTGACAGATAGGGAACGTCCTGGTTGCTTTCGTAACCTCCATTCCCTGATGGAGGGAATGAGACATTGTGTCCCTCTTGCCACAACGCTGAACTACCCGCCGAAATGGCCGGGACCTGGTCTCAGCTCCTCAGCACAAAACCTGAATGAGTGGTTGCATACCAGCTCCTTTTATACCCGTATGTCCGGGGGAGTGTCATGCAAATTCCACTCGCTAATTCTCATTGGCCTTTTTAAAAAAAAGCAGAGGTGTTTGGGGTTCCCAAGAGTAAACCCTAGTGTCACTACATCTACACAACGTCTCGTTCCCTCCATCAGGGAATGGAGGTTACGAAAGTAACCAGGACATTAGTGTGTGTCTGTCTGTGTATGTGTGTGTGTGTGTGTGTGTGTGTGTGTGTGTGTGTGTGTGTGTGTGTGTGTGTGTGCTTATTTGATCCTACTTTTGCATTCTTGCTAGAGTTACTTACGTTTTGATATGTGTATAGATCATATGGTCTACATATGGGTGTACACTTATCTTGATGACTCTCATTTACATCAACAAACACTTCAATATAAGTGTACACACATATGTAGACCTATGAGCTATACACATATCAAAACGTAAGTAACTCTAGCACGTGTGTGTTGGAATGGGAAGTTTATTGGGAGTGTGTAAAAACATTTTTCTGTAACATTTTATAAGAACTACACAGTGTAATGCATTTCTTATGTACTGATTAATAGTTAATCATTATAACTGTAAGCATTAGCCTCACATTATTAATGCATTATGCAATGAAACACAAGGTCTAGAGGCATAGATTTGGTGGAGGATGCTATGTACATAGTCTGCCGAAGGGGATAGGTCATGGTTGGTTTTTAATCACTGGCTGTATGTAGAGTGGTAATTTCCTGTTAATCGCCTTGTATGCCAAGACAGGGGTTTTGAACTTTATCTGAGCAGGAATGGGAGTATCTGGGAAGGTTGAATATCGACCGATCAGATGCTTTCTGGATGAACTGCAGAGGTTTGATTGCCTATACTGGGAGTGTGGCCAGGAGTGAGTTACAGTAATCTAAATGATAGAAGATTAGGGATGAGCTGGATTTGGGATGCTTCTTTTGTAACTAATTGTCTAACTTAACAAATATTTAAAAAGTAATTAAGTATTGAAAAGCTGATTAGGGAGCAGTTAATTACAACACTTTACAATCATAAGTAAATGATTACATATTTACATATGAGTTGAAATGTTTTATTATACTTAATAAACCATTTACTATTTTTATTACACAGATGTTCTTTACTTATTTGGTAAGTTGCAGCTTTGTGTCGGGGGCCTGATCATCTTGGGGGTTATCAGGGTTCATTTTGGGACTGTATATTATCCCCAGTTATGTTCTTTTAGATAAGTATTTTGCTTGAAATAAAGTGAACTGTCTAACTTGTGCAGATATTATAAGGTGCTACCAATTTTCCAGCTTTACTGAATCAACATCCTGCTACCTACAAACCTCCATTCAAGGAACTATGTTGATTTAATACATCACCTCAATAAACCTAAATCCCATGCAGTTTTTAAGGGCCTAAAGCTCTGCAAACACCATTAAAACTAAGCAAACCTATATAAAAATATCATCCTCAGTAACACACACTTCAGTCAATAGCTTTGGGTCCATGGAGACCAGGAACTCATTTTGCCTTAAAGTGACTCAGGCGTCTGCATCAATAGTCATTTTCTTAATAAATAATGAAATGATTGTTGATATAGAAACTGTTCTTGTAGACCTCGACCTGGACCTCTCTTGGTCTTTTCTCTGGCTATTTGTTGATATGGGAATCAAAAGTCATACTTGTCAGATGATGTTGCTTTTAACCT
The DNA here is from genome assembly GCF_019703515.2 of Myxocyprinus asiaticus. Taxonomy (NCBI): domain Eukaryota; kingdom Metazoa; phylum Chordata; class Actinopteri; order Cypriniformes; family Catostomidae; genus Myxocyprinus; species Myxocyprinus asiaticus. The sequence continues at coordinate 29,303,894 of NC_059346.1, forward strand.
TTGTTGATTGGATACCATTCACCCCTGTGGTGCTGAATGTCTTTATTAACTTAGTTTTTTCAGCCTCCTGTTTCTAACTATCTCTCTCTCCTGCCCAATCTATATATTCAGAATCGAGACATTTTACAGTAATACATAAATATATAAATACATTCCTGAACATTCTACACATGCATACTATGAAGTACACTTACAATAAAGTAGGGAAATATGCATATTCAGACGTGAGGCAAGTTTTCTCGGAGGCAGTGAGCCATACCACTGTGTGTGTGGCTCAGGCTGTATGGATATACTGCAGTGCAATGGCTATTTACTGAAAGGAGAAGCAAGGTGACTATTAATGATAGCATCATACTGATACTATCGTAACCTGACAGCACATCAGCAATCAATCATGCAATCAAGCACCCATGGCGGCATTGCACACACGCACATATGTACAAGAGCACACAAAGATGGATGAACAGGCACACTCACCTTTCCCCTTTAATATCATTCACATTCCATTTGCAGTTACTGCCGCTGTGCTGCACACATGACTCACTCACTTCACTCACTTCTTCAATTTGTTTTCTACCAGCTGTGAAAAGCCGACACTGTTCCAGCGTTTCAGTTCATGTCCTTCAGGACCCCAGAAACTGACACTCAACCACACAGATACGCATTACATGAGATTTAAACAATTTAAGAGTGTGATAAAGGATGGATGGATGGAAGGCAGCCAGCAGGGCAGAAAGAATGAAAGAGTAATTACATTTAGTCATTTAGCGAATGCTTTTATTCAAAGTGACAGAACACTTATTACCAGTGGCGTCTCTGGACCTTTATTTTTGGTGGGGCACAATCAGTCAATTGCCTAACCCACCATGAGGGCATGCACAAACATCCCTAGTCATTTAATATTTAGCAAAAATGCATTGAAAATGTCCACACTGATTGGCCAGAGGCAGTGCATATTATCTCACACAACTCACATGCCAGAAGGCATAAAAAAAAAAAAAAAATCAACAACACCTACAATATCCTACAATTCAATTAAATGAACAATGCACTAACCAGAGCAAATCAACAATGAATTAGAATTAAATAAACTTGACTCACCAATGAAGTTCACTTAAAAGAAAAGATGCTCGACAATTTTTCAGTCAGTGACTTTCCTATCTGGTAGTCCATAAATTAATTCATTTTCATTTTAAAAGCTCAAAAAGAGCGTTTGACCCATTGGCATTTTGTTTAAGTTTTAATCCTTTAAGTATCTCTCATATGAAGTAATTCGACCACTTTCTGTGAAATGTGCAACAATAGGTCGAAAGTTCTGTGAGTGACGGTACCAGAGGGTTTGCTCTCATTTATGGCCCACAATAATAATCTTATCCTGGTCATATGCTCGCTGTAACATCCTATCACTTAATTTACTGGAAATAATGAGTTCAGGAAAATCCTGAATAATCAGAATTAACCATTTATTAGTCAGGTAAACATGTATCATGCAAATTACATAATTAATCAATTCAGAAATAATCAACACAAAACATTTAATGCGCAAAGATGAATCTTAAGAAATAGAGGTGCATACCTGACTTTTATAATAAACTAAAGCATGGTTTTGTGGGTTTATAACACACAACACCATGGGGTTCGATCTGGCTACAGAAATCCCCCTGAACTTCTTGTGAATTCTCCTTAAGAATAAACATCATCGGTAAATGGTAAATAATAGGAATTTGGAACTGAATAGAGATCAGTGACTCAGGAGGTAACACCCTGAAAGTAATTTACATTCAGGACCCCTGGGAGACACACCCCCAGAGCAGAGACTTTGTTATGACCAAGTCTGCTGCTGTGGGATAGAGACTATAGTACCAGTTGCATTGAGACCTTTTAAATGATACTAAAAATGTAGTTACATTCTTTGTATACATAGGATGAGATACTTTTGTACATACAGAATTTAGATGAGGTGATTCTGAGCTGGAAGATGGAGGACAGAAGAGGGGAGAGGGGGAGGGAGAACAAATGTGAAAAGACAACAGTGAAGCAGTTCTCGCTTTGTTGCGTGTGCTTGAGATAGAGATGGTGTCTTTGCGAGAAAGTTTGTAAGCAGATTTTCTCTTAAGTTATTTTGTTTTCTCATGAAGAGATGCTCACTGGGCCCAGATGACTTGGCACTGCCTTACACACGGGACCAGAACCCGTGTCTCTTGCGCAGCATGCTATCAGTAGTGCTAGAGGGAAATGTGTTCACACCTGCTTGTCAGTAATTCGGCCGAATAGGTTGATTTCAGCATACTTGAACTTCAGGAAGCAACATGCCGATTTCCCATTTAATCATGATGATGAGATGCCACTGTTTATTACTAGTAGATTTAATATTTCTGGAGAACCTGGGGTTAAGTGCCTTGCTCATGGCCCCTTGCTTTAACCTACTTGCACAGTTCTTTAACCGCTAAGCTACACTACCCCAATTGTATGATAATAATAACTGTAGCTATTACCAAAATAATATATGCTGTTAAAGCTTTACAAATGCATGATATCCTCCATTTTTTTTTCTACATCAGGCTACGTGTGACACATCCGATGCTTATTAATAGGTTTTCACGTCTTCATAGCAAACAGCTACATAGCAAGCTAATGACAAGAAAATCAAATCAGAGGGGTGATGAAAGGACAGGATTGAAATGAGTCATGATGGACACATTCCTCTCGTTAAATGAAAACGATGTGAGCGCTAGTGAGAGAGAGATGGGATTGTGACAGGGGAGATGACGGGGGGATGTCACCCGAGGAACATCAAACCCAGCTGTGACAGCTGGAAACGGATGCTCAAATAGCTGTCGCGACACACGCACACACACAAATGTACATATACTTCTCTTTTCCTCTTACATGCACAACCAAGGTGAGGTCTCTGACAGATCTTTATATGAGCGGTTCCGATAAAGTAGCGTAGGCTACAAATCTACCTATCAACAATCCCATGAAAGCATTTAATGCCACATATCTTTATTAAATTCAGTTACTGTAACTCATTTGTTTGAAACCATAGACATTAATTAAACATTATTTAAGATACTGTTGAATACCATATACTGTAGATATAAAACCATAATTAAACCATTTATATATTATGGCAAGCAAGTCACCATTTAGCAATAGCAGACACTACACATACAATACACAGATTACAAGAAAAGTTCCCCTGAAAATGTCTTTCACAGTAAAAGTCATACGAGTTTCCAAACACAAAGTTATCATATAGCTTCAGAAGTGAGCTTCCTCTGTAGGCAGCATTTTAAAGCATCATAGAGGTGCTCCCGACACGAAGGCTGTTCTTAAATATGCTACCTCCTAAAATATCTTATTCTGGACTAATTCTAAGGTATCATAATATGTATCCTGGGAACCCCATAATGAACTGGTGAGCTCGGTAAAAAAAAAAAAAATCCAAGATGGCGGACGAAGCAAGATAAATTTTGATTATAAATACTTATTGTATAATCCACTATTGAAAAATATTGATACAAGATTGTTTAGTATGATAGTAAACTAACTAAAATGAAAAGAATATAGTGCATGAGTCATATCAATTACTTTTACTGTTGTGTTACAGTTTTATTTTTTGTCCTTTTTGGTCACTATTCACTTTCATTATAGAGTAAAAGCCATGTGAACAGAGATGGTCTGGCCATCAGGAGCACCGGGACCTTTCCTGCTGGGCTGGTCGAGTAGTGGCTGTTGGGATGAGTAGTGGGCCTCCCTTTCTCCTTTAACACCGTGAAATGATCAAGGGTCAGATGCTTGCCGCACTCTTTATTTATTAAGCATTGCCATATACTGCTGCGCATCCAAACACCAAAAGCCAAATACTCAAAAACTGTGATGAAACGGTGCTACCTGATTAAACTGCACAGCACCTTTGCTGGCCACAGCCAGACCAGTGGATAACACAGTGCAAGTCATGCTACCCATTTGAATTCGACACAGAATGATCTATTATATATCCATATGATATGGTAACCTTAATGGCTCCATGCTGAAGCTGGTTACCATATTAAACAGCCCTGACATGCAGTGATGAGGCAAACAGAAAAACACTGTGCAATGCACAATGTTAAATTACAGGCTTTTCAGTTCACACATAACCACCTTAAACAAATTTACCTTGCAGCTGGTAACACTAACTGTAGAAGCTATTGTGTTTTGGCAGAAATGTTGTATATATTTACAATAAATGTTACTATTATTATAATTATATTAACATGCTACTGCTTGCAAATGTGACTAATTTACAGATCTGTAGATTTTTCTTGTCTCTGGAAATGCAAAACTGCCAAAGTGAGAGAAAAGTGAGTGTGGGAGGGAGAGAGACGGAGGTTAATACATAAAATGCACACACACACACACACACACACACACACACACACACACACACACACACACACACACACACACACCTTTTGCGGTGTGTGCCTGCTCTGATTGACTTAATTTACCTCTGCCACAGTGACAACTGGCAGGTAAATTCTGAGCAGAAACAGACACTCAATCTAAAATAATAATAATAATAAATCTGCCTCTCCCTTTCTCCTTCTTCACAGTGGTATTGATTGTTATGCTGATGTAGTTTCCCTCATTCACAGGCGTCAGGTCTGCAAGATATAAAAGGAGCTGACATAGTAATAAAATCACTTTAATTTTCCTCTGACATTTCCCTTCCTCTCATAATCCCAACGCCAACATCAGATACATGCTCCAGAGGAAGTTAGCAATCAGACAGCAGCCTTCACACTCACAACCTCCAAAACTGGAGTTACCCTACAATAAAACCGGATTGAGTGTGAACATTAAAAGATTATGACAATGAAATAAGGCGACACTGGATAATAATTTATTCTCCCTGCTACACTTAACCCATTCACAATATACCTTTTTATTAATAATCTTCAATAGTTTATATGGGCATACAAGTGCTTGAGTGTGTGCAAACATTGTATTTGCAAGGTTTGAATTATGAGCCTTCATGTTTAGATGAATGATGCATCCATCCCTTTTTGAATGCAGGATCACAACAAACAACACTGCAGTCTGACAGAGAAATCTTGTGTATCTTAAAAGAACAAAGAACACTCATCTTTTCATGTGTTCTTGGCATTTAACTTACGCAGTTAACAACTCCCTCGTTGTCTATATCGCTGTCTTCCTACATGAAAGGACTGTCAAACGTTCACTCATTACATTATTTTTTTAAACAATGCTCTCATTGAACCTCCCTTCAATACAGAAGAGAGGTTGAACGGCTGGCTCACTTGTGTAGTCAAAACAACCTGGAGCTGAACACGCTCAAAACAGTGGAGATGATTGTGGACTTTAGGAGGAGGAACACCCCAACATTTACCCCGCTCATCATTCTAAACAGCACTGTAGCAGCAGTGGAGTCATTCAGGTTCCTGGGCACTACATCTCACAGGACCTGAAGTGGAAGACCCACATTAACTCCATTGTGAAAAAGGCCCAACAGAGGTTGTACTTCCTTTGCCAGCTGAGGAAGTTCAACCTGCCACAGGCGCTACTGATACAGTTCTACTCAGCAGTCACTGAGTCTGTCCTCTGCACTTAAGTAACTGTCTGGTTTGGTGCAGCTACGGAATCAGACATCAGAAGACTACAAAGGACAGTTCGGACTGCTGAGAGGAATATTGATAGCCCCCTGCCCTCCCTTCAAGAACTGTATATTGCCAGAGTGAGGAAAAGGGCTAGAAATATCACTCTGTACCCCAGTTACCCAGCCCACTACCTTTTTGAACTGTTGCCTTCTGGCAGGCGCTACAGAGCACTGAGTACCGGAACCATCAGGCAAAGGAACAGTTTTTTTCCCTCAGGCTATCCATCTCATGAACAGTTAAAACTGCCCCATTGAGCAATAATGATGTGCAATACACTGCTCTTACATACCATACCTCTTCTGACATTACATTCCCTTGCTTCTGTATATAACAGATTTGTATTTGTATATTGCACATACATACATATATATATATATATATATATATTTCTTTTGCAAATAGAATAGAATAGAAGAACAGGGAGCCCTGCAACAGATGGCATGGTCCCCACAGAGCCCCCCACTGAATATTGAGTCAATCTGGGATTACAAGAAGAGACAGAAGCAATTGAGACAGCCAAAATAAATAGAAGAACTGTGGCAAATTATCCAAGAAGCTTGGAACATCCTATCTGCCAACAACCAAGAAAAACTGTGTCCAGGTGTACCTAGGAGAATTGGTGCTGTTTTGAAAGTAAAGGTGGTCACACCAAATATTGATTTAGCTTTTTTTGTTAATGTTAATTGATAAATGAAAACTTTTTATGGCATTATTTTTTAAGACATCCTTACTATCCAACATTTTTCCCAAGTGCCTAAAACGTTTGCACAGTACTATATATATATTGTCTTATTGTGTATTTCTATATATACAGGTGCATCTCAATAAATTAGAATGTCGTGGAAAAGTTCATTTATTTCAGTAATTCAACTCAAATTGTGAAACTCGTGTATTAAATAAATTCAATGCACACAGACTGAAGTAGTTTAAGTCTTTGGTTCTTTTAATTGTGATGATTTTGGCTCACATTTAACAAAAACCCACCAATTCACTATCTCAAAAAATTAGAATACATCATAAGACCAATAAAAAAAAACATTTTTAGTGAATTGTTGGCCTTCTGGAAAGTATGTTCATTTACTGTATATGTACTCAATACTTGGTAGGGGCTCCTTTTGCTTTAATTACTGCCTCAATTCGGCGTGGCATGGAGGTGATCAGTTTGTGGCACTGCTGAGGTGGTATGGAAGCCCAGGTTTCTTTGACAGTGCCCTTCAGCTCATCTGCATTTTTTGGTCTCTCGTTTCTCATTTTCCTCTTGACAATACCCCATAGATTCCCCATGGGGTTCAGGTCTGGTGAGTTTGCTGGCCAGTCAAGCACACCAACACCATGGTCATTTAACCAACTTTTGGTGCTTTTGGCAGTGTGGGCAGGTGCCAAATCCTGCTGGAAAATGAAATCAGCATCTTTAAAAAGCTGGTCAGCAGAAGGAAGCATGAGGTGCTCCAAAATTCCTTGGTAAACGGGTGCAGTGACTTTGGTTTTCAAAAAACACAATGGACCAACACCAGCAGATGACATTGCACCCCAAATCATCACAGACTGTGGAAACTTAACACTGGACTTCAAGCAACTTGGGCTATGAGCTTCTCCACCCTTCCTCCAGACTCTAGGACCTTGGTTTCCAAATGAAATACAAAACTTGCTCTCATCTGAAAAGAGGACTTTGGAACACTGAGCAACAGTCCAGTTCTTCTTCTCCTTAGCCCAGGTAAGACGCCTCTGACGTTGTCTGTGGTTCAGGAGTGGCTTAACAAGAGGAATATGACAACTGTAGCCAAATTCCTTGACATGTCTGTGTGTGGTGGCTCTTGATGCCTTGACCCCAGCCTCAGTCCATTCCTTGTGAAGTTCACCCAAATTCTTGAATCGATTTTGCTTGACAATCCTCATAAGGCTGCGGTTCTCTCGGTTGGTTGTGCATCTTTTTCTTCCACACTTTTTCCTTCCACTCAACTTTCTGTTAACATGCTTGGATACAGCACTCTGTGAACAGCCAGCTTCTTTGGCAATGAATGTTTGTGGCTTACCCTCCTTGTGAAGGGTGTCAATGATTGTCTTCTGGACAACTGTCAGATCAGCAGTCTTCCCCATGATTGTGTAGCCTAGTGAACCAAACTGAGAGACCATTTTGAAGGCTCAGGAAACCTTTGCAGGTGTTTTGAGTTGATTAGCTGATTGGCATGTCACCATATTCTAATTTTTTGAGATAGTGAATTGGTGGGTTTTTGTTAAATGTGAGCCAAAATCATCACAATTAAAAGAACCAAAGACTTAAACTACTTCAGTCTGTGTGCATTGAATTTATTTAATACACGAGTTTCACAATTTGAGTTGAATTACTGAAATAAATTAACTTTTTCACGACATTCTAATTTATTGAGATGCACCTGTATGTAGCAAGTGGCTCAGTCCTGCTGACTACACCACGTGTAGCAAGTGGCTCAATTGTAGTGACTACGCCACCCCGGGACAATGGGGAAAACAACCCAAATAAGGCACACAGGTACGATCCACTTAGAAGAGGCAAGAGGCGTGAGTTTCCATACAATTTTTTTTTTCTTAAGGCTAAAATAGTTGGCCAACAATCATTTAAAACCAGCAATCAACAAAATATGTCCTTGGTCGAATAGAAAACAAGGAAAAAGAACACCAAAGAAATTAACAATAATCGTGCAGGGGCTGAGGCTTCCTGTATGAGGAGTGGGCTAGTATAGCAGCACCAGGTACACAAAAAGACCCCGCAAATCAGAATCACACCCATAAAGTTCACTGCAAATAATAACACAGCAATAATGACAGCAATAATGACAACCCGTGGTGAAGTAAAGCTCCGTGGTGCAGTATGGAACTAGCCAGCTTCAGGAAGCACTCAGCTCCTACAAAAAAAAAGGAAACAGAAGAGTCACAGTTAGAAAGAAAATAAATCAGCTAATTAAACAAGTTTTAATAAACAAAAACAAAAACAAACAAAAAAAATTAACAAAAAATATTAAGAAAACAAAGTAAATTTACCAAATAATCAAACGTAACAGCTCCAAAAAAAAAAAAAAAAAAAAACAACAACAAAAAACACAAATAACAATACACTCAAAATAAGCAAAGAAAAATATAAATCTTACAAAAACGTACACATTAACGAAAAGGAACAAGGAAGAGTACTGTCACAAAAGTGTAGGAATCACACCAAACTCAAAACTACTTACAGGTCATAAGGTTGCAAAATGACTGACACCACTAATACCGCAAGGCGGTAATTAATACAATTGTGGAAACTGTTGCAAAACAGTCAGAATCGAGAGGATGGAGGTTGGTGACAGTAATACCAAACAAATCTTACACAAACACATAAACAAAGAGTGAGGGGTGGGCAGAGAGCAGTGTTAGAATGACTGCTCTCACTCAGCCTATTCTAACACATAAGAAAAAAAGGGACACTAAAACAAACAGATGTTACAACCTCAATTTAAAAAAAGCATATGAGGTCATCTAGCTTACAAAAAATAAACAATTTACCTACCCAGTGATCCGATGACGTAACACTCTCGACGGTATAAGCAGAAATCATACAACAGGCTTCTTTAGTGGCTATAACAGCAACAGCTGGCGCTCTGACCTGGGAACATTAAACTGCAATGCCTCCCAAATGGGAGCCCTGAAGGCACACCACACTGAAACACATAGCTGTGTCTCACGTTAAATTGAACCCAACTTCCCACAACGCCCCGAACGCATACAGCCTTAAACTTACCTAAGAGTAAGCAGCACACCACTCACAGTATGTCTCGGTAGCCCAACGTCACACTAAACAAGTAAATTGCATAATCACTGAATAACACTGGGATTAAACTAGTATGGCTAAAACCATACCTCCGTAGTCCGTAGCAATGAAAGGAAGCGGCAGGCTTTCGACCATAATGCACTCCAGAAGGCATAAACAACAGGCTTATATACTGTAGCGGGGAGATAGCTCATTGGCCACATATTTAATGATTGTGACATTTTAGACACATCACAAACCTCACTACATTCAACCCCCTATTTTTGTGTCGTCACCCCGACGATAAATTACAAATTGCCAGGGTGTCAGTCCCAAGGCCTAAACAACCCAGAACTAATGCTAGATATGGACCCTGGAACAAATACCGCATTCCTTACATTCTCCACTGCTCATGGAAGATGGTGAACATTAGAATGTTGTCCCGCAGTGGCTTGTCTCATTCATCACACAGCCCCAGCACCATCCTTAGGCCAGCCTGGGGGAAGAAAAACAGACGTACCCGTAGAACCCAAATCAACATCACGCACCAACTCATTTGCAGAAGGCAAGGATGCTACATCAGAGGGCCCTGACATTTCCTGAGGGGGTGGCACTGGTGCTTCTGGAAACACAAGAGGCAATCAATGCTCTGCAATCCAGTCATGGACCCCACCCACACCAGGTTCCTGGACCCTACCCAACAGGAAATCAACAGGGAGTCTAGGCTCCTGGCCAAACATCAGGAGATACGGAGACTCACCTGTGGCCTGGTGAGGAGTGGTATTATAGCAGAACAAGATCTGCGGGAAGCAGGCAGAGTGCGCAGAAGGTTATGAAGGGTTTGATTCCCACTCCCCATCGCACTCTGGCAAAATGGCCTGGCTTTTGACACCTTCTACAAATTACGGGCCCGTTACGAGGAGCTCACCTACACATTTCTGGGCCTTGCAATTGGGCAAAGCTTTGCGTGAGCTGGTTTAATTGCTCTTGCTGTGCTTTCAGCATTTCTCTCAACTCACCCAATTCGGATGTTTGAGGGGAACCACGAGTCCCCACAAGCGGATCTCCATGAACACCATACTAAATTCCATGTACCAACGGGACAGATAAACTTCGGGCCCTCGCACCCCCAGGCATCCCTTTCTGCTCCCATCAAAGGGCTTCGCTCCACACCTCTAACAAAGTGGAATTGGGCTGTCGGCGCACCAACTGTTTAAGCTCTTGTCTCAAAGTACTGTCATTAACGTGTTCGACAAATTGATCACGAAGCAGGGTTTGAGTGTTTACCATAACATTTGCCGACTGTTGACTAACCTTCTCCAGGAGGCTCATCAAGATGAAGGAAAACTCCAAGAGTGTTTCCCCCTCTTGCTGCCTCCGGGAGAAGAAAGCTTCCTGCAAGCCTACATATGACAATGAGCATCCGAACAACTTGCACAGTGCTTTAATAATTTTCTCAGGGTCCTCACGCTTTTCATCTGAACGATATTGTATCTCTTCTCGCCCCTCCCCCTCTTAGTGATCTAAAAGAAAGAAGGCCTGATCTGCAGGGGATAAATAACGGGTTCTCATACATGCTTTAGCTTCCTCAACCCATTCAATAATACTCACCCCAGACCTACCACAAAAGTTTGGGCACCTCCTATCTCTAGGCACGAATACAAACCTGTCAGTTACTGGAGTATTAGTACTAGTCGATAGTGGAAATATAGAAGCGTCGACTGTGGCAGGGGTACTAGGTCCAGCAACACTAGCCCCTTGCGATTCAGACGCCCTTTCCTGTCGCAATCTCTCATTGTCAGCTTTAAGTTGAGCCAAAGCTCTTTAAGTTCCTGTAATTCTCCCTCCATTATTATAGAATATACCTACTTTTTTTCCTGTACTCCACACCACAACGGCACCTAAAGGAGTAAAACCAGAAACTGCAATTTCCAGAGCACACACTGCTGCTTTGTTCCTAAAAACAAAAACAAAAACACACAGAAACTTACAAGAATAAACAGAAATATATGATCCCACGCATCTGCCAAATATTCTGTGGATCCTGCAGACTGCGCCACATGTAGCAAGTGGCTCAATCCTGCTGACTACGCCACATGTAGCAAGTGGCTCAATTGTAGTGACTATGCCATACACAAAAAGACCCCGCAAATCAGAATCACACTCACAAAGCTCACTGCAAATAATGACACAGCAATAGTGACACAGCAATAATGACAACCCGTGGTGAAGTAAAGCTCCGTGGTGCAGTACGGAACCAGCCCTCTTCAGGAAGCACTCAGCTCCTACAAAAAAAGGAAACAGAAAAGTCACAGTTAGAAAGACAATAAATCAGCTAATTAAACAAGTTTTAATAAATAAATAAAAAATAAAAAGTAAAATATAAAACAAAGTCAATTTACGAAATAATCAAACATAACAGCACCAAAAAAAAAAAAAAAAAAAAAAAAAAAAAACACAAATTACAATACACTCAAAATAAGCAAAGAAACATATAAATCTTACAAAAATGTACACATTAATGAAAAGGAACAAGGAAGAGTACTGTCACAAAAGTGTAGGAATCACACCAAACTCAAAACTACTTACAGGTCATAAGGTTGCAAAATGACCGATGTCACTAATACCGTCACAAACCTCACAACATATGCTTTATTTTCTATCCACTTTTTATTTTTATTCCATTTTTATTTTATTTTATTTATTATTATTATCTGCTGTATTGTTTGTGCACTGGAAGCTTCTGTCACCAAGACAAATTCCTTGTATGTGTAAGCATACTTAGCAATAAAGCTAATTCTGATTCTGATACTCTCTCTTTCTTTTCTTTTCACTCTTTTTTTAAATTGTATGTTGCATATGTTTACAGGGGTGGCATATGGTTACAGATGTTACATGTTTAGAGAGTGCACGTCATATGTATTCAGAAGCTACTTAATGTATCAAGCCTTTATCATTTTTTTATTCAACTGGTAAGAAAATAATTCATACTGAAATAACTAATAATGACAATAAGATAGCTTACTGTAGCTGTTTTCTTTACACATGAAGAGAACAGAGTGTAAAGACGCCGCAAATCCACTACAAGAAATGAACAACAACGATCAAATAAACACATAGACAAATTAAACCCAGTGTAATGAAAAGTCATAATAATAGTATAAAATGGCGAAATCATAGTCGAAGTTGTATGAGGTGGCTTGTCAAAACATACAACGTTTACTTCTATAGAGAAAAATAAACAAACCAACAAATAACATTAAGATTTTTCCTAAGTTTAAACCAAATCCCAAACCTAAACCTACCATAAAGACTAACCCCTTACCCAAACCCTAAAGCTATCCAATAAAACATATGCACTGTAAATACTAATAGCTATCAAAAAAATAACTAGTCCATCCGGAGAGAGAGAAAGTGGTAAGGGCGTTGACACCTGAGCTAAATTATGTCTAACACCTGTCTCTAATTCCAGTGAGCATGGGGAGAGTGGCATATAAGCAGCCACGCTACCAGCAGACAGAGAGAGAGAGTCTGGTACAAGGCCACGGTGCCTGAAAAGCTGTTGTGTAGCCTATTGTGTTTGTGAAGCTATTGTGTTTAAGTGACTACGTGACTGTGAAGCTGATGAGTTTGTGAAGTTGTAAAGTATTGAAGTGGCCGATTAAAAAGTCTTACCTGAGCCTGGAACCCGCTTCCCTGTGTCCTCCTTCCCTTCTGCTGTGAAGTCGTGTTACACTGGTGCTGAAACACGGGACATTGAAGTACGCCCCATGGAGTCCTCGCAGTTGGCAGAGATCCTCAAGTCCCTCACCGGCCTACACCAGACCCACCAACAATCCCTGCTTGAGCTTCGCCAAGACCAAGATCGCCGGTTCTTTGAGATCCTAAGAGCTCAAGCAGAGGACCGGCATGTGATCTGGAGCCTCCTCAGCCAGGAGAGAGCCCCAGCCACATCCCCGGACAACCACAGCCTGCTGCCCCCACCCACGCTTTTGAAGATGGGGCAGAAAACGACCCCGAAGCCTTCCTTAACCTGTTTGAGCGAACCACCGAGATCTGGGGCTGGCCGTGTAACCAATGGGCAGCCAAGCTCCTCCTGTTGTTGTCCGGGGAAGCCCAGCTTGCCGCTCAACCACTGCCGGCGGCTAACCTCCTGGCTTATGAAGACCTGAATAAGTCCATCCTGCAGCAGGTTGGCTGCAGTCCAGAGCAGTACCACCAGCTCTTCCGGTCCATGAAGCTGGAGAAGACCGACCACCCATTTGCCTTCACCCAACGGCTCCGAGACGCCTGCTGGAAATGGCTGCTGGTGGGGGAGTGATCGACCAGGTGGTGCTGGAGCAGCTAATCCATCGACTGCAAAAGGAACAGCGGAGTGGGTCCAGTGCCACCGCCGGTGTCGCTGGAGGAAGCTGTCTGACTGGCGGAGGACCATATGGAGGCGTACCCGAGGGTGGAAGAGCCCTCATTCTCTCTCTCCCCTCTCCCTGTGTTTTCCCCATTCTCTTCCCCCTCACCTCTTGCATCTCACTCTGCTCTCTCCCCAGAGCCCGTTCCTGCCCCACGGAGGCGAGGAGTCCCGCCACCGAGGCCAGTTCCTCGTGCGCGGGGGTTGGTACCCCCAACATTTACGGTGCCCTGATGCTCTCCCCCTCAGTTGGAGGTGCCCGCCGATGCAGGTGCGGGCGTAGCACCTGGGCCAGCCTGCTGGAGTTGCGGAGATCCGGGACACTTCTGGGATCAGTGCCCTGTGATGGAGCTGGGGATGGTGGTCTGGATCCTCGACACTCCGCAGGCTGCCCCCGACTGGGCCAGAGTGTACCGGATAACGGTAAGTGTCAAGGGGGGTACTCACCAAGCATTGGTGGACACGGGTTGTAACCAGACCACTATCCACCAATGCTTGGTTGAACATGAGGCTTTGGGCACAGCTAAAATGGTGAGGGTGAATTGTGTGCATGGGGATATTCACAACTACCCTGTGGTGACCCTTGTGATTAAATTCCAGGGAACAAAACATAGCATGGAGGCTGTGGTTAGTTTCTGCCTCATCCATCCGCTGATTTTGGGGACTAATTGGCCTGAATTTAGAAATGTATTAAAGGGAATATGCACGGATGGGTCCTGCACAAAGGCAATGAGATGTGAAATGTGCGATGCTCTGGCAGAGGAGGCAGAGCTGGGCCGTCTCCGTCAGCTCCACATCAGGATGACATGAGGGGGGGAGAGGCGGCAGCCCCTCCCATCCTCGGGGGATTTCCCGAAGGGAAATGGTGTTCTAGGTGGCTCATTATAATCGGCTCATTATAATCCCATGGCAGGGCATCTAGGGGAAAGAAAAACACTGAACTGACAAATAGCCTGTTTCTATTGGCCGGGCATTGGCAATGATGTTCGCAGGTGGTGTGCGGCTTGCCGTGAATGTCAGCTGGTGAATCCACCGGCCACCCCAAAAGTGCCTTTGCGCCCCCTTCCACTGATCGAGGTCCTCTTCGAGAGAATTGGCATGGATCTTGTTGGGCCATTAGAGTGGTCAAAACACGGACACCGCTTTGTATTGGTCCTATTGGACTGTGCAATGCGATATCCGGAAGCAGTGCCCCTGCGCAACATCTCAGCACGCAGTGTTGCGGAGGCACTCTTCAAAATAATTTCCCAGGGGGGATCCCGGAGGAAATCCTTACCGATCAGGGCACAACCTTTATGTCACGGACACTACGCAAGCTTTATTTAGAATTATTGGGCATTAAGTCAATTTGCACCAGCGTTTACCATCCACAAACAGATGGCCTGGTGAAGAGATTTAATAAAACCCTTAAAAATATGATTCGTAGTTTCATGCACGAGGATGCTAGAAATTGGAACAAATGGCTCGATCCCCTGTTATTCGCAGTATGAGAGATCCCGCAAGCCTCCACTGGGTTTTCCCCATTCGAGCTGCTGTATGGACGGTGCCCTCGTGGTGTGCTTGACGTCATATGTGAAGCTTGGGAGGAGTAAGAATAAAAACAGTAAGAATGAAATTCAATACATTCTTGATCTTAGAGCAAAACTCCACACCTTGGGGCAACTAATACAGGAGAATTTGCTCCAATCTCAAGAACGACAGAGCCGACTGTATAACGGGAACTTGGCTATGGAAATTTGCACCAGGAGATAAGGTATTTGTATTACTCCCCACATCGAGCTCCAAATTACTCGCCAAGTGGCAAGGACCCTTTGAGGTCACACGACGAGTGGGGGATCTTGATTGTGAGGTAAAGCGAACCGATAGAGGGGACGCACGTCAAATTTATCACCTCAACCTCCTGAAATTGTGGAGGGAGGCGGCCCCTGTGACATTGGCTATGGTAGTTCCAGAGAGGGCGGAGCTCGGGCCAGGTAAACACAAAACACAATCACGTCACCCCGGTCACTTGCGGAGACCACCTTTCATCGTACCAACTCGCAGAGGTTGCCAAACTACAACAAGAATTCGCAGATGTGTTTTCCCCTCTACCGGGTCACACGAACCTCATTCAGCACCACATCGAGACCGAGCCGGGGGTGGTGGTACATACCCGTCCCTACCGATTGCCTGAACATAGTGAAGCTAATGTGTTTAAGTGACTACGTGACTGTGAAGCTGATGAGTTTGTGAAATTGTAAAGTATTGAAGTGGCCGATTAAAAAGTCTTACCTGAGCCTGGAACCCGCTTCCCTGTGTACGCCTTCCCTTCTGTTGTGAAGTTGTGTTACAAGTACTTTAAATGTCACATTTTGGAATCATAACTCAAGTATATACATTCTTTAAACTGCTGCTGTGTGGGATACCCATAAGCCCTTGCATTTGAATAAATTAAGTATGTTTGGTCAAGACAAGGGAACTTATGGAAAAATATAATAATTTTTATTACAAAATGTATTTCATTTTAATTCTTATAACTATTGTTGTTTTGTTGTAGCTGGTTGATAATTGTGATTTGTGTGAAGATACCATTAGGGTGACTAGTGTTACCTCTGGTGAAGTTGAAGCCTGTTGAATTTAAGTAATTCTACTCAATTTTACTTTACAAAAGTGCAAATGTATGTGCACCAAGAAGTACTGAGGAGAATCCAATGTGCATATGGCTAACCTAGAGTCTAGTCATAATTTCTCTTATACTGTATGGGACATGCCATAACTAAATTTATGATAACAAAAACAATGATACTTTAATCACAGATGAGTTAAGTTTACTTGTAACTAGTTAACTGTACCTAAATAATTAAGTTCACTTTACTTGAGACAAATAAGTATGTTTACTAAGAAAAAGCATGCAAACCGATTGCCTAAAAAAAATCTAAGGTAATAATTTGATTTTATAGTGTGGGTTTTGAAAGAGATAAGGAAAGCTTATGACAGGTTACTGACATACATCAGTCATTTGTATTGCATAAATATGGAACAAGTAACCAAATTTGTTCACAAACATTTTCTTTCTTAAAATGAAGTGTTGGATATAAAATGTGATGCCTTTATTGTATCTATTTGAAATTCTGTTTGTTATTTGGTTGGTCTCTATAGGAATAAACGTTGTATCTTTTTATATAGCAAGTTTATCTTGTACTGTATTAGACTATATAAAAAAATAAAATAAAATGAAATAAAAAAGAAAAAACGATTGACTGTCTCGCAAGAATAAAGTGTTTTCAGCTTCATTACCAAAGGAACAAATACTTTTTTTGAAAGTTGCATTTAAAATACATCTAACTCAAAAATATGAGTGGGCACATGCCCCTTTAAATGGGCATGATGCTTCTATATGTTTATCTCACTTTTTTATCTCACGCTGTTGAGGAAGGATGCCCCTTATAGGCTGTTACAGTTTCATTGTTGATCTCTTGTGCTGGTGTCCTCCTAGGGAGTTGGCCGTTATTGCAGTTAAAATGAGCACAGACCAACACATTAGGCAGTGAACTCAAACACAACCTAGTGCTGCTCTCAATCATTCCCCCTTACACATCCATGAAACTATCCTTCTCCATATCTCCATGTACACACACACACACACACACACACACACACACACACACACACACACACACATACATGTTGGTGCGGCTATCCTTATGAGGACTCTCCATAGACATAATTATTTTTATACCATACGAACTATAGATTCTATCCCCTAACCCTATCCCTAAACCTAACCCTCACAAAAAACTTTCTGCATTTTTACATTTTCAGAAAAACATTGTTAAGTATGTTTTTTTAAGCGATTTGAATTATGGGGACACTAGAATGTCCTCATAAACCACATTCATAGCATAATACCCTTGTAATTACCAGTTTGTAACCTAAAAAATCATCTTTGTAAACCACTCAAACAAACCCACCCACACACACACACACACACACACACCACCTTTTAAAACCAGGAAATGGTAACAGGATGTTCTTTAGCAGTTGCCAATTGCTTTAAACCACTGTAATAAAGGTTCAGGTTGGGCAGATAAAGGAGGATTCAGGAACCGGTTTCCACAGTTCACGTGAGTCTGTTTTATTCACAAATAATCAGCAATTGCTGTACAGCTTCACTCAAAACATAAGACAGCTTTTCAGTGTCACTCAAATAAACAGTCCGCTTTTCAGCTTCACATAACACAAGACTCTCTCTCAGGGGTCAGACATGAAGACTCTGGTCTGTCTGTCTCTCTCTTTTCTCTGTGAACTGGCTGTCTTTTTATCTCCCCCGACTCTCACTGTGAACATAGAGATGGTAATTAGTCACAGTTCATCTCAGGTGGATGTCCTTACCGCTTTCTCTCTCCCTAGACAGGCGCTTGACCACGCCCTCACCTCTACAACCACACATAAAGATTCCAGCAGAAACAAATGTAGTGTTATTTAAAGAGCAGAAGTCTGATGAACAGGTCCATAGGGAGCAATCACAAACTGTGTGTCTGTGTGTAAAGTGCAATAGTGAAAAACCCTGAATGCACTTAAAATGGCTGGAGAGAGCAATGCAGATATTTTCTCCTGGAAAATGGAGAGGTGTGTGTACAGATGTACAGAAAAAACACACAGGAGATCTATCTCAAAATCCATGCTGTGCCATTGCAGAAATCAATTTATTTAGATTTTATACATTATATATATATATATATATATATATATATATATATATGCACACAATATGAAGAGCCATTGTCATACACATAAATATCAATTTAGTTTTCTTCTTTACACCTATATTGTTTCATTCAGTCGCACGCACACATATATTCCCATACACACACACACACATTCTAACAGAGACCCTTAATTACATATGATTACAAATTTTCATCTTTCCTTCTATAATGCACACTCATGGTTCTTTAAGTCATGTTGTCTTTTCTTGACTCAATTTCATGACATTGTTATATCATTTAACATCTTTTCCCTTCATTCTTTGTTCAGTCTGTTAGCTTTTGTTAAGAGTATCATTGCCATGGCAACACACTGAAGAAACATTATTGACAGTTGAACAGGCAGGAATGGCTAACTTTGAAACAAATGATGACAAAGGGGGATTCATTGCAATTAAATTCCACAAAAAGAGAGAAGGCGGGGGGTGGGGTGGGGAATCAGAGTTGAGAGAATGAGACAAGGGAAAAATAGCGCAAGAGAAAGAGGGAAAGACAGAACAGAGACATAAACCAACAGAGGCAACTTATTTTTGTTAAAGCAGTGCAAACTGAGAGGGGACTCCAGAGACATAAAGAAAGAGATCGTATGAGGACAAGCACTGACTGGTTTTGCTTGCTCCTTCAAATGTCCATTTAAGTGTTTTGCCGGCATCCTCTAATGTTGCTTTTACAGTAATCTTCCCATATATTTATCCAGTAATGTGTTCATCGTTTTTGAGTGGAGCTTGAAATGTTCTTTAGCTCCACTACTGGTAGAGCAGAACTTCAACAAGAGTCCAATCAAAAGACTTCTGTTACTCACAAGAGATCTTTAGTTCCCAGTCATGTGACAACAGACATTATCAAGAGACTGTACCTGTCCTTTTCCATTCTTTCTTAATTTCTTAATTTTTTTTTTTCAGTTTGTGTGCTTTTGACAATTTCCTGTAAGAAAACATTGCACATGAGCTAAAAGTCTCTAGAACATACATGAAATCTACACATATCTTAAAGCTCTTGGTACATTTAAAAAGTAAACTCCAAAACTGGTAAAAAAAAATCCCATTACAAGATGAATGAAACAGTATTCATGCTTGCACATGTCCACAAGTCAGAATGACAACTGCTTTATGTCTTTGTATATAAAAGATTAAAAAAAAAATAAAAATAAATGTCAACAAAAGTTTTGTTAGATTGTTAATCATATTAAATATGTATTTTTTTCCCATTCTGAATAAAAAAAAATAATAATAAAAAAAACACAATTTAGGATAAGTGAAAATAAATTGCCATCATTGTGAAAAAAATATATTAGGGAGATTAGAAAAAAAAAAGACATAATTAGGTTGAGAGAGTCATAAATTACAAAATAGGGTGATACAGGAAGGAACAGAAGGGAAAAAAATCAGCAAAGAGCACAAGAGTGAGAACAATGAGCAGTGTAATTGTTCTAAATTACATGTTGACCTTTTCAGCTTCCACAGGGGACCAACAAAAATAAACGGAAAAAGTGAGAGCAGAAGTAGAACAAATTAGATGAAGACCAGAAGGAAAAAAGAAAGAGCGAGAGATGAAGGGAGAAACAAGAGAGGGAAGGGGGAAAAGCACAATGTTCCCGTCTGAGATGTCTGACCATTGAAAAGTGAGGCAGAGAGAGAAGGCAGTGAATGAGCTGATATACATGTTAGTGTTCACTCATAAAGCAGGGCCAGAGTTGGGGTGGGTAGGGCAGCTCATTTAAATTATCAATACAACAAAAGCGTGTGCTCTGGGTTCAAAGGCATACATTTTCAAATGATAAAGGGTTCCCACACTTTTTGACTGATGAATTCAACCTGGTCTCAGAGAATCACAAAATGATGTAGATGCTTCAGCAATTGCATTTTTCATGTCACATTTAGCTTTTTATGCCACTATCGGTTAGGTTTTAGTTTAAGGTTTAGTGTATGGAGGTTGGTTTGTTAATTTACAAAGTATAGTACAGAGCCTCATAGAGGCCAGGGCGGGAAGTTTTTTCTTCTCAAATAGTTTTACGCGCCCTCCCAATAAGCTTTGCATGTCCTCGCAATAAGCTTTACGGAGCAATACATTTTCCATGGTTTTACTACAGTAACCATATTTTAATCATGATATTCGTAATGAAACCATACACTGTAAAAACATTTTACAGTAATTTCCTACAATGAAATACTATTTTTAATATTTTACTGTAAAATCAATGCAGGCTAGGTCATTTTCTGTCACAACACAAAAATTACAGTGAAAAAAGAAATTTGAATATCGCACTGCATTATGGGAAAATGGTGTTTCATTTGAAGTCACCATTAGATGTGTGAACTTATTTTCCCTTTAGATGGGACCTTATTTTATTTATTTCTAATTAATTTTCTCCCAGTTAGTGCAATTGTGTTTAAGAACACATTTTATTGTACTGTGATGTATGGAGACAATTAGTCAGTTTAGTGGTTGAGTTTATGTCGGCCCATGATGTATATTCTACACTATATGATGCATTTGAAAGTAAAGAAATAGTATTATTTTAAATGAACAATGAGGAAGTGATGTTTGCAAAGCTAGGCTATAATATGGTTGGTTTTATCGCTCATGAACTTTTTATCATGAGTTGTCAATCAGGCATGCAAGATATCAACACTCAGCATACAAAACTCAATTATGGTGACAATTAACAAACACAGAAGCTGAAAAAATAGAGATGGTCACTGTAATTCTACAATGCAGTAATTTACATTACATTACATAACATTACATTACATTACAGTAATTTTGTGGTCCTGTTCAATGTGAAGTCACAGTATAGAGTTTTTTTTTTTATTTTAATAAATTGTAAAAATACTACTGTAAAATATACTGTGAAAGTCATGCAACTAGTAGCCAGGAATTTACGTTGAACTCACACTAAAATGTTTAAAAGTGTAGTGATAATACAGGAAAATTAAAACTATGGTAATAAAATTAATAATTTTGTGGTTATTATGGTTTTACTATACAGATACCATATTTTAACTATGGTTTTATTATAGTAATACTCTAGACTGTAGTAACCATAGTCATATTGTAGTAACCATGACTCCTGAAGGCTTACCATGTTTTTTTTATTTTTTTTAAGTAAAACCATAATAACCACAAAATTATTATTTTTATTACCACAGATTTCTTTTTCCTGTATTATTACTATGGTTTTACTACGAATATCAAAATATGGTTACAATAGTAAAACCATGGTGAATATATTGCGAGGGAACGCAAAACTATTGTGAGGGCACGTAAAACTATATCAGAAAAAAAAATCCCGCCCTGTCCTTTAAGGGGCTCCATATGATAGAGGTTTAACCTTAAAAACGTAAAATAAATAAATAAATAAATAAATAAACTTGCTTTCAGCGCCACACAGTGGACAATTCACCTAGGAACTGCTGTGATACATCTGAGCAACCACGTAATATAATTTTTTTTCTACTTCTGTCATCAACTCTAATGAACTTGAGAGTGTGAAGGAAAGAGTCGCTCACAAATCGAACATCACTATGGCTTTCAAGCATGTTTTATTCTACACAAGCGAGATATCTTGCCAATGAAATATTTTAGAGCAGAGTGTATCTAGAAAAAATATATATAATCTCCAGAGACTTTTTAGACTTTTCCAGGCCTAGAAACCTTAATTTCAAAATTCCCTGATATTTCCAAGTTTTCCATGATTGTGGGAACCCTCATGATAGTATCTGTATGTGTATGAGTGCGTTTGAGGGAGAGTTTGATGTGTCTTGTAAATAAACACATTCAGTCAGCAAGATTGTTGAGCCAATAAAGAGATTGCCAAGAACACTCGTTGACTGTTAAGTCAGAAACACACAGTCACAAAAAAGACAAGACAATATCGCATTTCCTTTTTTAACTCTGTCTCTCTGTCACATATAGACACATAACCACCCTCCATCTGTGTATGTGTGAGATGAAGAGCTTGGCTTAAATCACTTGGCAATGGCAATCTAACAAAGTGGCCAATATGTTCGTTAATGGCCTGTCAGATAGATGAGTTCCTCTTGAAGAGACAAACACCCACAGCAACCTCCCCTGCTCGCCTTTTCTCATTTCCCTCTCATTCTCTGCATACTCCACCGCTTCCTTCTTTTGTAGTACCCTCCTTCTTCAAACACGAAGACTTAATGCAGATTTGACTTTAGTCGCATAATACTGCAACATTTCTGCCAAATTAATCAACAAAACAGAAAACAAAAAGTGCTAATCAATCAATATGAGCTCTCTTTCAGGTATCAGCAACAAAACGGTCCTTGTTGTTTTCCCACATTGTAAGTTCCATATTCAAGTCTTTTAAACATGTTTTTTTGTTGTTGTTGTTGTTGTGGTTTTATTCATTTTTTAACTTCCTTGCACGTGAAATAATTTGACCATTTTCATTTTGCTATTTACTGGCTCTCCCTCTCTTCGCGTGTTGGTCGAATCTTCATTTCTGTGAATTTTAGCGAGTATTGCCATCCAGTCCAGGATGACCACTCAATTCCGTCAGCGTAAGAGGTGTGCTGTCCATGCAGATATTGACCATTTAGGTTGGAGGTGTGGCAGTTGCGATACCACCAGGCGCCGTGGTAGAACGAAGCACAGTTGTTCTCTGAATGATCATTGTCGCGGTCTTTCGTTGTGAACTTCATTCCGTTGTGCTTTAGCAAAGAATCCCCTGTTGATTAGTTACAAGCAGAATCGTGCCACACACACACACACACACACACACAATAGGAGAGGAGGAAAAGAGCAGAAAGAAGACAATTATATTTCAGTTGAAACAGAGCTGACTTGCATTATTCTTGAATATGTGCTCAAGAAACACACCGAAACCCATTTCACACAGTACAAACACACATCAATGTAAACAAACGACTCCAGACGTCCATGCACACAATTTACAGCATACACAAGCAAACTTGCCTCATCTCTGTGGCTGAGACAAATGACAATAGCATTTTCAGCATTTTATCTCATTTCAGTGTGATTTATGCATATAGAGTTACCAAGATTGTACAGTGACTAAGAAAAAAGAAAAACAAATTGGTTCGCTCTCTGTCTCTGGCTCTCTCTCTAACCTTTAAAGGAATATTCCAGGTTCAGTATAATTTAAGTTCAATCGACAGCATGTGTGGCATAATATTGATTACCACAAATTGATTACACTTTTGTTTTTTTAAAAAAGGCAAACATTTAGGTTAAACTGAGGCAAAATGGAGTGAATGGGGCCAATTTTTGGTGGGTTTTAAGGCAGAAATGTGAATCATGAAGCTTATGATTTTATAATAGCACTTACATTAAAACTTCTGTTAAAACTTGTGTATTATTTGAGCTGTAAAGTTGTTTATGTCATCGTTTTTACAGTCATTTAAGGGTTTTAGGGTTTGTTGACATGACATCATCATGGCAATTAACTTACAAAATTGGCTATAACTTTACACAGAAAATAGGGGTGTAAAAAATATTTTACCGTATTGTATCGTACAATATGAAGCTCATAATTCAATACCATATGTATCATATAATACATAAATAAACACATTATAGTTTAATAAGTGCTGCAACACTGAGAGCTACGAAACAATCTCCTCCGCAGTGAGATGGCACTGAGCGCACACAGGAAAAACAGAGCAACAGATTTACAGTACATAGGTGAGAAGATAGATGGCAATTGCCAAGTAGATTGTTGCATTACAGCTTGTCAAATCTGCCAAAAATATCATTATGTCCAGGCACTACAGTACATCAAACATGTTGTTTAATTTACGGCAAAATCACCACGCGATGCAGAAACACAGCAGCAGCAAAGTTGCATTTAACAGCCAGCCTCTTTCAGGCGACACGGAGCATGACACTGAGTAAGACGCTCATAAGTAACAAAAACAAACTTATTACAAAATCTGACAACGTAAGAAACCTGCGATTACATGACACTTATTATTCTTTGCTTTTGACATTGAAATGTAAACGGTTTACATTTGACATTGAAAAGTCAGGTTCTGCTCAAGTTTTTTTTTAATTTTTTTTTTTTTTTTTACCACTACATAACATTGAAAGGAAAGGATCACTGGGGACTTTAAGACATTAAAATATTTTTATAAAGCTGCTTTGAAACAATGTGTATTGTGAAAAGTGCTATACAAATATAAATGACTAGTGAAAAACATGAACATTTTTTCATATGAGATTTTTGATTACAATCAAACAGAATGAATGCAGTGCTGTTGTTTAAAGGTGCACTCAGCGATTCCTGAGAAACACTGTTGATATTTGAACTCAACTGCCAAAACAAACACACCCCTCACTTCAGTGCTCCTTTGGAAGCTCCGCCCCCCAAATTCATGCACGCAAATTAATTCCTTTTACCTCCCGGATGTCTCTCCGCTGCTGAAAATCCTTGCCGATGTTGACGTGGCTCCTAGCCCTCGACTTATCATAATCCTTCTTTTTTAGTTTATATTTGTCTGACCTTTTTCTCTTGGTCTGTTTCTCAACCATTTGTCCTCCTTGGAGTTTAGAAAGTTCGCATCAGCCAGATTTGCCATTGCTCTTCTAATGAATTTCCCTCTCCCTCTGCAACCCCCCCCCACCCCCCCAATGTATTGAGCCAGGGCTGTGTACAAATACTAGATTTGTTTTCTAGCAGACTATGAGGAGATATTTGCAGAATTTGACAAAAAGTGTATTTGATTAGAATTACTGAGTGAACCTTCAAGTTACTTTATTATAGAGCTCTGCTTTTTGCTGCCAATGTCAGACATTGTTGTGTAATTTATGATTTAAAAGACATTTATGTTGAATACTTGAATAAGTTTGAGCAAAACATTTGTGTGCGCTGTTTTTTAAAATTATTTTTTAAATCATATCGTGAAGCTTTGCATCATACCGTATCATATTATGAAATTTGTATATCGTTACATGCCTGACAGAAAAGGTTAGTAAGCAATTTTATCACACTAAAATCATGTTACATGCATATTATATATTCACTGTGGCTATACTTTTGAAACAGTGAGTATGTTAACATTTACAGATTGGCCCCCATTCACTTCCATTGCAATTGCCTCTCTATAACCATGATTTTTGCTTTTTTTAAAGAGACTGATGGACGAGTTGAAATTAATTTTTGTGGTAATCAATTTTATGCCACAAATGCTGTCGATTGAGCTTAACTTGTACTGAACCCAGAATATTCCTTTAAGAATCTCTTTTCATCACTTAAAAAAGGAGGGATGATTTATTTGATGACATTTGATGAATTTATCAGTCTCATTAGTGAACTCTAAATCTGTTCAAACCCTTTTAATAATCTGGCTTGCAGCTCTCTCACACAAACACATATGCGTAAGTGTCACTCCATAATTAGCTGAACAAACGTGTCAAGTTATGCTGGTTTGCACCTAAAGTAGGCACTTCTCCACATTTGCCTAAAAAAATCACCAGTCTCCAAAAAAAGAAAAAAAAAAAAAAAGAGTATGAAATTTCTATTCTTAATTTATTATTATTATAATTATTATTATTATTATTATTATTATTATTATTATTTTTAATGTGAAATCTAGCTTATAGAGTTTATAAAGAGGGTTTGCTAGGAGAGGTCTTAAATAGATCAGTGGAGCAACACACACAATGCAATGTGTTCTCATCACTAAAATAAATGGATTTTCTTGTAACTTCAGAGTCCTAAAGTGACTTGAAGCTTTTGGCAGGAAAGCTGGGTGGCGATTTGTCTGTCGCCATATAAAACGTATCTGTCAGCTCAACAACAACAAAAAATAGGATATGTGGGTAGCTGACATGAAATACTTTTAGGAAGTGGAAATAGTTTTCGGAAGCATGGCATGCTACCTTATTCGCCTTATTCACAGCAGTACAATATTTATTTTTTGATGGGAATGACGAGGCTGTGAGGGATAGACTTGCAGTCTGTTCAGTGTTTTAGGTTGTTCTGCTGATGAAACATAAAATAAAATAAAATAAAATAATGAATAAAATAATAATAAAAAAGAAATAAATCTGAAGTCAAAAAAAAAAAAAAAAAAAAAAAAATCCAGAAAACAAGTTGTTGAAAATTAGATGTGATCTAGTAGCTTTATACAGCTTGACTGTATACAGTGCATGCCACTGAAGAGACTGTAAATCCCTCACAGCCTTGTTTTCATTCACGTTAAAAAGCAAATATGGCGCTGCTGTGAATAAGGTCTATACTACATCTAAAACTACTTTGAAATGCATTTTTCTGTTATTTAATAATTTTTTTGCATGCATTTTATAAGACCTAATATTAATTGAGAGACCACATGGAATATTTGTAATTTTAAAAATTAATTTGTCATAGTGAGGGGAAACTGGTGGACAACTTCAAGGGATAGCAAAAAAATTTACTCAAAAATGAATATTCTTTCTTCATTTACTCATCCAGGCTATAGCACCCGCCATGGCACTACATACTGTAGGATGAGTGGGCACAGAAAATTGATTGATGGATGGATTTACCCATTCTCATGTTGTTCCAAACCCATATGACTTTCGTTCTTCTGTGGAACACAAAAGAGGCAGAATGTTAGCCTCAGTCAACATTCTCAAAGTGAATGGTGACTCGCATTCTGCTAAATGTTTCCTTTTGTGCTCCTCTTAAGAAAGTCATATGGGTTTGGCACAACATGAAGGTGAGTAAATGATGACAGAATTTTCATTCTTGTGTGAATTTTTCCTTTAAACGGAATTGTGACTAGTTACAACACTTAAGATATACACTTTCCATCATACATTCATAAACATTTTAACTTGAAATCCTTAAAAAAAAGGCATCAACTACCCATATTCCATAATTCACAGTTGTAAAAGAGCTGGAACACAGTGTTCCATGGAGATGAGAAAAAGAAGAAAAGAGAAAGAAAAAGAGAGCATGTGGATCAGTACAAAAGAGGTAAATGTCAGGAGGTATAATGCAGGGGTTCTAAACCTCGCTGGGATTTCATAGTCCTTGTTCAGCACCAGTTTGTGTTTAACCTTTCATCCAGCCTAAAAGAAAAAGAATGACTCATAAAACAGGATCTAATTTCTTGAATGAAAGCAGTAAGCCTTCATCCCTCCTCTCTAACTGTCCCTGACCTTGAAGATCTTCAATCTTCTGATCCACAGTCAGTTTTCCTCAATAATGTCAAAGACAATGCACCGAGAACTGATCCTAGAGAAGCACTCCATTTCCCTCTGGAAACAGGCATCATTAAAGCTTGACAGATTTTCTCTGCAGCTATGGGAATAAGCCATTAGTCACACTAGGGTCATAGAGAGCCTACAGAAAATACTTGTATGGCTGCTGTTGACATTTCTGCATTAGGAGTGTAATATCAAGACATGTCCTTGCAAAACCCTCAGATTCGGTCACCTGCTCTTGGGAATCACTGTTCATTTGTCAAGGGGATATTATCGTCTCACAAACCCTTCAGGTGATGTGGTAATATCAAGTGTGACAGGGTCTCAAAAAGCCCTTCAATATGTGAATCCCGCAGAAAACAGTCACCCTAATGCACTGTAGGTGTGCAGATGTATGCATGGGTTTGTTTGTGCTCACACGGTGGTGTGAATACGGAGTCACCTTGATGCTGTCTCTATTTTGAGATGTATTAGGCCCCACCAGGCCAGTACAAAGGAGAACTGCCTGTCAAAGCTCCGATGCAAATAATCACAATAATAATCTCAGCACTGCGATTAGGGGAGAGCTGTCAGACAGCAAGCAAGAAAGCCAGCAGCTCAAGGGCATGAAGACACTGTCCAGCAGTGACCACCTGTTCATCTGACAACAAGTGCTACATACACAGTCCAATTTAAGCCAGAAAGTACCTGCTGTATAGACAGCACATATCTCACCTCTCTCTTTCATGCTCTTTTCATGGTGTATTTTCTGTCTCTCTCCTTTCCTTACCTCCTGTCCTCTGTTCAAACTCAGAATGCACTTTCTATTTCTGTTTATCTCATTGCTCACTGATGTTTCTTACAGGGCTCCGAGGAGGTTTCCAATTCGGATTGTGGAGATGCATTAGTCTGTGTTCTTGACATTTGTCTAAGTCAATGGTAGTAATCGATTGGGTGGCATTTCGCCTCCTAGACGTGCATGGGTTTGTGTGTATGGTGATATTGGAAAGGAAGTGTGATATACAGTACAGTATGTTGTGTTAGCGGGTGAGAAGTAACTAAAGAGTGTTTTAAGTGCTATGATTATTCATCAAGCACTGAAATGGACCACTTATCTGAACAAATAAACACTTGTTTGTACTGTTGATAGAGATTTAATCATGTTAACTGATTTGCATACCAGGTCCTTGAAAGTTACAGTTGAATTTTAAGCATGTGATTTAAACAAGCCATACTAATTGCGAATATTGAAGATACTGACCCACAGTATTACTGTATGAGAGAGAGAGAGTGAGAAAGATAGAGAGACTGTGTCGTTATATGTTTAGTTTTGCATGGCCAGTCCTTTGACTTAATTCCATTTTCTAAACTGTCTGGTCCTCATTTCACCCTATTCTCACCAAGAACCGCTCACTAGACAGGAAGAGGCCATCTGACTAATATATAAAAAGGGACCTACAAGAGTTAGGGAGAGCAGGGCACAAAGCAACACTTTTTGGTTTTCTTAAGTTTGTGTAAATGCACTTGGGATTCAAAGTATTTTTCTTTTTTCACATTAATTTGAAACATGTTTGGTACAAATTTGTAATCTTGTTTTATGAATACAGCGTATACTTTTTTATCTACCTGGAAAGAAGAACATTTAAATGTTACAACGTGCCCCATACAGGTGAGGGGCACACTGTAACATGAACATATGACAGCTTAAAATCCCCCTCTAACAACTGATTCTGTTCTAAATAAAATATACAGAAGATAAACTAATAATGTTTCAACTATTATTAATAAATGTCAATAAAAGCCATTTATTAATAATAATTTTGATACTTGACAATGAATACACAGTAAAGCCACAGCATTGGCAGAAATAATGCATGGACTGATGACACAACACACACACACACCCACCCACACACACACAAACACACACACACACACACACACACACGAATAAAGTGGAATTATGTAAATTACGTATCTCATTGCATGGAACTGCATATAGTTTGTTCTATTTGGGGCACGTTGTAATGCAGTGGCTAAACCTGGCAAAATACTTCTGCTGGCTAGCTAAGAATGAAAAGAATATGTAAGAAGCTAGCTAACAGATTAATTAAATTAAAATTAAAATGATGACACAAAAAACTGAGATAAAAATGAACTTTTGTGTACATTTTAAACTTTAGGCGATATCTTCCATATGCTTTTGAATTTTGATGCACTTTTTTCTCTACACAGTGTTGATATGGCAACAAGTAAACAAATGAAGTTTCGTCTTACCAGTGTGTGTGGAAACGTTTAAACCATGCGTGTTACAACTTGCCCCATGTTAGTTTGTGCCCCGTTCTCCCCTACGTTTTGTTTTTATGTGCTGTTTACCTGAAATAGATTATACCACAATAATAAACCTGCGTTGCAAAAAAAGATTCACATAATTGTGCGGCGGTCTGGTGAATGATGATAGTACATGAAACACCAAAAAAAAAAAAAAAAAAAAAAATTGGAATAGACTGTGATCAGAATTTCTGTCCAAAGTTCTGCTTGTGTATATCTTGTATATCTCTTTAATATCTAAATGACTATTTCAGATTTTATAAAATTTAAAGGAATAGTTCACCCAAAAATGAAAATTCTCTCATCAATTACTCACCCTCATGTCATGATGTGTATGACTTTCTTTCTTCTACTCAACACAAACAGAGATTTTTAGAAGAACATCTCAGCTCTGTAGGTCCATACAATGCAAGTGAATGGTGATCAGGCCTGTGAATCTCCAAAAAGGAGATGAAGTCAGCATAAAAGTAATCTGTATGACTCCAGTGGTTTAATTGATGTCTTCTGAAATGATCCAGTTGGTTTTGGGTGAGAACAGACCAAAATATAACTCCTTTTTCACTGCACATCTTGCCATCGCAGTCTCTGGGCATGATGATTTCAAGCTTGATTACACTTCCTAGTGCTTGATGCATGCACAGAGCACTAGATGGTGCTGTAGAAAGTGTAATCGAGCTTGAAAACATGATCGTGCCTAGAGACTGCAATGGCAAGATGTTCAGTAAAAAAGGAGTTACATTTTGGTCTGTTCTCACCCAAAACCAACTGGATCGCTTCAGAAGACATTGATTAAGCCACTGGATTATGTTTACACTGACTTTATCTTCTTTTTGGAGCTTCAAAGGCCTGATCACCATTCACTTGCATTGCATGGACCTACAGAGTTGAGATATTCTTCTAAAAATCTTAATTTGTGTTCTGCAGAATAAAGTCATACACATCTTAGATAGCATGAGGGTGAGTAAATGATGAGAGAATTTTATTTTTTTGGGTGAATTAACCCTTTAAGCTTAATCGACAGCATTTGTGGCATAATGTTGATTACCACAAAAATAATTTAGACTCATTCCTTCTTTAAAAATAAATGCTAAAACTGAGGTTACAGTGAGGCACTAACAATGGAAGTGAATGGGGCCAATTTTTGAAGGGTTTAAAGGTAGAAATGTGAAGTGTATAATTTTATAAAAGTACTTACATTAATTCTTCTATTAAAATGTGTGTATTATTTGAGCTGTAAAGTTGTTTACATCATCGTTTATACAGCCGTTTTAGGATTTAAGAGTTTACAACGAAATTGTAAAATTGGATATAACTTTACACAGAAAAGGTTAGTAAGTGATTTTATCAGACTAAAGTCATGTTAATACACATATTGTTTACATCTTGTGGCTATACTAGTATTTTAATGTTTACAGATTGACCCCATTTACTTCCATTGTAAGTGCCTCACTGTAACCCAGATTTTTTTTTTTTTTTTTTTTTTTTTTTAAGGAGGGACAAGTCAAACTTAACTAAATTCTATTTAAATTAACTCGTATTGAACCTGGAATATTCCTTTAAGTGACCCGAAACTCTGAGTAACTTTCAAAGATTTGATGCCACTAACATAGAAAACTAACATTGCCAATGAGATTCAAACTGTCAAATACAGCCAACACTTGCCATTTGCCTGTCCAATATGCATCAGACAGTCAGTGAAAGAACTATGGGCGGTCCATGGCCATGTTATCTGAGGCTGAAATTAGCATGTGTTTAATATGTAAGTACGTGTGTGTACCTGCAGTGCCAGTGTAATCAGCAATGGTTAGTGGGTAACCATCATCCTCTGGATCAACAGAGAATAGTCCAACTCCAAACACACCATACTGCGCAAAAGCTGTGCTGTTTTCAAAGTCCTCAAGATCTATACGCAATTCATAGTTCCCTTGGATAGACAGGGCATGGATCTGTTTCAAACCTGCAGAGAGACAGAGTGAGAAAAATATTTAATTAATTTCATTTCATTATTATTGTTGCTCATATGAAACTATTTAAACTCTAACTGAATTAAGAGGGAAATGTGTGAATTTGTATGTATGGTGTGTCCTCACTCTCTGTGGCTTGCATATAAAACAATGTAATAAAAAATAAAAAAAAATAGATGGTCAAACATCCTTTTTATATGCAGAGCAAATGCATATTTTAAAGATTTATACATAACAACTCTATATTAAATTTGCATGGACAACAGCCAGGACTTGGGGGAGATTCACTCTTTTCATATTTTGCTTTCATATTTTGTTTCATATTTCATATCACATTTTTAAATCAGCACTACCCATAAACAGCTTACAGGAAAGGTTTTGCTGCACCGTCCCCACATACTGTATAAATAAGTTAACTTAATTTGATATATTGGGCAGTGAGGCTATATTCATATGGTTAAAACCTTACAATAAGTTTGTATATATTAAAGGTGCACTCAGTAAATTTTTCCTCAGTAAAAGAGTTTAACTCCTAAAGACATGAATTGTAATTTGTAATATATGTAGGAAATCATGACCACCCACATTAAAATGAAGACTCCAGTCATATCAGTAACCTTATAAAAGCTGTTTTATTCTAAATGGAGAGGGTCCACGCATGGGGGCTGCCATGTTAGAATTACATTGAGTGCACCTTTAATATATACAACCTTATTGTAAGGTTTTAACCATATGAATATAGCCTCACTGCCCAATATATCAAATTAAGTTAACTTATTTATACAGTATGTGGGGACGGTGCAGCAAAACCTTTCCTGTAAGCTGTTTATGGGTAGTGCTGATTTAAAAATGTGATATGAAATATGAAACAAAATATGAAAGCAAAGTATGAAAAGAGTGAATCTCCCCCAAGTGGGAGGGTTAGTTTTTAATGTAATCCGTTACAGATTACAATTACAATAAATGTAATCAGTAACATTTACAGATGACTGATTATTTAACAATAAATATAATCAGTAACATAATCCAATTACAGCAATATGGAATAAATGTAATTAGATTACTTTTAATTACTTTTGGATTACCACAAGGGCACATAACTAAATAAATAAAGTCAAGAAAATCAATATGATCTCTAAAACTTTAAATTATGCCTTGAATGCAAACAGAACATGTTTGAGTAATATTAACTGCACCCTACCAGGAAAACAGAAAGTGAGCTGTTAATGTAGAACAACTCAGTATTTTTGAAGAAATCAGGTGAGTTCTCTGTCTGCTACAGAAAAAGAAAATGTATCATAGAGCAAATATAATCTGAGCAGATGCACTGAATTATGTCTTGGTTAACTAAATCTTACAGGATATACCTCAGATTCAAAAACACTGCAAAGTGTAATTCTATTGCAGTTAGTGTGTACAGGGAATTGTAATTTGCACTATTCATTAACTTCAGACTGTATTCAACTGGTAGATCACACGCTATCATCATCATCATTGTTATTACTGTCATACTTAGATGCTGGAGAGTGTCTTTCCTCTGCTTGCTCATGATCCAAAGTCAAACATCACCAGCTAACAGTTTATGGCTGATTTCTATATTTATGTTTCTGTTTACGGAGGATTTAAATGGGGAAAAAAAGTTTTGATTCCAAAAAGAAAACAAAATCAAGTTTTAAAGAATACATTAAAACAGATTTAAACTTTTAGTGTATCTTTTCAATTACTTCTTCCTAATTACTATAAGTGTTGAACATGTTACATTTGCCAGAATGTCTCCCTCACTCAGACATTTGAACTGTTCTCAACAATAATTTATCAAAATCAGAAAAATTCTTCGCTGAACTTTCTTTCCTAAGAACTTAAAACACATTTTCAATTAATTTGGTATTTAAGTGTACAATTTGAATTTGTTAATAAAGATCAGGAATGCAAAATCATTAGAGGTGAAAAAGGAGAGAAAGTCATAGCAAGTTTTCCAGGGGTATTTTTTCAGTTGATTTTTGTATTGTTGTTGTATTCAAAACTTTTTTTTTTCTTAAATGATTAAGGTTTAAGTACCATTCACCTGGGGGAGGGGTCATTTTTTCAGCTTCAGTATGCAACAGAACAACATACAGGATGTCCTGGCTGATATAGTACAGTTCGCATTTGCAACCATACAAACCAGGGGATTTCTATGCCATACCAGCAATGATGTGCAAATCATGTCAGTATTGGCAGCTATTCCTGCTCCCGCCAAATGACGAGGGCCACAGATTTCTTTGAGCACTAAGGCTAACTCAATTTAACACATTTTAATATTAACCAATTTTAGCTAACCTAGCTAATGTGATGTCTGTGTGGCTCTTATTATCTTCATATTCTCAGGTCCTTGGATCATGAGAGCATCTTCACAGCTGGAAGGCATAAATTCCACTGAACTTTAATGTTGTTTCCCTTTTCTCTTTTAAAGAGTGAATAATTTCCAAGAAAATAATGCATGTTCTTCTGTGGCCATCACGATGAAGCAGCTGTTTGCCTCAAGAGCAGAGTGCTGATGTGAGACAGGTGTTATTTGCGCATGCAACAGTAGGAGGCACTCCTGACTCAAGTGAGTCATGTGAGAGAACCCGAAGATATCGCACATCTAAACCATCACTTACTCTAAACAAACAGCTGTCTGTATCACTTTATGTCAGGAAAATTCACAATTTCTTTTGTCAGAATTTAAAACTTGTAATCCTGGCAGTAATCCCATTTTTTAATGTAACTGTAATCTGGTTACAATGTTTTTATGTAACTGTTACGGATTACAGTTACCAAATTTTTTTGTATCCTGATTACCTAACACTGTTACAAGTAATCCGTTACTCCCCAAGCCTGAGAATCACATGACCAGCCGAATACTACTTGATTAATCCCAGTAACCGTCCTGTTATTAGACACTTTCATTCATTGAATAAAGTAATCCTGTCTGATTGTGAATACTAAATTTCTACAGTGGTCTCAGAAACTTAAAGCTATTGATTTTAAATGATGCTGCATGATCCAAGCCACTAGGTGTCAGTGTAAATCCAGGATGACACAAAGACAAAAGTTACTTAGTGCTTCTTTAACAATAGTTAATGCAATAGTTTTACAGCATTTATTAATCTAGGTCAATGTGAATTTCTACAAATACAATTTTAACATTAAAACTTTTTTTATGGAATGGTATGCAGAAAAATATTCCTTCGCCCTTGTAGGTTCTACTGGTTGTTTAGATCAGTGTTACTATCAGAAATAATTAATAATTATTTCTTTAGTTATTAATATTTAAATTAAATAATAGAATCTAACTCATTAAATGTAAATGTAGTGCGCTACGTTCAGGAGTGGGTTTGGTTATTAGCAATAATTAATAATTATCAAAGATAATTATCAATTATTAAAATCAATAGACCATTGATTTGAATCAATGTTAGCTCTTTTAATCCTTCACATCAACAATCAAACATAACCATCAAATTAAATTGAATATTAATTATTATCAAAGATAATCATTAATTATTAAAATCAATGGAACATTGATTAGAATTAACACTAGCTTATTTATCCTTCAAATTCAACAATCATCAAAGATAATTATCAATTATAAAAATCAATAGAATATTAATAAGGATTAATATCGCTGGGGCACCACCCTGGAATTAGGGATTAATAACCAGATAGTATAACAGTCTCAATATTAGATTGTTCTCTTAGGAAAATTGACATCCGAAGAATATCGACCTTCGAAAAGAAACAATAAAGGCTTGAATCCGAGCACTAACATCCCCTGTCAGCATTTGACACAGGTTTAAGCAAAACAAACCAAAACATTTCTCTTTGAAATATAACAAAGTTTATTTATGCAGTAATATCAATTAATAATCAATACAATGCAGTCAATAAACTTCCGACTTACAACTACAAACTAAACAGTGACATGATTAGATATGGAAACCAAAATAATCCTATAACACATGAGAGGAAGGTGTGTGTGTGTGTGTGTGTGTGTGTGTGTGTGTGTGTGTGTGTGTGTGTGTGTGTGTAAGGAGGGACGCGCACAAAATGGCGGACGTGACTCTCAAGGAGAGTACGTCATGTGAGATTTCCGGCCAGAGAATATGGCCGCGAATGTGGGCAGAGAGAAGCCGGTTAATGGTGTCTTCCCGTTTACTACGTGTCTCCGCTTGTACGATAACTTAGGGACAAAGCTGAGCTTTATCACGAAGTTATCTACTAGCCAAAAGTGTGTGCGAGAATGTTTGTGAGGGGTCTCGTGTGTGTGTCGTTAGTACGAGAGAGAGAGAGAGAGAGAGAGAGAGATCTCAGAGTTATTTCTACTCCCAATGATGTCATGGTTGAGGGCCGTTCTGTTGTGTGCCTCATCCAATAGGAGTTGAGAGTTCGATCCTTTAGTGAGCAAGGCTTCATGGGATTTGTAGTCTGTTTTGGACTCCCTTTGTTTGATTTTGGCGCAGTTTTTATCAGTAAGATTTATGACTCTGTGTGGGCCTCAGTCAGGTTTTACGACTGTGTTAGGCCTGCCTTTGTCTTCTATCTGAATACATAGAGGCCCAACACCCTGAAAGTTATCACTGAAATATGTGTCCTGAGACATCTCACCAGTCTCTGTGACAGCGTTAGACTATGTAAACAGCAAACAAATATGTGACCACAGGTCTGTCAATCATTTTGCACTTTTTTATAGTGTAGTAGTTGAAGCAGTTCATTCCAATTTTATTTCATATTCAGACTCTTAACAGTTGTCAGCTGAGGGCGATATTTTGCTACTGTTGTGTTTGACAACTGTGAGAAGACACACTGCTCTACTGTTCAGTGTCAAACAGAACTCCTTGGTCTCAACTATCTTTGGAGGGCGGTATTTTGGAAAGATGGGGCATGTCTAACTCAACAGCTCAATCTTATGGAACTTATAGAATGGTTTAAATTACTTACAGCACCTTTAATTTTATGCATACTGTGTATGTTAACATTGTGCAATGCATTGTGAACTAACATGAACTGACACTAAACAATAGAAAATAATTATAAATTACATTTACCAAGAATAATTAATGCATTAAAAATTATTTTTGATTGTAAATTCATGATACCTGATGCATCAAAAATATACAACCTTATTGTAAAGTGATAACTGTGTTGATAAAATTAGTATTTGGAAAAGAGGAAGACAGTAAATAACTAACATAAATAGACAAAGAAAAGCAGAGTGAATGAAAACGTAAAAGTGAAAAAGAGAGGGGAAAAAAAGTTTCAAATAGCTAACAGCGGATTTATCTTGACACCTGTACACATGAATAAATCTTTTTTTATTTCTTTTTATGTTGAATGGGGAAAAAAGAGACAAGAACTCTTGTCAGTTTTGCATGCACTCGTGTAAGCTTGCAGGCTGGCTTACACGAGTGCATGCAAAACTGACAAGAGTTCTTGTCTCTTTTTTCCCCATTTAACATAAAAAGAAATAAAAAAAGATTTATTCTTCAAAACAGGAAAAGAAACCTGCTTCTTTCACATGCAATTTACATAACTTTAATTCAGACTTAATTAAAACTCTTGAGACTCTCCCTGAGGCTAGTTAAGAATAATTAAACATTGAGAGAGTTTTTTACGTCCTTCTTCCTTCTTTCCCAAAAAGGACCAGACAGATGAGTCTGTGCGCATAAAACTCAGGTACGCACCAATTTTAATTAAACATTATTGTGAGGATATTTTAAAACTAAGAACTAAGCTGCATTTTGTCTCAAATTATCATACTGATTGCTCAATTAACTAGCAAGCGGGAATGTGAGTCAGAGTGTGTGTTGTTGGAAACCTTCATCAGGTGAATGTTTCTTCCTTGATTATTTCAAACTAAAGCACAGTTTATGATTAAAAAATTTTTCTTTCATTCCAGAGCACAAAACATTCTTGTTCTTTACTTTGTTCATGTAATGTTCATGTATGATTTCTCTAGTAAATATGCTTCCCTTAATGCATTTTTTTTTTCCATACAATCCTATCAAAGGTAAAAAGCATCATAGAAAAAAAGCTAACACTTCACAATAAGCTTAATATGATGTTCATGCTATGATTTATCTTGTAAATATGCTTCCCAAAAAAAGCTATCAAAGGTGAAAAGAATCACAGTAAAAATGGTAACACTTTACAATAAGGTTCTATTTGTTAACACTAGTAAATGCATTCAGTATCATGAGCGATGAATGAACAATAAACAATGACCTTTCACTGCATTCATTAATGTACACTAAGTTGTTAATTCATCAAAATACTATTGTTCATTGCTTGTTTGTGATAGTTCATATATAATGCATTAACTTATGTTCACATATACAACTTTTTATGTAAAAATGTATTAGTATATGTAGAAATTAAGATTAATAAATGATGCAAAAGTAGTGTTCATTGTTTGTTCATGTTAACTACTGCATAAGCTATGTAAACCTTATTGTAAAGTGCCATCCTCATTTTTTTATTATATATATATATATATTATCATTGGTAGTTATTACGTCTAATAATAGCATAGTCTCCTCCTTGAACTCTTCATATAATCACAATTACATTATGTAATGTTGGTGGGTGTTATGGTGCCAATATGAAGGCAACCTACAACCTTTCATCAACACAATGCAAACACTACAATTATATGGCTAAATGCAGTTGTGAGTGCCAGGAATGGTCAACAAAATTTGATAACCACAAATACTATTTTATAAACTCAAAGAGAAATGTCCATTACGTTATATAAAGGATGACAATGTGAAGTAACACACACAAACACACATATTTGTGTCTACAGTAAGATGTCCCAGGCAATAAAGAAGCACACACAAATTTGTTTTTCTATCAAAGTGGAGATGTCTCATTGATTTGTATTGTTTTTGATACCGAGCTAATTCTATTTTCGATCCTCTAATCCTAAACGCAACCCTCACAGAAATCTTTCTAAACATTTTGATTTGATTAGGACATGATTTAGTATGTTAAGTATGTATATTTATATATTTTGCTCTTGGGGAACTGTGGCTGGTCTCCATAATGTTGGTGGTTTCAGGTTTTGCTATCCATCTGGGAGAGAAACAGAGTAAGATAGGTCTGTCTTTCTCTCTCTTCTACATCATTACCTCCTGTGCCTTCTGCAAGATGCCCTGCTATGGTGATATGTGCAGTCAAAAGCAGTGGGGCCTAGACAATTCCTGTTTGCCAGTGAACATACTGTAAAAAGGCACTGATGAATTGAGTTAAAAGTGGAGTGTGTGTTAAGCACAAATTTAAGAGAGCAGTACAATAAAAAGCCTACAGGCACCAGCTCTCACACCTGTGATAAATACAACTCTAAAAATGACATATTCCTGCAATTATGCAGGTAAAATTTGGGTCAGAGCAATCCATAAAGATTCAAAGCTCCTCTAGGTTACCCTATGCACACAAACACCCTCTCAAAGATTGTACAAAGCCTGCTAGGATGAATACACACAGGAAATATAGAAACATCTCTTTTCAGTTGTGTGCATGATGAATACGGAGGCATATTGAATTGCTGCTCTCTTGAAGAGTGGTGCAATGCCCCATCTTCTTCCAAATCCACAGACAAAAGATGACGTCTTCCTACTGATTAATGTGTTAATGTTGTCGATTTGCACCTAATTATTGATACAATCATCTGGCTCATTAACAATTCATAAACAGACAGTGCAGAGCTATATTTCTCTTTTTGCCATGGTAAAAGATTCAAATATTAATGATTTATTTGCTTAGATTTGAAAAGTATGTTGCAAGAGAAATGTACTTGAGTGCTTATAAATATCCCCGAGCCATCCTTCCATATTCACATGGTTTTACTCCAAGAAACAGAAACAGCACTTGAATCATTATACTCTGTCTTTTTTTCACTTTCTGCTTTTTTTCAGTGACATTTCTGGAAGTTAAAATATTCATAATGCTTTTTCTTTCTCTATGACTCTGTGTGAAAGAAAGGGAAACAAAAAAAGAGGGAAAGAAAAAAGAGAGCAAACAGGAATGAATGTGAAGTGTGTGTCTGATGGAGAAGAATGCATGAATACAGTGATGGAGATGGAGGGCAGAGGAGAGGGAAGAAAATGGAGGGGTGTCATTGAAAACCTATCTTTTCTCTCTTTCTCCTATCAAGATGAGAGAATAGAGGAAAGGACTTCCCACAGACTTCAAAGGGAGAAGCTCAGGGGGAAAACACAATTTGGGTGAGATCACCTAGACACACTATATACACTAGGGGTGTAACGGTTCAAATTTCTTTCAGTTCGGTTTGTATCACGGTTTTAGTGTCACGGTTTCGGTACAGTTCGGTATTTGCAATGTACAGAAAAAAAAATAAAAATATTACTGCCAAATCCAAAGTAAGAATACTCTTTTTGGTAACAAATACTTCAACAGGTTTGCCCTGAATAAAAATCATTGGTTTACAGTAACCATAGTTTAACTTTGGTAATTGTAGTAAAAACATAGTAACCACAAAATCAACATGTTTACTGTCATGTTTACAATATATAGTATAATCATGGTTACTATATGGACACTACAGAATTAATGTTGCATAATTGTATCAAAACCATGATTTCTGCAGAAAAACCATGGTGACAGCAGTCATGGTTACAACAATATTACTATAGTAAAACCATGGTTAATTTTTGCTGGGTCTTTAAATAAAAAACCCTTTTCTCTAATTAATAAATCAACATTTTAACTTAATACCTGCACTATTACGCTACATGCATCGACATAAAATGCATTTCAAACTCTACTGCACAAAAATTCAATATTCAGAAACGTCCTGGTTACTTTTGTAACCTCCGTTCCCTGATGGAGGGAACGAGACTTTGTGTCAATGTAGTGACACTAGGGGTCACTCTTGGGAGCCCGAGACACCTCTGGTCTTTGATAAAAGGCCAATGAAAACTGGTGAGTGGTATTTGCCTACCACTCCCCCGGACATATGGGTATAAAAGGAGCTGGTATGCAACCACTCATTCAGGTTTTGTGCTGAGGAGCCGAGACAAGGTCCCGGCCAATTCAGCAGGTAGTTCAGCGTTGTGGCAGGAGGGACACAACGTCTCATTCCCTCCATCAGGGAACGGAGGTTGCACAAGTAACCAGGACGTTCCACAAGTAACCAGGACGTTCCCTATATGTCACTCACTCGACGTTGTGTCGATGTAGTGACATTAGGGGTCCCTATACGAAATGCCGCAACTGGCTAAACTGTGTTACGTGAACTGGCGGTGTGTGACGGGCAGACCACTGTGTACCTCATAGCCAGCACACCAGGCTGACACCTAACCTCCTCCAACACTGTTATGAGTGTCAAACGGCCCTTTGGGGACAAGTCGACTGCCCAAAAGATAGAGACAGGCTAGCCCAGTAGTGGCCTCTTATCCTCTTTTTTTCCTCTCCCCCCCAAAAAAGGAATTAACCAACTGGGGCCACCAGGTCTAGTCGGGGGGGTGTCACTCCCAGGGGGAAGACACCGTGGAGACCACACCCTGCCCAAAGAGAGGAGGTGGGGGGGGGGGGGGTATTTTGAGTGGAAATACGTCACATGGTCTTGCCGAGCTTTGTTGGAAGTATGCAATGTGGAGAAGTCCCATGGTAGGTCCTACCCTGCGGGGGAGGAGTTTCTACAAGCATGGTGACTGGGGCAGAGGGGCCTCTGCCCAAGGAAGATGCAGTTTACCAACAGGGAAATTAATTTGCAGAAGATATACGTCGCATGGGGTTACCTACAGGGAACCACCACATGCGGAGCACCTACCCCAGTACAGGGCTTAGTTAGCACGTTTCTCCACAAACTCGCCTGCCACAGGGCTCGGAGGAAATCATCCAGGGAACACAGTTTGTGAACACTACTGGGAGTAAACAGCACACGTCTTCAGCTCAGGGGAGGTGAAAGATGCTATGCGCAAGCGATACACCCGGCCAGCTATCCCGGACTTACCTGCTTGTGCGTGCCACTACACGGGATGAAACCGGTTCCACCCAGAGATTGTAGAACCTCGCAAAGGTGTTAGGTGTTGCCCAGCCCACTGCTCTGCAAATGTCTGTTAGAGAGGCACCACTGGTCAAGGCCCAGGAGGCCACTACACCCCTGGTAGAATGGGCTCGTAGCCCTACTGGTGGCGGCATATCCTGGGCGTGATATGCCATTGTTATGGTATCAATGAGCCAGTGGGCGATCCTCTGCTTGGAGACAGCACTTCCTTTCTGCTGTCCACCAAAGCAGACAAAGAGCTGCTCAGAGATTCTAAAGCTCTGCGTGCGATCCAGATAGATGCATAAATTGCACACCGGACACAGCAATGTCAGGGCTGGGTCTGCCTCCTCCTGGGGCAGTGCTTGCAGGTTCACCACCTGATCCCTAAAAGGGGTCGAGGGAACCTTGGGCACATAGCCCGGTCGGGGTCTCAGGATCACGTGAGAGTAGCCTGGACCGAACTCCAGGCATGTTTCTCTGATAGAGAACGCTTGCAGGTCTCCTACCCTCTTGATGGAAGTGAGCGCAGTCAGGAGGGCAGTCTTCAAAGAGAGTGCCTTAAGCTCAGCTGACTGCAAGGGCTCAAAGGGGGCTCTCCGTAGACCCTGAAGAACTACAGAGAGGTCCCATGAGGGAACGAGGTGCGGTCTGGAGGGATTCAACCTCCTGGCGCCTCTCAGGAACCTGATGATCAGGTCGTGCTTCCCTAAGGACTTACCATCCACTGTGTCATGGTGTGCCACTATAGCGGCTACATACACCTTCAAGATGGAGGAGGACAGCCGCCCTTCCAACCTCTCCTGCAGGAAGGAAAGGGAAGCGAGGAGCGTGAGGTCCGAGAACCATGTCTGGGTGGGCCAGTAGTGTGCTACCAGGACGACCTGCTCCTCATCCTCCCTGACCTTGCACAGAGTCTGTGCAAGTAGGCTCACTGGTGGAAACGCATATTTGCGAAGTCCAGGGGGCCAGCTGTGTGCCAGTACGTCTATACCAAGAGGTGCCTCAGTCAGGGAGTACCAGAGCGGGCAGTGGGAGGATTCTTGGGAGGCAAACAGGTCTACCTGTGCCTGCCAGAATCAACTCCAAATCAGCTGGACCACCTGAGCATGTCCGCTGCAGTGTTGAGGACGCCCGGGATGTGAGTGGCTCGCAGTGACTTGAGGTGCTGCTGACTCCAGAGGAGGAGACGGCAGGCGAGTTGTGACATACAACGGGAGCGCAGACCGCCTTGACGGTTGATATATGCTACTGTTGCCATGCTGTCTGTCCAAACTAACACATGCTTGTCCTAGATCAACAGCCGAAACCTCTGCAGGGCGAGC
This sequence comes from Myxocyprinus asiaticus, assembly GCF_019703515.2. Classification (NCBI taxonomy): domain Eukaryota; kingdom Metazoa; phylum Chordata; class Actinopteri; order Cypriniformes; family Catostomidae; genus Myxocyprinus; species Myxocyprinus asiaticus. The sequence goes on from NC_059346.1 coordinate 29,347,282, forward strand.
AGAATTGCCAGTAACTCGAGGCAGTTGATGTGCCAATGCAGCCGCGGGCCCGTCCATAAGCCAGCGGCTGCTTGCCCATTGCATACAGCACCCCAGCCCGTTTTGGAGGTGTCTGTCATAACCACGAAGCACCTGGAGACCTGCTCTAGGGGAATGCCTGCCCATAGAAACATGAGGTCGATCCAAGGGCTGAAGAGGCTGTGACAGATAGGTGTAATGGCCACGCGATGTGTCTTGGGACTCGAGTCTGAAGCCAGTGCTGAAGCGGTCTCATATGCATCAACCCGAGTTGGTCGAACCGCCGTCTTCTGTCTGAACACCTTCAAACAGGTCAGCACCAACTGTGCACGCTCGTTCGTGAGGCGCACCATCAACGAGACTGAGTCCAACTCCAAGCTGAGAAAAGAGATACTCTGAACCGGGAGGAGCTTGCTCTTTTCCCAGTTGACCCGAAGCCCTAGTCGGCTGAGGTGCGAGAGCACCAGGTCCCTGTGTGCACACAACACATCCCGAGAGTGAGCTAGGATTAGCCAATCATTGATATAGTTGAGGATGTGAATGCCCACTTCCCTTAGCGGGGCAAGGGCTGTCTCAGCGACCTTCGTGAAGATGCAAGGGGACAAGGACAGGCCGAAAGGGAGGACCTTGTGGTGATACACCCGACCCTCGAATGCAAGCCGCAAGAAGGGTCTGTGTCGAGGTAGAATCGAGACATGGAAGTACGCGTCCTTCAGGTCTATCGCCGCAAACCAATCTTGATGCCGGACACTCGCTAGGATGCATTTTTGCATCAGCATCTTGAACGGGAGTCTGTGCAAAGCCCGGTTCAGTACTTGCAGATCCTTTTTTCGGTACAATGAAGTAGGGGACCAAAGGGACAATCTCGTCGGATGTACCGGCAGGTGGGGCCTTGCGGTGGGGCGGAGCCTGAGGTGCCACACCATGTTGTGGCCGTGCTGAGTTCAAGGACATCAAAGCACTTACCTGGCTCCTTGTGACCACCCTCGAAACAGCCTGGGATGGGGGAAGAAGAGGCCTGTCCTCGTGACCCGTGGAGACTGTCACATCAGGGGCGGTTTTGTGCCACAGCTGGGCGAGCAGGAGTGGGGAAACCTGCCAAAATGGAATGGTGGATGGTGGTCATGATGATGGCTGTGCATACTGGGTATGTGACCCAGGGAACGAGGAAACCGCTCTTTTGCTGAACTGTTGGGTACCGCAGCCACTTGGGCATGCGGCGAAATTAAATGAAAAGGCAACAAAAGATTCTCCTCCCGGCCCTCCACCGGGGGATGGAGTGGTTGCTTACCAGCTCCAATGCAGTGGGTTTCATCATCCCTGGATTACCAGTCTCAGGGGCACTTCGAAGCCTTTCGTGGGTTCTTGGCGGCCGGCCGTGAGACGGGTGGCGTCTGCTTCCTGCGGTGGGCTCCACGCCGGGGCCAGGCCAAAGGGGCGGGCTGCGGCGGAGCCAGGATGTGCCGGATAGCCTCCTTCTGCTGCTTCACCATTGAGAACTGCTGGGAAAAGTCCTCGACGATGTCGCGGAATAGGCCAACCTGGGAAATGGGGGCAGCAAGAAACCGTGCCTTGTCGGCCTCTCCCATCTCGACCAGGTTGAGCCAAAGGTGGCGCTCCTGGAACACCAAGGTGGACATCGTCCGCCCGAGAGACCATGCCGTAACCTTCGTCACCTGGAGAGTGAGGTCGGTCACAGAGCGCAGCTTCTGCATCAAATCTGGGGCGTAACTATCCTCGTGCAGTTCCTTTAGCGCCTTGTTTTGGTGGACTTGCAGGAGAGCCATGGCATGCAGGTCGAAGGCAGCTTGTCCAGTAGCACTGTAGGCTTTGGCCGTCGGGGATGACATAAACCTACAGGCCTTGGACGGGAGCTTTGGGCGCTCGCTCCAGGTGGTGGCGCTCCGCGGGCATTGGTGCACCGTGAGCACTTTATCCACTGGGGAATCGCCGAACAGCCCCTGGCCGCCCCACCATCGAGAGTAGTGAGGGCGGGGGAGCTGAAAGATCGGGACCGGGCAGTAAAAGGTGACTCCCACGACCTTGTCAGCTCCTCGTGCACTTCCGGGAAGAAAGGAACTGGAGCGGGGTGTGGCTGTGACCGGCACCGCGAGCCCAGGAACCAATCATCGAGCCGCGAGGGTTCAGGGGAGAGCGGAGGGTTCCACTCTAGCCCGACGCTCGCGGCTGCCCGGGAAAGCATGTCCGTAATTTCCGCATTAGCCTGTGACTGGGCGACCGTACCCGAGGGGGTGAGCCCAGCTGAGGCCAACTGGACGAGCTCGCTCTCCGATGCTGCGCTCGAGAGCTCATCAGCTTTGCGGGCTCCGAACAAGAGGTCGAACTCGAGCCGGCAGACTCATCTGGAAGCCCGATCAGGGCAGACGAGCGTGCTAGGGAATGGGAGGTCCATGGGGGGATACCCGGCGGAGGTGGTCCCATTGGGGTCCCCAAATGCCCCCAGTGCTAGCCGCGCTGGCCTCATACCCGTATGTATCCGTGTGTGCCGCTCTTTTAGAGAAATATACTCTTTTAGAAAAATATACTCTCTTATTTCTGTCGAAGCGCCCAGGAGCGTTCTCTGCAGTGCACCAGTGCAGAGGAGGGAGAAGCCGCTGAAATGCGCCGTCAGATCCAGCAGAGGTGAATGAACAGTCAGCTCAGTAAATATCGACCGTTCGGCACCGAAGATAAAATCTGAATAAGTGGTTGCATACCAGCTCCTTTTATACCCGTATGTCCAGGGGAGTGGTATGCAAATACCACTCGCCAATTTTCATTGGCCTTTTATCAAAGACCAGAGGTGTCTCGGGCTCCCAAGAGTGACCCCTAGTGTCACTACATCGACACAATGTCGAGTGAGTGACAGATAGGGAACTGTACATCACTATAGAAGGAACTTTGCTATTAAAATGGACATGATGGATGTTGTGTCGTGGCTCGAGTGTTTTAGTCATACTCGGAAATCACACATATTCTTCAGAGGAGTAGGGAAACATATTGTTGACAATGAACACCCCAATCACTTTAGTTATTGTTTTATGTCTGTCCGAATCAGCACTAAGTGCTTGCTTAAGGGAGTGTGTGCAGTTTCGGCTCAGCTGTGGCTAGCTGTGCACACCGCGTGCTATCTTTCCCCGGTGATTTTGCGGCTCGTTCAGCATAACGCGGTGGCCAGTTTCAGCTTATCGCCACCTGTTCGGCCCCGTTTCGTGGCTGGCCCACTGAGAAAAGTCCCGGTTCTCCCTATGGCCAGTCCGCCCCTGTATGTCGATGTATTTACCAGTATACAGCACTCATATCAAGTGATGTCTGCAAACAGTGGCTGTTTTTAAACGTTTTTTTGATCATAGCTGTTGTAATTGACTGCAAAAAGAAACTGTTTCCAGACAGGAGACCTGAATAACGCAGGGGGCTTCTCCATCAGCGGCTCGTATTCTCCACTTGCCATTTTCAACTACACACAACGCTTGCAGAACAGTGATGTCATAAAGTTGGACGTGAAACACAGGCGGAGCGTATCCATTTACAGATCCATTCAGGTGCAGTAGCGGAGGTTGTAACAGTGCGTGTCTATTTGATGCTTTATTTCTTCACAAAACCTTGTGCACCAGATGCACACACACACACACACACACACACACACACACACACAGAGAGAGTGATAGAGAAAGAGAGAGAGAGAGAAAGCCCTGATCAGCCAAAATTAATGATCTTTTATTTTTATTTTTTATTTTTTTTGACCACTGTGAAAAATTTTAGAAAGCTCTTGATAAATATTAAATATCTGTCATGTTTCCTGGAACTCTTCAGCTCTTAAGGCGGCTACTGTATCTTCAGATAACACATAAAGAGCTGTTGATGCAAAAGAAGCCAAAGACGAAGTTATTGCTTTTGTCTTGTTGATAATCAAGACTAAACTTATTGCAAATCACCTCATTTCTCAAAATAAAGTTTAGTGTTGTTGTTGGTCTGCTTAATTAAAGCAAAAATGAAAATGATGTAATCATTTACTCACCCTCATGTTGTTCCAACACTGTATGACTTTTTTTTTCTTCCGTGGATCACAAAAGATGACATTTTACATTTATGCATTTGGCAGATGCTTTTATCCAAAGCGACTTTCAGTGCATTTATTACAGGGACAATCTCCCTGGAGCAACCTGGAATAAAGTGCCTTGCCCAAGGACACAATGGTGGTGGCTGTGGGGATTGAACCATTGATTACCAGTTCTGTGCTTTAGCCCACTACGCCACCACCACTCTGCACCATTTTAAAGAATTTACTACTGATTCTTTTCCATGCAATCACAACAAATGGAGACTGGAGCTTACTAGCCTCAAACGGATGAAAAGAACATTGAAAATGGTCTGTTCAGTCAGTATGCCAAGCCTTCTGAATCTATATGACAGCTTTGTGTGAGGAACAGACTGAAATTTAAGTAGTTAAATCTTTTCATCCAACATTACCATCTTCATAAGAGTTGCGATGTCTGATTTGTAAACAAATAACACTTTTTAGTTAGATATTTCTAATGAATTGGTTGATATGATTCACAACCTGTCTGAATGATTTGTTTCACAATTCAGACTGATCCAGCTCTCGGGTTCAACTCACTGATTCGGTTGCAGCAGTTCTAAAGTTAACAGCTTACTGGAGGGGAAGATTATTACTGAACAACCGCTTAAATTTCTGCTTGTTTCTCAGCCCAAACTTTTGTGTGCTTTCAAAAGATTTGTAATATAGCACATCTATCATATGGACTGTTTTCTTGATACCATTTTGGTGTTTTGCATTCTTTTTAAAGCTAGAAAGTTGCAGTCCCCATTCATTGTGATAGCATGGAAAAGATCTAACAGTACATTGTTTAAAATTTCTCATTGAATCATGAATCACCAGCAGTTTTGTACATCTAGCCCGAGTCCTAGCCCAAGAGATGCCGTTTTTGAGACATACAGTAGCCTGCATTTCTTTACATTTCCATTTTTCTAAAAAAATCCTTAATTTTCTTTTCTGTTCCAAGGTAGAAAGAAAGTAATATGGTTTTGAAACAACATTAGGGTGAGTAAATGATGACAGAATGTTAATTGTTTGGGTGAATTATCCCTTTAAAATAATATATATATATATATATATATATATATATATATATATATATATATATATATATATATATATATATATTTAATGACACAGTTAAAGTTAAAAAGGTTTCATTGTTATTTCCACGTTTTAATAACATAATTCTAATCTAATTATATCATTTCCACAATAACACCCCCATTCTTACGTGACAGATCAGAATCTGCCGTTGCTAGTTTAAACCAAATGACGTGTCCAAGCCTCCGTTAGCAATTCAAAAATGTCACTTTAGAACTAGCATCAGCAGTGTTTCTAACAAGTTATTGGAGAAACAAGGATGTGTGGGTGTGTGTGTTTGTGTGTGTGTGGGAGAGGGAGAGAGAGAGCGAGAGAGGGAGAGAGAGAGAGAGAGAGAGAGAGAGAGAGAGAGAGAGAGAGAGAGAGAGAGAGAGAGAGAGAGTTGGAACGTGTGTGATCACCTGTTGCCACTCCCAAGCAGAGATGCTGTAGTGTGTTAGTCAGCTTTCTAAAGATAATGTCATTTTGGTCAAATGCATCCTATTTTCTCAGTGGAAAAATAGCCATCCAAGCGGGGGTATTCCTCCCTATTTCACAGTAGCCGGTGCGCAAGAGTCTTTCACTATAGAAACCACAATCTCCAACCAGTCCTCTCCAATGTGGAAACTCCGGTAAGAGGTAAGTGCCTTGAGGTGTAAGAGGTTTGTGTAATTAATCAGTCTGTTGTGTCTCTCAGCTGTGATGAGCCTTAATGCTGAAGTTGTTAGTTTAAAGCTATTTCCTAGCTGTAGTAGTGTAGTAATAATCCGAGCAATCACATAGTGCTGATGAATGAAAACACTGACTGATGCTAACTCACTTCACGTCACCTGAACTGGCTTATATTACACACACAAAAATGGTCTTTGTGCCACCTGCTGGCTAAAATTTGTAATGTCACAAAAATAAATGTAAAGTGACACATATAGCTCTTAACAATTCTACACTGCTCTAACACTTTAGTTTAGAACCACACGAACACAAGCGGAGTGATACGCACAGTGAAGCATCCGAGTGCTGATGTTCTGAGACATCAGTACTCATGGAACGTCTCTTGTCCAGTCAAATTCGAGGACCGGAACTAACTGCTGTGTGTGTGTAAAATATATATATATATATATATATATATATATATATATATATATATATATATATATATATATATAAACACACTTTATATATATTAGAGCAATATCACATGAGCAAGAATGCTGTATGTGAAGCTATCAGCACAGTTGTGATTCAGCCGTCGGCATGAGGCCACAGATGCTGATACTGTATGTGTACAGGCTGACTGCCTGTTTCTCAGTACATGCTCTCCAGCCCTGTGGCCATAGCAACAGATGAGTGAACATAGAGATGGTGGGAGGTCATGCTGATGATATCACAAGGGTCAAATTTGTAGAATCAAAGGTTGCAGAGCAGTGACTTTAGCAGTGATCAGGACCATGGAATCTGTGACCACAGAACTGTTATGAAACTCTGTAGATTTCCGCAGAAAATCGTGAATAGTGCTGATTAATTTGATAATGCTTTGAACTTCCAATATTGTTGTACTCTTAGCTCAAATGAACACGTTTAAACATTTTTAAATCTATTCTGCAGAATTACACAGATTTTCCTCCACAATCAGCACAGAAAACATGAAAAAATGTGTAGATTTCAACCGAGAAGAATGATTAACAGATGATTAGATCACTAATGGAGGCTATTAGGGAGGGAGGGAGGCAGAATGAAGCAGAAGAGAGGAGGTTAGGGCAAAAAACTGTGACCAAAAATAATATATACATTTAAAATTCAAAGAAATGACAGATGTTAACATATCAAATTGAAGTTCATCTGCTTTTCAACAGAGCTTGAATGGGGTCGACAGGATTAGGATTCATCTACTCATAACTCTCATACTCATAATTTTACAAACGCAATACAAACACAAAGGTACACACACACACATTTGTTTTTCTATCATGGTGTGGACTTTCCATTCCTATTGTTTTATACTGTGCTAATGATTTTTTCAATCCACTATCCCCATCTTGGATTCTCTATACCCTACCCCTACCATTGCCTTGTCACCATAATATAGGTGATTTTAAGTTTTACTGTCATTGTGGGGACAATTGGACCCCACGATGTAGGCAAAACCTGACCCACATACTATGCAGGAGTTCCTTTTCACCTTTATGACACTGGAATTAAATCAATGCACTCACTCACTCACTCACTCACTCACTTAAGACATCTTTCATCATTTTTCAGACATCAACATCCTCTCTCTCTTCCATTCAGTCTCCACTTCCTTTCTATGCGTATCATATTTCTTAGCAATATTAAACTCCAATGACACCGACAGTCAGTGTGTGTTGGTGCATTATGGAAAGTGCACTCACTGAGTTTGTGTGTGTATGTCTGTGTGTGAGAAAGAATTATGGAGGGGCCACTCATTACTCTACGCAGAAAATGGATGCTCTTTGTTAGGGAGCTATAATTCATGGTGCTATAATTGATCAGAGAGTGTGAAAACTTACAACTGGGAGAAAGGAGAGAAATAACACACACAC